>NC_137790.1:51571965-52241965 GCF_963383645.1 Muscardinus avellanarius | reverse complement strand
TTCGAATGAAGAAAATAGCATTATCAAGGATACAGGCTGTATGCAGAGAAATGTTATTCTCCTTTTAGAGGAAGAAGGAAGAGAAAGGAAATGAAGTTAAAGAGGCTAGTCATAATCACCGTGGCCTCAATAGAAGGCTGAGACCTTTATGGTTGGCCATAAGTGTTTGAGAAGAGATTGGATCGTAAGAGATTTGCTTCCAGAAAATTAATACTGCAGAAATGTGAATAACTAATTGAAAGAAAAGAGCTACAAAACAGACATAATTAGGGGATGGAGTGGAGACAACTGTTTTTAATTATTGTGGAAGTTATTAAGTTTTGAGTAGGATTAATAAAACGTTGATCCTAAAATGGTTTATGGATTTTAAAGAAACATTTGTAATGGCTGTTTTTCTTAAATTATCAATTCTGGTAACAACAAATTATCCCTATAGATATTGACTCTCAATCATGCTATCCCTTCTTTACTTTCATTTCTATAGTTCTTTTTTTTTTTTTTTTTTTTTTTTTTTGGTGGTACTGGGGTTCCTGGAAGCCCTTCTACCTCCAGGCTACATTCTCAGACCTATTTTTATATTTTTTATTTGGAAACATCTCTTAAGCCAGCATGGCTGGCTCCGAACCAGCACAATCCTCCTGTCTCTGCCTCCCAAGAGTGGGTATTACAAGTGTGCACCACCATGCCGGGCTCAGCCTCTCTTTCTTTTAGAAAGATGTCTATGGTGATCATTAGCTTGCCAACTCCTATAGGACTGCAAGCACAGTATGGAGTACATCACCTCAAAAAATAAGGGGTAGTAATTGATAATTTTCCTTTCTTAAAAGAGAAGTCATTTTAACTTTTATTGATGTATTTAGATTTTTATCATCCATTGAATGGCTGAACAAGCATTGTTTGCCTACTGTGTCTAAACACTAAATTGAAGCAACAAGAATATAGAAATTGAAAACATTCCCTCTTCTGAAGATACTGACAGTGAAGATGGAGTAAATGATTAATTACAGCAATGTACAAGTGTTTTTAATAGAGATAGTCATAATTGAGAAGATTCCTTAGCTAGAGGCATTAAAACCTTCTTATAAACTGAAACATATAATAAGAATAAAGAACACAATAAACAAGGCCCTCAAAAATAATTTTACATTGTCCTACAAGTGATCTGTTTTCAAATACTATGTGATTTCAAATTAATTTTTTACTAGGTTTCATATCCAACTTGCCTAAGTTCCTCATCTTTTCAGGACAAGACTACTGAAGCATACTTCTTGTAATTTTATATTCCTTGAAATTTGGAGGCAGATAGGCCCTGAAATTTTCTTTCAGCTTTTGTTGCTTACTAAACAAATAGAGAATGCATTTCTCACCTGTAGCATGACTACATAATATGAAAGATACATATCAAGAATTACAATCGTTTTTCATGTATTGGGGATTCAATTCAGGGATGTCAGCCTCTAAGCTATGCCGGTAGATCTTTCTTATTTTATTTTGAAACACAGTCTTTAAGTTGCTGAAACTGGCCTTAAACCTGCAATCTTCTGTCTCAGCCTCCCAACAACTGGGATTGCAGATGTGCGCTAAATTCTAGTTTATAACTCTTGAAATTTTTTCTATTTCCAATGAGATTAAAGTAATCACATTCTCATATCTAAAGAATTTCTTTCTACCCTCACACATGCCTCCTATATTTACAGCCTTAATTTTGTCATGTATTACATTTCCCCATGCTTTTGTGCATGCATTCCCTCTATTTGCAATGCCTTCCTCTTAACCATTTTATTTATTTATTTTACTTTTTTGTGGTACTGGGGTTCCTGGAAGCCCTTCTACCTCCGGGCTACACTCCCAGACCTATTTTATTTTTGGAAACAGGGTCTCTTAAGCCAGCGCGGCTGGCTTCGAACTTGCGTGATCCTCCTGTCTCTGCCTCCCAAGCGCCGGGATTACAAGTGTTCTCCACCACACCCGGCCTCTTAACCATTTTAAACAACTATGTTTAAATACCACCTTTTTTATACTTAAATAAAGTTGTTCATGTGACCACACTACTATACTCAATTATAGCACTCATTATGCAATACCTTTGGTCCATGTTGAAGCGAGGCTAGAATTAGGGAGAAAGATTCTTTACATCACACTCAAATCATGTATCTACAAAATTTCAACAACTTCAGCAACCTAATATGGTATGTGGAGCTTCTCAGATTTAGGTAAATATTTGTTCAGCAATAATTCTTCTAGCTGCTTTCAAACAGTTTGGACAAAAGCCCATAAAATTCACATTGTTTTATAAATTTTTTGTCTAGAAGTGCTGAAGAGAAAAGCAAGAGAAAGCAGATAGGAGATGAGAAACTGCTTTTAGAATGGAAAGACTTATTTTTATAAAAGTATATATCTTTCCTAGAAAATTCTATAAAGATATACCTCTACTGTATTAATGCCAGACTTCCCCCAAAGATTTGACTTTTTTGTTTCCCTTTAAATCTCAGCTAGCATTTCAAAAAATCAATATGCTTTAGTAATAATTCATAATCCTCTCTGTGCTGCCTTTGTTGGCCAGTTGTAACAGTTATATTTTGATAACTGAATATTTAGAAAAATATTCAGCAATAAAACAGAAATCACAAGTGTGGAGTTCTCAGAAACCTGCTTGTTTTTCTGGATAGTGTTTCAGTGTGAATAGGCATATTGGGTAACTTTGAGTAAACAAAATCAGACTCTTCCTCGAAAAGTCAGTCGAACACTTGCCTAATGCGATTGTGTCTCTCGTATAAAAGGTTATAACTCCTACAGAAACAAGCATCATCATTGAATTGAGTCTCTGGAGTCCAATCTGTTAATCTTGAAAGAGCAGAGAGACCTTCAAGTCACATATTTACAATATGGTTTTTGTAGTACAAATAAAACATTTCTTACAAATATGTACTTGTGATGGCTATTTTATCATATTCAGTTACTTGATCAAATACTAATATAGGTGCTATTGTGAATGTATTTTGTAGATAGGGTTAATATGTACAATCAGTTGACCTTAAAATAGATCACCCTCCATAATGTGGGTGGTCCTGACACAAAAGAAGAGAACAAAATTGTGATTAACAAAGGAAAAAGAAATTTTGCCTCAGTACTGCCACATCAGCTCCAGCTCCATCAGTTTCCACGCTGCCAGTCTGTCCTACAAATTTTGGATTTGCAAGCCCCCATAATCATGTAAGTTATTTATGGCATAAATAATGTTTTAGAAAGACAGGCATAGTGATACACACCTGAAATACTAATACTTGGGAGGTTGAGACAAGAGTACCACAGTTTTGAGAACAGCCTCAGTAACTAGGTGAGACCCTGTTTCAAATAAAGAATAAAAAAGTCTGGAAACGTAGTTAAGAGGTAAAATGCCCCTGTGTTTGAAAATATATAAATAACATTTCTTTATAAATATGTAAATTGACTGTAAATATGTGACTTCTAGTAATATCTGACATTACATATTTTCATAATCAGTTAAGAAAAACTTTTTGACATTAATAAAGAATTCTAATGCTAGGTAAAATTGAAAGTGCAAGGAACCTGTCTGGTTCAGATATTACATTTCATCAGCCCTATAGAGTTATTGAATAGACCCTGGGCATGACTACTACTAAGATATATATATATATATATATATATATATATATATATATATATATATATATAGTTATATATATAGTTATATATATAGTTATATATATAGTTATATATATAGTTATATATTATAGTTATATATATTATATATAGAGTTATTCTCAAAACCCCATAAGGCAGAAGTCATTTGTAGCAATTGCTTTAAATATGAAACAACTTTATCTTTGAGATGTAATTGTTCAGTGTCTCTAGTTTTGTGTTGACTGTCTTGCATTCATTAAAGTACTTAATAAGTACAGCAATCACCAAGTATTTGATGAATGAAATTGTGCATGTATCTAAAAAGAATCTGAAGTAAACCATTTACTTAAAAGATGATAGATAAACCAAGGCCAAGAAAAGCTAAGTGATTTGTTCATATAGCACAGAAAGCCCATGGAACATTCTAGACCAGATGCTAGTTCTCTTGACTACTAATCCAGAATATCAAAGATTTGATGTTTATGTTTCCAATAACTTTAACTTCCCAGATACTTTTTACCCACAAAATTACTTTGTATCAAATAACCAAATGACATATTTGGATTCCATCAAAAGATAAGAAAAAGTTAGCAACTAATTCCTCCTTGTGATCCCTGAAACTACCCCTACACAGGACCAATGTGATATACTAAAATAGTAGATCACTAATTATTTCTATCTTCTCTTTTAAAAAGCATCAAAAAATAAGGAAACAAATCTTATATTAAACCTATACAGACAGTAAACTACCTGAGATTATCAATCATAGCTAATTACCCCATTCCAAAATGCACTGTTTGAATGAATCTAGGTTAATCCCCCAATTGTAAATGTCCTTTAATTGGTGGTTCTAAAAAAAAAGCTGATGGAATTATATTTTAGGATTTTATAATCCCAAATCAGAAATTTTTTTTGAATGTTAAAGTGAAACACTATTTTTAGTGTAAAAAACTATTTTAGAAATTAAAATGAAATTTTCTTCTTACATTTTGTGACTGACTAATCTCTTCTAGTATAATCTTCTCCAGTTCCATCCATTTCCCTGTAAATGATGTAATTTTGATCTTCTGTATGGCTGAGTAAAATTACATTGGTACTTATTCCATAGTTTTGTAATCCATTCATCTGTTGATGGACATCTTGGCTAGTTCCATAGTTTGGCAATGGTGAATTGTGCAGCTATGAATGTAGATACGCATGCATTAGTTTGGTAGTTTGGTTTCCATTTTTGGGGGTAGATACCCAGAAGTGGTATTGCTGGATTATATGGCAAGTTTGTACCCATTCTTCTGAGGATCCTCTATATTGTTTTCCAAAGTGGTTGCACTAATTTGCAATCCCACCAACAATGTATGAGAGTTCCCACATCTCAACATCCTGACCAGCACTTGTTGTTTGTGTTTTGAATGACTGCCATTCTAGTTAGAGTTAGGTGAAATCTCAAGGTAGTTTTGATTTGCATCTCTCTGGATGCTAATGATGTTGAGCATTTTTTCATGCATTTATTGGCCATTTGAATCTCTTCTTTTGTGAAGTGCCTATTTAGTTCACTTGCCCATTTATTTTATTGGGTTGTTTTCTTAGTGCTGAGTTTCTTGAGTTTTATGTATATTTTAGATATTAGTTCTCTCTCAGAGAAATAATTGGCAAAATTTTTCTCCCATCCTGTCAGCTCTCTGTTGAGGTTCTTGATAGTTTCCTTTTCTTTACAGAAGCTCTTCAGTTTAATTCAATCCCATGTATTGATCTGTATTTTAGTTTCTTGTACATTTGGGGTATTGTAGAAAGTTTTTACTTGTGCCTATGCATTGCAGTGTTGGACCTATGCCCTCTTCAAGGACCTGAAAAGTCCCTAATCTAATTTTCAAAGCTTTGATCCATCTTGAATTGACTCTTGTACATAATGAGAAAGTGGAGTTTGTTTCCATTTTTCTGCATGTGGTTAACCAGTTTTTCCAAAACCACTTTTGAACAGGCTATCATTTTTCCTGTGTATATTTTTGGCCCCTTTGTCAAAACTCAATTGGGTACAAGTGTGCAGATTTGTTTCTGAGCCTTTTGTTCTGCTCTATTGGTCTATGTATCTGTTTTTGTGCCAGTACCATGCTGTTTTTATTACTATAGCTTTGTAGTATAGTTTGAAGTCAGGTATTGTGATACCTCTTGCATGGTTTTTATTGTTGAGAACTACTTTGGCTATTCTGGGATTTTTGTTGTTCCAATTGAATTTAAGGACTGATTTTTCCATGTCTGTAAGGAATGGCTTTGGTAATTTAGTGGGTATTTCATTGAATTTGTAGATCACTTTTGGAAGAATGGCCATTTTGGTGGTATTTATTCTGCCTATCTATGAACATTGAAGATCTTTCCAACTTCTAAGGTCGTCTTTGATTTCTTTTTTTTTTCAATGTTTTATAATTTTCTTTGTAGAGGTCTTTTATCTTCTTGTTTAAGTTTATTCCTAAGCATTTTTTAAATCCTCAGTGGAAGTGTTTTCTGGATTTCTTTTTCAGTAGATTTATGGTTGGTATACAAGAAAACTTCTGATTTTTTAAGTTGATTTTATATCCAGACACCATGCTGTATTTGTTGATCAGTTCTCTATGCCTTTTGGTTGAGTTTGTTGGGTCTTCTAAGTATAGTATCATGTCACCTGCAAATAGTGAAAATCTGAGTTCTTCCTTTCATTTTTGTACTCCTTTGACTTTCTTTTCTTGCCTTATTGCTCTGGCTACAGTCTCAAGTACTATATTTTTTTTAAAAGTGGTGATAATGGACATCCTTGTCTTGTTTCTGATTTTAGGGGAAAATATTTTTTTCTCCATGTATATGATGTACATTCACAAATATATCAAAGTCAATCAACCAAACATAAGGAGAGTGATGTGTGCATGTATTCCTCTATCATCTCAAACTCCACTGAGATGTATGACTATAATGCACAAATAAAAAAAATTGAAAGGGAAATAGTTCAAATTATGAGGCTTAGAAGTGAACTACAGACTCATAAGCCTTCTCAGCATGGTGGCATATCCCTGTAATCCCAGTAATTGGGAGGTAAGATGACAGAACTGCAGATTCGAGAACAGCCTCAATGTCTTAGCGAGAATCTCAGCAACTTAGCAAGATCCTGTTTCAAAATAAAAAGTTAAAAAGGTCTAGGGTTTTTTTTTATCACAGATGTAGAAGTTCCTTGGGTTCAATCCATAGCCTCCTATCCATGATTTCACTTTCCATTCTTCAAGCTATCTATGCTCAACTGTGGTCTAACAAAATTAAATGGAGAATTATAGTAATAAACAAAATATAATTTTATTTTTTTAATTTTTCTATACTAGAAATGAAACCCAAGGGCATTTTACCTCTGAGCTATGCACCCTGCCCAATTTTAATTCTTTATTTTGAAACAGGGTCTCACTAAGTTGCAGAGGGCCTCACTAGGTATCTGAGGCTGGCTGCGAACCTGCTATCCTCCTGTTTTAGCCCTCCAAGTACTGGAATTACAAATGTGCACCACCACACCCAGCTAGTACATAACTTTTAAATAGCATTGTTTTTTAGTTGCATGATAAAATTCCACCCTCCTGCCTCATTCTTCCTGTGAGGCAGTGTGTGTGTGCAAGTGATTCTCCTGTAGCAGCCGAGTTCTACATCACAATGCCTGTGTCCTTCTTTTCATCAAGTAATCATTGCATCAACTCACATTGTTACAAGTAGAAGGGCAAGTATTACCCAAGGAAATATTTTGAGAAAGACAACATTCTCACAAGTTGTATTAAAATATATTGTTACAATTTATCTATTTTTAACAATTTTTTATTGAACATAAATAGTATACATTTACACTATATTTGGTGCCCTCTCCCCCCAACCCCCGTTTTCCCTTCCCCCCTCCCACCAATGGTTGTCCAGGTTAACCATGTCTTATTCATAATTTTACACATGTTCAGGTGTAGACCCTCGTTAATCAAGATCGGCCTTCCTCCTCTCCTATCTTACCATCCAAACTTAGCTAGTATTTCCCCTTCTATTTTTATTGATTGTTGTTATTAATTTCTTACTGTGCCTGATTTATAAGGTAAACTATATCATAGGTATGTATGTATAGGAAAAATATAGTATATAGAGGGCTTAGTGCTATCTATGATTTCACGCATCTACTAAGGTTTATGGGACATGTCCTCTGCATATAAGAGGGTATTACTGTAGTGTTTACATTTACTTGAATTCAGACACTTGAAAGCAAAAAAAGAAAAAGTCCTAAATTTGTTTACTGGAGAAAGTATAAGGGTTCAAGAGCCTCAAATTCAGAACAAATCTTGAGATGGTGAAAAACTGCCTAGGGTTTCAAACTTCGATATCCTAGAGTTAACAAATCTTCTAGCCATCAGAACCCCTGGGTTTTCACAAGTATAAACTATTCATCTGTCTTAGAAAAGCCTTTAATCTGTGATCTGGATGGAACTTTTATAGGAATCCACCAATCAGTGTTAGCAGTTATCTGTAAAACAGATAAATAAGCTTTATTTCACAAAAATGAAGGAAGAAATTACAAGTATCTTCTCTTTCAAGCTTTGACTCTTGGCCTGTATAGATAATCTTTGGTCAAATGAGATGCAGGGTTATTAAGTTTTGCTACCTTTCACAACCAAATGCATTAAGCCATGTCTCTCAAAATTCTCTGGTGTAAATAGGAAGGTTTAACTATATCCTCAACACAAACTTGTTTAAAATTGGTTTATCTGGCTGGGCGTGGTGGCGCACGCTTGTAATCCCCGCGCTTGGGAGGCAGACACAGGAGGATCGCACAGGTTCGAAGCCAGCCATGCGCGCTGGCTTTAGGAGACCCTGTTTCCCAATAAAAATGTAAAAATGGGTCTGGGAGTGGAGCCCGGAGGTAGAAGGGCTTCCAGGAACCCCAGTACCACCAAAAAATATAAATAAATAAAATAAAATAAAATTGGTTTATCTGTTCACCAAATTCCAGCCCCTCTGTATTTTTCCCATACCTCATATATCTTCTACACCAGAGTTTTGAGAATCTTGCCTGAGGGTATAAATTCTTTTTATTGTCCAGGGTCATCTAAATATATTCTTAGGAAATGTTTTTTCTGAAGACACTATTTAAATTTACTCCTTTCATCTATTATTCTCTATGACAAACACATGTGTTTTCTTCACAGTCTTTAATCTCAATTTATATTTTTGCTTGCTCTTTTAGTTTTATGTTTCATTTCTATTTTATTTCATTTCTTTTTAGAGAATAAACTCATTGAGGTAAGAACTAACATCTTATATCTGGCATATAATAGATATTCAATAAATCTAAAGTTTGGGTCATTTATTCTAAAATTTTCTAGAAGAAAGTGAGTACTTCTTTTTTACTGTTTAACTTATAATTATGAATACAAATAGATGTGATTCATGAGACACCTTAATACTTAAAGAATGACCAGATTACCTATATCTGGTTCTGTGATTTTGTAATAGTTATTTAACTTTCTTAAATTATTTACATTAATTACTTCAGTTTTCTCTGTACTTAAGTAGGGATAATAATAGTGTCTTCCTGATTAAAAGTTTTATTTTAAGGATAAAATGAGATGAAATAAAATTAGTATAAAATCTCACGTTTTATATAAACACAATAAAAATGCTAGTTATTTTATTGATTATTTTGCTGCCAGTAGCTATGTAGTCATAAAGACTCTGCATACAAGACAGTTACATGATCTTTTTCTTCCTTATATCACCATGAAAGAAAAGGGAGGATGGTAAAACACCATGTCTCTGAATGCCCCATCTCTGTTTCCCCAAACCTAGGCAAATTAAGAGAACAATGAGGGTGAGCCTGGGCAAGAAAATCAGATCCATTTTATCTTGAGATAGAGTGATCTATCTTATGCACACTTGGAACCAGAGCAAGTTATAAAAAGCTGTGTTCTTGCATGTATGCTTGGGATGCTGGCCATACAAGCCAGCTAAGCAAGCTGATGCTTATCATGTTTCTGCTTCTGCAGCCTAACATATAAAACCCCTCTTTTAGTGGGGACGGGTGCAGCATGGAGGGCACTGTGGAAAGGATATGTGCCACTTGTCCAGTTGGGCACCACTGTAGAAAACACCAAGAAGGAGAGGAGGCACTGCCTGAAAAAGCACCATGAGGTTACAGAGATGCTGTCTGTTAACCTGTCACCATTGAATTCTCCTTTGAACATCCACTATTCTCTATAAGTTCTCCCTAATAAAACACATGTCTCCCATGCTGTCTCCATGCACTATCATTGGCTTGTCTGAAACCTACCCACTGTACTGGTACAATTGGTCTTTGGTTGTGACATTTCTATAATGCTCTGTTTAAATAATTTCTAAAAGACTAAATATAGCAAGAAATATGATAATATTCTTAAAGAAGGTCAGATGAATTATAGAAAGATATTTATTTCCACTTTTTAAAATGCACATTGTAACTCTTAATGTCTTAGCACTTTCTAATCCTTGATGCCTCCTATTATAACAAATTTTTCCTCTGTACTTTATGAAATGGATGGAGTCATTTTCCAAAAGCATTTATTCTTTAATAGACAATACAAGTATTTATTCAGTAAATACTCACTCCAATAATTATGATCATCAGCATCAATGAGTTACTCTTTTGCAGCATCCCCTCCTATAATCTCAAATTTTCTCATTGGGTGAGTTTGTGATGCTACAGTTCATTTTCCTTTCACAGACATTTTTCTTCCTTTTGAAAGTCAGTAAAATACTTTTTAAAATAATGCAATTTTCCACCAATACTTCCAGTGTGGCTGAAATCCATAGTCCAGATAATTATGTCTTTACAAACTCAACTTCACATCTTTCAACATTCTTCGAAATGTTTTAAACTCATTTCTCTCAGTGTTCCCTTGTGACCTTCATCAGCAAAGTGTATTGCAGTAGTCTCCATACAGTAGGAAGGGAGCCATATTTGTCAAGAACCAGCGTTCTACCTGTACATCACATTAGCAAATTTTTAAAATTCCATTTGCAAGTTGAAAATTGTGTTGAAGAGACATTTGTGAGAGGACATTCTTTCCCACACACATTTAAATTGGAAAGTCAGAAGTGAAAAGATGTTGATTTTGCATATCTTTTAAAGTATAGGAAAGGGAAACACTATTCATAGAAAAGTCAACATTGGGGATAGAAAATTTGACTTCGTGTGTGATTTATTATGTAAGAGTATATAACAAAGTTAGAGAAATATGTTGACTGTTTAAAGTGCAATCTTTAAAAATGTGCCCTGTGAACTGGAGGACATTATGCTAAATGAGATTAGTTAGTGACAAAAAATAAGAAATCAGATTTTCTCCCTAATATGCAGAAGCGATAGAAAAAATGGGTCATAGGTGGAGCTCTAGGTGAAGAAGGGGATACTATAGATGAGCAAATAAGACAACCTAACAATGGGAGGGCAGAAGAGGGAAATTCTCTAATGCATATAATGTACAAACTTATCAATATCAATCACTAAGCCAAATATGAGAAAGAGGGAAGGGGTAGGTTTGGGGTGGGAATTGGGTAAGGGCTAATTGGGTGATGTGTGCATGTATATCTCCACCATCTTGCATCTCATTAAGATGTATGACTACAATGCAACAATAAAAAAATTTTAAAAAGAAAAAAAAGAAATACCAAACAACACAAAATGTGCCTTGTGAGGTGAAGAGTAACAGGAAAACTACAAATCGATGCAGTATTTTAGCCCCTTTAGATGTATTGGAAAAATTAAACAAAATTCTGTCCTTTGAAAGGGAAGAAAAAGAAGAAGAGGAGGAGGAGGAGGAGGAGGAGGAGGAGGAGGAGGAGGAGGAGGAGGAGAAATAATTATCAAGAGAAAAAATAATATATTTGTCTTGTAGATTATAAAGTTTTGAGCTAAATGGGCATTTTAAGTGTGCTATCAAAGAACTAATGTAAATTGTTGGTGGCCTTGAAAACAAAAAGCTAAAGCTGAGCATATATCTTACCCTAATAAAGAGAAGAAAGTCAAAAAGAAAGGAAGAGATTTTGCTTGGCACTGTGTACTGACTTCTCTGGTCACTGAAGGTGTCCATGGTTGCCTGTTATTATAGTTTGAGTTATAATGTCCTCTCCTTAGTCCTCATGGAGACAAAGCAGACAAGTTGAAGGTGGGGATTGGTTGCTGAGAATGGGTCTCTGAGAGTGTGGTCTTAGGGATTATATATGCATCCTCTTCCTCTTGGTGTCTCTCTCTCTCTCTCTCTCTCTCTCTCTCTCTCTCTCTCTCTCTCTCTCTCTCTCCCTCTCTCTCTCCTTCAGGCATCTAGAATGTGAGAGGAGAGCCCTTTCTCTTCCTTCTCTTTGCTCCTGCGCCATGCCCTGAGCTCCTCAGACTTCACCTGGACTAACATGGACTAAACCTCTGAAATTTCCAGAAAAATGAGCAAATAAACCTTCCTTCTAAGTTGTGATGCTCAGGTGTTTTGGACTGGATTTTTAACAGCAGTGAGAATGCTGACTGAAGTATCTATAAATAACTATTGAGTTATTTCTGTTGATAAGACCACATGAATGGTCTTAATGAGTTATTTCATGATTGTGGTCTTAGTTATGTGAATCATTGAAGGGTACAAATCAAAGCTTACAAAGTTAATGATTGTCAGATGAACTCAATTAATATGTAGAGCTGAACTTAGGCCTTACTGAAAAACTGTTTTGGCCAAGAGTGTTTTAGTTTGTGCCCAAATATTCCAGGCCATTCCTTGGATGGTTCATTTTAACTGTCAAATAGCTCTGAAACCAACATTTTCAACCATTGAAATAGGCTATAGTAACAACAGAATGTTTTTATATGATGTTTCCTGTCCTTCCAGTCAATTGTCTTCCCTAGAGAGGACTATCATGGGAACTATTATCATGTTAGGATTATTGAATCCCCAGAAAATATCAGTCTCTATCACTAGGCCAGAGTAGATATAGGCATAACTTAAGAAAAATATTTTACCTATATTGACCATTAATTAAGGTAAATAACAGATCATTAACTTTTTTTTCAGGTCTGGGTATGGAGCCGAGGGACATTCGACCTCCAAGCTACACCCCCTGCCCTATTTTTTATTCTTTATTTTGAAACCAGGTCTCACTGAGTTGCAGAGGCCTCACTAAGTGGTTGAGGCTGTCTGTGAACTGCAGTCCTCTGGTCTCAGCCTCCTGACTGCTGGGATTACAAGCATGCGCCACCATGCCCGGCAACAAATCATTAAATTTTTAAAAGAAACTTAATTTATAGACATTAAAGATAACAGAGACCAATATAGACTAGATTTATGATACAATTGCTAAGTTCTCTATATCTTTCTGTTTATGTGGACCAGGCTGAGTTTATAAAGAAATAATGGCATCTCTTTTTGATTAAAATAATAATAATGTTGAGCCGGGTGTGGTGGCACATGCTGGTAATCCCCATGCTTGGGAGGCAGAGACAGGAGAATCGCAAAACCAAAAAAAATTATAATGTTGAAAAACTTATGATGTACAAATATTTAGTCCTTCAAACTGAGTCTCCTAGTATTTGTCTGTTTTCCTTAGAATGGCATTTTGCCATTTCTGAACATTACTACAGTGATAGACCATTCAATAAAAATATTATTTCCTTCCTATAAATGTCTGTTCTGATTTACTTTTATATTGTTTCTTTAACTCTGATTTAGTTTTATCCTAAGGCTATATTTTGAGCTGAAAAGGGCAAATTTACTTGGCATTATACCTGTAACAATTACTGACATGAAGATATACTGGTTTTAAACCAAATACAGCAATGATTAAAATAAAAGAATAAATGGAAGAGAGCTAGTGTTACTGAAAAATATTCTTTTTAAATAGCCAAACTTTCATGGATACTCTTCTCTAAGATAAATTTTATGCATTTGCAAAAGTCAGTAAAATAACCTTTGAGAATTGAAATATTATTAAACAGTATACTATAATAGATGGAATAGCTTTATGACCACAATGCTCGTGTTTATTTTGTCAGAGTATGCAGTAAAAAGACTTATATGATTTCTTTCTAGAACAAAGGCATTTACTAAAATGCCCTAGGCAGCAAGAAATGGTAATATTCAGCTGGGGTATAAGCTTCGAGCAAGGGACAATGTTTAAGGAGTACTAGTCAGAGGTAAACAATAGTTCTGCTACAGAAGAGGAGCTCAGCATTTGCTAAATGAACTGGACTGAGCTGAATACAGGACTGAGCTGAATACAGTGGGATGGAGTAGAATACTTGTATCACTACAATTCTTATTTTCTTACAAGTTTATTTCAACCAATATAACTAAGTATCCTGTGAGGAGACACTAAAGGAACTGTTTGTGTCATCAGAATTACATATCGGGGGAATATTTTCCTATCTTGGTATCCCTGCGTAAGTTTGTGTGTTTGGAGACTTCCCATGACAAACTATGATGATCCGAAATTACCAAAAAGTACGAGTAAAAAAATTAATGGTTCTGTTTTCCAGCAAACCAAACTTCATGAATTAGAGAGAGATAAGGCTACATACAAAATTTGATACTCTCTCAGGAAATACTGATAAATATGATTGTCACAAGAGATAGGAAATAAAACATTACTGGGGCTACTACTGGACTATAAATAAACAATTTGCTTCTTTTTTGATAGTATGTATGTGAAGCTAATGATAACCAGAAAAGTGAAAATCATTAGCTGTAACTCCCTACACATAATCAATCCACCTGCAAAAGATTAAAGAGATGACTTCTTGGCCTAGGAATTTGCAACCACCTTTACTATTCCAAAATTCATAAACTTTTACCACCCCACATCTTAGATAAAATTTCCTCAAAAATTAAAAAAATACATGGGCCCTGGGCGGGGGTCATGCGGGGCAGGCCGGACCCCAGAAAAACCGGGGCCCGAGTCACAAGGTCCTGGGCCCCGGGTGGGGGTCACATGGGGCACGCCAGACCTCCGGAAAAACCGGGGCCCGGGCCGCAGTGCCCTGGTCCCTGGGCAGGATTCACACAGGGCACGCTGGACCCCCGGAAGAACAGGGGCCCGGGCCGTAGGACCCTGGGCCTCGGGCGGGGTCGCGTGGGGCACGCTGGACTCCCAGAAAACCTGGGGCCTGGGTCACAGGATTCTGGGCCCCGGGCACGGGTTGCGTGGGGCATGCCAGACCCCCAGAAAGACCTGGGCCTGGGCTGCAGTGCTACCGAGTGCCTGATCCCACAACCTCCTCAAAGCACACATACTGTCTTTTCTTATTTAATAAGAAAAGGTCTCTGCTAAACTCTCTCCTTACAGGTGATGTCCAGGATTCTTAAGGATGTAGAGAAGAAACAGTCCTCCTTCGCGGGGAATTTTCCCAAAAGTTCTAGTTCAGTTGGATAAGTTTTGTCTGCATCTCCAGTATCCTGGCAGTTGCCATGGCCCTCTTGACCCCTCTGCGATATTTTTCTTTTCTTTCTAGGCAGTGTTGGAAGTGGTCACCGTGATGAAGTGGAGACTTGTATTCAAGAGAGGCAGAAATCTTCTGGAGAAATTACCCCAAATGTCGAATGCTACTGTTGCGCATGCTTAGAAACACTGGACAACATGCAGAGTGGAAAAAGAGCTTGGAAAGATTTAAAATGGTGGAGGCAGTGGCAATGGCAGCAGCCAGTACTCAGGGAAGGCAGAGATCTGATGCATTACACCTGGAACTTTTGAAGAAATAATCCAGAGGCAGAATGCTACAACACACCCTCAGGAACGTGGGACAACCTCCTGGGTGAAGAGGGTGCTCGGATGGGAGCCTACTGAGGGGTGAGGCCAGTGATGGGGACAGCAAAGCTGGGATTGGAGCCTGCCATGAGGCAAGGCTGGTGCAGGGGCCTCTGAGGCCAAGATAGGAGCCTACCTGCTACCGCTTATCATGCAGATCTGGAGAAAGCTCGATCAGGGGATCCACAATGGCATAGATCCCCTGTAAAGAATGTCCAGCATTCCTTTCTTCATAAAATTATTTTAGGATTATATGGATTAATATGTATAATTGGAATTTTATATATAAACATTATAACTAAAACTGATGGGCAGTGGCTTGTGAGAGACTCAGACAGCAAAGATTTTTCCCCAGGGATAAAGTTATTGGGCCAAACATTAAGTTCAAAATGACCTTATTTTAAGCCACTGTATAAGATTAAGTTTGAGTCAGCCTTTTGAAGTGAGACAAAGCATACTATGATTAATTAAATGTCTGCCATGAGGCAAGGCCACTACTGAGGCCTCCGAGGCCTGGATCGGAGCCTGCTGAGGGGTTAGGCTGGTTCCAGGGCCAGCAAGGCCAGGATCGGAGCCTGCTGTGCGGCAAGGCTGGTGCTGGGGCCTCTGAGGCCAGGATCAGAGCCTGCTGATGGGTTAGGCCAGTGCCGGGGCCAGTGAGGCCGGGAATGTTGCCTGCTGTGAGGCAAGGTCAGTGCTGGGGCCTCCCACCCTGGATTAGAGCCTGCTGAGGGATAAGGCCAGTGCCAGCATCAGCGAGGCTGGCATGGGAACCTGCCTTGAGGCAAAGCCAGTACTGGGGCCTCCGAGGCCAGGATCAGAGCCAGCTGAGGCGTTAGGCCAGTGCGGGTGCCAGCGAGGCCAGGATCGGGGCCTCCCATGAGGCAAGGCCGGTGCTGGAGCCAGCGAGGTCAGGATCAGAGTCCTCTGGGTGGCCAGGCCACTACTGGCACCGTCAAGAGTGGGATCGGAACTTGCAATGCAGCATGCACAGAGAAATAGCACAGAAAATAAAATCCAGATGCTTCCTCTAAATAGCAGAAACTAGGAGGAAAGGAGTAACAGGAGGAGGTCAAATTATAGAAAGGGCCTTATAGCGAAGCAATTAAGATGATCAATCAGAGGGGATTGGATGGGGGAAAATGGAACCCCTTTAAAACTCAGGAGGTATGTAAACAAATGTATCAAAGATAATCACCAATCAAGCATGGGATCGAGGGATGGGGAGGGAATGGGATGGGGATTGGATGAGGGCTAATTGGATGATGTGTGCTTGTATATCCTCTTAAATCTTGTATTCCAATGGGATGTATGATTACAATGCACCAATAAAAGTATAAAATAAAATAAAATATGCAAAAAAGTACATATAAAAGAAAAAAACATGAAAAACAATGTATAGAGAAAATGAGTTAAAATTCTTACTAGAGTACATTTATAAAGATCAATATCTAAGATACAACTGTATCAAATGTAATTTAACATTTTGTTATTTTTGTTGGTGTTTAATTTGTAGAAAAGTTTCTCTGTAAGCTGGAAAGATGGCCTTTGAAAAAGATCTGAGAACTAAATTCTGTTATGAAATCTCATCAGTAGTACATCTTAATGCTCTTCCTTTAGTATTGTGTATGGTGTGATAAAATCTATTTTGTTTGCTTTTTCTCTGGTGATATAATACTACCTTTGAATTCTCATGAATTCTAAGAACATAAAAACAACATTCAGAATGAGGGATCAGGTATCCTTTTAGTCTGTATTAATATAAAACACCCACACCTTCATCTCTGAAGATCTCCAACCAAAATTGGCAGAGTTGGAAGTAGTTTGAGGTGTGGGACTACCTGGGGATGGATGATACAGGACTGTATGAAAGGAAGCAAGTAGGCCTGGCATAGTATCAGAAAAGTAATATGTGAAAGAGAGATACAACAAAAGCCACAACAAAGGTCACACACAAACTCATTTCATTTCTATATTTTGCAGAAAGATCATCTCATATCAATAAAGTGGGTGTTTTGTAGTGATATTTTTCACTGATATCAATTATCAGCCTACTATAGATTACAGTTTTTAATCCTGTCTATTAATTTATGTTATCAATTTGATAGGTTTTATGCACTAGTCTATAAATAGGATTTTGTGGAGTAGGTTGAAAATTCAGTTACCACTATGATGTTCCTATAAATAAATTGATATCCATACACACAATGGGATTCTACTCAGTAATTTAAAAAAAAGAAAAAAATGTCACTTTCAGGAAAATGGATGGACCTGGAGAACATTATGTTGAGTGAGATTACCTGGTCACATAGAGTGAGGGGTCATACCTGGTCACATAGAGTGAGGGGTCATATGTTTTTTTTTCTCATATGTGAAAGCTGGGGAGTAATTGGGATATAATAGGGACTTTACATATTGGAGGAGAAACTCCAGTAGAATAAGGGAAGTAGTTCTAGGGATGGAGGCTGGTGAGGGAGAAATAATAAAGAAAACACTTCAACTAACATTATGTACATATGTGAGAATACCAATATCAATCTCAATATCCTGTGTGGGGAAGAGGAGTAGTGGAAAGAGAGCCAGGGGAAACATCGTCAAAATATGTAAGCATGTAAGTCACTATCACTGTGAATGACATTATGATGTGAGACTGAGGCACCAGTAAAAATATGAAAATAAATAAAAAAATTATGTCCAAATTTAAAAAATGAAACATTTAAAGCATACTGTAAAAATCAAGAGATTAGGAGAAAGGAGAAGAGTAGTAATGGCATAATAGGTGAAAAGTTTCAATTTTGCATATCTTTGTGGCTAAAGCCATTTGTACCTAATTAAAAGTAAAACTAACATTAATAAAGTGTATTTTATACATCTGAAACCACAAAGAACAGCAAAAGTATATTACATATCAACTACAAAAACGTGAAATGGCAAAAAATAATCATAATGCATGTTGTGTGCAATGTACATGTAAATGTACATGTACCTAATCAACTAGGATATCTTTTTTTGCATGTTTGTTCATAATGAAAATGATCCTCTTAACTCCCCAGTCACCCCAGAATAGTGAGGTTTTATATCTGCCACTTAATCTGCATCTTAATTAAACTATTAAATGCTATCTCAGTGCATACAGAAATTAGCTGTGCCTTCTCTATATCTTTTTCACTTGTAGGTTTCAATCTGAATTTTTTTTAAATGATCCTTTCAATAAAAGCCTAGCAAATGGCCAGTATAAGCGAGCATCTGGGATTTATAGATTAACTTTCCTTCTGAGATTTGTCTTTTTGCTTCTGGTTTATAAAGTTATTTATTCAATGATTAATCATTTCATTCCCAAAGGAGACTTTACAAATTAGTTTCAGTGTTCTTTATCAAAAATTATTATAATTTCTCAATTTCTCCTAGAAGACAGGGAGTAATGAATGTCTCCATCACATAGAATACTAGAAGTAATATAAAAACTAGAATGTTTAATGAAGAATTAGACATTCACAGCATGTCAGATTGAAGATAGAGAAGGAAATAATATTGCCACCCTCTGGGTTTGGATACTGGACTATAAAATTGGGACCCTTTCTCCTCAAAATTATGTTTTGTTCTAATATTATTTCTTTGAAGGATCCTTCCTTGTTCTCCATACTTTGGATTACATGACCCTCTTAAACATTTATTTTTTTATATTTATTTTTTTTATTTTTATTGGTGTATTGTATTTATACATCATAATGGGGTAAAAAACTTGTTTAGACAAAATGCACACATCACCCAGCCAGCCCCTACTCTGTCCCCACCCCACTCCCTCCCCATCCCTCCCTCCCATGCTTGGCTTAGTGGTTAACTACTTTTTTATGAATAAGCACATCGTTTGCTTTAAAGAGTTTCCCTCTTCTCCCTCCCATCCCCACAGTTAGGTTGCCTTATTTGCTCCTCTATATGATCTCCTTTTTCACCTGGAGTTCCACCCTTGACTCATTTCACTCTAGCTTTTACATATTAGGGAAAGCATCTGATTTCTTTTTGCGACTAATCTCGCTTAGCATAATGTCCTCCAGTTTCATCCATTTCCCTGTAAATGCTACAGTTGTGGTTTTTTTTATGGCTGAGTAAAATTCCATTGTGTACATATCTCACAGTTTTGTAATTCATTCATCTGTTGATGGACATCTTGGCTGGTTCCATAGTTTGGCTACGGTGAATTGTGCAGCTATGAACATAGATACACATGCATTAGTTTGGTAGTTTGTCTTTATTTCTTTTGGGTAGATACCCAGAAGCAGTATTGCTGGATTGAATGGTAAACTTGTTCCCATTCTTCTGAGTATCCTCCATACTATTTTCCAAAGTGGTTGTACTAATTTGCAGTCCACCAACAAGTTATAGAGTTCCCACTTCTCCACATTCTCACCAGCATTTGTTGTTGTTTCACTAACCTCCATGAATCCTCTCTATGGAAACTGGCACATTCTCTATAATCTTGTATCTCTTTGCCCATCTATTCCTCTAAACTAAACAGGTATAGATTCTACACTCTTCTCTGTGTTAATTTCAAATCCTCATATTTCAATAAGGATGTTATTGAGATTAAGTCTATAGGAACTGAATTAAGAATAGTTACCACATTTAGGTCATTATTCTTAACCTCAAATGTTTGTTAAGTTTTTAAATCAACTTTATGAAGTAGGTACTGAGGCACAGACATGTTAAGTAAAATGCCTAAGCATAACTTTACAGGGCCAGAAAAGAGCTCCAGAGACTGCGTGCCCAAAGTCATGCTAAGCTGAATGGACAGAGTAAGGTGAGGGGAAAAATCACACACACACACACACACACACACACACACACACACACACACACAGAGCCATATGAAAGAGGAAACTATTCTTTGCTTCCCCACCCCTGCTTGTGTTTTATATTAAGCTAGTAAAATACTTTTTATTGATGAATAAAATTAAAAGAGATCTGAACAAGCAACACACAACCAATAACAACCAGTTTACATTCTGATACCAATGTTTCTAAGTCACTTTTCCATATAAGAAAACAAATTTTTTATATAATATGGGATCATATTACCTCTACTCTTTAATAACCAGGTTTTGTTACTTGACAAGCCAGGAAGTAGTGATGGGTCTGGTGATAAATACCAAAGGAAAAAGCCTATGAGAGTGTATATACATCTGTTCTATGGCTAGATTCCCAAGCATGTGTTTGCTGACTAGTTTTTCTAAAAATTCTCATTGGGCACAAAAGAGCCAAATGGCTTTTGGAACACCTTTGAGAGATCTTGACACTAGTTAAATAGAATTGATCATTTATAAAAGTGAAACAAACCTTCTGTACCTGTTATCTTTTTGCTCAAAATGCTTGTGGCTTTTCTCGTTTTTTTTAGAAACAGCATGGAAAATGTCCTAGAATTCATTCTAGTATGTAGAAGGGCCTAGGTCAAGGTCAGCTACAACTGTGAATATGAGTAAGAGAGAAGAGAACTGCATTATTTGCCAAATTATAGACAAGTTCATAATGCATGTGTGTTTGAACATCTCGGGTATTAATGGACCAGGTGCTGAGAGCATGCTTTGATAAAGAACAAGAAAGAATGACTCAAAGGAGACTCGAAAAGCAATGCACATTTTTCCTGAGACACCACACACATGGCACTTAAACTATACATAAAACACTTTTACAAGCAGATCGCTTTCCGAGGAAATGAAAAGACATGCTTAATCTGTAGGGAAATAAAACTTCCTAGGGTGAGGCCTCAGACAATTGATTTTAAAGGTTCATTCTTTTTCAATTGTGGTATTTTGTTTTAACGAGGCACATGAAATGCTTCGATTTACCCCTTGGCCACCTTAAAACCTTGTTTAAATTCCCATATGTTCTTAATAGGATTCTTAGGAAAGAGGTTCCTCTATTTTCATGAAAGTCAGCTATGTCAAGGAAATCAAGCCTCATGAAGAACAGAATATTTGGGTCACTAGCTAAAACAGTAACCATGGCATATATGGATAGAGTTTACCAAGCCATAAGGTGAGAAGTAGCCAAGGTTCTATATTTAGTATGCTCCAGATTTCTCCCTCCCTCCTTCTCTACCTCTTTCCCTTCCTCCCCTAGGGATTGAACCAAGGGACATTGTACCTTAGAGCAATACTCCAAGACCTTTTTATGCTTATGTTTTGAAACAGGGTCACTCTAGTTGGATGAGAGTCTTGATAAGTTGCTGAGGCTGTCCTCAAACCTGTAATTCTCCTGTCTCAGCCATACAAATACTGGGATTACATGTGTACACAATCAAGCCCTGCTATTTTGATATTGAAACAGGATCTTGCTAAGTTTCTGAGGGTCTTGATAAGTTACTGTGGCTGATCTTGAACCTGAAAATTTTCTGTCTCAGTCTTCCAAGTACTAGGATTATAGGCATGGGTCTTTGTGCCCAGCTACTTCCCTCTTAAAACTCAACTCTACACCTCTACACCTCTTCACTTTATTCTTAACTATTTTACATTGAAGGTATAAGAAAAATAAAATAAGAAGAAAGCCCCTATGGAGGCTAACAAACTCCGTTATGTTAATTGTAATGGTTTGAAAATAGAATGTTACCTTAGCCCTCAAGAAAACTTAGTAGTGTTGGAAGGAGGGCTCAGTTATTATCTCAGCAGCTGATAAATCTATTGCAATGGATTTATCTGGGTGGTGGCCAGTAGAGTGTGGCTGGAGAAGGTAGGTCCCTGGAGGTGTGACCTTGGGAAGTATATGGTTCCTCCTCCCTTTGCCTGTTCTCTCTTGCTTTAGGCCTTCATGATGTGAGAAAGAAGCTTGTGTTCTTTCTCTATTCACTTCTTGATATTATGCCCTGAGATTCATGGTTCCTGGCCTCACATGGACTGAACCTGAACCCATAAGAAAATAAATCTTCCTTCCTCTAAGTTGTGTGATCAGTTCTTTGGATTGTAGCAGTGAGGATGCTAAAAAGACATCCATCAAGTGGATTGTTTTGGTTTCTGAGGATTGAATCCTTCCCTCTTGGTACTAACCCCAACTGTATTCTCATCCTGCATGATTCTACTACAGTTTTTTTCTTTCTCTCCCAGAACCTTTTTCTACCTACAGGATAACTTCATTGTTCATGGGAATCTATTCACTAGAGAGCTTGGGCTCTGGAAGTAGAGAGATAGGGTTTAAATTTACCCCCCCAGGAATCATACTGAACCTATTACTAACCTCTTGTGAATCTATTCCAGGTACCAAAAAAAAAAAAAAAAAGAAAAGGTTCTTATAAAAATTGACAATTTTATTTTAAAAATTACCCCTGTAAAGCACTTAGAATAGTTTCTGGTACATGTTAACTAATTTTCTATTCACATTGAAATATACCACAGTATTTAAAAAAAATTTAAATCCTGTTTAGACATTAGGTTACCTTCCTCTATAGCCCATTTCACCAATGCCTTTGCCAGTGAGCTCTACAAGTTGTCTCTTCTCAGATTTTCACTTTCTCACCTCACAGTCTTCCAATCAAGCCTGTCTTCCTCATGTTTCCAATGAGTTAGTTCTCAATTAATGTCAACAATGGGTTTCATATATTTAGAATGAGTGAGATACACTTCAGAAAAGCAAAACCCAGAATCAGATGTAGGCCACCATCACCACCCAAAACATACATGAATCTTGAGGCACGGTATCAGATTATCTCAGGTGTGAGGATAATGAAGCCATATGAACTATATTTTACTAAGGGTAGAGTAACTTCAACTCACATCTAGGATACATTCATATCAATATAAACAGAATACCCTCCTAGACCACACAAAATAAGTTTTCTTTAACAGTTAAATCCAATCCCAGTGGAGCAAACACTCTCACATGCCAGCAGAGAAACTCATCCCTCTGAGAGGGTTTCACATATGGTTGACCTCACACTCTTTCTATTTCTCCCTGCCTGGCCTTCCTGCAAATGGCCTCACACTTTCCTCCCCATTTCTCACTCTGCTGTTCTCTACTGATGTCCCTGCACTCAATTTTAAAGTCCAGGACAGTATTATCTCTCAAAGTGAAACATTCTTAAGAGTGAAAGGAGTTAGCCTTATAAACAGAGGCTACCTGTGACCAGTGTTTGTGTGAGTGTGATTCACTGAGAAAGTACCCTTTGGGTACAGCTGTAAAATTGTGGAGAGTGGGATAGGAAAATGGAGCAAAACCAGCCAAGGGGGTGGTCTCTGTGAAGCCTGGTCCTCGCCTGATCCACAGGAGACTCTGAAACATACCATTTTCTACAACTGTCTCCCTCTTGAGTTAAGAAGAGGGTCTTTTACACTCATTTCAGTAACCTCTGAGTATAGGTCATGCCTGAAGTACCACTCCTAGAAGGTGAAGGTAATTGTGTATGTGTGTGTACATGCACATTCAGCAAGGAAGACTTGTATGGGATCAGCTCTAAGCCACTCACACTTTATACAGCAATTGAGATATGAATGCTGGACCCCATAAAAGGATCAGTGACAGCACCTACTACAGAGGGACAATATAAACAATTAGAACAAGACCATTTTAGGAAAATGGAACATGTGGTCATGCAATTCTCTTTCTTACATTGCCACCCATGCTGTGGCACTGCTCAGGTTTAAGCCACCATTGGGTCCTACACTCTACTAGGTATCACTGCCTCAGCCACCAGGTTCACCACGTGAACTCTGTCAGACTGTAGCTTTAGGACACTCCTGCAGGCCAACACTGTCTTTGCACAGACTGCTACCATGCTGCCATCTCCTCTGCCCCATGGCAGTCTCTAGAGTGCAACTCTAAAATCTTGGCTTTCCTGGTGCCCCTGGGAGCTGTCGATGAGCCATTCTCACCTATGGCTCTTGGAGTTTTTGCCATTAAAACTTACCTCTTAATTTTTCTCTTTTTTGTGTTTTGCTCTTCTAATAAGAAGAAAAATTTCTTATTCCTACATTTTCTCCTTTTAGTGAGGGTACACAAGTGAAGTTTTTAGATTTGGTTAAAAAAATAGGCCAAGATATGACTGGAAGAGTCAGTTATACACTTAAATACTTTTTGTCCCAGTGTACTTACTAATAACATCCTCTTTGACTCCCAAAAGTGTCCTGCATTGGACAGTAAGCTACAATTTTACCCTACTAAGGATTCCAATATTCACTGTTTGGCTTCTCATATAAGGACACATTAAATATAAGAGATACTTGAGAAAGACAAGTTCAAATTCAGCCTTTCACTGACCTTGCAATTACAACCCTCAATAACAGAGGCCATGTTGCAAATCCAGTTGGTGTAATGAGATTCTCCATAACATGGCAAATTCTCTTAAAGAGCTCACGGAACTCTCTATAGTTTTAATTAGTGGGCTCTTACTCTAAAATAAGCAGGTATTCAAAAACATTTTGATCCTTAAGTGTGGACAAGTTATATATCAAGACACTCAAAGCCCTTTGCAAATAAATGTTCAGTACTAGAACTCTATGCCAAGATGTGTTGCTTACCCCAAATATTAGTTTAATATTAAGTCTTAGATATAAGAGGACTCTGATGCATGAGAATTTTTAATATTCCCTGGATTTTCACCTGAATGTTGTGATCCTAAAGTTCATGTGAAGAAATGCCTCTCAGTAGGAGAAAAAAGCCAACTTTGTGGCACCTAAACAGGTATCAGTTTCTTTCTATTTTCTTGTACAAGCTCCGAGAATTCTTGCCAAATGACTGTGTACCAAAATGCTAATAGCTTGTGTGATTATTCAGCCTCATCTGTACATGAATGGTGCATGTAATAGATATTATAAATAAAAGAGTTAAAGTCAATATGAATTTGAACATTTGAGAGCAGAATCATGTCCAGTAATTCTTACTACATAATATTCTTAATCAATGCTTTGGAAGTCTCTGGCAATTATCTAATAAAGAAGTAAGAAAGAACAAAAAGATTGTGAATGAAAGATTTGTTTCCATTTGAATCCATTCTTTTGTGAGGTAGTAACCAGTAAAGAAAATGACTATATACTATGTATTTAGATCCACACATCAAATAAAACAAAATTTTCTGTACATGTGTTCTTATGATATATATTTTACTTAGAGAAATTTGCAAATTGGCCCAGGCTTGTAATCCCTGCTCTTGGGAGGCAGAGACAGGAGGATCACACAGGTTCAAAGCCAAAGCCAGCTGCGCTGGCTTAAGAGACACTTTTTCCAAACAAAAAAATATAAAATAGGTCTGGGAGTATAGCCCGGAGGTAGAAGGGCTTCCAGGAACCCCAGTTCCACCAAAAAAAATTGCAAATTAAAGTTTTTTCCTATTGAAGACACTTCTGATATGATAGATAAATAATAACTTGTATGTTCTGAAGAACAGTAAAAGGCTGTAAATTTGCAGATAGATGAGTTATGGTCTATAGTTAAATTATAAAGAATGTTAAGTACACTATAAAATGTTTCTTCCTTAGTTACCAGCAGCCTTTAACAAGATGAGCTTCATTGTTAAGATTTATTAAGTGTATTTAGCATGGACATTCAGTCAAACTTTAAAATTTTTCGAAATATGCCAGTCATATTTTAATATAACTAATACAATGATCATTTGAAAGACTGAATAATCAGATTTTGGTGAATTTACCAATCTTGACTTATTTTTAACTACTTTATTGGAGGCATGAGTTCAGTTTATGCCCAGGTGGGTGAAGATGGCATGATTCCCTGAAGTGAAAAATTACTCTGTCAATTTTCCCAACTAGTAGTTAACCCTGAGGCAGATTATCAGGGAAAAAAAAATCTGAACTGGTGTTGGAGGAGGGACTGGATTCCAGAGCTTGGAACTAGAGCTGCATAAACTCCAAAGAATAGAAAGATTAGAGTTGGTTCCTGGAGTGGGGTCACATTCTCTGGATCATAAAAGTTGGATGGGAGCAAATGTTGGCAGTGGACTTCTGGCCTTTGTCAGCAACAGGACAGGATGGAGCATACCCTTGGCAGTCAGGGCCTGGGCTGGAGGTAAGAGCAGCCAAGTCTGACCTTTGAGCCTCTAGAAAGGGTATCACTGACAGGGCCATCCTCTAGATAGCAGAGCTTAGACTTCACAAGCATCTCCTGAAAAATAGAGACAGAATTGTGTTCAGAAAACTGGCCAGATCAAAGAGTCTGAGGGCCTTGTTCTGGAGTCACATGAGGCAGTGCCTTTGTGGGAAACTCTCAGAAATATCCAGAAGAGGCCAGGAGTGTTGGTGCATGTTTGTAATTCCAGCATTTGGGAGACTGGGACAAGAGGATCCCTGTTCGTGGACAGCCTCAGATACTTAGTGAGGCCCTTTGCAACTCAGTGAGACCCTATTTCAAAGATAAAGAATAAAAAAAAATATCACGCTGTGGATGTAGCTCAGAGGTAGAATGTCCCTGGGGTTCCATCCCCAGCACTGAAGAAAAAAAAAAAAAAAAAAAAAGAAGGACATTCTCTGGAGGGCATTCTCTGTGGCAGTAATTTCTGGGGAAAAAGTAGAGAGCATGCAGTCTCATGTTTTTATGAACTGAGAAAATAACATATAATGTTATTTGTGGTCATAGGCTGGTAAGAATAAGGATAATGGGATGAATAAACAAATAAGTTATTTCTACTTAGGATCTTGTTGATGAAGTTTTTTAACCCATCTCATTAACAGTTTAATATTTTTAAGAATTAGAAAGATAAGTGACTCAACTTCTCAATGAAGAAAACTTTCAGAAAACAATGCCTAAGCTAAGTTTGTAGAAAATCAATTGAACCAAAATTAAAACTCAAAAAAAAATAATAAAAGTGATTTGAAATTGACTTTAGTTGTCAAGATTTACCATTAGATTTATTGAAACATTAATTAATTTCATTGAAAAGCTTCTGTAGCTTTCAGCTCAGATGTTTTTTTTAATTTTAGAACTAAAATAACTTCTCCCCTTTTTTATTTTTTATTTTTTTATTTTTAATTTTTTTATATTTTTAAATTCTTTTTTATTGGTGCACTGTAATCATACATCACATTGGAATACAAGACTTGAGAGGATATACAAGCACACATCATCCAATTAGCCCTCATTCAGTCCCCATCCCATTCCCTCCCCCTCCCTCGATCCCATGCTTGTTTGGTGATTAATTTTGATACATATGTTTATGTACCTTCTGCTTTTTAAGGAGGCTTCATCCTCCCTTATTCCAAACCCTCTGATTGCTCACCTTAGTTGCTTCACTATAGGGCCCTTTCTATAGCTCGACCATTTCCTGTTGCCCCTTTCCTCCTAGTTATTGCTGATTAGGGGAAGCATCTGGTTTTAATTTTATGCAATATTTCTCTGTGCATGCCGCATTGCAAATACCGATCCCACTCTTGACAGCCCCAGTTGTGGCCTGGATACCTGGTGGACTGATCCAGACCTCGCTGGCTCAAGCAGCGGCCTTGCCTCATGGGAGGCCCCGATTCTGGTCTCACTGGCCCCGACACTAGCCTAACTCCTCAGCTGGCTCCGATCCCAGCCTCGGAGGCCCCAGCACCGGCCTTCCTCATGGCAGGCTCCAATGCTAGCCGATGGCTCCGGCATCGGCCTAACGCCTCAGCAGGCTCCAATCCAGGCCTCAGAGGCCTCAGTAGCGGACTTGTTTCACAGAAGGCCCCAATGCCAGCCGCTGGCCCCAGCACTGGCCTAACCCCTCGGCATGCTCCGATCCCGGCCTCAGAGGCCTCAATAGCGGCCTTGCCTCATGGAAGACTCCAATGCCTGCCAGTGGCCCCCGGCACCGGCCTAACCCCTCAGCAGGCTCTGATCCCGGCCTTGGAGGCCCCAGCACCGGCCTTGCCTCACGGCAGGCTCCGATCCCGGCCTCACTGGTCCCAGCACCTGCCTAATCCCTCGGCAGGCTCCGATCCCAGCCTCGGAGGCCTCAATAGTGGCCTTGCCTTACGGAAGGCTCTGATGCCGGCCACTGGTCCTGGCACTGGCCTAACCCCTTGGCAGACTCCAATGCCAGCCTCGGAGGCCTCGGCACTGGCCTTGCCTCGTGGCAGGCTCCAATGAAGGCCATTGGTCCTGGCACCAGCCTAACCCCTCAGTAGGCTCTGATCCTGGCCTCAGAGGCCCGAGTAGCGGCCTTGCCTCACAGCTGGCTCCGATGCTGGCCATTGGCCCTGGTTCCAGCCTAACCCCTTGACAGGCTTCAATCCCGGCCTTGGAGGCCCCAGCACCACCCTTGCCTCACGGCTGGCTCCGATGCTGGTCGTTGGCTCCGGCACCAGCCTAACCCCTTGGCAGGCTCTGATCCCGGCCTCGAAGGCCCCAACACCGGCCTTGCCTCATGGCATGATCCGATCCCAGCTTCACTGGCCCCAGCACTGGCCTAACCACTCGGCAGGCTCCAATCCCAGCCTCGGAGGCTCCAGCACCGGCCTTGCCTCATGACAGGCTCCAATCCCAGCTTTGCTGTGTCTGTCGCTGGCCTCACCCCTTGGCAGGCTCTAATCTGAGCACCCTCTTTGCCCAACCATTTGTCCCACGTTCTTGAGGGTGCGTGGTGGTAGCATTCTGCCTCTGGGGTCATTACTTCAAAGGTTCCAGGTGTAATGCATCAGATCTCTGCCTCCCCTTAGTACTGACCACTGCCATTGCCACTGCCTCCACCATTTCAAATCTTTCCCAAGCTCTTTTTCCACTCTGAATGTTGTCCAGTCTTCCTAAGCATGCGCGACGGTAGCATTCAAACTTTGCTGTAATTTCTCCAAAAAAAAAAAAAATAATAATAATAAGGTTGGTAGGCTCCAATTTCTGCTTCTCCTGAATACAAGTCTCCACCGCCAACGCGGAGACTGCTTTCAGCACCGCCTTTCTCATTGGTCTCCGCTAAAGTCTCTCTCCTTACAGGTGATGTCCAAGATTCTTAACAATGTAGAGAAGAAGCAGTCCTCCTTAGCGGGGAATTTTTCCAATAATTCCAGTTCATTTGGATAAGTTTTGTCTGCATCTCCAGTATCCTGGCATCCGCCACCTCCTTGACCCCTCTCCGATATTTTCCTTTTTTCTTTTTCTTTTCCTTTTTTATAGGGTCCTTCAGGGTAGAAAGGGATTCGCCTAGGGGTGCCCCCCCAACGCCTGCCCACCCGCCCAGGGTTGGGGCCAGAGGCCCGGACAGGTGGAGATGGGCTTGCCGAAGGGTGCCCCGCCAGCGCCTGCCCACATGCCCAGGGTCGGGGCCAGGGGCCTGGACCACAGGGCCCTTCTGGGTGGGGAGGGGATCACCTAAGGGTGCCCCGCAAGTGCCTGCCCACACGCCCAGGGTCGGAGCCAGGGGCCCAGACGACAGGGTCCTTCTGGGTGAGGAGGGGGTCGCCTAGGAATGCCCCAGCCAGCACCAGCCCACCCGCCCAGGGTCGGGGCCAGGGGCCCGGACCACAGGGTCCTTCCAGGTGGGGAGGGGATTGCTGAAGGGTGCCCCGCCAGCGCCTGCCCACCCACCCAGGGTCGGGGCCAGGGGCCCAGATGGGTGGAGAGTGGGTCGCCAAAGGGTGCCCCGCCAGCGCCTGTCCACCCGCCCAGGGTCGGGGCCAGTGGCCCGGACCACAGGGCCCTTCCGGGTGGGGAGGGGATTGCCTAAGGGTGCCCCGCAAGTGCCTGCCCACCCACCCAGGGTCAGGGCCAGGGGCCCGGACCACAGGGTCCTTCCGGGTGGGGAGGGGATCGCCTAAGGGTGCCCCGCCAGCACCTGCCCACCCACCCAGGATCGGAGCCAGGGGCCCAGACCAACTTCTCCTTTTTTTAATCACTACATGATAAACCACTAGGCCTTCAAATATTTTTTGTTTTAGTTGAAGGATAATTTTTACTTTTTAAATGTATTGTACTTTACAATGTATTCTCCCTTAATTATTTTATTTCATCTTATAATTATCCTATGATTATTGTATTGTTATTATTAGTCTCACATTCTTTTTATACATAAAAATATGTCCAATAAATTAAGATTTCCCTAGATTATGAAGGTACTAAAATTTAGTACAGTTAATCACATAATAAAATTCTTCTTTTTTTTATAAAAAGCTTTCAGAGTAATATTTTAATATGTAAAGACTCTTTTCTAATATGTTAAAAATCAAACTAAAATTTCTAAAATCTTATTGCAGGCCATGTTTTGGGGTGTGTAAATTCTTTCTATTTGATGATGTCTTTTAAGTAATGGGGTTTTGTTTAACAGAAAAATAGTGTAAGGAAAAGCATAAATGTGCCATATATCAGCTTTATCAGGTTGATTTGTATAGAACAAAACTAATTTGGGGCCAAATTTAAGTTTAACTAACTTGAAAAGAATTGAAAGCAGATTTTATTTAAGTTGAAGCTCTGCATGAAAAGTAACATAATAAATTAGAGCTGCTCTCTTGGGCTACATGCTAATCTAAGCTACTTTTTTGTTCAGGGGTGGTACACCACTGGTCACTCTATCTTTCTGGGATCCCCATTGCAGCTAGGGAAGCATCATGGCTGCAGAAAGCATCACCCCATTGAGTATTCTCTGCACAGGCCCAACCTTCTATGTGGATTCTCAGGTTTTCCTTTAAAATCTCAGTTGAATCTGCCATGACTCCACAACTTTTGCTTTCTGTACATCTGCAGACCCAGCACCATGGGCATTGCCATAAAGGTCTGACATCAGCACAAACTACCTGAGTTTGCTTGAGCCACCTATAGCCATGAAGGGCTTTGTTCATAAACACGGAAAAAATGAATCCTAAGTCATCCTGGGCAGTGAGCCTCCAGAAGATCACGTTAGGATTCCATGAAATAGTTTCCTACCCTGGAATGTCTCCAGGCCTGTGATGGGAGAGGCAGCTTCAAAGATTTCTGAGCTCTTCTCAAGGCTTTTTTTTAATGGTCATGACAATTAGCACTCCTGCTAATCTCTTTAGCAAGTCCTCCCTCAGCTATGCCCTCCTTGATTGCTTTCTTAACAGGTTTCCCTCTCCCTTTCTTTGGCCAGGCCATTTCTAAATCTTTCCAGTCAGCTTCTTTTTTGAGTCTCATTGTAAACCTGAATAAAAGAGGCCCAATCATACCCAAACCACAGCCTAAATACTCTGTTGTTTTAATATTGTCCCACCAAATATTCTAGTCTGTTCACTTTAGTATTTCATTCTATAAGGTCCTAAAAAATGGACACAGTAGAGCCAAGTTCTTTTCTGCCTTATAACAGTGATGGCCTTTACTCCAATTCAATATAATCCTTACGTCCATTGAGGAAGTATTTTCTGGTCTTCTCATCTTCTGCACCCTCACTAGAAAACTCATCTCTGGTTATAACATTTTAGGCTTTTTATTTAGTGTGCTTCCCCAAATCCTTCCAATCTCTGCCACTTAATCACCAGCTCCAAAGCTGCTTTCACATCTTCAGATATAACTATAGCTATGGCCCCATGTCCATGCCCCATTACCAGTTATCTGTCTTAGTCCTTTTTCTTTTACTATATTGAAATATCCAAGGTAGGATAAAGTTATATAGAGAAAATAGCTTATCTTCCTCACAGTTTTGCATGATTAAAATCTAGGCAGAATGGCACAGACTATATCCATAGTTCATCTTGGCTGTTTACCTTCAGGTAGACCACAATGGTAGCATATCTGAGAGGGGGAGATTACATTATAAAACAGGAAGGCTCAGAGCTATTTTAGGAGTTAGGTTGACTCTTATAAAAACTTGCTATCATAAAATTTCAGGGGTCCATGAGAGTTATCTTAATCCCTTATTGGGCAGTTCCCCTCAATGACCTAAGATTCTCACGCTGGACCTCACCTCTTAAAGGTCTCACTAGCTCCCAACAGCCATACTGGATCCCAAGCTTCCATTATATTGGAACTTGTGTGTTTGTGGGGGGAGGGACTCAAACCATAGTATTGTATTTAAAAAATAGCAGTAAAAGAAATCTAGACAGTTTAAAATAAGTCACATAAATTGTGCCCAATATTAGAGAGCTCGAGAGTATACATGCTAAAGAACTTAGAGAGCCTTCGGTATCTAATAGCCTCTATTTTAGTAATCTTTCTCACTGGTGTAATACAAAACACCTGACCACCACAACTTAGAGGAAGGAAGGCTTATTTTCTCACAGTTTTGGAGATTTCATGAATTAAATCCATTTCAGGCCAAGTAAAGTCTACAGAGCTCAGGGTCTTGCACTGGAAGCAGAGAGAGTGTGTGCAAGGGCTCTGCTCTCACATCATGGGGCCCGAATCAAGAGAGTAAGCAAGAGGAGGAGGGGCCACATATATCCCCAAGGCCACATCCCAGGGACCCCTTCTCAGCAAGCAAGCCTCACCTCCAACATAGCTGCTTTGTCTCCAAGAAGTATAGGGAGACATTCTAGATCTAAACCATAACAGCTTCTGAAGTTCGGTGAACAGTAAAAAGTAACTGAGCAGCCAGACGTGGTGGCGCACACTTGTAATCCCAGCATTTGGGAGACTGGAGGATGGTGGTTCGCAGACAGCCTCAGCTACTTAGTGAGGCCCTCTGAAAATGAGTGAGACCCTGTTTCAAAAATAGAGAATAAGAAAAAACAGGGGAGGGGTTATAGCTCAGAGGTCAAATGTCTCTGAGTTCCATTCCCAGACCTGCAAAAAAAAAAAAAAAAAGTAACTGAGCTACATTTGTTTCATCCATATCTTTTAGAATTGAATTAAAAATGAACATAAAGCAAATTGGAAAAAATCTTAGGTATACAGACATAACACATCATGTAAACATGATCCAGAATAATGTTTTTAAGAGATCACATTTGGAAACTTAAAGTACAGTAAAAGAGTGTGAAGATGAGTTAGCAAAAGCTATCTGGCTATAGTTTATGTTAAAGAGATTAACATAGCCAGGCGTGGTGGCGCACACTTGCAATCCACGCGCTTGGGAGGCAGAGACAGGAGGATCACGCAGGTTCGAAGCCAGCCGCGCACGCTGGCTTAGGAGAACCTGTTTCCAAATAAAAAATATAAAAATAGGTCTGGGAGTATAGCCCGGAGGTAGAAGGGCTTACAGGAACCCCAGTACCACCAAAAAAATAAATAAATAAAAATAAGCAAAGAGATTAACATGGGCTTGGCCTAGAATGAGAGCAGTTAAGATGATGATGAGTGGAATTCAGAACTGAAATTTATGTGTCAAGCTAGAGCCAATAGAAATGTTTTTTTGAAGAACTGAATGTAGGATGTGAAGAAACAAGAAGTATAAGAGATGACTCCAAAGTTTTGATTCTGAGCAATGATAGTAACTAGTGTGCTATTTGCTGAGACAGAGGAGATGTTGATTTGGGAATGAAAATTATGAAGGATTCTGTTTTGTCTATGTTGTTTGAAGTCTCTATTAGAACCCCTAGAGTTTGAAGCTTAAGGAGGATATTGGATAAAGTTGCCTTTCAAAAGCAAGTAGATAGAGAAAATCATTGGGCAAGAGTGGAAGGTAGAACCAATAAAAGAATGAGAAGGGACAACGAAGGAAAAGGAGACAAAAGGAGGAGGAGGAGAAAGAGAAGAAAGAAGAGGAGGAGGAAGAAGAGAAAGATAAGGAGGAAGAGAAAGAAATATCAAGGCAACAACAGACTATAACATTTTAACAACTTGTATGTGAAGCTGTGTGAGGTGACTCACATCTATAATCCCAGTACATGGGAGGGTGAGATAGAAGGATCACAGATTTGAGGGCAGGAATATATGATAATATAGTGAGACCCCATTTCAAAATTAAAATTAAAATAGAGCTGGGGTATTTATCAAAGATAGAGTACCCCTGGGTGCAATTCCTAGTACCAAAAAATAAATAAGTAAATAAATAAACAGATGAATAAATAAATAGATAAAAATACAAAAAATTAAAAATCTGTGTGTTTGCATGTAATTCTCCATGAGAGAAGTAAGAGAAGTAATATAGAATGAATTCGGTCCCCTGAAAAATAATATGTTAAAATTCTAAACCCAGTAGCAACAATGACACCGTATTTAGAGACAGTAACTAAATATATTTAAATAAGTACCTCAGTTAAAAGAGGCTACTAGGGTGTATGTACTGTGACCCTATAGGACATTTGTCTTGATATGAAGAGGGATTAGCCCTGGAGAAGTTAGACTGCACAGCAGGTGCTACAATTCCCCTGGCTACTACCTGAGGGTCTGACCTGTAATTTGCCAGCTTCTGGGGGTAACAGCCTGACATTCACTAGTCCACACAAAAAAGGAAGAGGTAGTTCTGAATCGGTACAGTATACGAGTAATTCTGATAGCTCCTCCCTCTATTGTAGCATGGAGCAAACAGGTGATAATGCTCAGCACTTAACTTCTCCCTGGAAAAAGTCAGATAGTGCATCTTATACTTTGCCTGCTGTGGATATTATCTTGAGGGCCTGACTTCTAACTTGCCTGTCTCAGGGAGCTCACAGAACAGATCATTCCCAGGGAGCTGTGAGCCTCCACCCAAGAGCTATAGAACAGGAACAGAAAGCTACTTTCTAACAGAGTTTTTGAGCTGTGGAAACCCTTAAATTAACATAAAGTAGACCCTTTAGTAGTAGTGTTTTAAGCATGAAAGTTTTGAAGAAAGATATGTTTTCATGTGTTTATTTATTTTTCTAACCTAACCTTTCTATGAACTGGGCCTCTGTGTTACTCAGTGTCTTCCTATTCAAAATGGGAATTTTCATACTTGGGAGGATCTAATGAAATTCATGTACCAGCACTTAGTACAGAAACTGCCAGACAGTCAGTACTGTGTTAGCTACTATTACTGGATATTAACGATGTTCCTGGTCATTCAGTAAATTATACTAGCAGTTCTTTTCCTTAAACTCGATTAGAAAAGCAGAATCTGGATGTAACAATTCCAATATGAGGTAGCTGTAACAACAAAATTATTTTCATTATCATCTCCTAAAAGTCTTTTAGATACCTGCTTTATCTAGCAAGGCGCTTACTGCCTTTCTGCCTTGAAAAAATATAATGTCCATAGCAGATGCAGATAATGTGTTTTATGTTCCAAGTCTAATCTTTAAAAACAAATTACCTTGTATTAACAATTATTTCCAAGAACTTCCCAAGATTTGAATAGATCTTAAATTGTAAAACATTCTCTTCACAGATAATGCATTGCTACAATATTATAATGCTTCAGTAATATTTTGCAGTGAATAAAATGCTCACAAACTATAATCTCTTAGAGCCATGTACACCATGCACATAACAGCTCTCTTACGTTCTCTTATCAGAGGTTGGGTTTGAAAATTTCAGGAATCTAGTTTCTTTAGCACTAAGTAAAGATGATGAAATGGACTGGGGAGGGTTGGGTGTTGACTGATAATCATTTTTAGGATTGAAGAACAAAAGTTAAAAATTAAGTTTAGGTGAAAGCCAACTAGAAGACTCAAGTAAGATTCAGTATCAGAGAATGTGTAAACTGAGATGAGTAGAATATTGGTCCTGGTAAAATCTAATACTCGATAGTCATAAAGCTATTTTATAATAACAACAATTTAGTTAACACCAAATCACATATGCCATGGTGCTCCTATAAGATTATAACACATAAATAATTTAGGCCATGTTGAAAAATCCTATGTTAAGTAAATCAGATAAAAGTATTCTGGCCTTGTAGAATATCAACTGATAAGAGTTGGCCAGAGCATACTGCCTTCAAAAATTTATCTCAGAATACCCTTTTTCCTTTCTTCTAAAGTATATATACTTTGGTCTCCACCTCAATTAAATAAATTTGATTATATGAGTGACATACTATCTAAATATGTAGAAATTGTCAATGACATATTACTACAGGAAGTTGGGGGGGTGGACCACCAAATCTCACAAATTTCATAAACCTAGTGTTCTTGGATGTTTTACCACTAGTTCTTTCAAGATAAAAATAGAAATCTCTTTTTTATCCAAACAACTCAAAACAGTTTTCACTAACATTAGTTAGAGAGCTTTTCAGTTCTGCATCGAGTATATTGAGTACTATAGAAAAGGTTCCACTTCTTTAAGATTATTGTTTTATATATAAAAACTGGATTTGTGTTTTTAGAGAAAAGCATTCACGTTAGACAATAGGCTACCTATTCAAAAAGCTGTTGAGTAGTTGTGACTTAAATAAACTATTTAGTGTCATTTATTGAAGTAACCAAAGAGAGAAGAAAAGATTATAATGTAGCTGAGAAATTCCTACTGCTTGGCAATGCTGTGGTGACTGCAACGTCAGAGCACAACAAATTAGTCATGTGCTTGTGGTGAGGCTGATACAGTAAACCTACTGTACTGCAATCATATAAAAGTATGGCACATACAGTGATGTATGGTCCATAATACCTAATAATGGCAATAAATGACTATGTTACTGGTTTATGTGTTTATTATATTTTTAGTATCAGAGTGTACTCTTTATACTTATTACAAAGGAAGTATGTTGTAAAACAGTATGTCATGCTTTGCTGACAACAGCCCCATGTTGCGTATTGACATATACCATCTAGGTTTGTGGAAATATACTCCATGATATTTATATGATGATGAAATTACCTAGCTGTTGGGAGCCATTAAGGCTTTTCCCTAGATTGGTGTCTCTGACTCAGCTGATTGTCTTTCGCCCAGAGTCAACAAGGTTTGGGGTTATGGAAAGTTCAAAGAAAGGATCAGGTGGTGATGACACGAGGGTACTGATAGGCCTATCTGTAATAATGTGTTTTGTATTGGTCTTTATTGTATTCTGGTGGTGGTAGCATGAGAATGTTAATTGACCTGTAGCTGTGTATAAATACCTCTGGAAAAACAAACCTGACGTTGGCACAATAAAGATGAGATTGACCCAGAAGCTGCGTTGGCCAGGAGCGTTCACGCAATAGAGAATACTGACCCAGGCATAGGCGTCGACCCATAGAAAATATTGACCCACGAACAGGGGTCGACCAGTAGAGATAGTAGGCTGGCGGCTCCCCCACGTTAGGGTTAAAAACTCTTCATCCTCATGCCTCACTGCAGAACCCCTACTCTTGCCGGCTGGCTCCGGCACCTAGCAGCATGTTTTTCAGAAAGTGTCCACATCAGCAAGTGCATCAAGTGATATATGGTGCATGTGCGCACACACACACACACACACACACACACACACACATACATCCAAAGTTTGACTTTTGGACCTGAAATTCACTTGTGCTAAATATATCCAATATGAACTTGTGTTAGTCAGATCTTTATCACTGTGACAGCAATACCTGAGAGAAACTACTTAGTGGAGGAAAAGTTTATTCTGCCTCATGCTTTCAGAGGGTCAGTCCATGGTCGGCTGGCTCCAAGGTGGAAACATCATGGCAGAAGTGCTTGGTTCAAGGATAGATATACTCCCCAGGTTCATACAATTGGTAACCGCTTCCTCCACCTTCATTCCACCTGTCCACAGTTACCACCCACTAAATCCATTCCAAATACTAATTCATCAATAGATTAATCCATTGATAAGGTTAGAGGCTTCATGATTTGATTATTTCTCCTCTGAGCAATGCTGCATTGCCTCATATATAAGGTTTGGGAGAAGGCATTCCAGATTCAAACCACAACTGAGCTACTGGCCTCAAAATCTTATTTTTCTCTTAAGTAGAATTCACTCTTCTCTATACTTCACTTTGGTGGAAGTTATCTCTGCAACTTTAAACAATGTCCTCACATTCTAACTCCTGTCCTATTAACTACAGAGTCCCTTTATGTCCTTCTCTGTATAGTATAATACCTTTCCATACATTCTTCTACCTCCTTTAATTCAACAACTTTAATTTTACACTGGCATCTACATTTCTGCCCATAGTCTTCTTAAATGTTTTTGGGTTTGATTTTATTTACAATTTACCAGTCAGTCTATTTAGAAGTTAGGTATCAATAAAACACATTTCCACAGTTTTTCCTGGAGCATAGGATGGTAGGCTAGCATCATATTTCCTTCTATATAGATCAGTATCTTAAACCCCCTTGTTTTTTTTTTAGATAAAAATTTTCCTGCTTGAAATGTCACTGTTTTTTTTGTGTGTAATTTACTAATGCTACTTATCATAATCTTGATTTCTTCTAAGCTCTAATTCATTCTATCACTTATGGAAAATCCCTCTGTCTCAGAAAACAATTTCTCAGAGTTTTCATGAAGGTTTACAATCAGTTTTCATAAAAACATCAATATAAAGCGATTAGATTTGGATCTGGTGCTACTACTTAGCAATGGATTTTATTGTTATAGCATTATTGTTATAAAAATTTCTAAGCTAGACAGAAGTCTTTATTAAGGTAAAGCAAATTTATCTTGATTACTATTGAATCGATGTAATCTGACATAATATTAATTGTAACTATTAAAGATAGTTGACAAATAAAGAATAAATGTATATTTTATAAGAATTTCTAAGCAACAAAAAGGGAGATGCCTAGTTATCCAAATGTTTAACATTTCATATATAACCAGTATTTCTGAGATAGTTTTTAAAAGGTAGTATTAAGGTTATTTTTATTTTTCTTAGTTATTTGGAAAATATTTTTCAATGTGCTTAAAAATTATTAAGTTTCTGCTCGTACTGGCTGTATTTATTAGCTTTCTGTGACTATGACTAAAATATCTGGTGTAAACAACTCAAAGGAGGACAGACTTGTTTTGGCTCAGGGTTCCAGGAGTTTTAGTCCATGGTCCACTTGCTCCAAAGAAAAAACATCATGGGGGAAGGGATTCTGGAGAAAACCTGCTCAACTCATGTCAACCAGGAAGCAGAGAGAAAGAGCAATGGGTCAGGTGAAATATATAATACTCAAGGGTGTGCCCCCACAGACCTACTTCCTCCAACTATGTACTACCTGCATACATTTTTACCTCCTTCAAGTTCATTTTAATTATTTATCTATCAAGTGGATTAATGTGCTGATGAAGTTAGAGCCCTCACAGTCTAATCACTTCCCCCAAATTCCATCTCTGGACATTGTTGCACTGGTTACCAAGCATTCAACACATGAGCTTTGTGGGGATATCCCAGGCCAAAATCATAACACTGACTCATCTGTAGGCATGACCAAAGTAAATGGTGTTTCCCATGCATTTATAGTAGGTCTTTGTATAAATTACATCATGTTCAACAGCTCTGTCTTGATGGATTAAATTTAAAACAATTTATACTAGTCACATGTTGGCAATTTTATGAGCATAGCACACAAGCATAACAATAATTCAAGATTTTCCTTTTAGAACCATGAGTAGACAGCATAAAAGTAAAAGCTTATTGCTTTCTGCTCTGGAGAAAAAATTGCACATTCTGAATTCTTCCATAAATTGTCAGAGTAATTTCAAAAGTGTTAGCTTTTACAATGTTTAAATATCAATTGTCAAGGAAGTAAATGAAGTAAGGGTAATATATTTTCTGATGTATCCAATTTTTAAAACTTTTTAATTTTTTAGAGTTTCATGTAGTTGTAAGAAATAATACAAGGAGCCCATTTGCACAGTTTCATACAATGGTAATATCTTGCACAACTGTGGAACAATATCATAATCAGAAAACTGACTCAGATATAATATACTGATCTCATTCTGATTTCACTAGTTCTAAATGTGTGTGCATGCTTGTGTGTGTGTGTGTGTGTGTGTGTGTGTGTGTGTGTGTGTGTATGTGTGTGCATGATCGGTTCAATGAAATTTTATTTCATGTGCAGATTGATGTGACCATCACCAATCTTAAGAAATAGAACAGTACCATCACAATCATATTTGTTTTTTCAGCTTAGATTTGGTAGAATAAATGTACACTTTAGCCACATTTTAAGTATCATTTCATGTTTCAAACTCAGGTAAATTAAGAAAATTTAATTATTGGTTTAATTTCATGTAAAATAATCTTTCAAAACCTGAATAACTATATAATTAAGAAAAACAGTACATATAACTAGTTACCATTCTCTAACAATTATGTAAAGATATATGTTTATTACTAAAGATTTACAATGAACAGAAAGTGAATCTCCTGCAGTCATTGTTTATAGATAACATCCAACCCGTTTTAAACATGTCAGTTAGTAGTTCTTAGTTTCCCACAGATGTTGGTAGACTATATTTTTCCAGTTCAACCAGGATTTGTTGGCAGTTTTAAAAACTTTAATGAGCTTTGGGGGAACATCTACAAATTTATTTCTAGCTTTTGATCTTTTCTTTAATAAGAGACCTGAATTGCTCTATCTACCCTGAAATGTATTCTATTGCCTTACTTTTCCAGGTAATTTTATCCACCAGCTATGCCTCCCACTGTATTCAGGACTCCCTCCTCTAACCTCACCCCCAGGCAAGCAAAAATGAAAGAGAAATTAAAGAAACACCACAGTGCTGCTGGTCTGCATGAAAACACCATGATTATCTTTTTCTAATCAGATGGGAGTAATTTTCTCTCTCTCCACCTGACTAATTTCCTCCACATTTTTCCCCTCCCCTCAGGTACCTAGCTGCTAAATGTTTGCAGATTAATTTGCATGAAATAGTCCCATAGCAACAATCACTCACAGGATCAAATTCTTTTGCTCTTTGTTACAGACATTTTTCCCCCAGAGGATACATACACCTGTTTTTCTTTTAATAAGTACTTAAAACTTAAAATAAAATTTAAATTCCCAAATGAAAACTACCTAGACCATAACTTTTAATATCAACTTTTAAGATCGCGATCTCTTGGCAGATACGGTATCTTCAAACTTCAGAATATTTTAGAACAAAATGCATAGAGGGATGATTAATTTTACAACACAGCTATAGCTTGCTGTCAAAGTAGAGTCACCAACTCACCAGAGCCTTCTGTCTACCTCTGTGGCACTGACTCTATATGGCCCACAGGATAAAGACATCGATGACAGTAGAAGTGACAGGGAAGAATGGCAACAATGAAAGCTTCATGGTTTGACAAGACTGGCCTCTTCTACTACTGATCACGTCTGTGAGTTTTTGAAAGACAAGGAGAGAGTAAAGCATTACCTTCAAATTCTGCCAAATGACTATCACCCTGCTAACTTACATTGCCAGTGCATTTCAACCTGAAATTACAGTCAACAGAGAGCTTATGGAGGACTCTGATGCAAAGGCATACTCTGCATCCAAAGGCATACTCCGCATCCAACAGTTGCTCTCTGTTTGTCCAGGAGTGGGGTGAGCAATGAGTGTTTGTTCTTAGGTAGAAAGATATGTGTATGGGGCATCAGAGATTTCTAAACCGCACCTCCCCCTGCAAACATAGCAGAAATGACTTCTTGGGCCTCTTGAAATGTACTGACTAATCGCCAATTACAGTGTCTTTTAGTCCCTCCCCCTTTGGCTCTATCTGGTTCCTAGAAAGTTAGAGGTTAAAGGAACATGTATTAATATGACTGTTTTTCACATATTGGTTTAGTTGCAAAATTGTTATTTGAATGTTTCTAGATAAGTACAGTTACGTGCTATTATTTTGTGTTCTGATGACCTGAGCCTTTATTTCTTCATAAATGCAAAAGGCAAGACTACCATAAGGAAGCTTAATTATTCCACAGTGTTGTCTCAATGTCACAAATTGCTCCAGGCAACTGTGGAAAGGGCACTAAGCATTATATTATTCAGCATCACCATACTTGCTATTCTGGATGTTTACAACAGTAGTGGGGCTTTCCTGAGTCTAGGCTGCCCATGACCCAGTCAAGATGACACATAAAATTAACCCTCCTCACACTATTATTACAACATATGCATGAAATACTCACCACCAGAAACATCTGCATTCCCTGTGATCTATTCTGTAAACTTCATATTTAATGATAATAAACCTGGGTTGACAGAGAGGCCAGCAGAAAATTTGCATAAACATTTTGCCTATTGGTGATATATGTTATCACATTCCTGGGAAAATATTGTTTGGCATAATCCTCGGTGCTACCATCTTTCAGATTAATTGTTCTGACCTTGGTCTACAGGCATAAACAGAAATGTATTTTAGATAATGTTAGTTCCTGTCATAATTATATTCTGTGCACATTCAGGTGGAGAGGAGTTAAGGAGCATCTGTGTTTGCCAGTGGGAGCAAGAAACCTTGAACCAAAAACAAATGCATAAATCTAATCTTAGGTAGGATGCTGACTATTAGATTAACACTGACCATGGATAGGAAAATGCAGAACAGCAAATCTCCTCAACTAAAACTACAGCACCCAAAAGATAGTGTTAATGATAGATTACCATAATCTTGTGCCTATAAAATGAATCCTCTGAATGGTCTTGAAAGCCTTTATATGATTACTCCTATTAGATACCAGGCATGATAAACATCTTTGAATATATCCTAAAATTTGCTGCAGGCTTACCAGTATTTAAAAAAACAGCTGTCAAATGATAGTATACTGGAAGAACTCTGAATCACAGAACATTCATTGAAAATAATTCTATTTTGGGGAATATACAAAATAGTTATGGCAATATTATAATTGATAATAATTGGAAACAAATTTAAGATCCTAGAGTTAACAGCAATTTATGAACACTGGGTTTGTAAACCTTTACTTGGCTTGCTGTATATGAGAAATCAATGTGTATCTGAATCTAAAAAGTGTGTTTGTGTTTATTCAAAATGTGTGTTCAAATAATATAAATTGGAAAGAAGATGAGTAAATTTCAATTTCAGAGAAAAATAAAGTCCTACTGTGGGGTGATTGGAAAAATAATCTTTCTTCTAGCAAAAAAAATTTTTCCAAGTTTTGACACAACTAAGATAGCTTGTCTATAATTAAGTAATTAAAGAGTTATTTTTATGTTTTTTTTTTACCATAGGGAACAGAGGGAGAGAGTGAGCAGGGGAGAAAGAGAGGGAGAAGGGGGGGAGGAGAAAGAGAAAGAGAGAGAGAGAGAGAGAGAGAGAGAGAGAGAGAGAGAGAGAGAGAGAGATTGATTGTGTCCAAGACATGAAGCAGAACAAACAACGTGCCTGCACCCTTGAAGGTTCTATTTTGAGTCAAAAGGCAAATCAAAATCATATTTCAGCAACTAAATGGTTAGATTAAAATTTTAATTTTTACCCTGAAATCTGCAGTAGCTGCATCATTCAGAAAGAACATTTCATTGTGAAAGATGAAAAGCAAAGGAAGAATCAAGTGGAATTTTGTCTGGAAATAAAATTAAATGGATGAGAAAAGCAAAATGTGTTTTTATGGGTGAGAATAAAAGTTGATAATTTAGCTAAGCAATTATTGGTAACATTTGTTTCAGTGAGTAAATATACCATCCTTTTACTTAGACATTCCTTAAAGTACTTTGCACTGAATCCTTACATCCTTTCACTATTAGGACAGTATGTAAATTTTGTGTCTTTTTCATTAATTATACCTGTTGATGAATACAACAAAACCTTTAATTTCACATTTCTCATTTATACTGAGTAATTGTTGCATTTTATCTTCCTTTTCCTAATGTTAGCTTTTAGAAAAGCAGACAGTTTCTAGAGAAAAATAATTTTCATTGAGCCATTTTGTATTTCTAAACATGCAAAATGTATTAGTTAGGATACTTTAAGTCATATGAAAATTAATCCTAGCTGACACCAGCTGAAGTGAAAAGAAATTTACTGAGTTATATAACTAGGAAGGCCAAAAGTAGAATTCAGACATGGATATATCAAAAATTTCATTGGTTCTCTTTTCATATTTTTGTTTCACTTATTGCTGCTTTTTGCATATTGGTTTCATTATTTTCCAGTAAACCAATTCTCTTAACATAGACAGTTATATATTAGCTGATTTAAGCTTTTTACTACTTCCAACTTAGAAGGAAGAGTTCTTTTCTCTTAACATCTGCATATTAAAATGTCATGCAAACGTTTGTACTGACTAGTAATAGGCAAATGTTCATTCTTCTGGGGATTGCAAAGGAACAGATTTAGAGAAGACTAAGGCATGACCCCTACTGTCAGAACTGATGAGATATATAAAAAAAAAAAAGAATTGGCGAGATACCATTTAGTGGATGTTACACAACTTGGTTAAAAAAAAAAAGACACATTGTCCCAAGCCCTGGGATCACAAGTGTGTGCCACCACACCCAGCTGACACTGGAATTTAAAGAAGGGAGAGCGAGGGCTGTTCAAGAGCAACAGAACAGAGACATGTAGCAACTAAATGTAAATACTCTTCACGCTGACTGAACACACTGTAGTCAACACTGCAAAAATTAAAACAAGGCCAGCCAGGCACTGTGGCATATGCCTGTGATCCCAGAACTTGAGAGGACACAATAGGAGGATCCCAGGTTTGAAGCCAGCCTCAACAATTCAGTGACATTCTGTTTCCAAAAAGGAAGAAGTTTTGTTAACTTTCTGCATCCCTACAATCACAAACTGCTGGACTTCCGGGAAGATGGCGATGGAGGAAAGTGGGGCTTACGAGCCCCGCTAACAACCAATCTCTATTACCACAAAATCAACGCCTTTCATAGCCAGAAAACACCATCAGCAGAGAAACAAAAAATGTAATTACAAGGGACAGAGAAAAAGAGGACTGGAAAAACAAGACACCAGAAACCAGACCACAGTGCTGCAGCCGGAGCCGTGGCGAGGAACAGCGCGGGCGCCATCTTTTCTTGCAGCACCAGGCCCCAGAGAGGAGGGGAACTCAGAACAGAGACCAGAGCCACAAAGGGATACACCGGCCTCACGGTCGAGGACGCGGCAGCAGAACCTTACTGCCGGCAGCAGCGGCGAGCTCACCAGATGACACCAGACCAAGGCACTCAACAGCCCACCAAGCTCCAGAGAGGAGTGGCAGACAGCGAACCGAGGTGAGCCGCTGCGGATCAGTCTCAGCTCAGGGAGCATCTAACGCTCCCAGGGGCTGGGCTCAGCACACCCTGCAGGGACTCAGAGCGGAGTTCAAAAACAGAGAAGAAATACGCCAGCCTCATGGCCGAGGGCATGGCAGCGGCACCATATTGTCACTGGCAGCAGCAGCAGCGAATTCAACCGAGTCCATTATAGCTCCATCTGTGTACTCAAAAACAGTGAGTCAAATTGCGGGCCCTGGAGGAGAAATCTCAGTATTTTACTACCAGGGACTTGACCCAGTGGGGGAGTGGCAGTGGCAGAGATATCACACCATAGGAGAATGCCCAACCTGGCACCCCACATGGTCTAAAGCAGCCTCGATTGACTCCCTGGATCTGAGACTCTGCGAAACAACCCAGTACAGGAGTAGTGGGGACCGAGATACCACAGAGTCGAGATCCAGAGCACCTTAAGTGAAGTTGTAGTGACCCAAGGGAAGAACCCAGAGAAGGCGCAAACTTCCTAAATCATGGGAAAGAGGAATAACAATGGAGAAATGAATGCTCACAACCCCACAACATCAGAACCTGATAAAACAGAAATTCAGAGATTTCTAGAAGATCAAATCAGGAAAATAACTGTAGAAATAATAGAGGTGTTTTGAAAAGAATTCAGAGAGAGTCAAAAAGAGATAAAGGATGCAATTAATGAAGTAAAGGCCTCAATTCAAAGTAAAAACAACCGACTAGACCACATGGAGAATAGAATCTTGATCTTAGAAGATCATTCAAAAAATGAGCGCATAGTTTCTAATTTAGAAAAAAAAATCCAACAGCAGGAATCTGACATTGAAGAAATATGGGCCCATTTTAAGAGAGCTAACCTAAGAATAATTGGAATAGAGGAGGGAAAAGAAGGTGAAACCAAAGGGATAAGTAATATCTTCAAAGAAATAATAGCAGAAAAATTTCCAAACATAGAGCAAGAGGTCCATACACAGGTCCAGGAAACTTATAGAACTCCCTTTAGACAGGATCGGAGAAGAGGATCCCCACGCCACATAATTGTCAAAATGACCAATGTGGAAGCCAAGCAGAGAATCTTTTTTTTTTTTTTTTTGTGGTACTGGGGTTCCTGGAAGCCCTTCTACCTCCGGGCTACACTCCCAGACCTCTTTTTACTTTTTATATTTGGAAACAGGGTCTCCTAAGCCAGCGCGCGTGGCTGGCTTCGAACCTGCGTGATCCTCCTGTCTCTGCCTCCCAAACGCAGGGATTACAAGCGTGCGCCACCACGCCCGGCCAAGCAGAGAATCTTAAAGGCAACAAAAACAAAGGGCCAAGTGACATTCAGAGGCAAATCAATTAGAATCACTCCAGACTTCCCAAACCAAGTCATGAGAGCCAGAAGGGCTTGGAGTAACATATTCCAAACTCTGAAAGAAAACAACTTCCAGCCAAAAATTTCCTACCCAGCAAAACTTTCTATCAAATTAGATGGGGAAATAAGAAACTTCCATGACAAACAGAAACTGAAGGAATTTATGTCTTCAAAACCAGCACTAGAGAAAATACTCAAAGAGATTAACTACAAAGAAGAAATAGGTAATACACACCAGAACCAGAGAAACAAGATTTTCTATCCAACAGACAACTAAGATTGGTTATCATGTGGAGATTCATTATTTATGTTAGTCTTTTACCTATCTCTAAATTGTATTATTTTCTTTTATTGTTGCTAATTTTTAGGATTTCTACTTGGAATACTAATATACCTTCAGATATAGCATTTGGAAATATTTTATCCCATTCTATCAGTAACTTTTAACTCTGTTTACATTGTCTTTGGATATACAATATGTTTTTCTTTTTTAGGGAGTTTGTTTACCCTTTTGTTGCCTGTGCCATTGAAATCATATCCAAGAAATCACTGCCAATTTCAATGTTGTGAGGTTTTATGACCCAGATTTTCTTCTAAAAGTTTATAGTCTTAAGATTTATATTTAGGTCTTTTATATATTTTGAGTTAGTATTTGTATATGGTGTTAAGTAAGGGTCAAATTTTATTCTTTTTCATGTAATTATTACTTTTCAACAATATTAAGTTAAAATATAATTATTTCCTCCACCAAATGTTTGTGGAAACCTTGTCAAAAATAACTTGACCATATATGGAAGAATTTATTTCTAGGCTTTTTATTTTACTCCACTAATTTATATATCTGCCTTTATAGCAGTACTACACTGTTTCAATTGTTGTAGCTTTATATGGTTTGAAAACAGAAAATATATATCTTCTATTTTGTTCTTTTTCTAGATCGTTTTGGGTATCTAGAGTCCATATTCCATATTAGGATAGATTTTTTGTGAGAAATAAATAAATAAATATATGATAGTTTCACCTTAAAAAAGAAAAAGAAAGAAATATTCTCTGGTAAGAAAGAAAGTAAAAAGAAATATTGAAATGTTATCTTTAAGTCATCAAAAGCATGGTATCAGACAAATGAAACTGTTATATGAGATTATCAAAGTTAATATTGGATAAATTGCTATAATACGAGATGTCAACCACTAAGCCAAGCATGGGAAGGAGGGATGGGGAGGGAACGGGGTCATGATTGGGTAGGGGCAAATGGGTGATGTGTGCATGTATGTCTACAAAAGTACTTTTATCCCATTATGATGTATGAATACAGTGCACCAATAAAAAACTTTTAAAAAAAGACACATTTTCCCATTGGAAAAGGGATATCAGAAAGTCAAAAACCATACATTTCCACAGCTTTAACTGACTAGACAATCTCATATGAGCTCAGGATATCTGAGTTTTATAAGGTTTGGTATTTACTATTACAAAATAGTGTAGAAAGATCTCACTTATTCAAAGCATCCTATTAATTAGCTTAAATAGTTATAAGAAAAACATTTCTTCTAATGACTATATAATTTAGGAAGGTGTTGCCAAGAAAAATGTGGAAATGTATTTGGGGCAAAAATTGTTATAAAATTATAATGGAATTTTCATTAGACATTTTATAACCTATTCCACAAAGCAAATCAAAGATCTTGCACTAATATGGACTATTCTCATTTATAACTAAGCATTTCTTATTTTCTTTATTTATAGACTTAATTAGTTCCCTTCCCTGGGGTTCCACTTGGCAAATTAATATACCAGGTCACTGAATGACGCCCAGGTGATCCCAAATAATTTAGATACCTTTCAATCTGCCTGAAACTCAATTGCCCAAAGGTGACCTAATTAAGTAAGTTTTAAACCAGTCCCAAGAGAAAGCTCATGTTGATGCTAAACAGAAAGCTGTAATACACTATTTCTGTTAAACAGCACCCATTGCCTTGTAGATCTACATAAATCATCAAGCAATGAAGAAATCCTTGCAAGAATATTTAAAACCAAAGAGCACTAAGGTGGGAATTCAAACATCATGCCTACACAGAGACTTTATTTAACATCATACTTACTGTGCCTTCCTTCTTTCATTAGCTGTTGTTATAGATTTTTTAAGTGACTATTGGTCAATAAATCAATAAGTTCTTGGAGTGCATTACATTTATCTGTCACTCTCTATATATTTCCATCTTTTTTTCTTTCCAGACCTGAAAGAGAAGAAGGTCATGCCAGAAATAAAAGTATCATCAGGAGAAAATGTTTGGACTGTAAGTGGTTTTGCACCATTGGAGAAAATATCGAAGCAAACATATTACCCAGGGAGGAGTCCTGCTGAGCCATCCAGAACAACTTTTACCAAAATATAATTACAGGGGCTGTAAATATGTTTGCTTTAATGGCTAGTACTACACCTACAATTATAAGCACTCCATTTACCTGATGCACCTCAGCACAAATAAAGCAATAAAGAGCTTTGAAATACCAGACAGTGGAGGGTGTTTCCCATTGGTTCCCAATGAGTTACAGCCATGACGGCTATCTCAGCGATACAGAGACCATTAGCCTCATGCCACTCCACGGCAAACTTACACCTCAAGTGCCCCTAAGTTCTTCAGACATACCCCATCACTCTTGTTGTTTTGCCTTTTTTAACCGGTTGAGCTGTTTTTACTGCTTTTCAAACTTACAGTACCAAAGGAGGCCAAAAACAACCCAAAGTTTTCTTTAATCAAAGACCTTTCTAATTAGGGAATTTGTGTTCAAAATTAATTGAAAAGACAAACAACCTCCATAATCAGACATTTCAGCCTTAATGAAGAAGTCACATCAGAGATAAGGCAGTAAACTGGTTGCAAACTGCAAACCTACGGCATAAAGTAAATTAGATCAGTAGGAAAATGGAGAAAATTTACATGGCAAAATATCACAAATCTACAATCCCTTCACTGGAAGTTTAATGTGTCTCAAAATTCAGATTTTTTTTTTCTGATTTTAAATAGGTAGCTTATTGTCCACACCATTTACTCCATAAAACCCCCAGTAGGATATGTGGCAACTCTTGTAATCAAACTCTCTGATAATCTGTAATACAGATTATAAATATTCTAGGGGTTCAAATAAAGACTCTGAGGAGCTATGCATCAGTTTGCTTAAGGCTTCCCCACCACATGTATTTGCAGAAAAGAAGAAAAAGCTTTAAAGCTTCGCTTTCAGAGTTTTTTGAATTTTGGATGCAAAGAAAGAATCATGTTTAGCTTAGCAGACCTGGCTTCTTCCTCTCTGCTGACCCCTCTGCTAGGAGCCCTTTTCCCTGCTTTTCAAGAAGGCTTTACCCAGACTTGTTTGTATCCTGGACACAGATACAGCTCAATGTCATGCTCAGAGTCCTAGTATAAGTGTATAAAGTAGATGGGAGGAATCTACATACTTAAAACCAAAAATCATATCTGCTATAATTAGTATTAATCCTCTCTGCCATTCTTGAGTTCATTCCATTCAAAGAACCACCTATCATGAAAGTAACTGCGCCTCGGGATAAGGCCATTGCACATTCAGGATGCCCAAAGATTTCCTTTTAGTCAGTGTGAAAGTCAATAAATTCATAGCCAAGTCATCCAGTTACTCAATGCTATTACCAACGCCAACACATACTGGTATTCTTATTTATTTGATTCTTATCACTTGCTAACATAAGAACTGAAGGGCCTAAAAATGAACATGTACCGCAGACTAGCAATATTTACATATATAACTTGTCAGGCTCAATTCTATGCACTCTGAAACAAAAAGGAAATGTTTGTGGAGATCTATTTAAATAGTGCAGTGCGTTCTGTCACAATTTAAGTCAATAATCAGTAGCCTGGTGGGATCATGACAGGAGAGGAGGGCCTCACTCTTCCTTTACTCAGTCTCAGTGCCACAAACCCACGTTGGGCATGCACTCTGCACTTAGATTCTAAGTCTAGCCTGTAAAGTTGCTATACTTTCTTGTTTCTTTGTTTTATGATTATGATCCTGTATTATATGGCCTCTAAAAATAAGCTGTATGTTTTATCCAGTGCTCTCTCCAAGAAACAAAACGGAAAAGAAGCTATGAAACACTGATTTTTTTTTTTTTTGCTTCTATGCTACAGTTTACAGGACATTTAAAAGCAACTTTGACTGTACTATATATGTTCACCTGTGCTCTTATTTTAAATTATCACTGCTGAGGAAGATACAATTATAATGGATATGTGGGTTATTTAGAATATTATCATATTAATGTTTCCTTTTTTACCTTGCTTCCCCCCAAAATCAGGATTTTGAACCCTCTAAATAAGTGTCAAGATCTATATGAAATATAATAACCTCAGAGTCAGAAGACTCACATTTGAGACCTTTCCCATCATCTTATTAGCAGATGATTTTATTTAGGAAAAGTCAGGATAAAAAGCAAACATGCTGTAGGCCAAATTCAAAGATATAGGGATTTAAAAAGCAAAGATTTGACATGTGTTTTAAAATTCTCTGCTTCTCTTTTTCTCCAGATCCAAATTATTTTTGAAGGAATTCATATTAATCTACAAACTGTTGTACTCCTTAATGTTAAGCTTTAAAGAAAATGTTACAAAAATCAAGAAATCTGCTAATTAGACAATTATGTCATTTTTGTACATTACATGTTTACAGACCCCAGATCATTTGTATCACCTCTTAACACACTGTGTAACATTTCATAAATGTGTCATGCTGATATTAGCAACCCATTTTAAAGTGTTTTACTAAATGTAAAAGTTGGTATACAAAGAAACTTCTAAGTTTCTTCTCAATTCTTGTTAAGGAACAGTGTTTGAGGCTTCAGGTTTTTATTTTTTGTTGAAAGTTCCTTTATATTCAAAACATTTTCTCTAAGATTTTGCTATTTGTAATATTAATATCTAGTACACACATGGTCAACACCATTAAGCTACAGTTCTCTCATGTGCAAATAAAATCACTCGATTAAGTGCTCTTTAAGGTCCTATCTGATCCTGCTAGTACATGCATCTATGAGCCAATAGATTAAAAAGAAATTTTAGAACCAGTGACCCATTCTACTACAAGTACATTCAAGCTACTTATCAGCATTAGTCTTTTTCAGTATGCTGGGCCTTGTAGATCTACTAGTTGAAGGTGAGACCTTCATTCTCCAAACAACAACCAAGAGCCCTCCTCTACCAGTTTTGAGAATCGCCCTTAGAATGATAATTGCTTTGCTTCTTTTTCTACCTCACTTCCCCAAAAAGTAGGGTTTTGAATCTTTTAAATAATGGTAAACTATATATGAAAAATACTAACCTTTGAGTCAAAAGACTTACATTTGAGACCCTCCTTTCCCCACCATTTTCCAGCTCTTTGACCTTGAGGTAGTCACTGAGTTTCTCTGTCTCAATCTCTTCAACTGTAAAATGAAGATAACTACCTCTATTCATTCACCACTCTCCAGATATAGGGAGATTTTATAAACTCTCTCACATAGGCAAATGGACCCCTGGCCTCCAGTGAGAAAATGATTGGGATCTCTGACTTAAGTGGAAGCCCTCAGAAAGATGTTTCCCTCTGGAGTCTTTTCCCATGTGTGCCTTGTCAGCTGACCAATCTTTCATAGTGACCTGAAGTTTCTGCCTACTATTGCTTTAAGACTTTCACTCAAACATAAACCCGAACTCAGCTTGGATTCCTTTCTGGCATGAATGTCCTATGATTACTCAAATTAGTCCTAACAAAGCAGTCAGCATTCACCATTGATGTTGGGGTCTGTTTTTAAACACATAACTCCCTTCCAGTGACATAGATGTACTTCATTCGCTTGCCTTCAGAATGAATCTTTTTTTCTCATTTAATAGCCTCTAGAGAAGAATATTCTATTATCTATTGCAGAGACATTTTCTTCTTCTTTTCTTCCTTCCTTCCTTTCTTCCTTCCTTCCTTCCTTCCTTCCTTCCTTTCTTTCTTTCTTTTGAGGTACTAGGGATGGAACCAGGGGCATTCTACCTCTGAACTATACCCCTAGCCCTATTTTTTTATTCTTTATTTTAAAGTAGGGTCTCACTGAGTTCCAAAGAGCCTATAATAAGTAGCTGAGGTTGTCCTTGAACTGCGATCCTCCTGTCTCAGCTTCCCAAATGCTAAGATTATAAGCATGCACCACCACGCCCAGCTGCAGATATTTTCTAATGTTTAATATATTTTACAATGAAGAAATCATTTATTTCATTTGATCTAATTTGTCCAATGTTTTTTGCTTCTTTATTTCCTACCCACACCAGATATTGGGAATTGTTAAGAAATTTCAAAACATAAAATAAAAGCTGCCATAATTATGCATGTAAGAAAATAAATAAAGATCACTTTAAAAGCATATTATTTGTATTACTGGAAAACTAAAAATATGGTTCCAAATTGAAAATATGGAAGGAACCTTATATAAGAAAGAGAGATGGGTTAAATTTTTAAGAGTGGGATTTCTTATACATCTCAACAGATATATTTCTAACCAGAAGCCAGCTTCTCACAAAGCATTATAATACTAATTTCCACTTATTACAAAACAGCTTTTTTGCCTGTATGACATTGCCTCTTGGACCCCATACATGACTTTAATTAAGATCTAACTTATTCATGACTATAATTCAGATCTAACAACCAGTCTAGTCAGATCGGGGTAATTAGTCCCAGAGGGTATTGTAAGAGAGCTCATTTTTCTTTTCATCTTTATATTTTGGCAAACAAGTTGGGGTCCTGAATCATTTGGAGAATTCTATAATACAGAGAACTCAAAAATGTGAGAATGAATAAGCTAAGTAAATTATTTTGAAGAGATTTTTATAAAAGGGCCATGTGCTGGTTGATTTGGTTTGTGTGCCTTTTCTTGTGGTCCAGAACAAAAACAGTCAGAATGATTAACAAACACCAAGCTCATAAACTTTTAACAGCCTGTTACCAAGTTTACGAGAAAATTTAAAGGCAAGAAGTTAACCCTTACATGTCAAAGACACACTTCATTTTAAGTGCCTTTGAACCCACTTAACACCTCTTATTTCTGTTATGTTTTTTGTTACTGGGGATTTTATTAAGAATTTTTTTCCAGTGAGCTCAAAAAATCAAGTATCTTATAGAAATCAGGGTGAGATAAACAATTCTCCCATGTAGAATTGTATTATAGCATTCCTCTTGATATAGGACATCTAAGCTTATTCTTACTAATCACTATGCTTGTGACCACCTCCAACACTATAGAAACCTTCTTCTTTCCCTTTTTATCATTCTTTTCTTTGTGACACATATAACAATAGTTCTAAATATTATAACCAAAAAATTCAGAGCCTCAGGGACTCTTAAAATGTGGTTTATTAAATTATTAGCCTAGTATCTAGTGTAGCCCATTCTGTTTACCTTAGTTTTTTAATATATTCTAAAGAGCAAGGCATTTAACTGAGAATGACTTTAAGGTATATAATTACACATGACTTGTGACCTGTATAAGGTAGTCAAAATTATGCAAATTATTCAATCATTTCCAAGAAAAAAATGAGTGTGGCCATATGCCAAATTAATTAAGTGTGTGGACTTTCAGGAGATGGCTAATATTGATGGCCACAACCAAAATGTGTAGAATGGTACCTTTTCATCCAAAAGATGGTAGCTCAAATATAATGGGGCTAGAACCCTGGGCTGTAAATCATGAGACCACAATTATACTCTCAATAATATCTCCATCCCATTTGTCTTCTACTTTACTGTAATATGGTATTAATCACACCTATTGGTAAGAGTGATGAATTTTGATTCTTAAAAGTTTGGGTTTCAATTGTAGCTCTAAGCTTGGGTTTAAATTCTAGCTCTATTATCTTGGTAACTGCATAATATTGGAAATTTTATTTACTTTTTGAGTGTTCTGCTCTTCAAATTAAAATTAAAATAGTGATTGTAACCTTACAAGCTTTTAGTGAAGGTTAAATGAGATTTTAAATAAAATCACAATAAAGAGTAGCTGGAATGGACCATGTTCCTTTGTCCTAACCCCCTTTCTTCACTCTTCTTTCCAGCACAATTCTTGCCACTGAAGGATATTTCTACTTGAAACTATTAGTGCTAAATGTGATGACAAAGGTTTCTTCTAAAAAGGGAAGTTAAGTGGCAAGTCTCCTTTCTCCATATCTCCCCATTTCATTTACTTAAAGCTTAGAATAAATGAACAGGAATGTTCAGGGATCAGTGAAGGAAGATAGTAGGTGAATAGGCTACTGAGGAAAGGAAGAAATGGGTAGGGATGAATGGGAATGAATATGTATGCTACAGACGGGTAGGAGAATTTCTTTTGTGCCCTATAAATCAAGATTTCCTATACATTAACTAGACTTGTCTTAACCAGTGGATCCCAGCAATAACATCAATTATATGTAAAGCATGAATCTTCCTTTTATTCTGGTTTTGTTTAGCGGTAAATTTAATTTCATAAGTTTCAAAAGGACCTCATATATTATAGCTTATCTATAAGGCAAGTTACATCAAGAGGATGTTAGTGTAGAAATAATCATATAGAAACAGGCAAATTATATCTGTGCAAATAAGCAACCAGGCAGGAATGGTAGTGTACACCTGTAATCCCAGTACTTAGGAGGCCAAGACAGGAAGATCATATAATTCAGGCCAGTTTTGGCAACTTAGCAAGACTGTTTCAAAATAAAAATAAAAAGGGCTGGGGATGTAGGCCAGATGTAAACACACACACACACACACACACACACACACACACACACACACACATGTTCCTTTGTCCTCACCCCCTTTCACACGTGTGTGTGTGTGTGTGTGTGTGTGTGTGTGTGTGTAATTATCGTATCTGACAATTCATGACACATCCAACCAAATCACTGATTAGGTTATTCAAATAGAATAATTAGTATCCTTCAATTCAAACTTGAGAAATTAATTATACCTTAACTTCTATCCCATTTTTACCAATAAGGAAAAAAGCAAAAAGTTATGTAATCTAACTAGAACAGAGCTTTTACTTGTGTTTAATTGTTAGAAACTTCTATTGTGACAGATCTAAAATTTGAACCTCTGTAGAGAAAGAGAGCCTTAAAAATCAAACCCCACCACTCACAACCAGCATACATTTCCAGCCTCTTCCTCATGTGTCCCTCCTTCCTACCTCCACACCTAGGATCCCATGCACACACACTCTGCCAGCCTGCACTCCTCACAGATCAGCCAGCATCTTACCATTTCCTACTCATCAGCTCTTTGCACACATACCTCCACTGCCTCGAGTATCTTCCACCACCTTGTACGTGGAGACAATGATCAACTGTCAAATCTCAGTTGTTTCTTTATAGCTCAGTTGTCAAGACACTGAATGAACAAAATAAGTGGAAAATAAATGGATAGATAACCTGGATCACAGATTGGAGAAAGATACTGATAGGAAGCCTAGCAGATCTGAAGTAGGATAAGAATCAGTGATATCCTCATGTTTATGAAATCTAAATAGAGAGATCAAATACTCACAGGCCATCTCCCATATGTATTTTCCAATGCCAGTACTCAAATGCTTATGAAGTCTCCCATTACAGAATTCTCTGACTCTATTTTAGCTCTTTTCAACTGGAACTGGACTTAATTTCCTGTCTTTTTCATAGTTTAATCTTAGCTTTCAATTACTTTTTTGCAGGCAGAAGCTTGCATTTTAGGCTCACAAGTCACTGGTCATTTCTTCATCAAGTTCAAGGCCAATATTTCATTATAGTGACCTGCCCAAAGCCACATAAGCAAATGAGTACCCAAATCAGGACCATATTGTGAGGCCCCCAGGTCAGCACATTTTTCTTCCTTGGAATGTTGAAGTGTGTGTTTGGTGAAACACTTACCTGTTGGGATGCTAATAGACAGGGCTCAGTACATTAGTTCTATAATCAAGTACACTTGAGAAATTCTGAACTAAACAGAGTTAGGTAGATTTATTTTCTGAGAAGCCTTTAGTATGATAATGTATATTGATTAAATAAATTAACATGCATCCAGTTATGCCCTCTCTCTCTCAAGTTTCTATGTAATCAAATTCTACTTGTCTGAATACAGTGGTCAGTAACAGCATATTTAGTAAGCATTTTATCAGGACACTATAGTGTATCAGTTGAAGCAAAATGCTTACATATGAATGCTGAATTTTACTTGAATGTATGACTTCTGCCAAATAATTCCACCTTTGTGCTTCAGCTTATATATCTGGAAAACAGAAAGAATCACATTACTTGCCTCAGAGATTTTCTGTAAGGATTACATGTGCTGTAGAAATAAAACCCATAGAACACTGGGCCACAGAGGAAGTGTTTAATAATGGTTAGCTGCTATTACAGGGGAGAAAAAAATGAGATTTACATTGTAATCCAGGTAGCAAATATCTTAAGTTTCCAATAATATTTCTATCTTCTCCCGAAACACCTTCTTTAACCTGTTCACCAACCCAGGATTTTTCCAAGATTCACCAGCACTGAAGAACCATATTCAGCCCCTTCTACTTCTTTCTCTTTTTTATATTTTTCTTTGTTCCACTTGGAACTTGGGTTCTTTCCAAGTCACTTTCTATGCTAAATTAGTTTCTTCACAGCCTCTTTTTTTTTTTTTAAGAAAAAAGCACCCCCCTCCTTTCTATCTCTACACAATGGAATTTTCAACTATTAAAAGGGAGATTTTTTCTTGGTATAAAAATATTATTTTTTTTAAATAGCCTTGAAAAATTAGTCTCTGGGAAGTAGTGCCTTATGCATTTTCCAAGCTTAAAATTTATAGTGTTACCCAGTCATGGTGGCCAATGCCTATGTTCCTCATACCTGGGAGGCAGAGACAGGAAGATGACAGGTTTGAGGCCAGCCTCAGCAACTTAGGCCCTTAACGACTTAATTAGACCCTATTTCAAGATAAAGTAGGGCTGAAGGTGTAGCTCAGAGGCAAAATGTTCCTGGGTTCAATTTCCAGTACCCCCTAATCCCTGCAAAATGTGTAAACTTGCATTCATATTTCAAGGGCTTCTTGTATTTTGAGACTGTTAGTGTTGGTTTGTTTACAGTTCGGGAAATTAGAGCAAAGGGATTCAAAAGTATAGAAGTCATACACGAATTGGCTTCTTCCTCATACCCATGTCATCATGAGCATTCCAGGACAGTTATTATTGCTTGGAATGATCTTTCCTCAGAATAAATATCCAGGAGTACCTCAGTCCTTTTTTCCATGTGGGGAGCATTCATGCAAAAAAGCACCAGTGGAGGAATACAAGAGTGTTATTTAGAGAAGGATGGCACCATGTAAAGAAAGCAGTGATAGAGAAGCCAAAGAAAGGGTGAGGTTATTTCCAGAGAGAAGCACCTAGAATGGGCATCTTTCTGAGTAGAAAGTGGCACGGGGTTTTCCATATTGCAAGTCTTGTATTCCTTCTGGACACTTCCATTTTTCCCTTGTATTTTTAATTTTTTTTATTTAGTGCATTGTAGCCACACATCTTGATGGGATAAAAGATGTGGAGACATACATGCAGACATCACCCAGTTAGCCCTTAAAAACAGATCCACACCCCATTCCCTCCCCATCCCTCCTTCCCATGCTGGGCTCAGTGATTGACTTTGATTGTTTAAGTACATCACATACTTTAGTGAGTTTCCCTCTTCCCCACTCAGTTATTTGCTCCTCCATAGGATCTCCTTCATCTAGAGTTCTTCCTGTTACCCATTTCTCCCTAGCTTTCACATATTTTATTATTTGGGGTGTTCCATTTCTTTTTACAGGTTTTACATTAGGGACCACATTATTCCTGCCCCTGCTCATAGGAAGGGGTTTAAGTGAGGCTCTGCAGGACTTAGCCTTCTGATATCTGCTTTAGGTTCTCCCCTTCCTACTCTATCTGCTAAGATACCTGAGATTATGACACTTTAGCTGTTCTGGGATAAAAGCCAGTTTCTTTCATCTTGTTATTCTGCTCTTCTATAATACTCAGCTTGTCTCTTGGTCCACAATGACTGCTCCAGTCCCCCTGTCATATCTACATTCAGCAGAAAGGGAGAAAAAACAAGGGAAGAAGGGCATACATGTTCTTCATAGGAGCATGACCTAGAAGTTAAACACATCACACGTCCAAGGTCTGAGGAAGAAACAAGGGTATATTGAGCTGTGTGATTATATACCAAGCACAAAATTCTACTACCTTAATGGAAAAAGAAAAATGGCTATTTAGAAACAAATAGTAGACTCTGACACATCTGGATGAAACAAAATGAATAGTTTTATGATTGACAGTCCCCAGGAAAAAGGTTTCCACAGCAAAAGTTTCCCCTCCTCCACTTTCCAACCTAAACACTCCAGTCAAAGTAGCCCTGCAGTCAAATTATCCTAAGCAGTCTTTATAATAAAATGGAGATATTATGTGAGGGACTGTAGTGAAGATAAATTTCTAAAAGGAAAAAAAGACAGCATAGAAAAGAGAATGGAGGTACATTTTCATTTTTTGAGCATTGGATTTAATCAATTTTAAATGTTATTAAAATTTAATACTTTTTAAAATTTTAATTACTTGGAGTTTAAAAATGGATGGTTTCCTGGTCTCAGAATCCATGTCTCTTCTCTTTCAATCTATCCATTTAAATAAAGCATTTTTATCTATTGCAAATGGCAAGATAGAATTAGTTTCTATCCTTTGTTTCTACCATTTCTAATCTGTATATTTTGCCATCAATAATAATATAGTTTAAGTACTTACTACTTAATATAAATTTTCTCTAAAATCCCAAATTTATATGTATATATATACATATATATACATATATGTGTGTGTGTGTATATATATATATATATATATATATATATATATATATATATATTCTACAAGATGAGGATAGCAGTAGCCATATATCTGATATGTAAAAATTGGTGCTCCAAGAGTTTAGACACTATATTATCCAGGTAATAATTTATAAACAACAAAGCTTAAATACCTAGGCAGCATTTTATCAATTTGACAAGCTCTTTATAAAAAATAAAATCAGGGTAGATGATTGAATATTTAATGCAAAACAACCACTGCATAAGAAATGAGATAGATTAAAATGACAGAAAACTAAGGACATGGATTTTTAAGTAGGGTTTTTTTTGTTTAGTATTTTAATTTCTATGATTCAAAAATTTCCCCAGAAAGATTATAACTAGCTTCTTTCACTAGGCAGAAACAAAAGTGGAAAATGCAAAATATTGACACTAACAAACAGGCCAGAGTTAATTTACTTAGGAGTAGCAAATGATAATATGTATGGTTCTAACTAATCATTTCCCAAGGCTAGCTAGGAGATTGATTGAAATTCTTGACACACTTTCAGTTTTAAAATGTATGCTGTTGGCTTCTGCTTAGCATAGCCCTAGAAGAACAGAAAAATACGAGCCGAGACAGAATACTGAGAACTGATGAATGGATTGCAAAATTATGGGAAATACACACAATGGAATTATACTCAGTGATAAAGAAGAACAAAATCATGTCATAAGCAAGAAGATGGAAAGACCTAGAGAACATTATGTTAAGTGAGATCAACCAAGCACAGAAAAAGAAGGGACATATGTTTTCTCTAATATGCACAAACTAGGGAGTATTGGGATACCAGAGGGACTCCAGATAATGGAGGGAAAAGCTCAGCAAAGCTAGAAAGGAATGTAGGAGAGGAAGAAGGCTAAACTCAATTAATGGAGGAGCTACATTTGAATATGTGTATAAGTGTGAATGTAGCATGGTCAACCTGGACACTCATTGTTGGGGGGAGAGCCAGGGAGAGGGCACCAAGCACAGCATGAATATATGCCCTTTTCAATATGATCCACATAAAAATAAAATAAATATAATATATGCTGTTGCCTTCTGCTTAGCATAGCCCCAGAAGAATAGAAGCATATGAGCTGAGACAGAATACTGAGACCTGAACAATCTTATGCATGTAGCATGCTTATCCTGTTGTGTGTGCAAATGTTTAGAATATGCCAGCAGGAATTGCTAACCAGAGGATTAGAGCTCAGCTGAAGCTGAAGCTGTTGATTTTTTTTTTCTGCAGATGTATTTCTATGCTGATTTACTAGGTGGCGATATAATCTTAAAAATAAGCATTCACATTCCACATTAAGTTTCAGTTCTTTTTTTAATTTAATTTCTCATGGACGCAGTTTTCATTTCCAATTTTTCTTTTCTCTCATTTTCACATTTGCTCTTTTTCTCTAAAATTTCATGTCACCTCTTCCATTCTAATAACAGAAAAACTGTCTTCAGGAAGACAATTTTAAAATTTCTCAGTAGTATGACCTGAGATAGGAATAGAAGAGATCTTTAGATTCTGGCCCCAGGCTGGACTGCGCGAAGCACGCCAGACCCCTGGAGAAACCAGGCCCAGTACCCTGGGTCCCGGGCGGGGGTCGCACGGGGCACACCAGCCGGGGCCGGGTCGTGGGACTCTGGGCCCCGGGCCAGACCGCGTGTAGCACGCCAGACCCCTGGAGAAGCCGGGCCCAGTAAGACCCTGGGTCCTGGGCAGGGGTCGGGAGGGGCACGCTGGACCCCAGAACAGCCGGGCACAGGTCGCAGGAATCTGGGCCCCAGGCAGAGTAGTGCAGAGCACGCTGGACCCATGGGGAAACCAACCGGGTCACAGTGCTACTGAGTGCCTGATCCCACTGCCTCCTCAAACCGCATATATTGTCTTCTCTTATTAAAAAAAAAAAGAAAAAGAAAAAAGAAAAAGAAAAGAAAAAGAAAAAGGAAAAATATCAGAGAGGGGTTAAGAAAGCTGTGGAGGATGCCAGGACACTGGAGATGCAGACAAAACTTATCCAAATGCACTGGAACTTATGGAAAAATTCCCCGTAAAGGAGGACTGCTATTTCTCTATATTGTTAAGAATCTTGGACATCACCTGTAAGGAGAGAGTTTAGTGGAGACGAAGGAGAAAGGCAGTGTTGAAAGCGGTCTCCGTGATGGCGGTGGAGACTTGTATTCAGGAGAAGCAGAAATCGGATCCTACCAACCTTATTTTTTTGAAGAAGTTACACCAAATGTTGAATGCTACTGTCATGCATGTTTAGGAACACTGGACAACATTCAGAATGGAAAAAGAGCTTGGGAAGGATTTGAAATAGTGGAGGCAGTGGCAATGACAGTGGCCAGTACTCAGGGGAGGCAGAGATCTGATGCATTACACCTGGAACCTTTGAAATAATATCCCCAGAGGCAGAATGTTACCACCATGCACCCTCAAGAACGTGGGACAATTGGTTGGGCGAAGAGGGTGCTCGGATTGGAGCCTGCAAAGGGGTGAGGCCGACGATGGACACAGCAAAGCTGGGATTGGAGCCTGCCATGAGACAAGGCCGGTGCTGGAGCCTCCGAGGCCAGGATCGGAGCTTGCCAAGGGGTTAGGCTGGTGCTGGGGCCAGTGAGGCCAGGATTGGAGCCTTCCATGAGGCAAGGCCAGTGCTGGGGCCTTCGAGGCCAGGATTGGAGCCTACTGAGGGGTTAGGCTGGTGCCAGGGCCAGCAAGGCCAGGATTGGAGCCTGTCGTGAGGCAAGGCTGATGCTGGAGCTTTGAGACAGTGATTGAAGCCTGCTGAGGGATTAGGCCAGTGCCGTTGCCAATGGCCGACATCCGAGCCTGCTGTGAGGCAAGGCCAGTACTGAGGCCTCCGAGGCTGAGATCAGAGCCTGCCGAGGGGTTAGGCTGATGCTGGGGCCAGTGAGGCCGGGACAGAGCCTGCCATGAGGCATGGCCGGTGCTGGGGCCTTCAAGGCCAGGATTGGAGCCTGCCGAGGGGTTAGGCCAGTGCCAGGGCCAGCAAGGCCAGGATTGGAGCTCAACGTGAGGAAAGGCCAGTGCTGGGGGCCTCCGAGGCCTGGATTGAAGCCTGCCGATGGGTTAGGCCAGTGCCAGGGCCAGCGGCTGGCATCGGAGCCTTCCGTGAGGCAAGGCTGCTACTGAGGCCTCCAAGGCCAGGATCGGAGCCTGCCGAGGGGTTAGGCCGGTGCTGGGGCCAGCGAGGCCGGCATCGGAGTCTACCATAAGGCAAGGCCGGTGCTGGGGCCTCCAAGGCCAGGATAAGAACCTGCCAAGGGGTTAGGCCAGTGCTGGGGCCAGCGAGGCCGGAATTGGAGCCTGCCATAAGGCAAGGCTGCTACTAGGGCCTCCGAGGCTGGGATCTGAGCCTGCCAATGGGTTAGGTAGATGCCAGGGCCGGCGGCCAGCATCAGAGCCTACCATGAGGCAAGGCCAGTGCTGGGGCCACCGAGGCCTGGATCGGAGCCAGCTGAGGGGCTAGACCGGTGTTGGGGCCAGCAAGACCAGAATTGGGGCCTCCCATGAGGCAAGGTCGATGCTTGAGCCAGCGAGGTCTGGATCAGTCCACCGGGTAACCAGACCACTACTGGGGCCATCAAGAGTGGGATCGGTACTTGCAACGCGGCATGCACAGAGAAATATCGCAGAAAATAAAAATCAGATTCTTCCCCTAATCAGCAAAAAACTAGGAGGAAAGGGGCAACAGGAAGGGGTTGAGCTATAGAAAGGGCCCTATAGTGAAGCAACTAAGGTGACCAATCAGAGGGTATGGAATAAGGGAGGATGGAGTGTCTTTAAAACGCAGGAAGTACATAAACAAATGTATCAAAGTTAATCACCAAACAAGCATGGGGTCGAGGGAGGGAGAGAGAATGGAATGGGGGCTGGATGAGGGCTAATTGGATGATGTGTGCTTGTATATCCTCTTAAGTCTTGTACTCCAATGTGATATATGATTACAATGCACCAATTAAAAAATGCACTTTAAAAAAAAAAAAAAGAAGAGATCTTTAGTCTTTTGCTATCACTACCTCCTGAGGGCTAAGTAACATTCTTATTTATTTCTTGTGTATCTAGAATTCTCTTCTTCACTGAAATATTAGAGAAGTAAATCCATATTCTAGAAAAAGCAAACCCATTTTCTAGAAAATATATCAAAACTTCAAAATATATCCCTCCTTGAGACCAATAGAAAGTAATCCACTATTAAGTTTTTAGAAATCTGAATCCTCCACTCCTGCTACCCTACCTTGCCTGTCTTCACAAATTTCACCTCAAGCAGTAAGATGCATTGCAATTGTGAAATTGTAAAGGAGTAAGTATCCGTAAAGTGCCTTCTAAGCAGTTAAATGGCATACTGCTACTAATTATTTTTATTTTCTAATCTCTATTGCTTCTACACAGGACCAAAAGAGGAAATATTACACCTGAGAATTGGAGACACTGAAATGCCTTGTTTTTTCTTGTTTCTTGTAGTGATGCTGAGAAAATATTGTCCCCTCTGGTCTATATACAATGACCTAAAATGCTGCCACTAGCAGTTCATATAATTTACCCACTAGCATTACAACTACACAGTCAGCATTGTGGCAGACACTGTGACACTGTGAGAACCATCAGAGTAGAAAAGGCCCAATTTCTCCTCCTCCTCTACCTCCTTCTCCTCCTTTACCTCCCTCTCCTCCTCCTCCTCCTCCTCCTCTTCCTCCTCCTCCTCCTCCTCCTCCTCCTCCTCTTCCTCTTCTTTCTCCTCCTTTACTTGCCTCTCCTCCTCCTCTTCCTCCTCTTCCTCCTCCTTTTTGCATTACTAGGGACTGAACTCAGGGACATTCTAAATCCAGGCTATACCCTCAGCCCTTTATAATTTTAATTTTGAAACAGGGTCTACTTAGGTTGCTGAAAGTCTTGCTACATTGCTAAGGTTGTCCTTGAATCTGCAATCATCCTATATCAGCCTTTCAAATACTGGGATTACAGGCATGCTCCACCATGCCCAGCTGAAAAGCCACAGTTTAACCTCAAGAAGCATATGAGTGATGGCACGCACCTGTAATTCCCATATTCAGGAGGCTCATACAGAAAGATTGTAGGTTCCAGGCCAGCCTGGGCTACTTAGTGATACTGTCTCAAAGACAAATAAAAAGGGCAAGAAAGTAACTAGGTGGTAGAACACTCTTGAGCTGAATCTCTCTCTCTCTCTCTCTCTCTCTCTCTCTCTCTCTCTCTCTCTCTCTCTCTCACACACACACACACACACACACACACACACACACACATGCACACACACACTCACACACACACACATACATGGAAGCATATAAATCGCTTAAGCACAAATAAAAACAATTAGTAAAAATGGTTCTAACACGATACATCTGCAATCAGGGCTTGCAGAAAAGAAAGTAGAAATAAAAGAAAAATGATAGAGGATTAGACCTGGAAAAATTCTGGGAAAATGGGAAGAGTACGTACTGACTTGTGAGAAGGAAGATAAGGAGACTTCGTTTTTAAAATTTTTATTGGTGCATTGTAGTCATACACCTTAGTGGGGTACAAGATGGTGGAGGCATACATGCACACATCACCCAATTAGCCCTTACCCCATTCCTCCCCAATTCCCTGCCCCTCCCTCCTTCTCATGTTTGGATAAGTGATTGACATTCATATGTTTGTTAAAAGTAATTATGTGTATTAGAGAATTTCCCTCAGTCAGGTATTGATAAGCAAATAATGAAAGGAGACTTCTAACCAGATGAACTTTGCAGTTGGAATGAAATAAGTACTCATTTAAGTCAGAATCAGAGGAAAAGCGATATTCCAAATATAGGTGGGTACTCTGTAGCAGTAAGTAGCAGAAGAGAACTGATAGAGAGAAGTTTGGACCTCTCTGGTAGAGAGGCAGCGAGGACCAGGTAGAAAAATAAATTTTATTTGACAGCAGACAGATAGCATTTCCACAGGCACCAAAGCAACACTGTGAGAGTCATTGTAGGAAGATTAGCCTGGCAAGGAGAGGAAAAGGATTAGAGAAAGAAACAGACGAGTTGAGGAAATAAGATAGAAGAGCCAGGTGATTATTCAGACAGGAGAAGAAGGGCTAGGATGGTGCAAGTAAGAAATACACAAAACAATATAGATGAGAGAAAAAAACAGAGAAGCAAAAGACCAAAACCTCAGACAGACAGATATGGATCAAAGGACAAAGGCAAGTCTTGAGGGGAAGAGTAGTTTTAAGAGATGAGGAAATTTGAGAGGGATGAGGAAATTAATGTGATCATAGAATGCAATTTTGGAAACGACTGCAGGGTACTCAGTATAAATTCTAGTATGTAGTATGAAATGTGATTAGATACCTGAAGGATTATAAATTTGGGACAGTTACCTACACAGTTGAGAAAAGAGAGTAATGATGAAATAATTCAGCCTGCCAACTCAGAATGCTTGTGACACCAGTGTCTTATACAGGATGAAACGTGGGTACGGAAAGACACAGAGATGAATAAGAAATGTCACTGGAAAGACAGACACCCTGAAGTGTTTTCAATACAATAAAAATAAATTCTATATCAAAAGTTCTGTGACAAGGTAGAAAACTGATGAATCACTAAAGCAAAGAAAACCAAAGGAAACTTCATACTAGGCCAGGAAGAATATTCTTATAACTTGTTCCAAGAACAGAATGGAAAATACTAAGGGCTTTGAAAACATATTCCTTCTTTCTTGTGAAACAGAACACTGTGTATAACAGATAAAAAAAAATGTGAAGGTACACATATTACTCAAGAAAGTGTTAATGTTCAAAACACCTAGATTCTGGGATGCAGACAGAGTGATAGAAGAGGAATCTAGTAAAGAAAGCCAAGGAGGAATCATGAAAAAAACACACACAGAATTTTAAGGTCAGTCCTCTTATGGGAGAGGTGATGAGAGATTAACAAGAAAGAGTAAGGAGTCCTGGGAGATGAGTCTTACCCATTATTTGGGAGAGAAGCAAGGGAAGCAGAGCCAGTGAATGGGATAGAGACCGAGTAACGAAGCAGAAGTAGTGAGGACAGTAATTAGCAAAGGCCTGAGACAATTCCAGGAGATCACTGCAAAAGATCACTTTTTTATATAAAAAAGAACAAACATGGTCTCAGTGCTGAAAATATTTTTTTAATATTTTTTGCTAGAGTAAAAGTGCCCTGTGATAGTTGACCACTAGAGGCTGGCCTGTAACCTGTGATGCTTCTGTCTTAGTCTTCTAAGTACTGGGGCTTCAGATATGTGCCACTGCACCCAGCCCTCCTGGTATTCTTGACCTTGTGTAGTCCCCTCTCATATTGACCTAGGTTGCCCTGTGATTAGTAAAACTATGCAGCAGAAGTGCCACTGTGATCATTCTGAACCTAAATTTGAAGAGAACTGGTTTGGGGACCTTAGAGCAGCCACCTACTGAGTCAGCTTCCCTGGTCCAGCTGCCATAAAGAGGAGTCAGGCACAGGAGGAGAAACCTTGAGACTGCACATAGAAATCTGACCATCCCAGCATCAGATGATTCCTATAGGCTGTGGATGAATAAATAGCCATGATCTTACTGCAGTCAGTCGCATGAGAAACCTTGAGGAATGGCCAGCTGAGCACAGCAAAGAAATTTAAGAAAACACAGAAATATAAAGGTGATCAAATGATTGCAGCCACTAAGTCTTGCAGTGAAACTTGCCTCTGTGAAGCGTAAAACATTACGCTTTATCAGCCATAAATGCTCAGCATCTGCATAGGTGAATGTCTTAGGCAAGTGACCACTGCCCAGGAGAAGCTGAGCCATGGGGTGGACAGGAAGCCAAGGAGGCGTGTAGCAACTCAGTGAGGCCTCTGGGCAAAACAGAAGATAGCACAAAGGCAAAGAGAGGAGGATATGGCTAAAAGGACAAGATGAGAAGGCACTGTAATAAAAATGGAATTTCACTTACTAAAATAAAACCTCAAACCTCCATGCTTTTCTGCAGGGGAAAAGGTAACCAGTCCAGCATTTCCTCCACTCTCCTTGCAGGATTTTCTTACCCCTAAAGATTTTCTCATTTAAAATCCTCCTGCCACCACCCTGTACTCCCCAGTAGGTCTGATGTGCCTATTACGTTGGTTACTCACTCTAAAGCACAAACACACTGAGCACCTTGGTGCAGGCCTGTTATTCCTGCTATGCCTTAGGAGGCTGAAATAGGAGGATCACTAGATGGAGCCTAGTGCACAGTAACCTAATAAAACCCTGCTTCAAAATAAAAAGGGATAGGGTGTAGCTCAGAGGTAGAAGGCCATGAGTTCAATCCCCAGTACAAATAAGTAAATAAATAAATAAATAAATAAATAACAAATAAAACTTCTACTATGTTCCTCTTAGTACAGTTCAGGAGAGCTAGAACTTTAAGAGATTTTATTAAGCATGAAAAAGAAAAGAAAAAAAAAAGCAAGCAGAGAAATGCAAAAAAATGACTCATTATTCAAAGATTCACTCTGGTTCCAAAGGGCTGGCCAACTTTGAAAGTACCCTTTCTAAGAGGTCCCTTACTTCTTCGCACCTGGTTTACCCTATTTATTCATTCAAATAAACACTTCTATCTCAGTTACTTAGTGAGGCCCTTTGCAACTCAGTGAGAGCCTGTTACAAAATAAAGAATAAAAAAGAAAACCAGGTGTGTAGCTCAGAGGTAGAATGCCCCTGGGTTCCATCTTCAGTACCACAAAAAAAAAAAAAAGAAAAAGAAAAACATAAAACACTGTCTAAGGTCTTCTATGTATCACATACAGCTAAGTACTATAGATTGATAAGTGAAAGATGCAATTTCTGTGTATGTGGAGCTTAAAATGTAGTGGGTGGTAGTTAAGTGAAAAAGGGATATAGAGGAAGAACAAAAATCTCCAATGGTAGGGTTGGTTGATAGTAGAAGACTCAGGAAGTTTTCCTGAAGGAACTAAATTCTAGAAAATGAATAAAAATGAGAAAGTTAATATGTGAAAAGGCTCTACAGGGTATAGAAATACCAAACTCACATAAAAAGAGATGAGCTATGTAACAGCCAAAGTATAACAGACAATGCCATGTAGTAAAAAATATTTGTGAGGGCCAAATACAAGAGATTATTATAGAGGTAATCCAAGGCCTGAAAAGCTTTGAGATATCATGATTATTATCTTGGATTTTTATACAGAAATCTACACTGAAGAAGCCATCACAGATAACTGACATAAGAAATACATTTTACCAGCCAGGCGTGGTGACCCACTCTTGCTTGTAATCCCAGTACTTGGTAGGCTAAGACAGGAGGATCTAGGTTCATGGTCGCCCTCCGCTAATTGGTGAGACACTCTGCAACTTAGTGAGACCCTGTTTTAAAATAAAGAATAGAAATTTGGACTGGGTATATAGCTCAGAGGTAGAATGCCCCTGGGTTCAATCCCCATCATGACAAATAGGAAAAATACATTTTTAAAATTTTTTATTGGTGCATTGTAGTCATGCATCTTAATGGGGTACAAGTTGGTAGAGCATATGTGCACATATCTCTCATCTGTGGTAGCGCATGGAAGGAGATGAGACCATCAAAAAAAGTCTCTATGATCAAGATCAACCAAGGACAGCTTCAAATTCTGCTACTACTTAGGATGGACCCACTAAGTCTTTGTGTTAGTTAGACAGATGCAGATTCTCCAATAGAATCATAGCAAGAATTATCATACCCTTATGGCAAAGCCCTACTCACAGGTGTTAGGGATTTTCCCAACACATTAACATACAACTACATTTCAGCCCCGCATAATACTCACATCTCCTCCTTCCTCCCTCACTATGAGGAAAGCGAGGTATGAACAATGCCATATTCATAATTGTCCATGGACCACCAAAGGGCACAGTTGTACTTGTTAAATGGATGTAAAAAGGAAACTGAGAACTCATAGCATTAAATGTGAAATGATACTTTACCTGATAATGTGTAAAACGCTTTGTAGCTCATAAAGTGTTATCTTTGTAAATCTCTAGCTTTTAGTTGATTCTTAGTACTATTAGTTTAACCATGAGAGAATGAGCACACCAGACCAGACAAAACAGTAAGTGGATAAGCAAATCAGGCACAGTGGTGCACACCTATAGTCACAAGATTTGGTAGATTGAGACAGAAGAATTCTAGGATCGCAGGTTTTGGGACAGTGAGCAATATCTTAGTGAGACCTGTTTCAAAATAAAAAAGAAAATGGGCTGGTGTTGTAATTAGAAGGTAGGATGCCCTTGAGTTAAATCCCTAGAACCACCCCCAAAAATTAAAAAGGGCAATCATATTGCTTATTCTCTACCTTCTAGTCCAAGTTTTAGCAACAAAATAACTTAAGAAAATGTAAACCATCAATGACTTTAAGTAGGTCTATACACTGGCCCATCCATCTAAATACAAGTTTGTACAGGACTGCTGCCCAAATGGAAACAAATCTTTTCATTCCTTTCCCAGGTCTGTTTCAATAGATGTCTAATTTACTGCTGATTACCTAAAGATATCAATAGCATGTAAAGAATGGGTAACAGTCAACAATGCATACCTAAGACATGTTCTGCCCCAAAGGTAAATATTTTTTTAATCTCTTACACATTAGCAAAAATCTACTTGCAAACAATAATATTATTTAGTTCATTTGCTTGAAATAAAATACTGGATATAATTTAAGTTGGGAACATCTCTGTCACTTAAAAATTGGAACTGAAATCTTCTTGTTTTGTAGATATTTTCTTTCTTAGAGCATCTGTCATCTCATGAACCATTCATCTTCAGGCTGCTCCTTGCTTTGAGTGAGATTAACAGACCCTTCTGTGGATCATGTTCATTATTTTCTTATGTGAAGAACAAAATGGGGGCAAAGAACTTAATGAGAATTTGGAAAATTTAAATATTTATACCCTAAGAAGAATTAAGTCAATTTGATGTGGTAATGTTCTAAATGAAATGCTAATAAGCATATGACTGTGTAATCTTACCCTCTCCTAGGACAATCATCTGACAGAACTCAAAGTCAACTCTGTAGTGTAAGACTGAGGATCAAACTTTTAAGGGCAGGTTTCTGTTTAAGAATGCTTTATGTGGGACTGCTAAAACAGGATCCTGGTGAAAATAGATATAGTATTAGAGTTGAACAATGGCCACATTAGTCAACTACAGTCCTGTACCGTAAGTGTGCCAGTGTGTGTTGGCAGAATAACCACAAGGCATTGTTTGTAACAGAAGAGGAAGCACTGTGGGGAACCAGGAGGCAAAGGACTCCTTGACTTCCATGCTAGCCTCAAGATTTGTGAGGTCAAGAGACTAGAGCAAAATATGAGACTCTGTCAGCAAGCTGTTTAAAATTGACTTTTGTTGTCTTGGAAAATAATCAAGAAACTTATTGTTCCATGACACTGTGCAACTATCAACCATGAGGAGAAACAATGTCAGGTTGGCTACCACTGTCCTCACCTGGGAGAGCTGTGTTCACAGACAGAAACCAAAAAGTTAACCTATCCACAACACAGCAACACAGTGTGACATCAGGGCTTCCTTTGCTCAGTACTTATAAGAATTTCCCCTTTGTTCCGACAAAACTAACATAATGCTACCATTATTTCTGAGACAAAGACACTTCTTTGGCAAACTGGCTTACAGACAGCTTGATTATAGCCCATTGCATCCCCCAGTTGACAGTGTTGTTCTCTGTCCACAGCGTGGTCTAGATTTTGTCAGGACACCAGAGAAAGGGAGAGAGGACTTTTTAAAAGCACCTGACAGGAGAGGAGATGAAAGAAAAACATGTATCCTGTTTTCTTTCAAAGAATAATGAGACAAAATACCTCTTCAAAGAGAATTGTCACATGAATTTAAGAGTTAGATCAAAACTTGGAGTATGAGGACCTTATGTGGTTCATTTTTTTTCTTGGCTACACAAATAAGAAAAATGGGGTTCGGAAAGCATAGATTTGCCAAGGTCACAAAGCTCATTGGAAGAGAGCACAGCCTTGATCATCTCTCCTGACTTCTAGTCCAGTTCTCTTTGTACTGTGTTGTGACATTGCCAATTGAAAATGAAATTATGTGTGTGGCATTTATATAAGCCTGGGTGATTCATTTTAATCAAGTCAAGATCCCTCTAGATGAATTATGTGAGTCATTATTCACTCTACTGATTTTTGGATTAGAAAAATAATAATCATTGAATTGTATTTGAAGCTCTCAGGAACTCAAAACAATGTACTTAAAAGAGGTAGTCCTGCATAAATAATTAATGGTCTATCAACAAGTCAGGGCTGGGGTGGAGCATATGCTCTGTCTGAGTCCTACCACTTCCTGTAGGACAGATCATAAAACTCATATTGAGGAAAGACAGGCCTGCCAAACACTGTCCACTGCCACCACAGCAGACCTTGAGGTCTGTAAAATTCCCTCAGACAAAACCACCTCATGTCCATTTTCTATAGATTATACCAGTTGACCTTCAGAGACAAGTTATACTCATTCACCTAAATCTTTTCCCGAAAAACATGCTGAGAACTTTATGCCTGAGTTCCATCCTTTGGAACACCAGAAAATTAGGAAGAAAAGGTGCAAATTATCTTCCAAATATGAACCTAGAGCAGAAAAGTTCATATGTATTTCCCCTCATTAAAAGAGAGGAAGAGGGCTTAATATGGAGGAAGCCTCACATAACAATGGTTACCAAAAAAAGAGTGAATTCCAGTTATTTCCCTGGAATTATATGAAAATAAAAAGATGCTATTTTTATTTTTTTTAATTCATGGGAACCATACTCTCTTCTATACTGGAATAAGTAGATATATTCACTGGAATAAGTGTGATGCAATTATTGTTCAGAATTCTTTGTTATTTGTGCATTGAATAGAGATTGTCTAGTATCATTTTCTGTGTACTCTGAGAACAGTCTTCATGAGTATTTCTCCAAATGAGAAAGCAAAAACAATTATATCATTTCTATTTCATTTCAGCTCACTTAATAAAGGAGAAACAAGAGAGTTTAAAATTAATTGTGAGAGCTGGCTAGTACTGGGTGAGTTAATGAGGAGCTTTTATGAGCTGTAATTTTTATTTATTTATTTTTCAATTAATTATTTATTATATGCTTTGGATATTGCCAGTATATAATAGCCTTCTGGGTGCATTTAAAGCTGTAATTACCCCCAAAAATCAAGCCCTGCCCTTACAACTTGTAACCTAATCAGACTCAGGAAAGCAGAACATTCACACATGGAGTAAATAGAATTTTCTGAGCTCTCAAAGTGAAAGTTCAAGGAAATATTTTTTCAGTCAGGAAGAAGCAGCACTGATTTATATGTGTGTCTTATTAATAAATAAGTCAGTAGATGAATTATTAATCAACTACTATTTGTAAAGCATTGTGTAAGAAAGGTGAAAATAGGGGGAAAAACACAAGGTAAGTTAAAGCACCATTACACAAAACTAGATAGCATGGCTTGGCTGCATTTTCACCAAAGCTTCATATGTGAAACCTGGCTCCAGCATGGGAGTATTGGGACGTGCTATAGACTTCTAATAAGTGGATCTGGGATGTCCTCAGGTCACTGAAGAATCTCCTCAAAGGGAAAAGTGAGACCTTGGTTGTTCGTGTTTCTGCTTCCTGAGTTAAGATGTGATCACTCACCTTCAAAATACACTCCAGTCATGATGTGCAACCCAGTCTTGGATTTGAACCTCCAAACTCTGAGTTACACAAGCCTTTTCTCTTTATAATTTAATTGCCTCAGGTATGTTGTTATAGTAATGTAAAGGTAACACACTAACAGTGAGCAGCTGCTGTGTTCTTGACACCCTTCATATATCTTCTAAAAAAACCTTCATATTAACCCAGTAAGACATTATCATCATCATCTCTATGTCCTCATTCTACAGAGGACAGAGATGACTTAATAGCTTGAATGATGCATACTGATAGCTTCTATATTATTTACTATGTTAACCACACATACTATGTGGTTCTCATTCTAGATGATATTCAGAAAATTAACTTGCTTCCACAATGGTAAAATAAAAGTAGTATTTTCATATGTTTTTATTATTTTTCATTAAAATTCACATAATATTAATCACTTTAGAGAATAGCTTCATCCCAGAGTCTAATTCAGTAGATTTGGCATCTATAATTATTTCTGTGTGTGTGGTACTGGGGATTGAACACAATGGAATTTTACCTCCAAGCTACACCCTCAGTACTATTTTTTTATTCTTTATTTTGAAACAAAATCTCTCCAAGTTGCAGAGGCCCTCACTAAGTAGCTGAGGCCGGCTGCAAATTTGCGATCTTCCTGTCTCAGCCTCCCAAGTACTGGGACTATAAGCATATTCCACCATGCTCAGCTGGCATCTATAATTTTTAACAAGCCAAATAATACTACTTGGCTTGATAATGTCTAAGGTTCTTTACAACCTTGTATTTTATGATTCTGGAAAATATGATTTCATAGTACAAACCTGAATCTGACAAAAACTCCTTAATAAGGGAATTCAGATAGACAAATGTGAGAATTAACACTTGCATAAAGCTACATGACTTTTTAATTATTAAAATTATTTGGAAAATTATATATAAAGTAAATGTTTTCCAGGGTAGAGTAAAGCAATAGAAACCAATTCGGGAAGCAAATGGCCCAGAAAAAGAAATCTAAATTGAATTTATAAAAATTATCATCTTCTGATAAATAGAAGCTGAACAACTCTTGCTATTCTGTCTTGTAACTATGTGAGTGAGTCATTATGCTACATGTTAATCCTTCATACAGTCAACACTGTGATATCTATGAGGATTATGTATTAGATATTTTCCACAAAGAGCCTGATTCAGAGATTAGTTTCTTTTCGATAATGTATATTTTAACACTTTTCATTGGTAATTTTTATTACCTAGAATAGTAAACAGTCATATAAATAATAGCTCATTTCTTTGTGACCTAGTCATCCTAAGAACAAAAGGCTCATGCTATTTAAGTATCTATATTAATTCCTTTCTCAGCTATTCCCTCCCTTGATCATGATTTGCTATTCATAGCCTCATCTCTACACAGAAAATCAAGATTGTTGATTTCTGGAAAATGTGCTTTTTCAAAATACAGTAGCTCTCTCTGGTATAAACATCATATTTGTATGCTTCCGAGATGTTTGATGGGTCAGTGCTGCTCTCCTCCACCAAGTAAGTGAGCATTTGTGCACGATGATTCTGAATTTTTTAAAAACTACTGGATGCACCAGTATGGAAGTGATTTATCATCAAATAAAAGTATGTGAAATGTGTGCATGTATGCCTCTACCATCCCATACCATATAATGATCTATGATTACAATGCACCAATAAAAAATTTAAAAAAGTATGAAAGTGGGACTGGCGGAAGTGATAAGATATTAATTCAGGTAAGATGGCTTTATTTTCTTCAGATAGAGTCTTACTAGACAACAATATTTTTGTAATTCACCTCTACTAAAACCAATCTACCTGAGAGTGAATTTTCTTTGCTCTTCTAGTGTCTCTCCCAGTCTATTTTATAACAGCCTCTGCGTTTTTCATTAGTCCACCTTCCTTGCCAAGTATCACCCTTTGAAGACTTGCCCTCAATCTTTCTCTTAAATGCAATGCAATCTTTTTTTCAAAATTCTATACAAAGTGTTCTGGTATATTTTTTTAACTGATAATCAGATAATGACCTTTCCTGATCTTATTAGAGATGTCACTGCATACTCTTTTAATAATGGCTTTCTTACTTGATCATGTTTTAAAAAAAGAAATCACACCCTCCCCTCCAACATACATGCACATAATAGAGACCTAAATTCCTAAAATTTTTATTTTAATGAGTCTATGGTTGCATATAATGATGTTATGACAAGGAGAGTGAAAGCTTGTACTAAAGGACTATGATGCTTTGACTCTCACTCAACTTAGGGCAACTCCACCTGTATTGAGTCCCAGGGAACAGTCCTGACAAATCCAAAACTCCCACAGTAATCAGGGGGCCTCTCCTCACTTTTTTCAATCAAGTATGTTCCACTGACAGCCTCCCATCTGCTGACATACTGGGGATACAGTGAAGGGTGGAGTAACTGCTCTTGCTATATTAATCATCCTCTTACTCTTCCAGCCTCCTTTCCAAGACTTCTCTTTACCAAATAATAGCTGCTGGCCTTTTTAAAAAGTAAAGAAAGGAGCATATGAGGAACAGGCACAACTAACACAAGTCTCTAAGACAGTTTAAGAGAGTCTCAGAAATAAAATTTCTCTAAAATGCAGTGTCTAGGGAAAAGAAGACAGGTGGTAGCCCTATATTGATTTCTGTTGTAGTAAACGTGATTAACTCATTGTTTGTTTATTTAATGACAGCTAACAGTTGCGCACACTGTAGTAATAGTAGCAAAAGTTCAGAAATTCAAAGTCTGTTGCCAGTGACAGGCCCAGGAAAACGTTGTAAAGTGTAAATAATTAAAGATGAGCTAAAGACCAACCCAGACACACCAACACTAAGCAGGCCCACTCCTTAAATTAACTCAACTTTTTTTACTTATTAATGTTCCTGAGGGAAACAGAAGGACTCCATCTAACAAATAAGTTTTTAGGAAATGAGATTGCTCACTGAGCCAGGTTGTCAGACAAGAACTTCTACTTGATGAACAGGACTTGTTTGAAATGCTTCCAGTCTGGTAATCAGCCTGCTTTCCAAGCCCTGTTTAAAAAGCACAACTATTCTTTTTTGGCAGGCACCAAAAGAGGACATTGTAAAATGTCTCAGGCTAAAAATCACCTGTAGTTTTGTTTTGTTTTGTTATTGTGTTGCTAGAATCTGAACCCATGGACAATCCATCACTTAGATAGACTACCGGCCGCATTTTATTTTATTTTTTAATTTTTAGATGGGGTCTTTTAAAGTCGCTAAGGCTCTCACTCAATTGTTGAGACTGCCCTTGGACCTGTGATATTCTTGTCTCAGCCTTCCAAGTACTGGAGTTAAAGATGTCTACCATGCTTAGCTTGACCTGGTAGTGTTTTGGGGGTTTTTGTTTTGTTTTGTTTTGTTGTTGTTTCTTTTTGGTGGTACTGGGGTTCCTGGAAGCCCTTCTACCTCCGAGCTATACTCCCAGACCTATTTTTTAATATTTTTATTTGGAATCAGGGTATCTTAAGCCAGCGTGGCTGGCTTTGAACCTGCATGATCCTCCTGTCTCTGCCTCCCAAGCACAGGGATTACAAGTGTGCGCCACCACGCACGGCGTGACCTGGTAGTTTTAAGAATCCAGAAAGCCAATGTAGTTGGGGTGAATGGAGTGAGTGAAGAATATTAAGGACTGATTTTAGAAAGATGTGCCTGATCCACATCCTTGTCCATCAGTAAATGCACTTAAGGGTCTTAATTAGATGGTAAAGCAGCTTATACTCTGGCTGCTCTCTATAACAGAATGTAGGACAGCAAGATGAGACATTAGAAGTTTCTGGAGCATGCTGGGCCCAGCCAGTCCTCGGCCAGTACCATTTCCATGTGCCACCAGGTTCACATTCGCTTCATGCATGAAACACACCCAGCACCTCCACCCCTGGTTTCCTAGCTAGTGGGAACTGCTCTCTCTATTATATTACCTCCTTTATGTTGATTATGCTTCTTTCATTTGATGTAATAGAGATTATGTTTCTATTACTACATTAAATAAGTGAAATACCACCATGTTTGACACAAGACAATTACAAACATTTGTTCTTTTTTTTCTCTTGAAATACACGTAGTCATCTTCATTTTCTGTCCTCTGAAGAAAAGATTCCTAAAGATTACTTTAGATATCACCAGTAATGAAATTTTAAAGGGCACTTTTAGAATATGGTTGATATAAAAAGAGAGTTGGGTAATTGGGGTACCAGCCATAGATATTAAAAGCCAAGTTAAAAAAATAAATGAGCATCATCAAACAACAACAACAAACAAACAAACAAACAAACAAAAAACAGGGTTTGAGCAAATCAGGGAGACGAGAGCTCACAGAAATGTTAGGACAGAATAAAGCCCAAAATAGGCCTTTGTGAGTTCCTGGGACCAGGCAGCCTTGCTTCATAGAGGAGCAGACCAGCTATGTTTAAGTACTTGGAAAAGATGTGAACATCTCCAATAATATGTTCCCATATCATAGTTAAGGGCCAAGGACATAGGAGAAACTAAAAATGCTATTGCATGATTATAAATAACATAGGCTTTGAGGAGAGGCAAGCTTGTAAACATAAGTACAATAAAATTCTCTTGAGAAGAGGACAGGACCACAGTGCCCAGAGAAAATGGCTTCATATGCACTTATGTTCTATGGAGAATTAGAGTGTGGCCTGATCCTGTAGATAATCTACTTCTTTCTCATATAAACAACATCAACATAGTTGGGCTTCATGACACATGCCTGCAACTTTAGTATTTGAGACAGGAGCTGAGACAGGAGGATCACGGGTTTAAGGCCAGCCTCCATAATTTAGCAAGACCCTGTTTCAAAATAAAAAAATAAAATAAATAAGGCTGGGTTGTAACTCAGAGGTAGAATGTGCCTGGGTTAAATCCTCAGTATTCACAAAGAAAAAAAAATTACACAAGAGGGAACATGGCTTAATGTTGAAATGCAGAGAAAAGGAAAACAGAGGAAGAGAAAGGTCTCAGTATGTTTCACAAACATGCAGATTCATAATACATTTGCAATAGAGAATAAAGTATCAGAGGTCTCTTTTTGAGTGCATCAGTAATATATTTTGGATCAAACATAACTTAAGCCATTGTAGTATTGTCCTTTACTTCCAGCCCCCTTCTATTCTCACCATGGCACTGTCCCAAGCTTGGTGTCCAACTCCCAGCTCCCCACTTTTTTTTTTTTTTACAAAAGTCACAGTCTAACCACTTGATGTCAGGAAAAATGGCTCAATGAATGATTCATTCATTTTTCCAACTCCTGAGAAATGCAGAGATCCATTCTGTTTTCATTTATAAGAACATTAAAAGGAAAGAAAAATCAGCTAAAGTTACAAAATGCCTGAAGAATAGTAGTATTCATGATACCTGCTCAACTCCCTGATAAATATATGAGATTTATCCTAGAAAAACATGAAAACCTGATTATAATAGAGTCTAGACACACACAAAAAAAACTAATTAATCTGACTCATACATTGGGATTCTTAGGTTTAAAATAAAGGCCATCTTCAAAAGTAGTCCTCAAAGAAGCACAGCTATTAAAGGTCTGTTTTTAGCCTTAGCCTACTGATATTCAGGTTAAGATCAAGGCAAGCGGTGGAAAGGCTTAGGTTATGTGAGTATGAGATAGTGCATTCTCAGGAAGAAAATGTTCTGATTTTGGTAAAGCATGTCCTGTCAGGGGAAAGGTGCAGATAACCAGAGCTATCCCAGAACTTGGCATGCTGTACTTCATCATTAAAAATTAGCTTCTAATATTATAATCATTTTTTGACTAAACGCTCTCCCACATCCATACATAATATTTCTCTCTCTCCTCTCTCTCTCTCCTCTCTCTCTCTCTCTCTCTCTCTCTCTCTCTCTCACACACACACACACACACACACACACACACACACACACACGCACACACACACTCCAAGATAAATAATCAAAAGAAAGTGGGGGAAAAAATGAAAAGTGTCATTAGATGTGTGAGAGAAGCAAATCACAGAGTATGCTTCGATGAACTTGCCTTATGTAGACTTTTCTAAATGTGTATTTTTCAGAGAGATGCATTTGTTCTCATTGTTCAGTAATATGAAAAAGTAGAGAGAGATAAAAATGGCTTAGAGGGGGAGGACATGGTGCTGGGACATGTGGGTGGATCAATTACACATCTTACATAATCCCCAATGCTCAGCAAAAACATACTTCTTCCTCCTGACATAGAATCTTCAATTCTCTGCTTACTCACTGAAATGAGACACAAATTAGATGCCAGAAACCTCAATATATACTAATTTTCTTATTAAATTAATGAGTAATAAATAATTTGAATATATATTTGGACCTGCTAGTTTTTCACCATGATAGATGAAATTATTTATTTCCCTTTGGTGAGTTAAAGGCGTGCAGTTTCCAAACAGCCTTGCCTGAATCCAGTTTCATAAACATTCATTGTAAGTCTTTATTTTAAAAGCTCTAGTGTTTTCCTTTCCCTAACCAAGCTATAAAATTTGGCTCTGTCTTATTTAATGCATCTCCTCATCTCATTACCATATCTTGTTCATATAAACAGTATAAATAAAAATTTAAAAGAAGAGAACATTACATTCAAGGCTTTAACTTGTAAAAGTTTTATTTAAGCATAGTTAATAAGTGTTAAACTTGAATATGTTTCATCTTTCTTATGTTAACAAACATAATTTTTTAACTTTGTGAAAGTCATTAAATAGTTTGTATGACTGCTCCTACCCAAGTTTTAATTATTTTGTATGAAATAGATACTATAATCATTAACCACTTTCAGCTTCTAAAGAGGAAACAGCAAGCCCTTATTCCATTAATAATAATGAATTTACTAATCATTAACCACCTTAACTCTTTTGTTCCATTAGTAATAAAATTGATAGTATTTAAATAATTGAGATATAAACATTTTGCCAAAGAGTAGAAGTAAAGCCATTTTTATAACAAGCATATAAACTATATAAAGCATAAAGATTTAGTCAAAGTCCCAGACCATAATATACAGTATGTAAACATCCAAAGAAAGTTGAGTTGGAAACCCAGCTCTCCTAATGATGCTTTTCCTTCCTATTCACAGTAAGTACTCTTATCTGCAGCTTCATTTTTGTGGTTTTAATTACCCATGCTCAACCAAGGTCTAACAATATTAAGTGGAAAATATCAGAAATAAAATATTTCTAAGTTTTAAATTGTTCATTCTTTTAAATACCATTGATAAAAACCTCACCTCATCCTACTCCAGGCATCTGAGATATGAATCAACCATCTCTTTGTCCAGTTGATCCAAGCTGTATATGCTGCTCCTTAGTCAGTAGCAGTCATCTTTCTTACCACATCTACTGTCACAGTGTCACTGTGGGGATTGTGTTTAAGTGACTTCTATTTTACCTACAAATGGCCCCAAAGAACAGAAGTAGTGATATTGGCAACTCAGATATGTCAAAAACGTACAATTCATCTTTTAAATGAAAAGGTAAAAGCTTTTGTTTTGTTTAATAAGGAAATTTAAAATAATATTTTGAGACTACTAAGATGAACAAATAGGAGAGAGAGAGAGAGAGAGAGAGAGAGAGAGAGAGAGAGAGAGAGAGAGAGAGCGCAAGAGCAAGAAAGAGAGAGGTTTCTGTATTATCTACAGTTACAGGAACCCGCTAGAGGTTTTGGAATGTATTCCATATGGATAAGGGAGGACCATGGTAGTTGACTAACTAAAATCTGAGAAATCTAAAGAAAACTAAAACAAAAATGGGCCTAGAATTGCATAAATATTCATATAAAATTTCTTATTTCAAAGGTATAACAAGGAATGAAAAAAATTAAAGACATCTTAATCTTAGTAGCATTAAGCAAAACAATAGGTAACAGGGCCTAAATCCCTGAAAAAAATCAATCTAACAAAATTTAAGTTGCCCTATTCTCGTTGAATAAATTCTCTTGAATCAGTTTTCATTTTCCTCAATAATCTCTTGTCAATGATAGTTAGGACTCTTCTTATGGAAAGTGACACAACCTGCATAAACTAAAGGGAAAACAAGAGTTTCCCTGAGTGAATCTAATATCAGGACCCAGATTAAACTAACTGAAAGAAAAAACAGTAATGGTGCTGAACAACTAACAGCAAGACATCATGGAGGCTGGTAGAATTACAGTAAGTTTGTTGAACACTGTAAAGAGTTTCTATCTCTTTTTCTAACTATCTCTCTCTCTCTCTCTCTCTCTCTCTCTCTCTCTCAATGCTAACTCATGTCTTTTCACTACACATGAAGAAAATAAACACAAATAATTTCCATGCTTAATATCTTACAAATAACATTATTGACTGATTTGTTTTCTTCAGAACTAAATTACAAAATTCTAAAGTTTTCTAACTCCCACAATGAGGTTTCTATTCTGACTTTGATATAGGCAGGCAATCAAGAGTCACCAAACACTTCCTAAACAGCAATGCCATGGAATATAAAAAACAAATTCAACAAAGAGAATAACTCATACACAAGTTAATAGAACAGGGAAAACAGAATTTTGTAGTAATATCCTTGGAGACATGTGTAAGAATACTGAATTCTTTTCAAATACTTAGAGGACTTTAACTTCCAAATATGATGAAGTAACTAAATCCAGTCAATTTATTCTGACACATATAAGAATGGGCAAAATACATGAGATCACTGTTTTTAAAAACTGGAAAATAATACTGCAAACCATAAAGGAAAGCCCAGGAGATGGCATGAATGACTGGTGTACCAAGAAAATATAGAGGTCCTACAAAGAGAGAAATCAGTTAGGAGTAAAGCCTGGCATGGTGGTGCACACTTGTAATCCCAGCATGCCAGGGGCTGAGACAGAAGGATCGTGGTTCTCAGACAGCCTCAGCTACTTAGTGAGGCCCTCTGCCATATAGTGAGACCCTGTTTCAAAATAAAGAATATAAAATAGATCAGAGGTCAAATGAACCTAGGTTCCATCCCCAGACACACACACACACACACACACACAAAAAAAAAAAAAAAAAAAAAAAAAAAAAAAAAAAAAAAAACAAATCAGGAGTAGCTGAAGCAGCTGGGATTTGAAGGCAAGGACATCACACAAAAAGAAGCTGTTTGGAAAATGGGAAGAAGTTCACATTAAGGGAGTACAAGGTAAGAATTCACAAGACTGACCAGAAAGTAGATGCCCCAGGGCTCAGCAATCAATATTAGATGTTGGAAAGTATAGGAAGATGGATTCTGTCTGGCCCAGTCAGAGGGTATAAACCTCTTAAATATTTCAAGAACCCTGGAAATCCATTTAGGACACCAAAAGCTAGATCTTCCCAGTAATATAAAATCCAAATTCTGATGCATCCTCAGGAGATATATAATTTGGAAGAATTTGAATTTGGACAAATTGGAATGTCTTGGGAAAAATCTTGTGCTGTTGTCAGATCTAAATGAAAACCATGTTTACACAAATTCAAGCTGTTTCCTACTATAAAAATCATTAAGACAGAATAGTGACAGAATGTATATTCTTTGCCATGTGTTATCTAAAATTTCTAGCATATAATAATAAATTTTTGAGATAGGTACAAAAATGCAAAAATGTGCTAGACAATCATGAAGTAAGGTGGACACTAGAAACTAGCCCTGTGACAGGCTTAATGTTAACTTTAACTGAAATGCTAAAGAAGAAATTATAAATATGTACTAAGAACTCAAGGAAAAAATATTTAAGAAATAGAGGCAAATACAATATTTATGACTAAAGTGAAATGGGTACTGAGCAGAAAAATTAAAGCTTAAGAAAAAAGTGAAAGGACCAAAGGAAATTTCAGGTTTTTAATTTTTTTATTTTTGATTATTCAAGACTTAAATATATATAAAGAAAACATAGCTACCTAAATGACAATAGCAAACACTGAAAGGGCTTATCAGCAAATGGTAAATCTTGATGAGGAACTCAGTAAATTTGATGAAAGGATAATAGAACTTATCCAATTGAAAAAAAAATGTAAAGAGAAAAGATTTAAAAAGTAAACAGAGCTATAAAGACTTCATAGATAATATAAAATGATCTAATATAAACATAAGATGATTTCCATAAGCAGAAGAGATTAGAATGTAGCAAAGGAGAATCTGAGGCAATAATGACTAAATATTTCTCAATTTTTTGTGTGTGTACTGGAGATTGAAGCCAGGGAAATTTTACCTCTTAGTTACATCACCAGTCCTATTTTTTAAACAGGATTTCACTAAGTTGCAGTGGCCTTGCTAAATTTCTCAGGCTGACCAGGAACCTAAAATTCTCCTGTTTCAGCCTGGGATTATAAGCATATGCCAATACTCTCAGCCTCCAAATTTTTATTACAAAAAAACAGACTTACAAAACCATAATGTCAGTGAAACCAGATGGAATAAAAACCAATAAAATAGCTTGAACAGTAAAAGAAAAGAGACATCTTGGGATAAATATGAAAAGATGCAAGGAATTTTATTCTATCTTTTGAATTTTCTGTTGCTTTCTTTGTGTCCCAGGATGTGATCCATTTTGGAGAAAGTTCCATGGGCTGCTGAGAAAAATGTGTATTCTGTAGTTCCTGGCAGAAATATTCTGTAAATGTCTATTAGGTCCATTTGGTTTATAGTTTTCTTTAGTTCTAAAGAGTCGTCACTCATCTTTTGCCTGAAGATCGATCCAGTGGTGTGAGAGACATATTAAAGTCTCCCAGAATTATTGTATTTGGGTCTATTTGAGATCTTATGTCCAGAAGGGTTTGTTTTACGAATGTGGTTGCACCCACATTTGGGGCATAAACATTTACTGTCATTATATCTTCTTGGTGTATTGTCCCTTTTAATAAAAGGAAGTGCCCTGTTTTGTCTCTTCTGATGTGTTTTAGTTTAAAGTCTGTTTTGTTGGATATCAGCGTTGCTACCCCTGCTCTTTTTTAGTCTCCAGTAGCATGGTATACCTTTTTCCATCCTTTCACTTTCAGTCTGTGAATGTCTTTGGCTGTAAGGTGAGTTTCTTGCAGACAGTATATATGTGGATTATGTTTTTTAAATCCACATTGCCAGTCTATGTCTTTTGATTGATGAGTTAAGTCCTTTGTCATTAAGAGATATTATTGACATATGATATTTGTTTTCTGTCATTTTGTGTTCTGTCTTCTGTTTGGTAGTTTGGTCTTTCTTCTTTACTTAAATGCCCCCTAATCAATTTCCTCTCTTCTCTGGTTCTGAAGTCTGCTTCTTTTTTCTTCTTTATGGTTTGTTTCTTTAAGAATTTTCTCTAGTGGTGACTTTGGATTCCCTTCTTGCATTTCTTGTAGGTCAGTATTCGTGAAATCTGTCATTTCTCCACTATTCCTGGTTCTCATATTTTCAAAGTTCTCAGGCCTGTTTTTCTTATGTCCTCCCATCGTTTTGGGGTATTATGTTTAGTCCAGTCTTAGTAGTAGGAATTTAGAGGAGTCAACAGGTAAGCAGTACTTTTTCGAATTGTGAGGGTTGGGTGATGGTGGAGTAGCTAGGGTGATGGGTGCAGGAGTCAGGTAAGGTAGAGGATATAATTAGATTGTGGAATAATTTAAATATGATAAGGCTGAATCAGGTTGAGAATGGGATAAGGTTAGATAGTAGGACTCTTGTATTTATTAGAATATTTAAGTATGGAGATTGAGAAACTTTGTATGTTAAAGGGATACAGTTAGGGGACTGCAAGAATGTTTTGAGGGAAGAAAGTTAATAGTCTAAATTGTAGACTTTTGTAAAGGAAGTGGGGGGAAAGAGCAAACACAAACAGATAAAGTAACAAAATAAGGTAGAAAGACTATTATACATCAAATATAAACGGCAATATCGACAAAAAAAAATGTACTATCAAGAAAGAACAGAAAGGGTTAAGAGAATAAACAGGATAAGCATACAATAAAATAAAACAAACTAACAATAATAATAATCCCCAAAAATAACCGAACACCAAAAAACACCCAAAGACAAAAAATAAATACATAGATAAATAAAACAAAAACCAGCAAAAAAAAAAAGAAACAAAAGAATCAAAACAAAACAAAACAAAAAACCAGTCCTACTATTTTACTAATATACAGTGTATATGCCAATGTCTCCTATTTGCTTGGAGAGACTCCTTGTGGCCCTGTGCAAGTATCACGCCTTAATTACCCTTGCTGAGTCAATGGAGTTGAAGGAGCCCCCCTGGGTGCACACTGCTGCATTCAGTTATCGCAGTGTCTGGTGGCAATCACTCTGTCCACACTGGCTCCTGTGGCTCATCTGAGCTCATGCTGTTACCTGGCAGCCCAATCTTGGGCTCTGAAGGGCTGGCAGCTCTTCCATATAATGCTGATTCTCCAGGGGCATGGCAGGTCTGGTCCAGATCCCTGAAGGTCTCCCAGTGCCTTTGAGGGTGCCTGCCCTGGTGCACAAACTGTGCCGCTCATGTGCTCCAGTGAACTCGCAGTTTAAGATGTTAGAGCTCTATGGCTTGCCAGGACTGCAGTGCCCAAGAATCCTTTTTGGGCCGGCGGCTCCATATGGCACCGGTGGCCGCCGTGTCTGCAGCTCGATTGTGCTTTTTTTGCGTGTGTTTTGTGGTGAATATCGCAAGTCAGAGTTAATGGATTTCTTCCACCATATTCCCAAGTCTGTTTGGGGTCATAAACTGGGTGGGGCTGCGCTCTCTTATGGCCAGGCCTCAGGCCGCCAGGGTGGGAACTTGCGGGCACAGACTTGGGTGTGGGCTCTGGCTGGAGGCGGCAGTGGTGGCCTGGGCGTCCCTGCGCATAGTGGAGCCTGAGCCTCCTTGGGCCCCAGGTGGCTTAAGAACGGATGGCCTGGGGCAGACGGCCTGGGGCTGCGGTGGCTTGGCTCCCTGGCTCTCTGGCTCCCCAAAAGACTTTTCCTCTTGGGATATTTTTCCAGCTGGTGTCAGTCAGGTCCAGGGATTGCGGTTTGGGCTGGCAACCCACACTGGCACCAGCGGCCCAGCTGTGTTTGTAGCAGATCCCATGCTTGAACTGTTTTTTTTTTTTTTAATTTGTTTGTTAGCTTTTTTTTTTTTTTTTTTGCAGTCAATCTTGCACTTCAGGGTTTCTGGGTTTCTTCTGCCGAGGTTCCTGGATTTGTTTTGGTTCTTGAGATATATTTATTTTGTTGTTTAAGACGCTGCCTTCTCGGTAGTTGAAATTTATTTCAGCCACTGAGAAGTACTGTTGTCTCGCCATCGCCATTTTGAATCTCCTCTCCAACATCCTATTAAATGGAGAAAATTTTGAGAATTTCTTCTAAAATCAGGAACAAGACAAAGGTGTCCATTATCACCACTTCTCTTTAATATAGTACTTGAGACCCTAGCCAGAGCAAAAAGGCAAGAAAAGGAAATCAAAGGAGTACAAAGGAAGAGAAGATCTCAAACTTTCACTATTTGCAGATGACATGATAGTATACTTAGAAGACTCAACAAGCTCAACCAAAAGGCTTCTAGAATTAATCAACAAATTTAGTAAAGTGTCTGGATACAAAATCAATCTTAAGCTGGGCATGGTGGTGCATGCTTGTAATCCCTGCACTTGGGAGGTGCAGACAGGAGGGTTACACAGGTTCGAAGCCAGCCATGCTGGCTTAAGAGACCCTGTTTCCAAATAAAAATATTTAAAAAAAACTAGGTCTGGGAGTGTAGCCCAGAGGTAGAAGGGCTTCCAGGAACCCCAGTACCACCAAAATCAATCTTAAAAAATCAGAAGCTTTTCTGTATACCAAACATAAATCCACTGAAAAAGAAATCCAGAAAACACTTCCACTCAGGATTTCCCACAAAAAATAAAATACTTAGGAATAAACTGAACCAAGGAAGTAAAAGGCCTCTACAAAGAAAAGTATAAAACATTGAAAACAGAAATCAAAGAAGATCTTAGAAAATGGAAAGATCTTCCATGTTCATAGATAGGCAGACTAAATATCATTAAAATGGCCATATTTCCAAAAGTGATCTACAGATTCAATACAATACCAATTAAATTACCAAGATCATTCCTCACAGACATAGAAATATCAGTCCTTAAATTTATTTGGAACAACAAAAAACCAGAATAGCTAAAGTAGTTGTCAGCAACAAAAACTGTGCAGGAGGAATCATAATACCAGACTTTATACTATAAAGGCATAGTAATAAAAACAGCATGGTAATGACACAAAAACAGATACATAGACCAATGGAGCAAAATAGAAGACTCAGAAACAAATTCATACACTTATAGCCAATTGGTTTTTGACAAAGGGGCCAAAAACATACACTGGAAAAAAGATAGCCTGTTCAGCAAATGGTGTTGCCCAAATTGGTTAGCCATATGTAGAAAAATGGATATAAATCCCACTTTCTCACCCTGCACAAGAGTCAATTCAAGATGAATCAAAGACTTGAAAATTAGACCAGATACCTTGAGACTCCTTGAAGATGGCATAGGTACAACACTGCAACACATTGGCACAGATAAACACTTTCTCAACATGACCCCAAAGGCACAAGAATCTAAAAGGCTAATCAATATGTGGAATTGCATTAAACTGAAGAGCTTCTGTACAACAAAGGAAACTGTCAAGGACTTCAACCTAGAGCCAACAGAAATATAAGATTTTTGTCAACTACTCCTCCAGTAGAAGACCAATATCTAGAATATACAGAGAACTCAAGAAACTCAGCACTAAGAAAACAAATAACCCAATCAAAAAATGGGTAAGTGAATTACAATTGACACCTCATGAAGGAAGAAATTCAAATGGCCAATAAATGCATGAAAAAATTCTCAACATCATTAGCAATCAGAGAGATGCAAATCAAAACTACCCTGAGATTTCACCTAACTCTAACTAGAATGGCAATCATTCAAAATACAAACAACAACAAATGCTGGCAAAGATGTGGAGAAGTGAGAACTCTCACACATTGTTGGTAAAATTGCAAATTAGTGCAACCACTTTGGAAAACAGTATGGAGGATCCTCAGAAGAATGGGAACAAATTTACCATTTGATCCAGCAATTCCACTTTTGGATATCTACCCAAAAGAAAGAAAACCAAACTAGCAAACTATATTCATAGCTGTATCTATATTCATAGCTGCACAATTCACCATTGCCAAACTATGGAACCAGCCAAGATATCCATCAACAGATGAATGGGTTACAAATCTATGGGATATGTACACAATGGAATTTTACTCAGTCATAAAGAAAAACACAATTACATAATTTAGAGGGAAATGGATAGAAGTGGAGGACATTGTTCTAAATGAGATTAGTCAGTCACAAAAAAGAATAAATCAGATGCTTTCCCTAATATGCAAAAGCTAGGGAGGAAGGCAACAGGAGGAACTCTAGATGAAGAAGGAAATTCCATAGATGAGCAAATAAGGCAACCTAACTGAGGGGATGGGAGGGAGTAAGAGAGAAATTCTCTAAAGCATATGATGTACTTATACAAACATATCAAAGTCAATCACTAAGCCAAGCAAGGGAAGGAGGGAGAGAGAGGAAATGGGGTGGGAATTGGGTAAAGGCTAATTGGGTGATATGTGCATGTATGTCTTCATCATCTTTCATCCCATTAAGATGTTACGACTACAATGCACCAATAAAAAATTAAACTAAATCTGAAAGTATTTATTACTAGCAAGGCTCTCTTTCACTTCAATAAGTATAAAAGTAAATAATTCAAAATGATGGAAAATAATGCTAAGTGAAAACCCAGATGTATATGAAGGCATAAAGAACTCTGGGAATGGTAGATATAGACAAAAATACAAAATGCTAATTTTTGTTCTTATAAATTCATTAAAAGACAACAATCTTGACTTTTTCAGGCTGTTTAAGCAAAATACCACATGCTTGGTGGTTTATGAACAACAGAAATGTGTTTCTCACAGCTGTGGAGGCTGAGAAGACCAAGACCAAGGCAATGTCCTGGTGGATTCAAATTGTAATAAGAGCCCTCTTCCTGGCTCAGAAACATTCCTCTTCTTGCTGTGCCTTTGATGGGGTGTGTCTATACAGCGCCTAAGGAGATTCGGCCTGAGCGGCCTACGGCCTAAGGCAAAACTTTAAGTAAAGTAATTCAGCAAAAAAGGGGCAAAGATGGTGCCTGGAGGAAGCTAGGAAGGCGTGGTTTCCCCATTCATTATGGGTGGGGAGACTGAGCGGGTTTTTCCCTTTCTACCTTTAAAGGAGTTTTCCCGCACACATGAATGGCTCATGTACTGGCCTGAGATTGGCTGTAAACTACGTGCTAGTGATCTTTATCCCAGATAGGCTAGGCTATTTCTCATGGAAATTCCCCTCGTGGCTTGGTGCTATATATAGGACTGCTTGGAGAGAAAGAGAGGAGATCTTGCTTGACTTGACTTCCGGCTCCTGGGTTTGTGTTCGAGTCGTCGGTACTCATCATCTCTCCAGGCCCCGTCAGCTGTCGGGCTGGATTCCCAACATGCCTTCACATGGCAGAAGAGGCTGGGAGTGCTTGAGGATCTTTTATAAAGGCACTAACGTCTTTCATGAGGGCAGTAAGATATCATTGCATTGGGAGTGAGGATTTTAGCATCTGATATTTAGGGAGATGTATTCCATGCATAGCAGTAACTGACTTAAAAGTAAAAAATAACATCATATTGCAGTGTTTATAAATTTGTTGCATAAAAATTAATGTAAAATAATAATAGTATGAAGGATAAAAAAGCAGGTAAAATTTCACTAAATTTATTACATTTATCATGTATGAAATGAGATTTAGGGAGCATAAAATGTGAAGTGAAAAGTAGGAAGTGGAAAGTTATATTAATTGAAAAGAGATTTTGATGAGTTTAGCTGCATATGATTTGAGCTATAATTACAATAAACACGAACATAAAAAGACATAACTTTAAAAGAATACAAACAAGTAAGGTTAATAATAAAAATAATATTTAATGAATATCACAGAAGGCAGGGATGAGATAAAAAGAAAAATAAGACATAAATGATAGATATGAAATCAACCACATTACATTAGTATACTAAACACAAACTGACCAAGCATTATAATTCAAGTTAGAGATATCAATTTGTGTAAAAAGTAAGGCTCAAGTGAATAGTAGCCCTAAATAATGAACTTTATATAAAAATTAAGAAAGTTTAAGAAAGCTAAAAGGGCCATATTAATAATAGTCAAATAGTATTATAAGAAACAGAAAAGATATTTGATAATGGTAAAAATTTTATTAAAAATACTATATTACTAGTATAATACTAAATAATACTAAATACTAAATAATAGATTTAGTAAAAAATATAGTAATGTTTTTACTTCAATGAAGTAAAAACAGACAACACTAAAGATAAAAATAAACAAATGTCAAACATAGTTGGGACATTTTATACATCCTCTTCATAATGGGTAGAAATAGTAAAAATAAAAAAAAGAAAGAAAGAAAAGCAAATTACTAAGTATGTAGACTGCCTGGACAACAACCTGTCCTAACTGGTATTTACAGACACACAGTGTCTCCAGAATATGCAGATACTCATGAAATATCTACCAATATTGCTCATGTACTAAGAAAATAATGTCCTCAAAAATATAAATTATTTAGGGGTCATTTTAATGAAAAATATGTAAAACCTCTGCAATGAAAACATACAAACACTTCTGAGAGATCTAAATATAATAAAGATATAATATGTTCATGGGTTATTCAACTTAATATCGCTAGGATTTCCAATCTGGCTAAATTGATCTATAGATTCAACATCTCATCAGACTTTTTGGTAACATTGAAAAGTTGATTCTAAAATTTATGCAGAAATGCAAAATCCTACAGTATACAAAACAATCTGAAAAGTGAAGAAAATTATGATTTATTGGATTCTAAAGATACAGTAATCAAAATGGTTGTCTTATCATAAAAGCAGGCAGCTAGAGCAACAGAAAAGAATAAAGTATGAAAATCAACCTACTCATATAAAATCAATTGATTTCAACCAATGCACCAACATAATTTAATGAAAGTGAGACACTCTTACTGATAAGAGAATATTTATCCTTTTCTAAGCCCAGTAGCTACAAGTATGAGTTAGAGGAACCCTTTTCAAAGATGCAGTCTACCACAAGAACCAGTGGAACTGCCAAGAGGTTACAAATGATTAGTCAAGGGTAAGGTAAGTACTACAATTATTCCTTTTCATGTCCTTGATTTAATTCACTAAGTCATTCTATCCTTGTATTTGATTTAATTATCATATCATATTAAACTTTCTCTAATTGACTTTCAGATACTTACAACCAAACAGCAATTATTTGAAAGAAAAAAACATATGGTATAAACATCATGAGAAAGGGAAAAATTCATTTGTTCATTAATCACATGGATTTAGATTTCATTTGTGTACTTCTTTGTGTGATGACAGAACTTCCTGGTAGAAAAATAAAAACAATATTTTTATAAATTACATCTAACCTGCTTCAGTTATGTGTGAAGGACCCTTAAAAATTGACTTTTGTTTAAGTGCAAACAGAACATATTCATATTGTTAAATAGATTATCTCTAATCTAAGTTATTTTTAATTGTAGAAACTCATTTTGGTAGAATCATTTCTTAATGAGATTTAGCTTGATTTGAGTTAAAAATTACCACATAAATGGTTCATTTGTTCTTGCTCATTTGAATAACAGCCAAAGTAATACTGTCTCAAAGAGATTTTTTCAAATGCATTTTATGACCAATAAGTTATTGATGTTAACATTTTAAAACTCATTATTACTACAAAGCTAAACATCACCAAAAGCCATTCATTCCTATTTGACACACAGTAATGGTCAAGGTTGGGAGGCTCTACATTGAACTTATTACATTTTCTTTTTTACCTCCTCACAAAGCTTCTGTAATTTAATTTTCATTGTATCATTTTTGATAGTGTGTCCATTTTTTTAAATGACTTTCTTCTCAAAAAACTAAAATACAAAACTAGGACACAGAGAAGGAAAGTCATGTTGTCATTGAGTGCTTTGAAACACAAGAGCTGTTATTGGTGGCAGATGGATTTTTGTTTCAAAAAGCTTCATCTCCCACTTCTGCCTCCTGCCAGAACAAAATTAAGTAGAGCTTTGGTAATTAAATATTTCAGTGAATTTTGGATTGTGGATAAACTCAATCTGTACTTTGGATCATTTAACACTTATTATTCATGAGAGATAAAGGTAGATGTTTTATTCTGAACTACATAACATTTATAAAGCCACTTCATGAGACAACTATAAATCTTCCAAAGTAGTTCATCCTTTAGATCAGGCAGGAATTTCCTGCTTTATTTACAACATTTCACCAAAAACGTAAATAAAACCTTGAATCTTTCCATCATCATTTTCTACTTCGAGCAATTTAATTTTATACAAATCACACTGGACTCAGAATTCACTGTTTCCATTATTTCGCTTTATCTATATAAAATTAATAGATTTCCAAAGTTACCTATACCACCCTGGGCATGAGTGATGAGGATGGAGAAGACATTGGAACCATGAGGGTGGTAGTAGCCTTAGGCACAGTTGGGGGGCATTGAATAAAATAAGGGGACAGTGGAAGCTACCAGACAGTGCTGAGTAATTTTTCTTTCTGAAGAAGTTACTCAATAAGTTTGGGAATCTATGATAAATAGATATCAAATCATAGAATGGGGAAGAATCAGTACAATACACAGATAGTCCATTGTGTTTAAAATGATTTGCATACTGTAGAAATTGCAGCATCTTCGAACTCAGTCTCTTGATCTCCTCTGCATTCTCATCTTCATTTAGGAAGAATGAGTCATCATTAATGTGACTATTTAAGACTAGGCATGTCCATCAGGATATGTACAGAAAAAGTCACTGAATTACACATTTATTTATTTATTTATTTATTTATTTATTTATTTATTTGCAGAACTGGAGATGGAACCCAGGGGTATTCTACCTCTGAGCTACACTCCAGCCCTATTTTTTAAAAAAATTTATTGGTGTATTGTAGCCATACATCTTAATGGAGTACACGATGGTTTAGGTATACATGCACACATCACCCAATTAGCCCTTATTCAGTTCCCACCCCATTCCCTCCCCTCTCCCTCCTTCTCATGTTTGGTTTAGTGATTGACTTTAAAATATTTGTTAATGCACATCATATACATTAGGGAATTTCCCTCTTCCCTGCTCCCATCCCCCTCAGTTAAGTCATCTCATTTGCTCATCTATAGTATCTTCTTCTTCCTCCTATGACCCATTTTCTCCCTAGCTCTCATATATTAGGGAAAACAACCAATTTTTTTTTTTTATTTTTTGTGACTGACTAATCTTACTTAGCATAAGGCTCTCCAGTTCCATCCATTCCCCTGTAAATTACATAACTGTGTTTTTTATTATGGCTGAGTAAAATTCCATTGTGTAATATCCCATAGTTTTGTAGTCCATTAATCTGTTGCTTTACTTTTTATTCTTTATTTTGAAACAGAGTCTTACTAAGTTGCAGAGGGCCTCACTAAGTAGCTGAGGCTGGCTATGAACCCATTATCCTCCTGTCTCACCCTCCCAGTACTGAGATTACAAGGGTGTGCCACCAAACCAGCCTTCTAATTTTCAAATAATTAAAATATACACTGGCATATTAGTGAGGACATCATGCAGTAATTTTTAATATCTCTACAACTAGATTTTCACTGGCATATTCCACAGGAGTTTCCAAACAAGAGGTAACCTACTGTAAAAAATGTCAGTGGAAATCATGTATGCATCTCAGAAAAAAATATTGCTCAGAATTTGACTTTTAAGATGACAAACTACCAGAATCTGAAATTCATTCTTTTCCACATCTGTAAAAACAACCACAAGGAGATGCTGAAAGGTTCTTTTGCACTGTTAAGTCAATCCTTTCAGCTGCCAATTTTTGTAAATGTCTTCTCTAATCTTCCCCTATGTTCTGTGAACCAGTAAAACTGGAATCATGCCATAGTTTATGACTGCATTGGCTTACTGTATATATACAATAGTCATCCCCATCCATGATCTTCTTCCCAATTAAAAGTCCTATTGTTAGCATGCATATATGACATTACTTAGTTATAGATTGCTTATTGTAAAGCTTTTCTCCCCTTTTAGAATTCAATCACCAAAGTTGCTATTTCAGCAACCAATATTATATGGTGCTAGCTTTATCTTTTATAGAACAATCAATTGCTCTCAAAATTCAGGAAATCCTTATGCTTCAAATTTTTTTGTAAATACCATCACCTAGAGACTTTACCAACTGTACCATAATATGCCAGGAGTATTCCTTCTGGGCTCTGACTTATTGGGCCCAGTATTGGGACACAGATCTTAATCTATCTTGTAGTACACAGTGGGCCAGAAATCTTAAGGATGGAGACGGTCTCCCTTCTAATACATATAGATCAAGATAAAAGAACAAAATTACATCATTTACAGGGAAATGGATGAAACTGAAGAATAGTATACTAAGTGAGATTAGTCAGTAACAAAATGTAAAAATTCAAATGCTCTCCCTAATATGTGGAAGCTAGGGAGATAAAGGGCTATGGAAGATACTATAGACAAAAAAGGAAAAACCATAGATGAGCAAATAAGGTGACCTAACTGAGGGGCATGGGAGGGAGGAAGAAGGAAATTCCATATTCCATAAAATACATGATGTGCATTAACAAACATATCAATCAATAAGCCAAACATGAGAAGGAGGGAAGGGAGAGGGAGTGGGGTGGGAATTGGGGAAGGACTAAATAAGTGATGTGTGCATGTATGCCTCTAATATCTTGTACTCCATTAAGATGTATGACCACAATTTATCAATAAAAATTTAAAAAATACACATGCATTAGTTTGGTAGTTTTGTTTCCTTCCTTTTGGGTAGATACCCAGAAGTGGTATTGCTGTATCAAATGGTAGATTTGTTCCCATTTTTCTAAGGATTCTCCATACTGTTTTCCAAAGTAGTTGCACTAATTTGCAATCCCACCAACAATGTTTTAGAGTTCCCACTTCTCCACATCCTCACCAGCATTTGTTGTTTTTTGTATTTTGAGTGGTTGCCATTCTAGTTGGGGTAAGGTGAAATCTCATGTGTATCTATGTTCATAGCTGCACAATTCACCATAGTCAAACTATGGAACCAGCCAGGATATTTATCAAAAGATGAATGGATTACAAAACTGTGGGATCTATACAAAATGGAATTTTACTCAGCCATTAAAAAAACACAATTGCAACATTTACAGGGAAATGGATGGATCTTGAGGACATTATGCTAAGCGAGATTAATCAGTCACAAAAAGTAAGGAATCGGATACTTTCCCTAATATATGAAAGCTAGGGTGAATGGGGTCATAGGAGGAACTCCAGGTGAAAAAGGAGGTCCTATAGAGGAGCCAATAAGGCAACCTAACTGTGGGGATGGGAGGAGGGAAGAGGGAAACTCTTTAGAGCACAAGATGAACTAATTCATATCATAGTCAACTACTAAGCCAAGCATGAGAGGGAGGGATGGGGAGGCCTGGGAGGGGGCTGGCTGGGTGAAGTATGCATTTAAGTCTACACAATTTTTTTTGCTTCATCATTATGTATAAATACAATGCACCAATAAAATTTAAGAAAAGAAAAAAAGAGAAAAAATAAATAAATAAAAAGAAAGAAAGAAGCTTTGTCAGAACAGAACTTCACAGCTTCTTGGTTCCAGGATTTAGGATCTTGATGCTAGGGGATAGGGTATCAGCAGTTTGCAGCTTTCTAAGATAACTGGCTGACCCACACCAGAACCCTGGTGATGTGTAGGACGCTGGTGAGTAACAAAGTCACTCGTCCATGGAGAGCTGAATTTCTGAGTGCGGAGATGCTGCTGCCCCCCCCCCAAGAGAAGGGAAAGAGGCTCCCACGTCCTGGTCACCTTATTCTCCAGTCAATCCAGACCAAGTCCTTGAAAGTCCTTTTAAACATTTCTGCACATTGCAAAGCATGTTGTGTTCAGAATAATAGTCTTTAATAAAGTATTGTATGATGTGATTTAGAAACTAGGTCAGTAAAATTCAAGTTAATTTTGTTTTAGGTCTTGGTTCCAAGAAGTTTCACTCATTCCCAAACCTTCAGTGATAACAAAAACACCCTGATATGTTCTGGACTACCAATATTGGTTATCATCAGAATAGTACTTTTATTTTTTGATGGAAAACACAATTGAAAATTCCTTAAAATATGACTTTGGCCAAGCCTGATAGCAAATTGTAATACCAATATTCAGGAGGTTGACACAGATGGATTGCAGGTTTGAGGTTAATGAGCAGTAATTTAGTCAGACTTTATTTCAAAATTTAAAAAAAATAGATTGGGTATGTAGCTCAGTGGTACATTCTGGGCAGACTCAGATTGTAGAAAACAATCAAAACATCATCTCAATCCTTTCAAGAATATTTATTGCAATCATGACCACGACTAATTCCTTGTTAACACTACACACAAACTTTATAAAACTTATGGTATTTTAGGGTAGAGAGGAAGAGAGAGAGATTATTACTCCCTCGAAAGCAGGTTAGGTAGTCCATGTACCACGGAGCTCAGCTGGCTGTGTCAGAGTCTCAGCTGTGGGTCAGTCTGGTCCCATCTCTTCAGGCCTGACCTAAACCAGTGCTCAACCAGGACCAAAAATGAAAAATTGCCTGATGCTTACCAGCACAGTTGGCCCAGTCAGCCTTCAGCTTCATTATGGGTGGGCAGCAAGGCAAGGTCGCAAAGGCTCCTTGGCAGAAGAAGCCCTGGGTCTTCAGCCTCAGGTGCTGACAATTATAGTCCTTAGATTGCTAGAAACTTCATTTGATTGTCAAGGTTTTACACCTGTATGTTGCCTCTCACATATAGGCTTCATACCTTGTGCCTGGGGCCTGTGTGTCACCCCTGACACCCTGGGTGTGCTGTGCCACACCTTTGTGTTCTATATGAGATATGCTTGCACACTGCACATCATGTGTGAGGCAAACCCAATTGTGCTTAGAGAGTTAACTCTTTGGCTTTAAATGGAGACTTTTTTTTAATGTGTTCCATACAATGGACCATGAATTCAGTACCCAGTAACATACACGCAACTTATACATTCAGTACTTTTATCCCATTAGATTTTTTAAAGAAATGTTAACTACTTTAAAGGAACAGGTGCTCTATGGATTTTTATTATGTTTACCTTTTGATCAAAGGACCAGAACATTGGTTATCCTTTGCCAACATTACAACTGCATAAGTGCAATTTATTTATTTATTTATTTATTTTGGTGTTGGGAATTGGACCCAGAGGCATTTTACCTCTGAGCTACAACCCCAGTCTGTTTTGATTTTTTGTTTTGTTTTAGTTTGTTTTGAAATGGGTCTTTCTAGGTTGCTGAGAATCTCCTTAAGTTGTTGAGGCTGATCTTGAACCTGTGATCCTCCTTTCTCAGTCTCCCAAATACTGGGATTACAGGAGTGTGCCACAATGACCAGTATTATTCACTGTTTGTCTCATTAGAGTTACCCATTTCTATACTACTACATGCTGATGTCTCATCCATTGACAACTTGGGCAACACAAGAAAGGTGAATTATTTTAGATTTGCAGGGATTCTAAGTGGGGATATTACATGAAATTTATTAATTCCAGACTGTTCGGAAGATCACTCTTGAAAATATTTTCAGATTTTTGGACACTCATGTATAAACCTTGTTTTAGATGATTCCAAAGGAAGTTGAATCCTATTAATATTTCCTTCTCTATGCAAATAATCATTCTGGAAAGAAAATCATTATTATCTAATTTTTCACAAATTTAAAGTTGGATTGATAATATTTTTAAAGGAGGCATATGTCTAATGTCACAAAAGAAAATACTCTTTCAAAATGGACACTTGGATTTTGAAATAATATTTACAAAATCTTATGGATAGGTACGACTGAAAAAGAGAATGATTATATTAACAAAGTTTATGACTGATAGATAGCTACATCCTATGTTTTTATGCATGAACTGTCCTGTTCCTAAACCAGTATGTTTCTGTGGCAATTTTCTATAGTGCGAGGCAGTGCTAAGTTGCTGTGACTGTATGTTAATGTTCACAGATTTACTGAGGCGTCATATTGCTGGAGTGATTAGGTTTGGTATACATAATGCCATGGTGTCAGCAATGTTGATGTTGGCTCAGAAGCTATTCAAATTAGCATTGCTCATGACATTTTTTATATAACAAGATGTTGCTCATAATGGTGATATTAAAGAAAATACTTCTTCTCTAGGTGTCACACAACACCCCAAACTGTCAGCAAAACAGATTAAGCAGAATTTAAGTCAGCTTTTGAAAAACAAAGGGTTGAAGCATTAGGAATTATGTGATCATTTACAAACGACTGTTCCAAAATTCTTGTGTTTATATCTTTACTGCAATTTTAGGCTGTATTTACATTATGAAGACATAACTCCTGTGTATACTGTTGGGTTTTATAGAGACTTCTTTCAGACATTTGCATTAGAAATTCAGTTTTGAAATAAAAGTCATTCTCAAATTAGGCTGATGTTGTTTATTAAAATGAAATTCATGCCCAAACCCCCAAATGGCTCTGATGGTAATTAACCAGAATCAAGGACTGGAATACTGCAATTTTTAAAATCCAAGCTGACAATTATTTTTTTAAAAAAAGAGACAGTCACCTAATATAGATAAAATTTTAATGCACTTACTCAGCCTGCCATCATTTCAAGAGTTTGTCAAACATTTCCTATTTTCCCAGTAGAAGTCAAACAGTAACACATTTAATGAAACCTTTTGGCAATGATATTTCTTTCCTGAAACATATACTTAGTTGAGCTTATCTACCAGAGCTCTTTACTTCCAAAAGCTCTTTGCATTTTGTAATACAATCTAATTTTAGTAACCACAGTGTCTCTGGAACACCAGTCAGTGGAAAACAGAATTCCCATTTTTCAGCTGAGTAATTGCAAGAAAAAAAATAGTCATTTATCTAAGGTCACTCAATGTGAAAAGTCATACATGCCTGAACAGAATTCAGAGTTCAGACACCTGCAATCCCTACTACACATGCTGAAGACTTTCCTGAGCTTTCTTTTCTTTAGCTCTGTATAAATAAAATCCCACTGTTACATAGCACTTAAAGTTTACAGAGAACTTTAACATGTATTATTACACATAATCCTCACAATCCGGTGAAGGTGGATATTTTTATCCTCCTTTGCTCATGAGGAAAATGGGAGCTTTAAGAAGATAAACAGACCTTTCCAAAGTCACATCGATGGTAATGGTAATTGGCAGAGGCAGGATGGGAATTTCCAAAGCTCCTCTCCTTCCTGTGACTACAGTTTCCTCTTCCAGAGTCCTTTCTGTCTCAGTTGGTAAAAAAAATAAATAAATAAAAATAAAAAAACACATTTTATCCTTCAAATACCACCTGCTCCACAGAATCCCTATTGCCCTGATGTTCCCACAGGAACTGTGTGTGGTGTGAATATTGTGCATGCAATTATAATATGTAGGCTCTCTCATCTTTTTCTAGGATAAAGCAGTAAAGGAAAAGGATTGGTGAGCCTTGCACCTAGTAATTTTTCAAAGAACATAAATTGATCAAATAAATGAACTAGTGAATATAAACATTAATCAGGAAAATAAGTTATGTCTCTATGTGTCTATATTTTCACAAAATAATTATTAGATAATAGTTGACAACATCTTTATAATATTTGCTGGCCTCCTCTCCAAGGAAAACATAATAATCTGTAGATCTATGCTGGCCTAAGCATAGTAAAAGGCAAGGCTAATGTCATCTGTGATAAAGAACATGATGGCGGTGAAGTCCCAGGCCCACTGAGGGTGGTCCAGAAACCTAGGCAAGTTCTGAATACTTGGGTCTAAGGGAGCAGGTGGGGGTCAATTTCTAATACAATGATACTAGAACATTCTAGTCACAGTACAAGCTTGCCAGCCAAGCTTTTGTATAAAGCAAGAGGTGTTTTCATACCTTAGCAACTACACCACACCATTTTACACTTTCAGTCAGGTAGAGGTCAGGACAGGAAAGGCCTTACTCATTTGTGATCTCACTATATGCTAGACTCTTTGAGAGCCAGACCTGCACCTCCATCATCATGTCCCAGTACAAAGCAAAGTACCAGACACTTTAGAGATACTTAGTTAAAAAAAATATTCAAAACCCCTAATTACTGTAGAAGGGGGGTTGTCTTCTGTGACAGACAAGTTTGTTTTCCTCACAAGATACTTTACAGGATGATATTAGCTTAATTTTTCCTGTGATAGAGCACCAGGCCCTTAACCCTGAAGAATATGAAACCTTATATGGAATATTCCGTCTTTCAGGTACAGACTCACATGACCTAAATGCACAAAAGCGACAAATAAAATCTAAGTTACATCTGATTAATTTTAGCATACAATCTGTTTGATTCAATTTTCTCACTTCTAGCCAACACATTGTCTTTCTCAACACAAATTTTATGCATATTTCAATTATAATAAAAAAAAATGCTGATCTGGGTAGGGTTGCAAATGCCTTTAATCCCAGTACTTGGGAGGCTGAGATAGGAGTATTGTAGCTTCAAAGCCAGTCTCTGCAACTTTGTGAACCCTCAGCAACTTACCGAAATAGGAAAATTAAAAAGGCTGGGGGTATCTTGGAAGTAGAGCACCCCCCCACCCAGGGTTCAATCCCCAGTGCCAAAAATATAAACAAAAAAATACAAAGAAATTTAACAAGTAACAACAAAAAAGAATGCTGGATGGAAATACAAGCAAAAGATTGGTTACTCAAATGAGGTCACCATCTCCTGGTAAGGAAGGTCTTCATGGGGCCAGGAGTAGTCTGTCACTGGCCATAGGTCTTCTCCCCTCACCAGACTGCTTTCACTGGTCTAATCTCCACTTACCTCACTCACTCTACTTTGTGTGTGTGTGTGTGTGTGTGTGTTCTAGAGGCTGTTAGTGATTTCTTCTGAAGATTAATTTTGTTTTGTTTTCATTAAGTCTGTATTAATATATTTCATTGAGTTATTATCAAGTCTTACTGGTCTGGGAACTACTCTGTCTCTCTGGCAATTCTGTGCTTATCTCAACTCTATTGACTTTATATTTCAGCTCTCAGAGCAGAGAGAACAATTAGATTTTCCCCATTTCAAAGTCCCTAGGAGAAGCCCCACTGCATCAAAATGTCATAACAACAATTAGATAATAAAACAATTAATAAGAGGAAAACTCATTTCCCAGAGGATTCTACTGAGTAGAAAGTCAAATTCTCACAATGTCAAGAAAGGAATAATTGCTATTGAGCCTTATCTGGGTCCAGGATACTCTCCTAGCCTCACAAAGGACACCAGTTGACTCCATCTGCAATACAAACACAGCTATATAGGTAGATACTTGTTCACAGGCAAAGGAGATTCAACAAGCTCTTGCCCACATTCTGGATTTCTAATCAAGTTCCTTTGTTATTTGGCTATAGAATTGTGGCAATAATCAACCAAATTGGTTTATGGACATGTGATTAGAAAAGCACCTGGCATCTAGTAAGAGGTTTAACTATGCCAGATTTTATTGTTGATGGTGTTATTATTATTATTACAGCCACTACCCCAAACTACTAGTTGGCAAAAAGAATCACTTTCAGTAATCCTGGCAGCTAAATTTCATCTTCCTGGGGCTGGATTTCTGTGTGTGAACCCTGGTTTGGGAGCAGAGGCTTCTTACCTGATAATCCAAGTGATCAAGGTTACATGCTTGTCTTCCTGCCTTCATGATTCCCCACAAGTCGCTCCACAACCATTAGCACATCTTTAACTTCCCAGATAAGCATTGCTTTACTGACCTATACTGATGAGTAGTAACACAGTTATACACCTACTGAATATTATTCTTTTGACATAAGGGTAAGAATAGGGATAGAGATACAGGTAACCCCTAGGTTTGATATGTTCTAACCCTATGTCTTTGTTCTCAGCTGGCTATGGTTGATATAATCATATTCCAAGATATGAAAATGACAAAAGGCTTTTCCTTCTCTTTTTTTCAAAGGCCTTGATATTATTCAGAACCATATGTATTATGATAGCATTTAAGATTGACATTTAGAGAATGAAAGGATGCACTATTAAGAGTTATGGATCTGTATACAAATCAATACAAATGCAAACACAAAATGCCTTGGCCATTCCTATTTCCTTTCTGAGTCTACAGTTTATGGGTGAAAGCTTCATTGGACCCAGAAACCATTTTGAAAGGATCATTACCAATGGCATAAAAGTTTGATGGTCAAAACATATTGGATGGTTGCTGGCCATAACTTAAGAAATTATGAGCATAAGTGGAGCAAAGATGAAATGAGGGAATTGCTCTAAGAGTCCCAATGTCAACAATACATTTGAATCTAGTAACTTATTATTTGCCAGTTTAGTGTGGCTTAATGTAGCACTTTATACTCTGTTGCTGACTAGAAAGGACATTTGATGTATTTTTGCTTTATTTTCTAACATGTTTAGGATTTCTTCTTCTTTTTTTCCTTGGCAACAAGATTCTACTGTAGTTCTTTTTTAATCCCTAAAGCCATACTCTCCTCAGCTCAGCTTGAGGTATTAGGAAGTGATAGGGACTATTATTTTTTTCTTTTGTGTAGCATTGTATCTAAACAATGAGGTAGAAAAGCTACTTTTATTTTTTTCTCAAGGCCCAGGAATCTAATAGGAAGCTGAGCTGCCATAGAAATGAATAAGGTGGAGCCTGACAGAACAAGACATCTACCACTCAAGCTCGACACTTGTAAAGTACTTAAAATGGACATAATTTATACTCCAGGATTTATCAGCTTGATTTAATCTCTTATGATCTAAATGGCTGGTCTAGTGTGATGTAATCTCTATGGGAGATAAAATTATTATAATTGGGAACACATAAATAACAATGTCTATAATAAAGAGTAATCAGAATTTGTGACATCTTCAGCCAATCCTGGCCCGAGACTTTGCATGTACCTCTGCAAAGCTTCCACTCGGGCCCTTGAAATAAGCCAGAAAAAAAAAAAAACCTAATAATTATGAGTTGAATTACTGCTGTGATTAATGGTAAGATCAAATCCTTCAAAAAGTGTAAAATGGCTTCATGATTTAAAGTGCCTTTAGTGTTTTATAAATAAAACAGAGGAATAAATGAATTGGAACACTTAGATTCAGAGGAAAATAGCTATTTTGTTCATTTTTTCAGTTATCCTCAATGAATTTGGCCGACCTTTTTCGATCTGTTGATTGGGGCTTTTAAGTGATACAGTAGTCACTGGAAACTGATAGGATTCCCATGAATGCAGACACAAGTGCTGCACATAGTGCCTCAAACAAATAATGAAATCTGGGGAGAAGGGATCTTTTCCCATAATCCTAAGTTTCTTACAATGTGGTATCATATACTAAGAAACATGAGCTCTTGAACCATTCATTTAGCCTTATTCTTCAACTCTAAGTAAGAGATTTGGGTAAGATGATGTTTTACTCTCTTATAACCAACAAATTATGGAATTCTAGGAGATGTATGTGTGACTTCTTCTGGAGTGGTAAAACAGGCAAATAAGCTGAAGTTTAGTTTTGATCTCACACAGACACATTTCATTTTTTGTTGTTGTGGTGGTACTGAGGATGGGACCCAGGGGCATTCTACCTCTGAGTGACACCCCCAGCCCTATTTTTTATTCTTTATTTTGAAACAGAGTCAGTCTCACTAAGTTGCGAAAGGTCTCACTAAGTAGCAAAGACTGTCCTTGAATCACGATCTTCCTGTCTCAGCTTCCCAAGTGCTGGGATTATAAGCATGCACCACTGTGCCTGGCTTACATTTCTAGTTTTAACAATGATACACTAAAATTTTGGTTGGCAATTTTAATCCGTCAGTTTCTTGAAGAGCTGAAAAAGAGTTCTTCCTCTAAAGTCACATTATTGTAAGTCTCACATAAAACATAAAGAAATGCCAATATTGCTTTTATAGGCTTTCAGAAGCCACCCATTCCTGTTTCTTTTCCTCTTCTTCCTAATCATTTTCTCTCATTCACATCACTCATGAATTTCCTGGAATTGTATACTCATAATTACTCGCCCATAAATGAAATGAGGGGCTTCTGTATTACAGAAATGCTCAATCTCAATGCATATTTCATCATACTTTGGAACATGTTTCCCAACACTTTTGTTACAGTTCAAAATCCTGTGACCCACAGGATTCAGCTTTACTGTTGAGCAGCCTTAGGAGTTATATGCTGGAGTTGGACATCTATTTATTGTAGGTTCTCTATGCTGGACCATAATTATCTTTCTATTAGATCCTCTTTCCCAAGAAACTTGAGTACAAAGAATAGAGATTCAGTAGACATACAGCACAGAAAAAAAGAGAATAGACAGTTGGTTATTAGTAGGATCCTTGACACATGAGTCAACAGAAGGCAGAAGGTAGCTCAAGTCCCATCCAATACCAGACACAGAATTAGAGAAAAAAATAGTTAAATCAAACTGAGGTGAAATTTTATTAATAGAATTATTGGGACACTAAAGTAGATTATACTCTTAGTTCCAGTTCTCTGTTGGGCCTGATTATGCATCTCCTTGGACTTTGGTTTTGTTTATTGTAATTATACAGAATAACAGAATGTCAAGTGACACAAGCACACAGGCACACAGCACTGGCTGTGTTTTCCTACAGGTTCCATCCCATATGTAATATTACACTTGGTATTGAGAACTTTATAAATGATCATAGGACTATTTGCACTGTTTCCTTCACCAATTTCCCCCTTCACTGCCCCACCACCCTCTTCAAATTCTTTTTTACTATTCGACTAATATCTTCCCTTTTTATCTAAAATATTTTTGTTTCAAATTTCCTTCTAGCTTCCACATCAATAAAAACATATGACCCTTCACTTTCTGGGACTGGCTAATCTCACTTAGAATAATATTCTCTAGTTCCATCCATTTCCCTGTAAATGACATTTTTTTCTTGATGGCTGAATAAAATTCCATTATGTGTATATACCATAGTGTGTAATCCATTCCTCTATTGAAAGACACTTATGCTGATTTCATAGTTTGGTTATTGTGAATTGTGCTGCTACAGACATGGATATGCATGTATCACTATAAAATTTTTACTTCATATCCTTTTGGAAGATCCACAGAGAGAGATATAGCTAGATTATATGGTGGTTTCATTCCCATTTTTTAAAAATCCTTTCTTAAAAGTGTTTCCTTTGATGGTAGGCTCTTTATTGCCGTTTCAATCTCTTTGATTGCCCTGCTTTGTCTCTTCTGATGTGTTGGGAAAGAGGAACATTTTACACTGTTAGTGGGAGTGTAAAATAGTTCAGCCACTATGGAGATCAGTGTGGAGATTCCTTAGAAAATTGGGAATAGATCCACCATATGATCCAGCTCTGCCACTCCTGGGTATTTGTCCAAAGGGGTTGAAATCAGATAACTACAGTAGTATATGCATAACTATGTTCATAGCAGCACAATTCGTAATAGCCAAAACATGGAACCAACCTAGGTCTCCATCGACAGATGAATGGATTACAAAATTATGGAAAACACACACAATAGAATTCTATTCAGCTATAAAGAAGAACAACATCATTCTATTTGCAAGAAGATGGAAGGAACTGGAGAACATTATGTTAAGTGAGATTACTCAAGCACAGAAAGAGAAGAGACATATGTTTTCTCTAATATGCCCAAGCTAGGGAGTAGTGGTAATACCAGAGGGACTCCAGATAATGGAGGGGAAATCTCAGCAAAGCTAGAATAGAGGGGTAGGAGAGGAAGAAAGCTGAGCTTGATTAATGGAGGAGCTAAATCCGAATATGGTAAAAGTATAAATATAGCACGAACCTGGACACTCATTGTTGGGAGGGGGGAAAGGGGAACCAGAGTGAGGGAGAGGGCATCAAGCGCAGTCTAAATGTATACCATTTTCAATATGTTCCACATATAAATAAAATTAAAAAAGAAAAAAATCTCTTGATTGCTATTGGTTGGTCTAAATATTCTACATCTTTTTTACTCAGTTTAAGCAGGTTTATCTAGAAAGTTGTCAATTTCTTCCAGATTTTCCATTTTGTTGGGGTATAGTTTTTCAAAGTAGTTTCTGAGAATCCTCTGAATTTCTACACTGTCAGTAGTAATATCTCCTTTTTCATATCTTATCTATGTAATTTGAGTTGATTCTCTCCTCTCTCCTCTCTCCTCTCTTCTCTCTTCTCTCTTCTCTCTTCTCTCTTCTCTCTTCTCTCTTCTCTCTTCTCTCTTCTCTCTTCTCTCTTCTCTCTTCTCTTTCTCTCTCTCTCTCTCTCTCTCTCTCTCTCTCTCTCTCTTTCTCTCCTCTCCCTCTCCCTCCCTCTCTTTCCCTCTAACTCTCTCTCTCTCTTTTGGTTAGATTGGCTAGTGGTTTATATCTCTTGTTGATTTTTTTGAGAAACAAGCTTTCACCCTGCACAAGAGTCAAATTCAAGATGGACCAAAGACTTGGAAATTAGACTAGAGACTTTAAGGCTCCTTGAAGAGGGCATATGTCCAACACTGCAACAAATAGTCACAGATAAAACTTTCTCAACAAGAACCCAAAGGCACAAGAAACTAAAAGGCAAATCAATACATGAGATTGCATGAAACTGAAGAGTTTTTGTACAGCAAAGGAAACTATTAAGAACCTCAACTGATGCATGTGTATCTATCTTCATAGCTGCACAACTTACCATAGCCAAACTATGGAACCATTCAAGATGTCCATCAACAGATGAATGAATTACAAAACTGTGCGATATGTACACAATGGAATTTTACTTAGCCATAAAAACACAATTGCATCATTTACAGGGAAATGGATAGAACTGGAGGGCATTATACTAAGTGAGATTAGTCAGTCACACAAAAATAAGAAATTGGATGCTTTCTCTAATATGTGAAAGCTAAGGAGAAATGGGCCATAGGAGGAACTATAGATGAAAAAGGAGATCCTATAGAGGAGCAAATAAGGCAACCTAACTGAGGGGATGGGAGGAGGGAAGAAGGAAACTCTCTAAAGTACACGATGTACTTAAACATATTGTAGTCAACCACTAAGCCAAGCATGGGAAAGAGAGATGGGGAGGGAATGAGGTAGCGATTGGGTAGGGGCTAACTGGGTGATGTGTGCATGTATGTCTACATGAATACAATGTACCAATAAAAATTTTTTAAAAAGAACATCAACTGAGAGCCAACAGAAATGGGAGATTTTTGCCAACTACTTCTCCAATAGAGGACTAATATCTAGTATATACAGAGAACTCAAGAAACTCAGCACTAAGAAAACAAGTAACCCAATCAAAAAATGGATAAGTGAACTAAATAAACACTTCACAAAGAAAGAAATTCAAATGGCCAATAAATGCATAAAAAATCCTCAACATCATTAGCAATCAGAGAGATGCAAATCAAAACTACCCTGAAATTTTACCTAACTCCAACTAGAATGGCAATCATTCAAAGCACAAACAACAATAAATGCTGGCAAAGATGTGGAGAAGTGGGAACTCTAATACATTATTGGTGGGATTGCAAATGAGTGCAATCACTTTGGAAAACAGTATGGAGAATCCTCAGAAGAATGGGAATAAACTTACCATATGATCCAGCAATACCACTTCTGGGTATCTACCCAAAAGAAAGGAAACCAAGATACCAAACTAATGCACGTGCATCTATGTTTATAGCTGCACAGTTCACCATTGTGAAACTATGGAAGCACCCCAAATTTCCATCAGCAGATGAATGGATTACAAAACTATGGGCTATGTAAACAATGGAATTTTATTCAGCCATAAATAAAATCACAATTACATCATTTACAGGGAAATGGATGGAATTGGAGGACATTATGCTAAGTGAGATTAGTCTGTCACAAATAATAAAAAATCAGATGCTTTCTCCAATATGTGAAATCTAGGGAGAAAGTGGGCCATAGGAGGCACTCTAGATGAAGAAAGAGATACTATAGATGAGCAAATAAGGCAACCTAACTGAGGAGGAAAACGGGGAAGAAGGAAATTCTCTAATGTACATGATGTACTTTAACAAACATATCAATGTACCAAGCCAAACATGAGAAGGAGGGAGGGGAAGGGAATGGAGTGGGAATTGAATAAATGCTAAATGGGTCATGTGTGCATGTATGTCTCCACTATCTTGCATCACATTAAGATATATGAATACATTGCACCAATAAAAATAAATAAATTTAAGCAGGGCGTGGTGGCGCATGCTTGTAATCCCAGAATTCAGGAGGCTGAGACCTGAGGATCGCAGTTTGCAGACAGCCTCAGCTATTTAGTGAGGCCCTCTGCAACTCAGTGACACCTTGTTTCAAAATAAAGAATAAAAAATAGGGCAGGGGGTATAGCTCAGGGGTCAAATGCCCCTGGGTTCCATCCCCAGACCCGCAAAAAATAAAAAAATAATAATAAATAAATAAATAAATAAATTTAAAATGTGTTTCCTCACTGTACTATATTCAAATGATCCCAAATCCATAATACTTGAAAAAAAAACTGTGTACTTGAAGCTAGAGAGAATCTAATAAGAATACACACCAATAAAATCAACATATTGTTATCTGGTCCAAAATGGGGTTCTTTTGGAATTTGCAAAATCTTAGTTTTTATCAGTAAAAGTAGGCATATGGGAGTAATAGTAAATTTTAGACACATCAATCTGTTACATTTTAGATTTTAGTATATAAACTAGTGGTCAAACAAACAAAATGTCTGCATAAGATGAATATCTCTAAATTACATCCATTCATGCTATCTCTATTTATAGTTTGCAGGAATAATCAAGATCAAGGTATAATAAGATTAGTTTGTAAATAGTGTTTTGTTAAAATTATTATTTCCATGAATCCCTCGTATCAGCAGTACAGTTTATCATTCCCTGCCATAGTATGTCAGAAGAATTGTATAAATTACAGCACAGAATGCTTACTGTGTCTGCTAGTTGTTGAAGTATTTATCATCGTGCTAATTAGAGCCCTGTTTATGAGGCTGGAAGAGCTCAGGGCCAATTCCTCACGTAGCTACTGTTGGTAGGCAGAGTTTCCAGAAAAGTATGGTTACATCTGGTATGCATGTTGTAGCTCAGAGTTGATATTTTATTCATCTTATAGCTAGCAGCAGTTTTTCAGGCAGTATCTGTCTGAAACAGTGGATGCAGTCCAAATAGCAGCGTAGCCATGATATGGTTGCTCTGTTCTATCAAGTAGAAATTTTTAAAGGGAAGACTTGTGTGATTTGACTATCCTTGTAAACCATGCTCAATGCACCTTTAAATGAAAGCAGAAGAGTTGATCACAGAAACAAAAGCATTCAATACATCCCCCTCCTCAATCTAATGCAAAATCAGACTCATATGTTATCGAGAGAATACAAACAACATCCTATTAGTGTCATTTCAGGAAAGCAAAGAGATCAGAGGGAAAAAAATGTGTAAAAATGTTGCTCTAGTTTTTTTTTTACTTCCTGAAATGGCTGTTACTCTGATTTAAATTTGTCAATCAGGCAATCAGCCAGCAACCAATACATTTGTTCTGGCCAGGATAATTTCTAATTTCAAGATTGATCATTTCAGAATATGCTTTCCATTTTTAACCCCTCTTATTTATGTGTTTGTATATTTAAGTGTAAAACAGATCAGTATATATTGATACACACATCAAGATATGATGCAATATATATCACTGAAGAGAACACATTGATTAAAGAAATATAAAAACTTGGCATCATTCCCAAACTTAAATAGTAAAAAACAAGAACTACAAAAGAAGCTGTATACCCTAAATGTATCATGTGGAAAAACAAGCATATTCAAATTGAAAATTTACTCCAATTTCTCTGGTCTTGTCCTATCACATTATACCCAAATAAAGTAATCTTTACATTTCTTTGCTTCCACATAAACTGTATGTTTTATTTCTCCTAAGCTCAGCAATAGCACGGAAGCCGCATCATATCCATCTCAAACTGGTTGCTAGAAGGCTAAGGTCACAGGGACCCTTGTCAAAGTAAGTGATACAAAGGGCTCCCAAATGCTGGGCACAAATGGCTCTGTCAACAGTGCACTCGCCCCCATGCTTCGTGCATCAGTTTGACTTGACTCTGCCACCTGCATCCTTGAAACTGACAGTTTGGAAAGGGGAAGTGAGGGAGTAAGGTTGAAACTGCCTCCTATTAGCTCACTCTTTCAACATTAAACAGAGACCAAGAGAGAAAAGGTTCCAACACTTCACCACATATATTTCTTATGAGGTGTAAGCTGAAAGGCCATGTAAATGGGTCACTGTGAAGTGCAACAATTTTTCTCCAATCAAAATAAGAAACAAACCAGTATAATCTCATTTCTATTAACTTTTAAAGGTTTACAGCAGTTAAAATATTTTTGCTTCTATGTATGAAGTTAAAAATCTTTTTCATAAATACAAGAGCAACCAATTTCATCATTGAGTAAAAGTAAAAACTGAGAATCTTTTTAGATTTTTTATTGGTGCATTGTAGTCATACATCTTAACAGAGTACAAGATGGTAGAGGCATACATGCACCCATCATTTATTTATCCCTTCCCCATTTTCCATGCCATTTCCTCTCCTCTCCATCCTTCTCGTGTTTCACTTACAGATATGTTTATGGATGTCTTTTTTAAATTAGTCAAAAGTAGCATTTAGGAACTTAGTTGCAGGCTGCTGCACTGACACCATGATAAACCAAAGTGTAGGGCTGGGTCTGGTTTCTGTTTTTGTTTTCTTTTCATTGTCTGTGCTCATAGATTAAGTTCTGGAAATGCCCCAATTGTAAGGCAGGTATCTGTTTGGATTCCATCTCATGTATGCTCCTTGGGTTGGATGCTGGAGGGTGAGGCATGTTTTACTGGACCCATTTATCCTGTCTACTACTTAGTAGTTATCAAGGTAAAAAAATAGTATCACCTCTTCCTTGGTATTCCATTCCCTGTAAATCTACGTAGTACCAAAGATACCTCCAATTCTACCAAATTCAAATCCTTCTTGTGACTTATCTGCGACAATTTCCAATTTAGCTCTGACCTTTTTACAGTTAATAGCAAACCATTCCAAGAAGGGGATACTCTCAATCAGCTCAGGTTCCTGGCCTGTCTCTTTGTCTGAAATAAGATTTATCCTTCTCTTGTTCTGGAGTCAAATAGAGAACTTTTTCCTCATCTGGTGCCTTGGCAATGAAGAATGTATCTCATAATATCCAGGTTTTTGTAGGCTATTACAATCTCTACAGCTCTCATTTTCCAACACCTTTAGTGTGTATCTTCAACTCCAAAGCAATACTTGGCTATATACTGACTAATTTCATCAATGTACCATCCTATTAATTTCTTTTCTTGAATAAATTTCACATTGTAGAGGGTTTCAGTAGATAACTAAATACCTTGGTTGAGTCCATTTTTACCACCATAGGATATATCAACTAATTTTAAAGCTTTTAATTGCAACCTCTGATTAAACATAGCAGCTCAACTTATTTCTGTTTTAAAAGTCAGTTGATCCAGCTAAAACAAGACCAGTCACATTCACTTTGTCCCCAGAAATAAACAGCCACACAGCAGTCTCTGCTGCTTTCTGAACATAATTATGTTGCTTTTCCTTCCGAAGCAAGCAAAATGCAAGGCTGACTGACCTCCTCCACTGTGTTTCTTTGGGAGATCCACAGTGAATTTGTGTAGGACTTACCTTGTGTTTTCTTGGAGTGTGCCAAAAAGTACACCACTGCTGTCTATTACAACGAAGCCAAACTTGTTATCCTCTGAAGGTAAACGCTGTTAGAGCCTCTGTATGGAATTTGTTGTCACACAAATACAGTGACATATGAATGGGTTTGAAAGGTTCAGAATCAATGTTGACTTTCCTTTCCTTTCATTCAGTTACAATTGTTCCACAGTAAACAAGCAGACCATTTGGAGGTATTTTGTTATAAAGTTTGAATCTTTGTGGTACGGATATAATGACTCCCAGGACTGAAAGGAGATTTATTCATTACTTAATGTTATATGCAGTTCCAAACTCATTCGCTAACATTTTGCCACTGATGAAATCTGGTATTTGGGATGAATAATCAATAATATCATGCTGGTGCCATTACTCCAAGTGGGGGAAAACACCTTCTCTGCCCAACAGCGCCGAGCATCACCCCTGAGACAAGGATTACTACCCAGAGTCCAGAAGGCGGGAGTTGGCTCTGCCCAGGGCAGAGACACCATCATTAGTAAGTCCTTCCCTTCCAGAAAGATATAGTCATCATGTTGATATTGTGAGAGAGTAGACAAAATAGTGGCAGCTCCAGGGTGATAGTGCCGCACCAGAGAAACCTGTGTAGGAGGGAAGGGGTTGGCAAGATCCCCCACAGTACACAATGGAATAGACTAGTCTTTTGACTCACGTACCTTTCAAAGTCGTGCCTTCTACCTATTGTGGAAGCATAACCTGTACTGTGCAGGGCCAGGCAAGTATCCAAAAGTCAAGTTGTAACTGGGCCTTCTGTCCCAGGCCCCATGTCCCAAGAAATGCAACCCACAGCCCCTGAGAACCTGCACATGACATGGCCCTTCTCAGACATCTTACCATCCCTTAGCCAAGGGTTTAGGTACAGAGAATAAGAGGGCTCCTTCTCTCACCTCTGACTGCAACTGGGGTTTCTTAGAGCATTCTGTTACCCTCAAAGCACAGAACATTCCTGCCATCACCTTACCTAAGGGGGCCTGCTCAGTAGTTCAAGATTTCTTTCTTTTTCTTTTTTTTTTTTTGCAGTACTGGGGATGGAACCCAGGGGTCTTCTACATATGAGCTACACCCCAGCCCTATTATTTATTTATTTTTTAAAACAGGGTCTCACTGAGTTGCAAAGGGCCTCACCAAGTAGCTGAGGCTGTCAGAAAACCCAGATCCTCCTGTCTCAGCCTCCTCATTTAAAAGCCACACTGCCACAGGCACTTGTGCCTACAATCTCTTCCTATAGGAGGCCAAGGACTTAGCTTCTCTTTTAAGAGTTCATTAAAGCACTCAATCATTCCAGCTGCTTGGGGCTGGTAGGAAACATGCAAATGCCACTATTGCATGCCATTGTCCTTAGCCAGGTCTGTATTGTTGGCCTTTAAAATGAGTACCTCTGTCACTTGCCGCTAACGAGGGCCAACCATAGGCCACTGACAACTGTTCAAGGGCAGCTACGTGTGTCACTGGTCAGTCTATGCAATAGAGTAGGCAAAATTCAGTCCTTTGGCAGTGTCCACAAGTATCAGAAAATGCAGAAGACCCCACTGTGTAGGCAGTGGGCCATTCCAGTGGGCTATTTCAGTGTCGTTTCTGGAAAGATTGAATATATATTGGGGAACCTGCCCCATGGTTGTAAGAATCCTAAATCACTGTGATTGGTGTTCTAAATACTGAGAACACTGCAATACACCGTCTTGAGATTGATTATGGGTAAAAGATAATTCATACTTCTGAATCAGAAGCCCTATGGTACAGGGTGCCTTCATGTCCTAATTTTTTATGTAACCATGGTGCTACTGACAAAATATCTGGGGGTATTTGGAGAGCCCTAACATTTCATAAAGTATCAATGGCATCTTTACCAAAGCCTGTCAAGGCCCCTATGACCAGAAAATGATGTATTATAGGTCCTTCCTAAAGGCCTCATTTCCACAGGTCCTCCAACACATTCTTGTCCCGCAGTGGACAGTGCCCATTCAACCGGTCGTATGCTGCCCATTTGGAGGGAGCTTTTGATAACAATTTGGTCTCATACCCTCTTTCTATAGCTCTATTCCTCCCCTTGGGAATGCAAATGTTTCCACTTTGCTATTGTATATCATTTGCATGTAATTTGTTTTTTATTTTGATCTTCATTTTTTTACAGGGCTCACGGCAAGGTTAGTTGTAGGTGACTGCCCAGCTGTTGGGACAGACCTGCAAGGACCCAGTTTCCTTCAGGAACTTCCAGCTTGACTCTGTGCTCAGAGATAGCCACCTTTCTTTGTGGTTATTCCATATTTCCTGCATTTCTAAATCTCAGAGATTTTTCTTGTAATTTTGGCATCACCCTTATAGCTTCACAAATTGCCCCATTTGGGCCTGTTTTCAGGGATTCCAACCCTAACAAATGATGTATGGATTCTCAGGCCTTCCTTTGAAATCTGTGGTAAGTCTTCATGGCCCCAGCTATCCAGTAAAGCCAGCATAACATGAGTGCCAATTTTGACTGCCAACAGAAAGCGTTGACAAACCCACTTTAATATTGCTCCTGTGTTCACCTTCATTTTGAACACAGCAGAGCCAGAGAATAGGCAGTGTGGGACCCACCTCCATTTAAGCCACAGGGAAGAAATCCAAATGTATAATTCCACCCTCATTTCTAGTCAAAGCATTCACCCTAATTTCTGCCATCTTACTTTCTTGCATAGCACCATCTCTCCAGGAAACAGCTTTACACAGGCCTTACTGGTCAAACCGTAAATCTATAAATTTTCTCAGTTATACTTTCTCTCCCAAAATTTGGTATACAATTTGGATTACAGTTTGGATATTTTGCTGTTTTGACATTTCCTCTGACATTTTTCTAATCAGTCTACCATCTTTAAATTTGGCCTCACACAAAGTTTCAGGACATAAGCAAAATGCCAATAAGTTCTTTACCAAAATGTAATACACATGACTTCTGTTTCATTTTCCTATAGAGTCTCCTTTGCCCTTTCAAATCTCCTGAGCACAGTCTCTACCATCCACCATTCTAACCACATTCTGGCCCTTCCAATTTCCTCTCACAGAACACTTCCAAAGATTCACAATCCACATTTGTCAGACTTAGATATAGCCGTGACTTCACTCCTGGTATCATTTTCTGTATTAGTCAGATTCTCACAGCTAGAATACAAAAAGTTGACTATGAAACATAGAGGAAGAAAAATTTATTTGTTCATGGGTTTTGTAAATTCTGGGTTCAGTCCATGTGAGACCGACCCGCAACTGGATCTCAAGGCATGGTGGCAGGAAGGGGAGAAAGGAAGAACACATGGTCTGTGCTTCTGACATCATGGGGGCCAAAAGCAAGAAAGCAGACAAGGGGGGGAAGAACAATATATAATCTCCAAGGCCTCAGCCACAGGGACCCACCTTCTCCAGCCATGCCCTACCAGCTCAGGTCACCACCCACCACTGCTGAGGTCACAACTCTCATGACCTAACTATATCAACTCTATTAATAAGTGAGCTCTTGAAGAGGATATTCTACATCTAATGATAACATTAGATATTTGACTATTCTTGTCTAGAGTAGAGAGCCTGAGTCCTGGAAATCAGCCAACCCTCAACTCAGTATGCACCCCACTTTGTCAAAGTGGGCATTTGAGCCTTCCCCGTCCATAGCAGTCTGAGTTCAGAACTTCAGCCAACCTTCAAAAAGGTAGATGTTTTTCACCATCACATACCTAGTATCTGTAATGGGTTCACAAGCTGAAAGAGCATCATATGTATCTCCTAAATGCTCCTCAATAAGAGAGTAGTGTGCCCCTGCATCTTTCCATCGATATGACTAAAACCCAATTGGGCTATTTCTAGTGCCTTGCTTCTGCCATAACCCCCAAAGATCTAGACACATCTGTAACTGTTTGACTATTCCCAATTTATCACTGCTTTGGGTATTACCTTTGTCTTAACCAAATAGACAATTCCCAAGAATCTGACAGAATACCCAGGTTCCTGGACCTTGTCTTCATTGACAGTCCACCTCGATTCCTGGAGAGTGGCTCAGAGTCTGTATGCAGCTGTTTCTAACTCTGTAAGAGAATTAGAGTTTAGAATAATGTCATCAATATTATGGTACAATGGTACAGCCTCAGACTTATGTCAAGAGGCTAAATCCTGTGCCACCAGATCATGATACAAGGTGGGACTATGGAGGTATTCCTAGGGCAATGTCAAAAAAGGTCCATTGATACCCTTCCCAGGTAAAAGCAAACTGTCCCTAGCTTTCAAGAGTAATGTCAATAGAGAAAAGGACATTTCCCAAGTCTTCAACATAATCGAACTGTCCCAGTTTGTACAACAGATGATATATCAACTCTAACATGTTGACTAATGCTGCACCCAAGACCAGTGTCACTTTATTTAACTCTTGAAAGTCTACTGTCATGCACCAGGAACTGTCAGGTTTTCACACTGGCCACAAAAGAAAGTTCAATTGGCTGAGACAAGTGAATTATATTTACTTTCTCTAGCTTTAGTATCATTTGTCCAATGGTAATTTGTACTGCTATACATTCATAATCCCTGTGGCCTAGGACAATTTTAATGAACATGATGGGAATGTCCTTTAGTAATAATAAATAATAAATAAATAAATAATAAAAATAAAAAATAAAAATAAATAATCTTTACTATACACACTCATAGCTAGAATACTCCAATAGTTGTCTGCTATGGAAAAATATATATGCGATATATATATATATATATATATATATATATATATATATATGCGATTTTCAAAGTAACTGGGGCACGTCAAACCATCAACTAGTGCCAGTATGTGTTGCACACTGGAGGGGTGCAATAAATAGTGAATTCCACATGAGGCAGCCAATTCCCCAGCTAACACAGTATACCAGCTTAATTTCTCGTCTAGCTGCCTACTGCCACTGTAGCAATCCACAGCAAGGGCTATCCACTGGCATCCTTACACACCCTGCACCACCACCAAAAGCTGCCCAGCTGAGTCTGCCAAGATTGATCTGGAGCTACTGTATTGATGCCCTGTCAGACAGATTCAACCTCCACCACTGCAGTTGGGTCATTCAAGCCTGCCTACATTCCTGCCAATGAGTTTTGGGACATGTGGCTCCAGCACTTTTATTCTGGTGGGGTCCACATCACCAGATATTCTGCTACCAGAAACCATAGGGAGACCCAGAGCCACATTCCCTCAACCCTGGGTTTTTCCTTCTGGGGCTGTTTTTATATAGGGGAAGGAGAAGCACTCATCCTAGCCTGCCACCTATGCCAATTATCAGGGGCCCTATCACAGGGCAGCTGCAATTGCTGAGGAGGTTCTGGTGGCAAGTTCCCAAGCAAAAAGAATGAAGAAAATGTAATCTTGAGGAGAACAAACAGGAACTCCATTCACAGTCTTGTCTTTTATATAGGATTCCAGGCAAAATGGCACACGTCCCCTTTAGAGTGACGTGTGCATGCCTGCTACCCTTTGCCTAGTTGCACACATCTGCAGCCATGGAGATGTGCACACATCTATGGTGGCACAGGGTCATGTCTTTACTGCCAGCCTGTACTTTCTCTGGGCCTCCACAAAATTAGATATAATTTTACCTGCTGACCAATTTTATTCATCTATTTAGAAAAAAAAGTATTTTGGGCTGAATTTTAAGATTTTTAAAGGGACAATGATTTTTATCATGTAAATTACTGTATCAAAGGTTCAAAGTCATGGCAAATCTTACAGCAGTGTCTGGTCTATAGCTATCAACACTGTGGGCCTAATGACCTTTCTAACTCTACCGCACACAAAGTTATCAGTATTGCCCTGTGACTTAGATGTAGAATGACAGGTTGGAGAAACCTTAAGCAGGCGATGTTGCTTGATTAATAGATGTAATAAACATTGATAATCCTCCTTCATGGTGAGATTTGAGGCCAAAAATATTTTCTAACTCTGATCTTCAATTTTCAACATTTCACCCAAAAAAGCAATATAGGATTAAAAGAAAACTGTAAATTATTGCAGTAGAACAAGATGGGGAAAATGAGGATACTTTTAATTGACAAAATGTCATTTTATTCTGTGATGAATTTATACCTTACTCTGCATATCAAATTCACTAGATTAAGTTAACACTTGTTTGGATGAGGAAAAAAAAATCCAGGAATTACTGATGTGCTCTCTTCTGCTGCTGAATGACAGTGAGGATTTGTAATAAGTCTTAGTAAAATATTCAAAACAAAGATTTCAGTCCACAGAAACACTTTGGGGAGAAATTTCTCCCTCTGTATCCACCCAATATTTTATTTTAGTGAATTCTAGTTAAAATAAACATCAAAAGAATGTACAACCTAATAGATGTTCATTTAAATAGAGAAGAGAGCATCAAAGTCAAACTCTATCCCCTCTGGTTTGGGAATTTTTTTTAATCCAGCAGCTTTTATTCCTTACTTCTTTACTGCAATTTAGTTTTATCAAATGCACTTATAAAGAAAAAGACAATATTTTTCCTCCAGAGTTAGCACCTTTTTTGGTGAAAGATGTCTCAGTCAACATTGCAAGGCAACCCCTGCCCTTCAGACCTCTCAGTATATGTTATGAAAGAAAAACTAGAGGGTAAACCTGGCTATAATCCAGAAAATGGAAAACAGGTCAAAAAGACCTTGATACTCACAGAGGAGTTCTTGGAGGCTAAATAGAAACAAAAAAAAATTAAGGAAGGTCTTAGTCTTAGGAGAATAAGAATGATGCAAAGAGAAATAGACTGTTTGGTAGACAGAGGAGGCACATAGAAGACTTCTCAGTCAGTGTATTTCCACTAATTAAAAATCTAACTACTTCTATAAGGCAAAAAAAAACCCTAAAATTTAAAGGAGGGAATCTTCTGGAAGTGTCAGCTAATAGATTAAGATGTGAGGGAAATATTAGAGGGTAAAATCATAAAGAAAAACTGCAGACACTTTCAGTAGAGCGTCATCCAGCATGCTAAGGGACTGTAGAAGGTTTCAGAGCAAGGGAACAATATGAAACAATAGTTTTTAAGAGGCATCTCTAGCAGAGCTTTAAAATTGAGAACTTAGTATGGTGACACATGACCAGTTCTTGAGAGGCTCAGATAGAAAGATCTACGTTAAAGACCAACCTTACAATTTAGCAAGATTTTCAGCCACCTAGAAATATCCTGTTTCAAAACAAAAACTTTTCTTAAAAAAAAAAAATGTGGGGGGATTTAGAAGGGTTAGCTTGACGGTAGAATGCTTGTGAGTTCAATCCCAGTCCCGAAGAAAATATTTAAAAGAATTGAGATCTGTAATGACTAAAGGTAAAGATGGGTTAATTAATAATAACACTTCTGCTAAGTTTTATTAAACATTAAAAATAGCAATTCTGTAGCATGTCAGAATTTACAAAATATTCTCATACACATTTTCTCATTTAAATAGGGTCTGATTTTGTGCAGAAGGCTGAACTGACAATAAGTCACAGATGTGAGTATTGCAGAAGGTAAATTGAGCCATCTGTGAACATGGACACTGGAGAAGTTGTCAAAGGATCTCAGCCTTGGACAAGGGATGATTCTCACCACCATCATCACCAGCAACAACCTGAGAACACACTAAGTGTTGGGCTCTGTGCTGAGAATTTATAGCAGATGATCTCATTTGATCTCCACAGCTGTATGCATCCCCTCCCATGTCAAAGAAGCTGACAGGCACTTTAACACACATGCCTTCTATAATACTGGTTAGCAATGGGCAAAGGAGTAGTTTCTTTGTTTCTTCATGTTTTTTATTTGTTTGTTTTGTTTTGTGTGTGTGTGTGTGTGTGTGTGTGTGTGTGTGTGTGTGGTACTGGGGTTCCCAGAAACCCTTCTACCTCCGGGCTACACTCCCAGACCAAATATATATATTATTTTTGGAAAGAGTCTCTTTATATATATATATATATATATATATATATATATATATATATATATTTTTTTTTTTTTTTTGAAACAGTCTCTTAAGCCAGCAGGCTGGCTTCGAACCAGCACGATCCTCCAGTTTCCACCTCCCAAGCACTGGGATTACAAGCGTGCGTCACCATGCCCAGCCATTCTTCATGTTTTAATGTGAGATATGTAGGCTTTATTAAAAAAAATTAATTTGACTATTTTTTAGATTATTCATTATTTACTTCAAGATAGACAGTATTTTATTTTAAATGATTACTCAGGAGCCTGTCAAATTTGATTATAATGGTAATAGATCCTATTTAAAGAAACTTGGCAATCTCTTTCCATACTAGATATTAATCATGATTCAGGCAAATAATGGGAGGCTTTCCTGCCAAATGCTAGAGCACCATGATGGAGTCACCTTCACTCCTGGACATTCTTCCATTAAAAATTCTCCAGTCTTAAGTGATAAAAACCAGTTTACTCTTACCACTCATTTACACATGACAGTATTTGCATTCCCAAAGTCATTTATGCAGTTAGAAACAATGCTTCAAATACACTAGACTTTTAGCCGGGCGTGGTGGCTCAGGCTTGTAATCCCCGCGCTTGGGAGGCTGAGACAGGAGGACTGCACTGGTTCGAAGCCAGCCTCTGCTGGCTCAAGAGACCTTGTTTCCAAATAAAATATAAAATAGGTCTGAGAGTGTAGCCTGGAGGTAGAAGGCCCCTGGATTCCATCTCTAGTACCACCAAAACAAACAAACCAATAAATACACTAGACTTTTAGCACTTCTATCTAAACTATAATAGAATTATTTTGGAGCCCAACTGGAGATCCCTTGAAGGTCACTACTGTGCACTAAGTGAGCCTGTGGTGGCATGAAGCAATTCAGGAGTTGCTCAGAAATGCCATGCTAATAGCTTAAAATCAAGAATAAGCATGAGGCACTCAATTGCTACTTTTTTTTTTTTTTTTTTTTTGCAGTACTGGGGATTGAACTCAGGGGACATTCTACCTCCAAGCTACACTACCAGCCCTATTTTTTAGTCTTTATTTTGAAACAGAGTCTCACTAAATATTGGAGGGCCTACGTAGTTGAGGCTAGCCTTGAACCTGTGATCTTCCTGTCTCAGCCTCCCAAGTACTGGGATTATAAGTGTGTGCCACCACGCCCAGCTTGCTACATTTTTTATAACTCATTTTTATGTAGTATAAATGTATACATTTCATATAGGTTTTTTCTTTTTCTTTTTTTTCTTTTGTGTTACTGGGGATAGAACCTGGAACATTCTACCTCTGAGCTACACCCCCCAGCCCTATTTTTTAGTCTTTACTTTGCAGGGTCTCACTAAATTGCAGAGGGCCTCACTAAGTAGCTGAGGCTGTCCATGAACCTCCATCCTCCTATCTTAGCCTCCTAAGTACTGGAATTGCAAGCATGCGCCATCACACTAGGCATCAGAGGGATTTTGTATGATTTCCATCTAATTTGTGATTCAAATTATAGTACAACCAATAAGAATTTATTTCCCCCATGTATTTTATTTAATTATACTCTTGAGAACTTTATATTTCAAATAAACTATGGAAACACAGTTTAAATGTACAGTCATACTATTATGAGAACGTAGGGTTCTAGTTCAAATGATAAAGCCACTTAGTAACTAATATTAAAAAAAAGATTATCATGTTTATCATCTTGTCTCTCCCTCATATGGGTGTTATTTTAATTCTAAATGTGTCTGACAATACAGAGGAAATAAGTAGCAGACTCTGTTAAAAGTATTTCTTTCCAGAGAAATCACTGCCAGGGAAAAAGTCTATGTAAAGTGTATTGTCTAGCCTAGTATGATGGCACACACATCTTATCCCAGTACTTGGGAATCTGAGACATGAGGATTGCATGTTTGAGACCAGTCTCAGAAACTTAGCAAGGCTTTCAGCAACTTATCAAGATATTGTTTAAAATAAAAATAAAAAGGGCTGCAATATAGCTCAAAGGTAAAATGTTCCTGGGTTCTATCCTTAGTACTAAAAAAAAACAAAAAAAAAAAAAACAAAAAACTAATGAGGCTAATCAAGAAATAAGTTTACTACAAAGGGTTGTAAAACCTCACTCTGACAGAATTGAAGGTAATTAAAATCTAATGGTTAGGCCGGTGCTGGGGCCAGCGAGGCCAGCATCGGAGCCTGCCGTGAGGCAAGGCCGGTACTGGGGCCTCCGAGGCCAGGATAAGAGCCTGCCAAGGGGCTAGGCCGGTGCTGGGGCCAGCGAGGCCGGCATCGGAGCCTGCCTTGAGGCATGACCAGTGCTGGGGCATCCGAGGCTGGGATCGGAGCCTGCCGAGGGGTTAGGCCGCTGCTGGGGCCAGCGAGGCCGGCATCGAAGCCTGCCGTGAGGCAAGGCCGGTACTGGGGCCTCCGAGGCCTGGATAAGAGCCTGCCGAGGGGTTAGGCCAGTGCTGGGGCCAGTGAGGCCGGCATCGGAGCCTGCCTTGAGGCAAGGCCGGTACTGGGGCCTCTAGGCCAGGATAAGAGCCTGCTGAGGGGTTAGGCTGGTGCTGGGGCCAGCGAGGCCGGCATCGGAGCCTGCCGTGAGGCAAGGCCGGTACTGGGGCCTCCGAGGCCAGGATAAGAGCTTGCCGAGGGGTTAGGCCGGTGCTGGGGCCAACAAGGCCGGCAGCGGAGCCTGCCGTGAGGCATGACCAGTGCTGGGGCCTCCGAGGCCAGGATCGGAGCATGCCGAGGGGTTAGGACGGTGCTGGGGCCAGCGAGGCCGGCATCGGAGCCTGCCTTGAGGCATGACCAGTGCTGGGGCCTCCGAGGCCGGGATCGGAGCCTGCCGAGGGGTTAGGCCGCTGCTGGGGCCAGCGAGGCCGGCATCGGAGCCTGCCGTGAGGCAAGGCCGGTACTGGGGCCTCCGAGGCCAGGACAAGAGCCTGCCGAGGGGTTAGGCCGGTGCTGGGGCCAGCGAGGCCGGCATCGGAGCCTGCCGTGAGGCAAGGCCAGTACTGGGGCCTCCGAGGCCAGGATAAGAGCTTGCCGAGGGGTTAGGCCAGTGCTGGGGCCAACGAGGCCGGCATCGGAGCCTGCCGTGAGGCATGACCAGTGCTGGGGCCTCCGAGGCCGGGATCGGAGCATGCCGAGGGGTTAGGCCGGTGCTGGGGCCAGCGAGGCCGGCATCGGAGCCTGCCGTGAGGCAAGGCCAGTACTGGGGCCTCCGAGGCCAGGATAAGAGCCTGCCAAGGGGTTAGGCCGGTGCTGGGGCCAGCGAGGCCGGCATCGGAGCCTGCCTTGAGGCAAGGCCGGTACTGGGGCCTCGAGGCCAGGATAAGAGCCTGCCGAGGGGTTAGGTCGGTGCTGGGGCCAGCGAGGCCGGCATCGGAGCCTGCCGTGAGGCAAGGCCGGTACTGGGGCCTCCGAGGCCAGGATAAGAGCTTGCCGAGGGGTTAGGCCGGTGCTGGGGCCAACGAGGCCGGCAGCGGAGCCTGCCGTGAGGCATGACCAGTGCTGGGGCCTCCGAGGCCGGGATCGGAGCATGCCGAGGGGTTAGGCCGGTGCTGGGGCCAGCGAGGCCGGCATCGGAGCCTGCCGTGAGGCAAGGCCGGTACTGGGGCCTCCGAGGCCAGGATAAGAGCCTGCCAAGGGGCTAGGCCGGTGCTGGGGCCAGCGAGGCCGGCATCGGAGCCTGCCGTGAGGCAAGGCCGGTACTGGGGCCTCTAGGCCAGGATAAGAGCCTGCTGAGGGGTTAGGCTGGTGCTGGGGCCAGCGAGGCCGGCATCGGAGCCTGCCGTGAGGCAAGGCCGGTACTGGGGCCTCCGAGGCCAGGATAAGAGCTTGCCGAGGGGTTAGGCCGGTGCTGGGGCCAACGAGGCCGGCAGCGGAGCCTGCCGTGAGGCATGACCAGTGCTGGGGCCTCCGAGGCCAGGATCGGAGCATGCCGAGGGGTTAGGACGGTGCTGGGGCCAGCGAGGCCGGCATCGGAGCCTGCCGTGAGGCAAGGCCAGTACTGGGGCCTCCGAGGCCAGGATAAGAGCCTGCCAAGGGGTTAGGCCGGTGCTGGGGCCAGCGAGGCCGGCATCGGAGCCTGCCTTGAGGCATGACCAGTGCTGGGGCCTCCGAGGCCGGGATCGGAGCCTGCCGAGGGGTTAGGCCGCTGCTGGGGCCAGCGAGGCCGGCATCGGAGCCTGCCTTGAGGCAAGGCCGGTACTGGGGCCTCCGAGGCCAGGACAAGAGCCTGCCGAGGGGTTAGGCCGGTGCTGGGGCCAGCGAGGCCGGCATCGGAGCCTGCCGTGAGGCAAGGCCAGTACTGGGGCCTCCGAGGCCAGGATAAGAGCTTGCCGAGGGGTTAGGCCGGTGCTGGGGCCAACGAGGCCGGCATCGGAGCCTGCCGTGAGGCATGACCAGTGCTGGGGCCTCCGAGGCCGGGATCGGAGCATGCCGAGGGGTTAGGCCGGTGCTGGGGCCAGCGAGGCCGGCATCGGAGCCTGCCGTGAGGCAAGGCCAGTACTGGGGCCTCCGAGGCCAGGATAAGAGCCTGCCAAGGGGTTAGGCCGGTGCTGGGGCCAGCGAGGCCGGCATCGGAGCCTGCCTTGAGGCAAGGCCGGTACTGGGGCCTCGAGGCCAGGATAAGAGCCTGCCGAGGGGTTAGGTCGGTGCTGGGGCCAGCGAGGCCGGCATCGGAGCCTGCCGTGAGGCAAGGCCGGTACTGGGGCCTCCGAGGCCAGGATAAGAGCTTGCCGAGGGGTTAGGCCGGTGCTGGGGCCAACGAGGCCGGCAGCGGAGCCTGCCGTGAGGCATGACCAGTGCTGGGGCCTCCGAGGCCGGGATCGGAGCATTCCGAGGGGTTAGGCCGGTGCTGGGGCCAGCGAGGCCGGCATCGGAGCCTGCCGTGAGGCAAGGCCGGTACTGGGGCCTCCGAGGCCAGGATAAGAGCCTGCCGAGGGGCTAGGCCGGTGCTGGGGCCAGCGAGGCCGGCATCGGAGCCTGCCGTGAGGCAAGGCCAGTACTGGGGCCTCCGAGGCCAGGAAAAGAGCCTGCCAAGGGGTTAGGCCGGTGCTGGGGCCAGCGAGGCCGGCATCGGAGCCTGCCGTGAGGCAAGGCCAGTACTGGGGCCTCCGAGGCCAGGATAAGAGCTTGCCGAGGGGTTAGGCCGGTGCTGGGGCCAACGAGGCCGGCATCGGAGCCTGCCGTGAGGCATGACCAGTGCTGGGGCCTCCTAGGCCGGGATCGGAGCATGCCGAGGGGTTAGGCCGGTGCTGGGGCCAGCGAGGCCGGCATCGGAGCCTGCCGTGAGGCAAGGCCAGTACTGGGGCCTCCGAGGCCAGGATAAGAGCTTGCCGAGGGGTTAGGCCGGTGCTGGGGCCTCCGAGGCCGGGATCGGAGCATGCCGAGGGGTTAGGCCGGTGCTGGGGCCAGCGATGCCGGCATCGGAGCCTGCCGTGAGGCAAGGCCGGTACTGGGGCCTCCGAGGCCAGGATAAGAGCCTGCCAAGGGGCTAGGCCGGTGCTGGGGCCAGCGAGGCCGGCATCGGAGCCTGCCGTGAGGCAAGGCCAGTACTGGGGCCTCCGAGGCCAGGAAAAGAGCCTGCCAAGGGGTTAGGCCGGTGCTGGGGCCAGCGAGGCCGGCATCGGAGCCTTCCTTGAGGCATGACCAGTGCTGGGGCCTCCGAGGCCGGGATCGGAGCCTGCCGAGGGGTTAGGCCGCTGCTGGGGCCAGCGAGGCCGGCATCGGAGCCTGCCTTGAGGCAAGGCCGGTACTGGGGCCTCCGAGGCCAGGACAAGAGCCTGCCGAGGGGTTAGGCTGGTGCTGGGGCCAGCGAGGCCGGCATCGGAGCCTTCCTTGAGGCATGACCAGTGCTGGGGCCTCCGAGGCCGGGATCGGAGCCTGCCGAGGGGTTAGGCCTCTGCTGGGGCCAGCGAGGCCGGCATCGAAGCCTGCCGTGAGGCAAGGCCGGTACTGGGGCCTCCGAGGCCAGGATAAGAGCTTGCCGAGGGGTTAGGCCGGTGCTGGGGCCAACGAGGCCGGCATCGGAGCCTGCCGTGAGGCATGACCTGTGCTGGGGCCTCCGAGGCCGGGATCGGAGCATGCCGAGGGGTTAGGCCGGTGCTGGGGCCAGCGAGGCCGGCATCGGAGCCTGCCGTGAGGCAAGGCCAGTACTGGGGCCTCCGAGGCCAGGATAAGAGCCTGCCAAGGGGTTAGGCCGGTGCTGGGGCCAGCGAAGCCGGCATCGGAGCCTGCCTTGAGGCATGACCAGTGCTGGGGCCTCCGAGGCTGGGATCAGAGCCTGCCGAGGGGTTAGGCCGCTGCTGGGGCCAGCGAGGCCGGCATCGGAGCCTGCCGTGAGGCAAGGCCGGTACTGGGGCCTCTGAGGCCAGTTTAAGAGCCTGTCAAGGGGTTAGGCCGGTGCTGGGGCCAGTGAGGCCGGCATCGGAGCCTGCCGTGAGGCATTACCAGTGTTGGGGCCTCCGAGGCCGGGATTGGAATCCTGCCAAGGGGTTAGACCGGTGCAGGGGCCAATGGCCAGCATCGGAGCCTGGCGTGAGGCAAGTTCACTCCTGCGGCCTCCAAGGTTGGGACCAAAGCCAGCTTAGGGGTTTGACCGGTTCAGGGGCCAGCAAGACCAGAACTGGGTCCTCCCATGAGGCAAGGCCGCTGCGTGAGCCAGCGAGGTCTGGATCAGTCCACTGAGTAGCCAGGCCACTACTGGGACCATCAAGAGTGGGATTGGTACTTGCAACGCAGCATGCACAGAGAAATATCGCAGAAAATATAAATCAGACGCTTCTCTTAATCATCAATAACTAGGAGGAAAAGGGCAACAGGAAGAGGTTGAGCTATAGAAAGGGCCCTATAGTGAAGCAACTAATGTGATCAATCAGAGGGTATGTAATACTGGAGGACGGAGCCTCTTTAAAATGCAGGAGGTACATAAACAAATATATCAAAGTAAATCACCAAAGAAGTGTGGGATGGAGGGAGGGGGAGGGAATGGGACGGTGGCTGGAGGAGGGCTAATTGGATGATGTGTGCTTGTATATCCTCTCAAGTCTTGTACTCCAATGTGATTGATATATGACTACAATGCACCAATTTAAAAAATAAATTAATTAAAAAAAATCTAATGGTTGAATCTAACCATTTAAATTGCAATTAAAATTGGTCAAGTAGGATTGAAATCAAAATATGTGAAAACCTTAAAATGTGACTGTAAGAGAATTCATTGTGTGCATGTGGAATATTGTGCTTACTCTGGATTAATATTAACGTTGTGTAGATGAAACGAAATTGTTTCTAATTTTAAATGACTTTTCATTAGTATAAAAAGATAGTTGCAAGAATTTGCTTCTTACAATATGTAATGACAAACAACAATTGGCAGAAAATTAAAATCTTTCAATAATAAAGAAAAGATGATTAGGTATTTGCTGTGTATGAGATCTTATTATTCTAGCACATATAGTTTATTACACAAAATCTGAAGATGAGGCTTTTAAATTATCAAATTATATTTATTGCTGGTTTAACTCAAGGCCTAACAGTTTCTCTCTCTCCGTGTGAAGAAAATTTCAAGTTACAATGCATATGTTTCCATATGTAAATACACTATTTTATTGACGTTTATTATTTATTATTATTATTATTATTATTATTATTATTATTATTATTATTAATGTGGTACTGGGGTTCCTGGAAACCCTTTTACCTCCGGGCTACATTCCCAGACCTATTTTATATACATATAATTTTTTTTTTTTTTTTTTTTGGAAACAGGGTCTCTTAAGCCAGTGAGGCTGTCTCTGAAACAGCGCGATCCTCCTGTCTCCACCTCCCAAGCATGGGGATTACAAGTGCACGCCACCATGCCCGGTTGAAATGTTATTATATTAAAAAGATTTGATGCATAAAGTAGAGTAAATGCTACATATATTTCTTGAGAGATGATGATTTACCAAAGTGAAAAGTAGCTCACCATTTTATATGTATTTATAGGCGCGCGCACACACACACAGACACACACACACACACACAACACACACAACACACACACACACACACATTCATACTATTGGTAAATTAGCTAAGACTCTTCATACCTGCTTCTAATAGTTGCCACTAAGTGTCTAATGTGGACACAAGCTGCCAAACCTACATGTGTCAGGTTCCATCTTGTTTCAGATGACCAGGTAGAGCTTTCAGACTTTACCAGCAAAATAAAATCCGGATCTCTGAACAAGGCTATGAATTGAAATGCATTGGTTGAGTTAATGCACTAACAATAAAAGAAAGACATAAGTAAAATTACTTTCTTTTCTTTTTCTTTTTTTTTTTTTTGGTGGTATTGGGGTTCCTGGAAGCCCTTCAATATCTCCGGATTACACTCCCAGACCTATTTTTTTAATATACTTTTTAATTGGAAACAGTGTCTCTTAAACCAGCACATGGCTGGCTTCGAACCTGCGTGATCCTCCTGTCTCCTCCTCCCAAGCATGGGGATTACAAGCGTGCGCCACCATGCCCGGCTTATTTTCTATTTCAGTAGCTTTCTTCGTCATGGTAATTGTTTTCTTTCTTTTTTGTTGATACTGGGGATTGAGCTCAGAGACATTCTAACTCCAAGCTATTCCCCCAGCTCCTGTTTTTTAATTTTAAAAAAGGGTCTCACTAAGTTGTTGAGCATCTCTATAAATTGCTGAGGCTGGCCTAGAACCTGTGATCTTCCTTTCTTTTCCTCTGTAATTTTGAGATTACAGGCATGCACTATAACATGTGGCTGAAACGTTTGCTAACTAAAGATTTGAAGGGGAGGAGTTGAAAAGCATTTATATAAGTATCTCACACAGGCACACACACACAAAAAAATACAATTGCCCTTTCTAGGAAGTACAGTCTCCTGTGAATTTTTCATTGCATGGAAATGTATATTTAACTCTTAGTAAAAGACTCATAATTTAACTACATAATTGTCAGAGGAATCATTATCCCTAAAGAGAAACACAGGAAGAAATAAAGTTCTAACAAGAAGAAAACCCCAGTCTCTGTCCATTAGCTTCATTGAAATTACAGACAAGCAGATGTTCATAAAAACCCATATATTTATGCATTTTCCCATTGAAACAAGAGCTCTGTTCTTGACAAGAAACTTGGCATAAAAGTAAGCCCACTTTAGGCCAATGATATCATAAAAACAACCATAAAACTCTTCCATATATTTAATGGTAAAATTATGCTCAGAGCCCAATAAAATGAGCATAAATATCTTATACACATTGATTATTCAAAAGGGCACTCTATGCTATAAAGTATACATGCTGCACATAAATAAAATTCTACTATCCTATAAATTAAAACTACTTAACATTAATATGCTAGCTATAATAAAGATTAAACATTTAATTAACAATATTTTTGCTTGCTGTCTTAGGCATTTTATGATTTGCATGGACAGGGTCTCTTAAACTGCTGTGTAGGGCAGTTTGAAATAGCTTTTTCTCTTCAAAAGATTCCATGTCTTACCCAACACAATCCAAGTTGTTAGAGATTCTGAGACTGCTCATCAGACTCTAGCATTAGAGAAGTGAGATGAGAATAAGAATAGATAAGAACCATGTGCACTAAGCCCACAGAGGGTGACCAATGACCTAAAATTCAAAATCCTATTTCAGACAGACTCAGACATAATCTAGACCAGCATAAAATTACAAAAAAGAGAAGAGACTGAAAAAACCCCGAAGAGGAATATTTCAGTGTTGGTAATACCTTTGGTCAAGAAACACTAGGGCTTATGGATTCCAGTCTATAGCAGACTAGGTAACAGCTGATAGAAACAGAGGCAATAGATTATGCAGGCTTTCAGACAAAGGGCTAGACAAAGACCAGAGATAAAATCTAGTCATGAGATGTGACAGTAATGAAATGGTATGGTTTGATGGACATATAGATGCCCAGAGATCCTGTGGCAATGGGTCTTAGAGGCAAGAAAAACTTAAGTCCCTATCACCCTAGGATCCCCTAGCATACTGTCACATTTTTGTCTTCATTGACCACAAAACTGGCTCTGCATTACTCTGCAGGAAGGAATACTGTTGCAGAGAAAGACTGGCACTTTCTCCAGTAGATAGAGGGCTCAAATGTCTTAATTTGGTGCTCAAAAATCCAATTCTTGTTTTCAGTATATGTTTTAGATATCATTTTCTTCTGCAATCTCAAATGCCTGACAAGCACAACACAGAGAAGGAAATATTTATTTAGGATTTATGAATAAGATGTTTCAAAGGTCATTTCTTGGTTGGATGGCTTCCAAGAAGGAAAATTGGTAGCAGGTCCTCAGGGTATGGAAGCAGGAGCAAGAGAGAGTATCAGAACATTGTAGATAAATGGTGCTGAGATAGATTAGATAGATAGATAAATAGATGATAGATAGATAGATAGATGACAGATAGATAGATGATAGATAGATAGATGACAGATAGATAGATGATAGATAGATAGATGACAGATAGATAGATGATAGATTGATGATTGATGATAGATAGATAGATAGATAAATAATAGATAATAGATGATAGATAGATAATAGATAAATAAATAGATAGACCCCAATATCACACCCTCAGAGAGCCCCCTCCTCCAGATAGGTCATATATCTGAACCTTGCCGCATTGCCTAGCACATGAAGTTTTGGGGACATTTCCTATCAAACCATAACGGCATAATTTTTATTCTACCCTATTCAGATTGATATAATAATTCCGTAAACTTAATGGCTCATAAACTCAGAAATGTTATTTCTTGTAGTTCTGGAAACTTGAAAGCCCAATATCAAGGTTCAAGCAGATTCAGTGTCTGGTGAGAACCCATTTGCTCAGAGGTAGTGCTTTCTATGAATCTTTTTACCAGATGAAAGGAACAATTTCCCTTAAGCCTCTTTTTATGTTCTATTCAAAAGACTTAAAAAAGAATCTTCCAGCATTGTTGACACCTTACAGAATGTATCACATCCTAATTACCTCTAAAAGACCATACTACCTAATACTTTTGTTTTCAGGATTCATTTTTGACATAGGAATTTTAGGGTTACACAAACATGATCTTGGTGATACATAAATGATTGTCCCAACAAATATCCTTGTTCATAGACAATGTAGTTCATGCAGTATTTAAAGCTTTAGTTCTTGAACAAGAATAAAACCTTGGGAATGTGGTTCTTCTGCTTATTTTCTTATTTGTTAGATCATTTTCGTTTTTTTTCCTTATTCTATTAAGAGAACTAAGGCTACTAAATAATAATGAAAATAGCATCTATGGTGTATATTGGTGAGGAGAAGCCACATCTATGCACATCTATTTTCAGGCTGTCTAAGCTGGAGAGGTGTTGATGGAATGATTACTTGTGTATAGTCTTGAAGATTTTCATTTCAGTTTTTGAAAAATGTTAATTACTCCATTTTATTTACAACACCCTAGCATATATACAGAAGGTTTTATTATCTTCCTTTTATGGATTAGGAAACTAACTTGGGGAAATAGTAAGTAGTAAATGCAAATCTGTGCTTCAGAACAATGAAGTAAAGGATCTGTCTGTGCTCAAGTCCACTCACATGATAGATCCTCACAATTATTTGCTGAACAAATAAATGAATGAATGGATATTTTTTCCCACCAATGTACTATCATTTAGAATATATACAGGATAAGGAAGAGAAATAAAAATAGAAGTAATAGCTCATATTAAATATATATTTACTATATGTCATTTTGTAAACGCCTTGTACTAACATCCTTACAAGAACTTGTGAAGTTAGTAATATTTTTCATATTATATATAAAAAACCATAAGATATGTTTCCAGGCCATAGTTTGAACTGACATAGACTGACCCTGGAGCCTCTGCTCTCAAATTTCCACCAGTCCATTTAGAAGCAAATTAAGAAATCACAAATTAGTCAATCATGATAGAACATATCTATAATCCCAATACATGGGAGGCAAATATCGGAGTATAGTAGGTTGGAGACCAGCCTCAGAAATTTAGTGAGACTCAACAAACTAGTGAGACCATTTAACAACAAAAAGTAAAAAAGGCTGGAGGGGTGGCTCAAAGGTATAATGCCCCTCAATTCATCTCTAGCACCACATGCACACACACTAGAAAGTAGGTAAACATAATGTTAAATAGCAGGTGCAATCATAAGGGAAACTCAGAGTAGGTCTAATATATACTGACTGCACACTAGGCCTTATTCTAGATGTTTTATGTAGATTAACCCTATTCCTCGACTTAACCCTAAAATTTAATTAAATCAACACAATCTAGAATATAAACATTTTCCATTATTGGGAGTATTATTTGTCCGTAATGGTACAGAATAGCAGGTATGTGTACCTTTGAACAATGAAGTTTTTCTCAGTCTGGAAAACTGAACTTCTTTAATCTAACATATTGTATTATGGCCTCCAGAGAATAAATAAGGAGCTATGAAAAAGTAGTCTGCCCTATCAGACCACTTAGAACAGCTCTAGTAATTAATAATTGACAGGCACTTGTAAGGAATTAGGTTAAAATTCTATACATCACCAGGTGTGGTGGCGAACGCTTGTAATCCCCGTGCTTGGGAGGCGGAGACAGGAGGACCGCGCAGGTTCGAAGCCAGCTGAGCTGGCTTAAGAGACCCTGTTTCAAAATATAAAATAGGTCTGGGAGTGTAGCCCAGAGGTAGAAGGGCTTCCAGGAACACCAGTACCACCAAAAAATAAAAAAATAGAAATTCTATACATCAGAGAGCCTATTGACTGCATAACAGAGGTACATTTCCAGTTCTAGATGCTGGGTAGCGCATAGCCTTCTTTCCATTTGAGGAGATCCACGTGAAACCATTTTTCTATTTTTATCTCCTTTTATCTTTCTGAAATTGAGTTCATTCTTAATCAGTGGTTCTCAAATGTTAGCAAGCAGTAGAACCAACTGGAGTGCTTGTTAAATAGAAAATATGGATATATTCCTCCAGAGTTTCTACTGCTAGGTAGGTCTAGAGGTGCATTTCTAACCAATTCCCAAGTAATACTAATGGTACAGCTCAGAAATTTGTACTTTGAGGATTATCACACTAGAGTTACTGCAGGTTTCCAATTAATTTACTGTTACTCTAGAAATGTGAGTCATCAGGTTTCCTTTCCCAGTTCAAATAATGCTATGTACCCACACAAAGTTATCAATCATATGTATGGAAAGCAGGAGAGAGAGTGGGATGTGGAAAGACCAACAACAACTGTTGTGTGTATGTATATTTCTATCACCCTGAATCTCGTTATTATGCATAATTACAATGTACCAATTACAAAAAGGAATGAGTCATTATATGATATCAATTATCAGAAATGAGCAAGATACCTTTGAAATAAGTGCTCAATTTCTTAACTTCACGTGTGTCAAGGTCCCCAGAAGGATCCATGTAGACATTTGCAGAGTTTGTGTTTATCATAGTGAATTTCACATTTTTCCCTGAGCATAGAATGCACAGATACAGATGACAACTATGATAAAAGTATAAAACAATAATGCCCATAACTTTGCAAATTTATGCATAGATCCTATGCAGTTTAGATTTCTTGGGCTAGTCCAGCATAATCAATATAATCTAGAAAAAGTCACCTCATCAATATTGTAGAGTTGGTTCATTTTTCTACCAATAATCAGATAGAAATAAGATTTTGCTCATGTTTTGCAAATGATTTTTTAAAAAAAAATAACTTTCATAGCTTCACTGTGAGCCTTCAAGTTTTATAGTTGTCATAGCTGAGCTCCGGAAAGCTATGACTGACTGTTTCATTCTGACAGTTCCTTTGGAACAATTATTTAATGTGAGCATTATTTAAATGTGTGAGTGGAATGAATATATCTTGGTGTGGATTTTAAAATTTAGTCTCAACATCTTATCTTCCATCTACATTTAAAGCAGTACATTATTCTTTGCTTCCTGACTTCCATTTAGAGTTAGTGCAGAGTTTAGATACTGGGAAAAGTAATTTTGACTAAAGAGCAAAAGATAAAAACATTGATGTGCTATCCTTGGCTGTTATTCTCTTAACCCTATTTGAAAGGAAAAATGGTGATATTTATCCAAGGCGAAATGTGATTCTTTTTGAACTGTACAGTTGACATTTTGGAAAACCACACAATATTTTCAGCTTTAATTCAACACCCCTGGGTATGTATGAAGTTACTTTCACTGGTTGCCATTTTGAGGAAGGATCTTGATAGGAACAGAGATAATGGAGGAAGTAGCCACAGCCTTTCTTTTCAGACTTGCAGGAATTATGGTTACATTACCAAAGACTTGTAGTTATATTTATGATAGAGTTCTGACCACCCAATCTGAGAGACACCTAATAGGTAACATAGGGAATATGGAGGGTAGACAAAGCAATTTTTGTTGTCCTGATGGGAACATGAAATGAGGTGGAAATTCACTGGATGTAGTTACTTATTTGCTTCCAAAAACTGGATAGTCATCAATCGAAAGGCATAATCTGAAGATTTTCTTTTTCACATGCCATTTCTCTCAAGAATCAGCAGACATTGGTGGCATGGTCATTCTGGAAATTGCCTTTATGTACAAATAGCATTCATTACATGCAGCTTTTCTCAGCTCTAAAGGGCAAGAAGAAAATGGATTCTTTGTTTAAAAAGCAAATTGGCATAGATATTTTTTCTCAGAGTAAGAGAGAAAATGCCTGGATGTTGTTTTTAAACATACCAGCCATCCATTCTAGAGAATCCTGACAAACATCATTTTAATTGTTGACATAATGAAGGTGATGAGTTTTAAACCATTTCCCAGAGTGTAAACTTGTTTTCTATATGGTGCTGGTTGTGTAACCATAACAGATGCTTACAATGTGGGAAAAACAAATGCACAAGTGGGAAGTCAGGCCATTCACTGTTGTCAGTGGAGCCATAGCCCCCCACATCTGCTTAGTGTAATGCCATTGTATTTGTTCATATATATATATGAACACACACATATGTATATGTATATATATATACATATATATATATATATGTATATATATATATATATACAGCTTTAACTACATACATATATATAAACATCCATAGTTAAAGCTGCGTGTCCCAGGCATCCTTGTCAATCCAGTGATAACATGACTAAGTTCTGGCCATAAAATTGTGAAAATGTTCTATGGCAGCTTCCCAGAGCCTTTCTTATTTTCTGTGCCTTTTTTTTCTACTTTTCTCTATTTGGGGCCAAAAGACATGTTTATGGGTCAGAATCTGTGAGACTAATGGAGGCTCAGTTCCTGAGGCCTGCATAGAACATGGCTGCCAGCCAGCCCTGGACAATTACATGAAACTTCTATTTAATTTAAGTTGCTGATGTTTTTTATTTCTGTTAATTGCAATGTAATGTAATTCTAACCAATACAAAAGTATTTATTTTTAATAAAAAACTAACAAAGTAATCTAATACATGTTAGTGCTATCTAATAATTATAATTTTATTACACAGCTAAACCAAGATTTTTGTAGCATGATCTTCTATTAACAGAACATAATCTATAAAATCATATCAATACTGAATACTTCCCTAATAATCAGTATTCATTTTTTAATCTTCATCTTTCATAAATACAGACACATACTAATTAAGATATTATGAATTTTGATCAACTCTATCCAATCTAGAGTTCCTTATTCTTTTTCATTTCTGTTATGTCCCAGGTGGATAATAAGAACCTGATTAAGGGAAATACTTAAGACATTAAAAAAGTTATGACTCCAAAATGTGAATTAACTATGCAGATTATGGTCCAAATTCATGCAACTTTTGAAAAAAATAGCTCAAATTGCTCTAAGTAAAAATCAGAAAAATAATATTTATTTTATACGATTATTAAATTATGTAATATATATTAAAGCATCTATAAATAATAAATGATAAGAATTCCCTTCTACATTTTTTCCTTTCTATTACATAAAGACTAAAATGGGTCAGAGAAGGATCCCTAGATGAGGAAGGAGAAACCATAGATGAACAAATAAGATGACCTAATTGAGGGAGATGGAAGGGGGAAAAGGGAAATTTCCTAATGTGCAGAATGTACATTAACAAACATATCAAAGTCAATCAGTAAGCCAAACATGAGAAAAAGGGAGGCGGGATCAAATGGGATGGGAATTGGGTAAGGGCTAATGGGTGATGTGTGCGTGTATGTCTCTAACATTGTGTACTCCATTAAGATGTACAGCTACATGCACCAATAAAAATTTTTTAAAAATCCAAGTGATTAAATTATGAGCCATAAATTTTCTTAAAAGATTAAACCTGTAGTTTATGAAGATATCACCTTCTGTTATGGCCTTACAATAAAAATAAAGTAATTAATTGGATGATGTGTGCATGTATGTCTCTACAAGTCTTTTAACCCATTAAGATGTATGACTACAATGCACTAATAAAATTTTAAAAATTAGGTTTCTTTTAAAAGTAAAAAATATTTTTATAAAACAACTGAAATACACAATACTCTAGTAGAGAAACACTTAGATTTCAATTGCACTGGAGATTTTATTACGCCCAGGTTTCTAGGGGGGAAAAAAAGTGGTATTATTACTATTCCCAAAGATTTCTCTTTTGAGAGGAATTAATATAATTTATTTACAGTTCTTTATCTATCAAGGAGGCCAAGAAATTTGGAATTAATGTAAATATTCCTTGACAATCTGTAGGAAAAGCAATATTAGTTTTAAACACCTTGTGAGATTTATCTTACAAATTGAAAAAAAATTGGGTGATTTGTAAATGATTACTTTGGAAAGAAATTCATAATTACAAGTAGCCTGGTTCTCTATCTCCTAACAATCTGAAGGCTTTAAAATCAGGGAACAAAGGATCACTATCATGCAGGTACTTAGGTATAAAATAAGCCATCTTCCCCATTTAAAGAGAAAACTAGTCTGTATCAGGACGAAGAGACTTCAATAACATGCTATTGACTTTAAAATCTAAGGTTCAAAACACATGAAGCGTGATGAGGGAATATACCATAAACAGTATGACAACATAAAGCTCTCTGTATTTAGAAAATATACAAATTTAGTAAATAAAGAAACATGAATGGGAAGAAAGCACATCAACTTTATGGTAGTGATTCCTTCTAGGTACAGAGATAAGAGAATTAGATTAGAAAAAGGGGTGAAAATGGACTTCAACTTAATGCAAATTTCTTTTTATATTTCTGGAGCAATTAAAATAAAATATGCATACTTGTTCATTCAGTATGGTAGAACTTCTGTGGTTGTTACATTGCTTTATGTATTATCCTATACCTTTAAAATTTTTAAAAATTTAAAAAGGAAGAAAATTATTGATACCTCTAAATTTTTTTATAGCTTGCCATCCACTTAGCCTCCTTTTTCTATTTTCAAACAACAGTTCCACTAACTTAAGTATACATCAAAACAAAAAAAATGTATAAAGTTTCCACCACATCAAATCTCATACACAGAAATTAAAAACATGGTGAAGAAAATTCCTGTGGGTTTATGGAAATACCATTCCAGGGTAGGGAACACATGACTTTGAAAGTTGCTGGGGTGATAATCAGGCATATTTAAATTTACACACAAGTGTGAATACAAGTCCAAATGTTTGAACACTTCTTTAGCCTAGACCATCTGTGTAACAATTTATGAATAAAATAACCATGGAGCTGGGCGTGGTGGTGCACACTTGTAATCCCATCATTTGGGAGGCTGAGACTGGAGGATCTCAGTTCAAGGGCAGCCTCAGCTACTTAGTGAGGCCCTTTGCAACCTAGTGAGACTCAGTTTCAAACTAAAGAATAAAAAGTAGGGCTGGAGGTATAGCTCAGAGGTAGAATCCCCCTGGGTTCCATTCCCAGTACTGTAATAAAATAAGATAAAATCAAATAACCATATTGTTCTACTAATTTAATCATAATGTTCATGATAACTTTAAATGAGATTCTGAAAAAGGCACAAGTCATCTATTGCATGTTGCTACAAAGCATTTAAATGTTTAATTTATGAAATAAAAAAGCCTTTGGTACGTATTCATGGAAAAACTGAAGATAAAGTATTAACATTTTGATAAGTTTTTTCATTCATTTTGATAAGTTTTTTTCTTGAATGATAACAAATCACCTTTTTTCTACAGCGTTAGAGTAAGGTGAGATGCCAGAAAAGCTTCCATGATTTATCAAAGATTTAAGTGGAATTACGGTCTTCCATTTCTTATGCAATAGGCACAGTACATTATTTTCAGCCATCTTGTTTTATTTACTACATAAATATGGAAGCCAAACAACAGCTTTTAAATAGCAAATAAATTCTTATTTCCAAATAATAAACATTAACACAAACTATAATTTCTCTAAGGTAATTTTTCATTTTAGTCAACTGTTCATAACTTTTAAAATATAAGTTATAAAACTACATACAAGAGGAAAATAGTTTCAGGAACTGAATAACTTCGAGTCAGAGTTGCATAAAATTGCCAAACCATAACACTCCCAGTATTTCCAGTGTTAATTGATTAACCTATTGGAAAGGACTATAGAGAAATAGATTCTGTTTCGGGAAACACTAACGTGATTGCTCCTGATAAAAACTAACCTCACGATTTGGACCACATTTCCTTTGACAGAAACTCCTTGTCATGACAGCACTGTTCTTATCTATATAGAAAATGAAAATGAGAATGGTGGTAATTATGTCAGCAATTAAAGTGAAAAAGGAAATATCCAGATACTTGAGGCAAGAGAGATTGGAGGTTTGAACTACGCAGATAACAGGCTGGATTCTCAATTTCACTTGGCCAAGAATACAAAGTATTTTATAAGTGAAGATTATATTACCATGCAGAGATTTCTAAATACTGTGCCTAGTAAGAAGCCCCCCAAACCAATTCCTTTCTTGCTGCCTCAGCAAAAGTGGCATCAATCAAGGCCATTTAGTTCTCCTATGACATTCAAATTTGCAGAAACTGATGTTGTTGGCCAATAAACTGTCAGGCAAGATATTCTAACAAAAAACTGTAAATTTTTAAATCTAATTTCCACTTACCTTGGGCTTCTGGAGGAGACAGGCTGATATTGTGTGAAATATGCGTAATAGCTATCCAAATCCTAGTTCTGCTGCCTGCCTGAGAACTGGCTTCTTTTAATAAGTGGCCTCTCCTGAGCCCTAGCACTCCCCTGATACATTTCTCCCTGTTATCTCTACTTCCCTGTCCTGTGTTCTTCACTGTTCTGACTTGATGTTAATGCTGATGCTGTTACTCTTCTCCTTGGCTACTAGCATCTCAATGCAACCCTGTAGGATGTGTGTTCAGTGGGTACTTCTGGTCCATGCTTTTTCATACCTGTTTCTCTTGATGGTATGGGACAATTTGGTATGATCCAAGTGCTCTTTTTTATTGCATTATGTCTGTATTTTTCAGTTTGTATAAAATAGGACTGTCTGTGCATTGATCCTCATCTCTAGATATTAAATGTTTCAAAACTACTTCAAATATTTTAAAATTTAATTATACTTGTATTTATTCAATTCCTAATGTCACTGATGTAAGTAGGACATTTTTCTTTTGGGCAGGGCAATATACTCAATCTCTCAAAAAGTCTGAACTTTCTGTAGTAAAAGGGAATCCTCCTTCTTGCCTTCCCATTTAAGTTGGACATTGGTTATTTTCTTGACTTTGGTCTTCAACTATCACATCAAAACTTCCTGGTCTGCAGCATGCCATATTTCAGATGAGAGCACAAGGTCAGGTCCCATGGATCTTCAACGTACCACCTACAGTCCTGGGAATTATTCAGTCTCCATAATTACATGATAAATTCTTCCTATATTCCTTAATATATTATGTTATGTAGTATTATGTGATATTATATTTACTTTATTTATATTTGTTCTCTGGAGAGACTTAAATCATCAGCTCACTCAGGTATTTATTTTGTTTACTACCCACATAGTTTGAAAGTTTGTTTTTTGAATTACAAATTTGTATTTTTATTTTAGAGATGTCTCTACTTATAAATAATTGAAGAATCTCATTCCCAAAAGCAATTGATCTATGACTCTTTTTTCTTATAAATATGAAATGAAGGTAAATATGTGCTGGCCCTTCATCCTATTGTAATTCTCTCTTGCTAAGTGCTCCGAGAATTCCTCACACCAGGCCTCATATGTGATCACAAGCATCTTCCATCCACTTTCGCTCTAATCTTCTTGAAGTTCACTGTTTGGGAGGCTACATTAGGTGGCCTTACATAATCCATAGCTGACAATGTCCCTCACAAACCATCAGATCTCATGATGCTCTCAATGTTAACTGCCAAAACTTGAGAGTTGGCAGTAGTGCCCATGTCTCTAAGATTGGATTTTCCATTAAGTCAGAAGGATTTTTTTTTCTATACTCTATCACTTCCCAATTTACCTTCCCCAAGACAAAGTAGTTGCAGCTAGACCCTGTTTGAACTGCTTTCAGAGCCTATGTAACTCTGGAAAGAAACTGAATTGCTTGTTTTTCCAGTTTTTACTGCATTCATCAGTGTTTTTAAATAATAGGGTCTGTTGTAGGCAAAACTCAAACTCACGGTAGAGGGTAGTTCCTTCCTTCAGCTGTCAAAGGATTTGTCCCCAACACAGGGCCTTAGCCAGGAAGCCCAGTATTGAGGGACAGACACCATCAACTTGCAGAAATCCACCAACCTTACTTGTTGCACTAGATGCACTGTTTATATTAAATTGTCTCAATATATGTAGGAAAATAATAATAGGATGTTGAGAGTAGAAATGAGAAATATCTTTAAAAAATAGTCCAATGTTTTAAGATTTCCATTTATAATTATTTTATTAAACAATCATCTTTTACATGTCATCAGACCTTACCCCTGAAGTGCAAAAAAAAAAAACAAAACAGTTTGAGGTATTAAAACTGAAGGAACATTTGCACATATTTTGTAAGGTTTTCACACTATAATAACAAGAAAATTCAGTAAACTAAATACTATATATAACTGCAGGTTAATAAGAACAAAGCTATATGAAACAAACCTGGTTTATGTCATTATAATTCTGGTTCTCCCACTTATGAAGATAAGGTGGCAAAAAATAATGTAAGACTTAAGTTGTTCTCAAAATGATATATGCCCACTATTCTGTTCTATCAAATGAAGTATAAAATTTAAAAGGGCCAACAGCTGAAACAGTAGCCACCTCCAAACCAAAGAAAACAAACTGACAAAACTAACTTGAATGATATAATGTTTTATGCACAGAACTTAATCCTCAAATCGATGAAAATTCACTTAAGATATCTGAAATAGATTTACCAGAGCATTTCCATGCTACCCATGCAGATATAGGGTCACATGAGCAACATAGTCAATGATGTTAACATAAATAAAGTTCAGAACAGTCATTTCAGACTTACTTTACAGGGAAGAGGAGCTTTTTAAGTGATTTAAACTTTTTTCATATTGAAGAAATTATTCATAGACTTTCCAGATCCTATTTCACTTTGTGTCTACACCTTAAAATAGAAAAGTTGAGCCAGTTTTATAGCTAATCATTGTAATATAAACACTTGCTCCTGAAATATTCAGGCAAATTGGAGAAAAAGTGTTTTTGACTTGATTGATTTAATTATTAACTCACAGTGTAGACACTCCATTTGAAGCAAATCTAAATTTGCATGATGATTTGCATGTAGTGTGGCAAAATAGGTCCTGAATAATGGGTCACAAATGTTGAATAAAAATTAGTTATTACAGCAATTTTCATAGCTAGCATAGCACTTCTAATAGAGGTACATGTTAAGTTTTGGTATTCACTATTGAATTGTTTTATTTTTTCACTTGTGTGAATAGCTTGATCAAGGATAAGTTTAATATTTTTGTAAAAACATGGGTAGCTTAAAGCATAGCATTTTTATGTTTTGCAAAACCAATAAAGGAACAAATGCACTCACAGTGTATTACTAGATAAAAATATTCTTTATTCCATGGTGATTATGATACCTACAGGAAGATATGATAGAAAGAAGGTTTCTCTGAACTCTTTTTTGCCTGGAATACAAAATTTGGGTGTAAAGTGACCTTTTCCCTGTAGACTCTAATAAAGTTTAGCAAATTACATTAAATCTAAACTTCCTCTTTGTTGAAGGAAAAAAAGCACAGTTTGTTAAAAAAAACACCAAGTTTATAATATTTTTTCTCATGTAATGATTTTTGAGTTAATAAAGTTTATGGTAACTAGGGTAAAGCTCAGTGGTAGGTCACTCCCTAGCATGTACAAAGCCCTGAGCTCAATACCCAGAATTGAAGAGAAAAAAATGGCTAAAATCACAAAATTAAAAAAAAGGATCATCTTTGCACAGTTACTCACTTGCTGGGCATGCAGCTACAGCCAGAGGTGAATAGTTCACCTGTGAGGACAATGAACATGTGCTGATATTTTCATATGAAGCAGAAGTAGACAATCTATCACCAACATCCTATTTAAGTTGATTTTTAGCTATGCTTTGGAAGGTAACAATTATTTTTTATAATTTTCAATACAAATGGACACTCCAGGTTAAGAAGCATTTTCCAAGAGTTTGATTTTTTGTTTATATGCTTGTCTGTTTTTAAATGAATATTATCAGAAATAAAAATCATCCCAAAACATAGGAGATATCAAAACAAATAGTTAAATCTCAGGTATTAAAGATGGACAATCCAATTAATATATACCCTCAAGCTAGAATTATTTGGGATTTTTTAAAAGCCATTCATTATAAGACCACAAACAAATATAATAACATAGCATTGTGGTTTGATGCTTATGGAGAAAATCATTTTTTCCTATGCCTGCCCTTTATCTCTTATACCAAAATCATAGAAAAATTAAAATAGAATATGACTGGTCCTATAGAATATAAGTCCTGAATAGTTTATACTTATTATCAGTATACCCATTGATGTCATAAAAATGGGGTTGGCCACATATATAAGTGACAATAAAAATATAATAAAAACTATTTCACTATCATCATGTTGACAAGGTACACTGTGAAATCTATCAAACCTACAAATATAAAATTCTGTCTGCTATTCAACTAAAATGGAACACTGACTTCCAATCACACATAGAATAGTCAGCGACGCCTTTTCCCCAAAACAAAACCTCTTACAGTTACTCAAAGACTGGGTTTCTTATGCCATTCAACACCAAACTGTTGGAGCTCTTCCTGTGTAGAAGGACCAGGGAGCACAGGAGAAGGGAAAAGCTCATGATACCCAGAATGACCATTCCTGATATCAGTGTGCTGGTGATGGCATTCAGCTGGAAAGGAGGCACACTCGGAGAACCTGCAAATAAATGACACACATAGTCATAAAGGTGCCAAATTGTATTTATCTTACCTTCTGCTAGTTTACACCTGCAATACATCTGTCATAATTATCTTAGAGAATAAAAGCATAACACTAGATGATGCTATAATCTATTTGACTATAATACAATCCAACACCTAAAGGACTGTGTGCTAGAATTCCAGCACCACATAGAAAATCAATAGTAACCATAGTAACCATAACAACACTTCCCAGAGACTAAAAGGACTACAAAGATTTACCAACAGACCACATATGTGGTCAAAAATCCTCAGTAAGCTATTATTGAAAATATCACAGGTATGTAAAATTAGAGCTCATTATATTTAGTTGATTACAATTTTATAACTGATTCCCCCAAATTTTAAGGCTAGTACTTTTATTTGAAATGTATATTTATTATCTTACCAAGCTGTGAATTGTTGGTTGGAGTTTCATCTAAGGATAAAATAAATAACAATAAAAGAGAAGTGAAAAAGTCACCTCAAATATTTACCTTTGTTTATTCTGACTCCATAATAACTTTCAACCTCTATCTCCCTTTAAGTGCCATATAAAAGTTGTGAATGAAAGCCTCCCCTAAACCATTCTGTTTTCCCATTTTCTGTTCCACATGTCCTGCATTTCCTTGTCTGTCTTTTTCATAAAATATATTGTGCTGTATTCATTCTGCCAACCTTGTCTCATCGTGATCTTTTCGGTCAGGTTAATGGGGCAGTCATTGTTAACAGCTATTCGACATTTTTTTATGGCCCTATACCCTACCATTTGTTATTCTGCTATAGAAAAATATTCGTTATTTAGTGCTATTTTAAATGCTGCCAAATTGTTCAACATAATCTGCAAAAAGATCATTTTAAGTTCCAAGAAGATAAATTCACACTTAACTAAAAGAAAGAAAAACATGACTCCTGAGCTTTGGTTGGAGTTTTATTTGCATCTCTTAAGTAAAATATTGAGGATGTTTATTTTTCACTTTCCCTTGGCAGGCATAGTAGATACAATGAACACATTCACTTGATTTTCTAATTTTTGTTTAATTTATAATCATGTCGTTACTAAGTCTTGAGCTTTTACTACTAGTGGATTTCATATTTGTGTTAAGATGGTAGTGCAACTGTGACTATTAGTGTTATTTGAACTATAAAATGTGTACAGTTGACTATGTAGTATAAATATTATTACAACTAATGTGTGTATTGCCATATATTTTATAAAATGTTATATCATATATTATCACATTTAATCCTCTTGATTGCCATATGGTTTTGATATTATTGCTACCCCCATTTTACAGATGAAGAAACTTCCATCTGTCACAACCTCTGTGCTAAAGTAAATATATGCTTGAATCAGAGCTCTGTTTCAGAGTCCTTTTTCCCAAAATAATCTAAACTGGCCAAGTATGGAAACTATTTTTTTGATTATGGAACTGTAACCTCAAGCTATAAACTCTCAGATTAGTATTTTAAGCAATTAATGGGAGAAACTGGTGAGATATTTGTCAAATATCTGACGTCATTTATTTTCAGACGTATGAATCATGGCAGAAATGATAGTTCTGCTGTCTGATCCTAAAGTACAGTGTATAAAATTAATGAGACTCATTTGTGGAATATTAAATCATGCCACAGTGCATTGAAATAGAATAAAAAAGAGAGATAACACAAATTTTTATTAGAGGACACATTTAGAAAAGTCCCAACCACCAACTAACATTACTTTATAAAAGTACTCCTCATATAAAAAAAAACAAAACTGTTTTTTTTCCCAGAAAAAGATATCCTTGCCAGGAAAACCAGCTTCCCTGGAACATCAGAGGAGAATATACACTGCTCTAAATTTCTCTTTTAAAAGTTACAGTGTTTTGGAAATAATACTTAAGTGCTTTAAATGTTTCTATTAAAATACTAAGTGTGCCAAATAAGGCAAAAATGCTATATATAGATCCCCCACTACTGTCTGCATCCTAAGGTTAAGAGAAGTCAGAATATCTCCTATATTCTTCAAATTACTGCTAATTTTAATAGAAGCAGTATTCTAAATGTCACCCACAAAGTTGTTGACACAATATCCCTGTGTGTTAGAACAAATATTCCCGTGCTAATTTAACACACAAGCTCCAGGTTCCTGAACTGAAAAAAAATAAAAATAAAAAAAGTATCCTACCACTGGCAGATGGTTGAAATCAAAGCATGCTATATTTGAATACTGTTTGGAACTGCATTTGAAGGTAGATAAAGGTAGAATTAATTTATCTGGTTGATGTTTCTGATAGCCTCCACATTTTCTAAAAAGCACCATCTGAACCAACAAAAAGAAGTAGATATTTTTTAGGAGACTTTTTCACACCCCACACTTCCATCAAACCCTTTTGGCCTTAACTTATACATATATTCTAAAAGAAGCACATGAAGCTTCTGGAATTAGAACATACTGGAACACTAAACTTGGTGAGCTCTTCAAATATTATATTGCTACCTGAGGATCCATAGGAGAACAGCAATAGCAGCAATGCCACAGCTGTTTGAATTCCAGAAATGACAGACAAATTATCATTCTCTGCCTTTATCTCATAGAGAAAGTTGCAATAAATAAAAATATCAACATCTGTACAAAGATATATTCAGAATAAATGATTTTCTTTTTATTGCTAGTAAACTATTTTTAAAAAATCTTTATCTATGTAGTAATATCAACAACCTCTATACTTTTTAGTTTCCAGTGTGTCATGTATGCTAACAGTCTAGCCCTCAACTCTAAGATGCCTGAGGGCATAATCTATGGGCTGGGATCTTACAGAGTGCCTGTCCTATGTAGAGTCTAAATAAATATACTCATGAATAATTAACTATTCATAAAACTCAATTATACTAGTTGAACAAGAGTTTGGCTTAGATTTCTCCAGAGGAATTTAGATTACAAAATAATAAGGTATTACTGCTTCCCTGTTTTTGTGCCAGAATTGGACCCACAGGTATTTCCCATCTAGCAGTTTTAACATTTGGGAGTTTAAGTAAAAACACTTCAGGATGTTAAGAATTTTGCATTTTTAAAAATTTGAATATTTTTCTAGATCAACTAGCAAAATTGTTAACATTTTGGAATAAAATAACTAAAATAGATTCTATTTCATTAAAAAAGGAAAGCAAGGTTTCTGAGGTTTAACAAATTATTAAGTTTACCCAAGTCAGATATCTAGGGGAAAATAGTGGTTCAAAGGAATAAATAGAGCAAAACTTCCAAGTATTAGAGCTTTTAAGGGAGAAGAAATCAAGCCTGAAATTGGACTTGTCTACATGAAATTGGCCCTAGGACCTGTAGATAAATTTTAGCTGGCCTAGGCTAAAAAGGACAAAGAAAAAAAGAGTAACACTGGTCATTAAGCCAAACATTAAGTTTACATAGGATTGGCCTGTCGATGGGCATGGCTTGAGTTCTGAGTTCTATATTCATGGGGAATTAAAAGAAAAAAATATGGATATTATAGTATTAGAATAAATATTGTTGTATAGAAATCTCTAAGCAGTGAGGTCACCCTGATCACCACAAAGGGAGAACATCCTCCTGCTCTTTGTCAAAATAAATCTAGAGAAAGTGAGGCAGGGCTGACAGGTATCAAGAAGATTTAAAGATGATCCCTCAGGTGCATGGACAGTGGGGAAAACTAGGGTGACTCAGAGATGACTGTCGTGTGTTGGTGAAGAAGTGACACACTTGAAATAGAAACAGGAGAGAAATTGGAAAGAAAGAAATCCAAGCTTGATATCAAGGCCCTGTGCTAGCTCTTTGAGGAGTTAGCTTAGATAGTTTGGCCAGTTGGACATGGATGGATGAAATCTGCAAACCTGGATAGTTGGTTAGCAATACTAGAATTAAAGATTGCCAACTGGTAATGTTCACTGGAATTTTAGGGATCCTAGAAAAAAATTGGACTTTTTAAGAATTCTTTTACACTAATAATTATTCAAATTTTGTAATACTACAATTTAGTTTCGCCCAAGTAAAAAAAAAAAAAAAAAGAAGAGATGAAAAGCAATTCACCAAGATGGACAGAAAAATCTAACTGAAAATGAGTATCAGCCTTACAGCTAATAACAAATGAAGATAATAGGAGTAGCATATAATCCAAATCAGAATTATTGTTCTATTAGGCTAATTCAGGACTAATTGAGGTAGAAAAAGTCTTGAAGCCTGATTTTTAAAACCCCTCATTTAAACATGAAGAATCATTGTTTCAGAGAAATGAATTAAAGTTCCATGTCATATAACTTATTAGAAAAAAAAAATCTAGTCCTAGAATCAACGAGATTTTTCAACTTTAGTTTTAGTGTTGTTTACAGTGTAGTCTGTTTTATCCAAACAACAAAGTGACTCTGGGTTCACATAACTTAAAACTATACCCCCTTGTAAAAAATGTGTATACCTGTATCCACAAGGTTTTCATGGGATTATATGTGTATAAACAATGGTGTCTATTTGTCATATAAAATCATTAGCATGAATACATTCACTGGATGGGAGCACATAATATACAGAATCCTGGAAGGCAGCAAATGTTACTTAAATTGGACAATTTAGGGACTGTTTAATAGAAATATTTGCAAAGATATAGAAAATTTACAAGATAAGTTTTCTGAGCTGTGGGTTAAGGAAAGGGTTTCCAAAATAGACAATAGTTTTATGGAGAAAGTTGTCTGTCAGAAACAGTATAGACTTCCCATGGTTATGTCCACCCTCTGATAACATCACAGAGAAAGCAAAGCAGTAGGCTAAGGGTTGCTGTCCACAGAGTAGAGGGCAGGGCAGGGAGTCTACAGTAGATACATGCAAGTAATGAAACGTGTGTGTGTGTGTGTGTGTGTGTGTGTGTGTGTGTGTGTGTGTGTGTAGGCATATGTAGGGAGGACGATATTGTCTTTTGTGTGAAAGTTGAGTAAACAGGAATCTACTGTGAAATTAAAGTGGCTTAGCAGTCTATCCTTTCTCAGTTAATTCCTGCTACTTAGGAACCACTTTCATTTCTGCTTCGAAGCCAAGAAACAAGCTATCTTGGAATCACCTATTCCTCCATACAAAAGAAAGAGTACTCCTACCGCTCCTGGTAATGATGGGGCCAGCAGAGAGGACCGCATTTCCGGAAGTGCTCTGGGGGCTCCAAGTTGTCCTGCTCCCAGCATCTCTCCTTTTTCTGTTGCCACAAATCTGAGGTGTTAATGAAAACAAATGAAATTCTGCAGTTGCACAAAATTGTTTCTTTATGGCCACTTGGAAAGCAGATTCTTTTGGAAGAGACACCACATGTTTAATTTTATTCATTCCCTTCTGCGCATTTATTTAATTACTTTGCATATAACTGCTACAGTGTTTCTTATCCTGGCTTGGGCCACATTTCTTATTTCCTCCCGCTATAATTGCATACTGCCTCATTAATTTACATAGCTCAATGGCGCTTCTGAAAAAGAGCTGTGTTTATCAAACTCTTCTACTTTTATTTCTCTCAAGCCTTTAATAAATTCCTTCCTAAAATGTTGGTCAGCACAGACCCAAGGTAATGTGGAACTCTCCATTTACCTCCTAGTTAAGACCAAAGAGATCAATGAGCGTGAAGAAATAGTTTCCTATTTATCCACGAACTGAGAAAAATATAAACATATTAAAGGTACTTCAAAAATTTTTTCATCCGCATTTTTCTCATTGATATTGATGCGAGTCTAGGGAGCCTGTCAGAATAGAATTTAAAACATGTTTTATTCACTACTTAACTGCATCTCTATTTTAATGGTGGCTACATTAAATTCAGATTCATACTTTCATAGCTTTTAACTTTTAATTCAAAGGATGCCTGGTACCAGCCTGGCCCCCTCCCCAGATTTTCCCATCATCCTTTAGTCTTCTCAGGTTGTTTTATGTGTCTGAGACTTTGGCCACACTTTGGTATGAGGTGTTTCTCTCTCCTGATCTTGTTCCATTGGGGTTCATTCATCTTCAAAGACACATCTGGGGCTCATCTTCTGCTCCTCTCCATCTTTCTCACAGGGTTGAGTACCCTTTCTTTCTAAAACTCATATATTTATCTGCTTTTGTGCCACAAGATTTTTGTCTTTCTTTTTTCATGGCTATCTTATGATCCTAAAAGATAAGCTAATTGAAATCAGAGTTTGTGAACATTTCATTTCTGTATTCCCAGTATAATACTTGGCACAAAGTAACCATTTAATATATCTTTACTCGATGAATGAATAAATTCTACTCCAAACTATTTGACCTAATGCATGTCCACCTTCTACACAGAGATTAGATCCTGACATCTGATAACTTTTCATTTTAGATCAATCAAACAATTCAGAATAAAGTTGCTTAAAAACATACTGGCATAAGAAAGGGGCAGTCATCAGCTCTGCAGAGCTTGGTAACACAATGCAGGAAGACGGTGGACATTTTCTGATTCTTGTGTTTCACAAACCGGAACACCTCAAATGAAAATCGGCCCCTCTGGCTTCTTCCATTTTCAATGACGGTGGTCTGAGGATCTTTGTCACAGCTACATTTTAGGGAATGTGAAAACAGGGTATCATTGGAAAGTGTCAAACAACCGGGACTTGTGAATTAATTTCTGTAGTATTAAGGGTTTATCATTACATTATGAGCTAACAGAACCATTCCACATAACAGATATTTCATACGAACATAAGTTAATTCAATAGCTTTTGACAAGAATAACCTGAATCATAAAATTTGAATAGATCAGTTTCTGATTATAATATTACTGCCAAATTTTAGTAGTACCATGCTTTTATATGATCCAAAAACCCAAATAATAAAATATATAGCAAATATATACCTCCCAACCTTGCCCTTCTCCATACTATTCCATATCCACACACTAATCTTCCAGAAGTGATTGTCTTATATAATTGTATATTTTTCCAATTTATATAAAAATAGAAGCAAAATAATAAATTCTTATTGTTACCACCCCAAGAAAATGATACTTTCTTCAAATATAGCAGTGTATGTTAAGGTTATTCATATTAATATTTAGGCAACCTCCTTATTCTCTTCACGAAATGGGGTAGTATTTTAACACATATGTGCTAAAGTTTATTTCTTCCATTTCCTATTTATGTACACTTGCAGTGTTTTAGAAAATCAAATAAGGGACCTGAGGTGGATGGGAGGGGAGAAAGGGAAATTTACTAATGTACATGATGTACATTCACAAACCTATCAAAGTCGATCACTAATCCAAACATGAAAAAGGCTAAATGAGTTATGTGTGTATGTATGCCTCTACAATCTTGTACCCAATTAAGATGTATGACAAGCCAAGCATGGTGGCACATGCCTGTAATCCCAGCATTAATGAGGCAGAGACCGGAGGCTAAGTAGCCTCAGCTACTTAGCGAGGCCCTTCACAACTCAGTGAGACCCTGTTTCAAAACTAAAAAAAAAAAAAAAAAAAAGGCTAAAAAATAGGGCTGGGGTGTAGCTCAGAGGTACAATGCCCCTGGGTTCCATCCCTAGTAACAAAAACAAAACAAAGATGTATGACAATACACCAATAAAAAATAATTTTTCTCTTTAAAGGCACTACAATAATGAATAACCTTGAAATACATCACTTTGAATATGTAAAAATACTATCCGTAAAATATATTTCTATGATCATTCAATAAATATTGCCACATTGACCTCTATAAATATTCCATTTTTTACTTTGCCATCAATGTATAAAAGCAATCCTTTTTTTAGAGCTTCATCAATAAAATATTTTTGGATAAGAATTTTGAATTGTTCTCTATTTGATAGTGTAAACTATTGCCATATAATTTTAATTTACATTTTTCTTGGTGTGAATGTGTTTATGTATATTTTTATATACATAGAGTCATTTCCTTTGCCCAAATTCTTTTGTGATGTTTTCATTTTTTTGTTGTTTCTTAAGTTCTTTTTTAATTATAGGTGCATTATGATTAAATGTAATAGTGAGGTTCATAGCGAGGCATTCATATATGTATATATATGAATAACATTATTTGGCTCTGTATGTATTAGGAAGAGCAGCTCATGATTTCCTACATAAATTGAAAGTTAACTTTTTTGCTGAGTTCTATTCCAAAGTTTTAAAGGTACTTTGCATGTTTTATCCGACCACTTTAAAACTGTATTTTTACATTTAAAATAATAATTGATTTTGAGTTTACTATGTTATGCTAAGTGAACTATAGATCAAATACTGTTTTTTCTTTTATAGTTATCAATTGCCCAGTGGTATTTAAAAAGTTCCCATTTTCTCCACCAATTTTTAGTATGACACTCTATCAGATACTAAATTCTCATACTTTGGGACATATTTCTTAGCATACTATTCTGTAATATTCTTCAGTGTATCTATTCATGCATAATATAAAATTCCTCTAATAAGTTTGGAGCTGTTCCTAACTACAATACCTGGGAGGTCTACACTCTTTTCATTTGTATGTCGATACCCTACTTGTCTTTCTGTGCTTTGTTTTGGTATTGGTCTCTTTTTTAATATACTAGTTTATGGTTCTCTACTTAACTTACTTTTTCAAATAACCAACTTTTCCTTATTGTATTGTGAAATGTTGGACTATATTTTCATTTTTATATTCAAGTGTTAGTTGTGAATTAGTTTAAATTTTTAGTGGTGAGGACATTTGCTTTCTGATACTGAAATAAATTGTTGCCTCTCTACATATAGATGATTAACTTTGTCACTTAGATCCTCATTGTCCACACTTCATTTTTTGCTACTAATATTAAGTTTCCTAAGAGACAGAAACTCTCCAAATTGTATTGTATTCTGACTATGTCTTTTTCAGTAACCTAGCTTATATTTTATAAAAGTTTTAATTTCATTTACAGCATCTTTTCATTATATCAGTGTAAGTGTTCTTTTGAGAAAATATTTCTGAATTTTATTTCTAAATAATTAATTCTGTTAATTTAGCTCCTTGTAGAGATTATAATTATGTATTATTATGGTCAGACATGGAGTGAGCCCTGATAAATCTCAGAGTTAATGTAGTTAAGTCATGAGAGTTGTAATTTAGGCTGCTGTGGCTGGAAAAAGTGAGAACTTGGGGGTGCAATCTTAGGGATTATGCTTGTATCTTGGAATCTCCTTGCTGGCTTACTCTGTGTTTTTGGTCTCCATGATGTGAGATCAAAGACTTGCATTCTCCCTCTCTCTGCTTTCTGCAGCCATGCTGGCCTCACAATGAACTGAACCCAAGATTTCCAAAGAAACCATGAGCAAATAAACCTTCCTTCCTCTAAATTGTATTGTCAGTTCTTAGAGATTTTATCAGTGAGATTGTTGACCAAGACGTGCATATTGTGCATTTAATAAATTCTCATGACCACATTTTACTTGTATCTTTCTAAGTTAATCTATTCTACATTTTCCTTTATATCTGCTTCTTTTTATTTGTATTTCTTACTCTGTCTTCCACGCCTCATGCTTCCTGCTGTATCTCTACTCCCTTGATTTTTTCTAGTTCTCTCTCCCTTTATATAATGTATCTATTATTTTATTTTCTTCTTAAGAGCTCCAATTCCCTCATTGCTTGCTCATAGCTTTACCTTTTACTGTTCTATTTTTATTTGCCTAAGTTCTGCTATTCTATCTTCATAACTTTGATTGCTTTTTAATTATTTTTCAATTGATGTTGAAATGTTTAATTATGAATACTAGCTGTTCCACGACATTTTTTCTGGTGAATTTAGTTCATCTTTGCAATTTTTCCCACCATTTTTATTATTTTCTCCATAGAACACTGGAATACTGCAGGAAATGCCTGCATTTTTTTTTAAATGAAAGATTTGGTTATTCCTTGACCTGCTATTCTTAGGAGTGCCCTCAGGCAATGTAGAATGATAATAATGATCTTCCCCAAGGGTTTCCTCAAATCAAGGAGTTGTTGTACAGGGCCAAACAGCTGTCTCGGTGTGAGGCAACTGTGCACGAGTACTCTCTAACTCTAAACTTGCATAAATTCAAGGTGTTCTACCAAAAGCACTTTGTCCCACAAATCCCTTCACCAGTCTGTCCTGGGGGCTCTGACTTTATGAAATCCACCCCTTCTCAGGCTCTGGGCACTCTTCCCTTGGTTCCTCATCTTCCTCTCCTGGTGGCTCCCCATCTAGGCTGGTTCCTCACCACTCCCACCCAGGGGGCGCCCTCTCCTTTGATCTCTGAGCTGCCTCTGAAATCTGCTGTCATTAAGACACACTAGCATCCGCTTTCCTTCCCTGCTTGTTCTGCCCCCCCACCCACTGCCTCCTACACTGTTTTCTCCTAAGCTGCTTTTATTAACATGAGTGCATATTTTGTAACTTATAGATTTTCTTTTTCCTCCTACATTAACTACAATAATATTTTAAGAGTATCTTTGTTCTGTTTTGTTTTTCATCTATTTTGTCATCTCATTTTTCCAATAAGAAAATTGAGAAGATGCAGAAATAAACTGCAACTACATTCATATGAGAAATCTGATAAACATATTTCAGATTATCAGTATGCAATCATTTTAGAAATCTCAGAAAAGAAAATCATACATAATCACATCATGTATAAATACCACTGTGAGCCTTTTTAGGCTTTTTCCTTAGAAATTTTCTATCATATAAATGAGACCTATTATATATACAACTGCAAATGGTAATTTTTCCCTTCATATTTTAATATACTTAAATGTTAAAGAATTACTAATTTCCAAGTATTGAAGTACCAAGAAGACAAAAAGGGAGAAGGTAAAGTAGAACTATTTCTTCCAGTTAATAAATAGCTATATGATTATAATACCTATTTCAACTCTCAATTTACTGATTCTCCATAATTCAGCTAGCCATTTTTATTGCTAAATATATAGTTTGTTCCCATGTTTTACTATTTTAAATAACACTGATAGACTAGAACATAAAAATATTATAAAATATACTTTTCAAATGATAAAAATAGAAACAAGCAATATGAAGTCTTTTAAAGCATTTGTTATACATTGACATCCCCCCATTTCACCTATCTTAGCACTTCTAGCAGTAGAATATATGAACGTCAATCTGACTATACATTCTGAACATCATCTTAACCTTGATTAGCCAGTAAGACATATTCTCTTGGTTTCCCATTATATTCCTCCCATCATGTGTCAATAGCAGCAATGATCTGAGCTAGCTGCATTTTATAAGCATGATTAGGAGACATTGCTTAACTCTCAAGTCTTTCTGCTGTCAGATAAAAACACTAAAAGGGAACTAGGATGATGGAACGGTTTTATGATCAATGTCCCCTTTCTCCAAATGTAGATTACATTCACTCTATCACTGTCTATTGGGGGATGAAGTTGAAGCTATTGGCTCTGATAAAAAAAGAGTGGTAGGCTTTATTATACTTTCATATTAAATACTGATAAATGAACAAAAGCATCTTGGGGTCTAAATTATCCAGACCATTACTTTAATTTTACTCTCTTTTTGACATATGATGAGAATCTAGCTGCAGATAAGTAACACCCTTCCATTGTCTTTCTCTTACTGCAAACAAATCCTAACTGTGCTATTCTTAACCATCCTATCCCTACATCTCCTAAACATATTTTTATGGTGGGCCTAATATTAGTTACAACTTCCATTCAATATCCTTAGCAGAATTTTGTGTTGAAAACCATAATTAACTTTTATGCTTTCAGTTTTACAAGCACTAAAATTTCAAAATGTAAAACTTTAAATTAAAAAGCATCAAGTGTTCCATAATTTATCTGACCTAGATTTTCCATTTCAATTATGTACAGCTGTTTTTTTTTTATTGATTCAAGACTTGAATGCGTACCTAAGAAAGAGATCATATCGAATATCATCATTTGGGTTTCCTGATGGGGTTGTGTAGCAATAATCCATTAAGACATTCCATCTGCAGAGAAAGACAAACAAAATCTAGAGTCATAATCCTCTTTTGGGTGCAGGTTAAATAGTCCCAGGGAAATAAAAATTGACAAACTTCTTATCTCATGGAATATAGTTTTCTATTACTTGTTATTCACAGATGCCTCTTGCTTATTAAATTTTTTCTCCTAAACCCAAAGTATTTAAAAACTCTGTAACAAACTGTCAAACCTCCATCAAGTGAAGTTAAGGCTCATGATAACATACAAAAGAGAGAAAGAGAGAAAGAAAACATAGTTTAAGGCAAGCAGTCAAAGTCTACAGGAACAAAACTGCAAGCGATCTATACAGATGCATAGAAGCTGTGATGTTTCTCTATGAACAATGATTATTCTTTAGTTTACATAAGTTACTACCTAACACTGGCAGATAATTGAAATAAAAAATATAGAACAGGAGTTGTGTGCATATGTCAGAATCAGTGGAGGTAAAAGTGGGAATTCATGATAGGTACTTTATTAAATAGAAGAAATCCATGAAGCAAATGCATAACCTTCCTCCACAAGGCCATATTGGCCCTAGATTTACTATAAAAATACTAATTTATGAGAAGTTAATAAATAATACGGAAAAATCTTGCATTTAGTAATAAAATTTTAAAGAATTATATCTCCATTATTAGTGAAAAAGGGAAATAGTAAAGAAAAAAATCTCTATCATATGTCAATCTCTTGAGGACGCAAAGTATAAATAGCACACAGGGTAGTATTCGATCTTCAGCTTTTAAGTTCTCTTTCAGTTGTGAACATTTTTAATGTTCTAAGAATTAATAGAAGACTTTACTGATTTTGTTCTTTGATGGGATGTTTCTAGGGGTTGTTTTACATAATTTTCACCCAGATCTTTAAGAGAATATTTCATTTTTTAATAAGTAGTAATATAGCCAGGCGTGGTGGCGCACGATTGTAATCCCCGCGCTTGGGAGGCAGAGACAGGAGGATCGGGCAGGTTCCAAGCCAGCCTCGCGCGCTGGCTTAGGAGACCCTGTTTCCAAATAAAAATGTAAAAATAGGTCTGGGAGTGTAGCCCAGAGGCAGAAGGGCATCCAGCAACCCCAATACCACCAAAAAAAGTAGAAATATAAATACAGAAAAGTATACTAATTAAACATTTTTACAGAATGACTGTATCTGATTTATCGTCTTTGTGATGAAGAAAGAACGTCCCCAAAATCTCCCCATGTCCATCTACCAGTCAATACCATTCCTTCTTTATGGGAAGACTTGTTGTTTTCCAATTAATGATATAAACTTCATGATTGGTTTTATTTTATTAACATTTCTAAATGGTGAGGCAATGACAGTACTTTTAAAATTGAATTTTAAAATGTATGAGCTAACTTCATGACTCAGGAGACTTATTCTTCCTATCAGCAAAAGATAAGAATTTGAAAATACCTGCCATCCAGATTAGTGGCTTGTACAGCTGCAAATACTTTGGTTTTCAAAGGTAATCCTATACTTGGAATAATTAACTGCTGACTGTAGGTTGAATCCTAATGATGAAATAATAAACAATTACCTCCCCAACAATAGAACGGTTACCAATTAAAACACTGTTGAAAATAAAAAAGAGCAAGTAAATAACCCTGAATCTATACAACCAATTCCCAAAAGGATTTATTTAATTCTCTTATTCTTGGCTGAACATCTCTTAAATCACATTAATGTAACAAGTTGATTTATATACATAAATCTTTTCTGTTTCTGTAGTTTAATCATATGTAATAGTTCATGTTCATTGTATTGAAATTACACTTGATGGTTAATGATTAATATTCAGTTTGCTCAATATTCAGTGGCCAATGTTCCACTTATTTAAATTGATATTCCATTTATCTAAATAATAATGGTATCCAATATTCAGTTTATTTAACTTATATTTACTTTAAATTAAGTAATTTACTGTGGGGGTGTTAGGTTATAAAATTTAATAATCTTTCACTTATCCCAAATCACTTATCTGGCAATTTCAAATTACTGAAATTTAACTTAAAGCCAAAAAGTGAAAACAAGACATTCTGTATGTTGCAAAATGCATGGCATAGACTTTCAAATTCCTTCATGGTGCTTCACGAAAGGGTATCTCAGGGCTTCATTTTAACCTCTTGAATTTTATATCAGTTCTAGTGTTTACTTGTATCACTTCCCAACCAATATTAGATTAAAGCAGTAAATTAGAAATTTAAAAGTGGCATTTAAAATTTGATAGTGGACAAAACCTAAATTATAGAATTAAAAAAAAAAAACTCTAGTAACATGCCGGGCGTGGTGGCGCACGATTGTAATCCGGCGCTTGATAGGTGAGACAGGAGGATCGTGGGGTTCGAAGCCAGCCCCGCTGGTTTAAGAGACCCTGTTTCCAAATAAAAAATATATTTAAAAAATAGGTATGGGAGTGTAGCCCGGAGGTAGAGGGGCTTCCAGGAACCCCAGCACCACCAAAAAAACAAACAAACACACAAACAAACAAAACAAACTCTAGTAACTAAATCATTTAGCTTATAGTATTGCCCCCTACCAATTTAGTAACTTAACTATATTGCTGTTTTGTAGCAAAAGAATATTTTTAATGCTCATATTGAAATATCAGACTCACCAAAGAAAAACACAATGTGGTGAAAGTCTAGAAGGCTGAGAAGAAAGCAACATATTTTGAATTTGGAAAACTAAAACTATACTAATTCTAATGTTTTGCTTTTGAAAACATCACATTAGTGTGGGACATTTCAGGCCCACACAGAGCCAAATAAATGAGAAATTATGTATTAATCTTGGTACCCTCCTATTTTATTTTCTGCATTTCTAATTATTTTCTGTTTTTACTATCACCATGTCTAATCCAGATATTATTATTTAACAATCTATTTGCCTCCCCCCCCCCTTTTTTTTGGTGGTTCTGGGGTTCCTGGGCTACACTCCCAGACCTATTTATACTTTTGTTTTTTGGAAACAGGGTCTCTTAAACCAGCATGGCTGGCTTCGAACCTGCGCGATCCTCCTGTCTCCGCCTCCCAAGCGCGGGGATTACAAGCGTGCGCCACCACGCCTAGCGTTATTTGTCTCCTTTTCTAAACTCTCCAAATAAACTATACTTCATTAACTATATTGCTCTTACATCTTATAATTGTGTCAATATTGTCCAAAAGGATGTTGACATTTTTACAAGTAATACTCCATGAAGTCATTTGTAAATGATATCTGATTCAGTTGTGGTTTTACTTATATATCGTAATTTCTTTCCTCCTCAAATTGCTTATAAGAGGTATGGTTGTTTTTATCCTTATTAGTACTACACAGTTCCTTAAGTTATATTTATTTTAGCTTTTCTTAAACTTTTTAAAGTATTCATAATTACCACGATCCAACTTGAGATTTGCTGTTTCTGTCCCAATTCAGAATGTAATAACATTTAAGTACAATTCAAATACATGATGGCATCCTCAGTTTCCAAGGAAGAGAAAACTGTTATTTTTATATTATACAAAAGTAAGGCCAAGGTTTAACTCAGAATAATCTTTATATATGGAAATCTCACTGACAATAAATTACTGGCCTTTATAAATATAATTTTCCTGAATACATTTACTATATCCTAGCATACACAAAAATAAAATATTGTGCTATATCCAAATTGTGTGCAACTTTTTTACTAAAAAATAACAAACCAAAGAATAAGTGTGCAGTAGTAGCTATGTAATGTGATTTCCATCATTCCTAGAGCTACAAATAAGTAAATTTTGCATGTGAAATAGATAAGTATAGCCACTAATGTTTGGAAAATGATATTTAATTTTGAATGCTACATCAGAATTACACTTGGATACCTAAATGTTAGTGTTCCAGAGAAAAATAAGCACATTTTGAAATGAATTAGGAAAAAAGATTATTTTTTCTAATATAATTACTAATTTTTTAATGTCTTGATAGGGAAATACTAGGATGGCACATTAAAAACCAGTTTGGGACATTGGAACTCTTCTGTAGGACATAGCAATATGGATGCAAGTGATTACAATGGTTAAAACCCGCAGAATGAACAGGAAGCATGAACTAAAGGGGAATAATGGTCTTTAGTTAACAGTAATGTGTCAATATTGGCTTACAAATTGTAATAGACATTTCAGGCTTATACAGCATATAACTAATAAATAAAATAAATATAAAACTAGTTCATCGAAAATTGTTGGATTTTATTAAATACCTAGTTAGTAAGGAACTTTGAAATTTAAATTTAGTTTTTTTTAACCATTAATAAGACTTATAATGCAAACTGATTAAAAATGAAAAACTCTGGCACCACCTATTTCATTTATAGTCTGATATCAAAAATGTTACCTTTACTATAGAATTAAAATATTAAAATTATTATTAAATTATGGGCTTTTATTTAGCATCAATGTTTCAGAAACTTTTGAACACATGTAATATTAAAAACAAAGCTACAATACCACTTTTAATATAAAAGAGAGAATTTACAAAAAATATGTCCTCAAAGCCAAACATCAGAAAAATCAAATACATTTTGATTTTTATTCTTTTCCAGGGAGAGAATAGTTTAATTTCACAGAAAACAAAGATATCATTAAAAGCCATGTAGATAGATTCTTTTTTTTTTTAAATTGGGAATTCTCATTTTTGTCTCATTCAATTATAATAAGTAATACTGAAGCCAAACCAGTTACTTCAATTCTACCTCAGAGAGAACACATATAAGTCAACAGATAGTGATTTCTCAATTTAAATATTTTTATATAAATAGTTCTCGCCACAATAATAAATATCTGGCCATATCAGCTATGAATATTGGCACATATTTGCTGAGTATTATAAAACTAAGAGACATGGCAATTTCTCTTTGCAGAAGAAAGTTTAGGAATGACAAGAAGGCAATCTTCATTCCAACACATTTTAATTTGTTGTTTGGAACTCTGTGGTGTCAGACTACAAACTTATAAACATGATTTTTTAAAATGCCTTTGGAAAATGTCCTACTACAATATTTATAGCTCATTATATTCAAAGTATAAAGCACTGACTTTTAAATCAGTTGCATGAATTATAACTCAGAACCATGATGACATGAATAATAATGCAAAAATCAGATTCATAATTTACAAAAATGTTGGTTGATAGATTGAAAAATTGATATTTAAATCAGGCATTTAAAATGTATGAATAAAAATTTTTAATCAACATGAAAATATCATTTGGGGGATTAATGTTATAGTTATAAATAGAAACCCATGTATTTTTCACATTTTGCTGCCACTGTCGATATTTACATGATAAAAGTTTAGACAATGCCATGTCGTCCATCCAGATTACTTTGAGTGTGACAAAATTATCATCATCTAAAACCCATATTGAAAATATTAACACCTTCATCACCAAGGATGCATTTGGACTTTCCATCCTTCAGTATGACAAAATGTTATTCCCAAAATCTTAATGCTGCTGGGCATGGTGGCACACGCTTGTAATCCCTGCACTTGGGAGGCGGAGAGAGGAGGATGGCGCAGGTTCAAAGCCAGCCGCACTGGCTTCAGAGAACCTGTTTTCAAATAAAAAGTATAAAATAGGTCTGGGAGTGTAGTCTAGAGGTAGAAGGGCTTCCAAGAACCCCAATACCAACAACAACAACAACAAAAAAATTAAAAAAAAAATCTTGACGCTGACTGTGGTTGTACACACACACACACACACACACACACACACACACACACAGAGAGACAAAAATATATGTATATATAAATGTAGAAAGATACTTGGAGTATCTTACAGAATCACAATTATAATATGGAATTTATATCTTTTATCAACTTTTAGAATATTTGATGGAGTTAGCAGTATACCTTTATGACTAAGAAATACGAAAATAATTGTAAATATAGATAAAAATTACCAAAGTATAATAGGGTTAATATGACGTTCAGTAGATATTTATATAAAAGCCACTAACATAAAGGGCTCCTCACAATAGTGAAAGGGAAAATACCATCCTTCACTCATCAACTTACATTGTAAAGAAGCAGGTTCAAAGTGCTGACAAATGTTCCATTGTTCTCTCTCACAGAAATAGCAGCTGAGGATCTGGGAGAGATTTAGAAGAGGTAAAGCACTGATGAGATTTTAAATTAATTTGTTAGTTATATCTGAATGTTAGATTTCAGGCAGCAAAACTCTTGAGTAAGCCTGACACACTTCTAAGTAGGCTTGGAGTGGGTATACTATTTAAATCATTGAAAAGATAAATAATCATAAAGGAGAACCAAGTAAAGACACTGCCCTCCATGATCATTTTATTTATAAAGTCATCTTTTTAAATTTTGCATTACATACATAACACTTTTTTAAAATAATAAAAGTCCTTATTCTCATTCCATAAAAACTGGAATGTAATGCAAGTATACTTCCATCAATTTTATTAGAACATTACGTGGTAAATAGTAGATTTGTGATAAATATTGATTGAATGAATGAGTGGATTTCTGTGGATATTAAAGCTGATGACTGTGTTCAGTGTGGGGTTTGGGGACTGAGTGAGAGGGGGTTCTTTCTACATCAGTATCCTTTGGACCAAAAAGGCTTGTTTTTATCATTTTCCACATCAAAATTTTGCTTTCGACAGAGGTGTTTATAATCACTATGCTATTAAAAACATTTATAGCTATTTTTTAACTGAAGCAGAATGTAGCTTCCTTGTTTCTTTATTTAACTAAACTTAAACAATAAATAATACTTCATAATAGCAAGCCCTAAAATTGGAGAGGAAACATTTTCACTCAGTCAGTTCATTTTGTCAAAAATATTTGACAAAATCCAGGCAACAAGGCTGCAGTGTAGATGTAGTTATGCCTTGGAGTATATACTTTGTGATGATAAATGAATACAAGAAGATGAACAATGTCTGTCCTCATCTAGAGCTCCATGTCTTTGTGTCGTGCCACCTTTCCTGTAGACACAGGTATTTGTACACCTCTGCTAAAGTCACAGAGACTCTGGAATCTGGTGCAGTAGAATTAATCAGTGAAAATATATAACAGAAGGCAGAGATAAGGCAGGGCACAGCAGTACAGTTACTGAATGCCTTACACACTGGAAGCATCACAAGGATTCAGTGCTGCTCAATTACTCATAGTTCTTGGGAAAATGGGACAAGGAAAATCTGAGGTTAGATAGACAGACTGATAATTAGACTCATTCTTGAGGTTTCTTGAAAGACTAGGAATATAATCACCATGTGACCTAGCCACACTACCCTTCAATTGCTTTCCAAAAGAAAATTAGAATACTACAGTGATATAGACATACCCACGTTTATAGCAGCACAATTCCCAATAGCAAAATTATGGAATTAACCTAGGTATCTGTTGACAGAACAGTGGATAAAGAAAATGTAGTATATACACACAATAGAATTTTACTCAGCCATAAAGAACAAAATTCTGTCATTTATAGTAAATTGGATTAACTAGAGAATATTATGCTAAGTGAGATCAGTCAGCCTCAGATAGTTGAGTCATGTGTTTACTTTCTTAATTGGAAGCTGGAGAGAAAATAGGAAACAAAAGAGACTTTAGATGAATGAAGAAAAAGGTCAGTAGAATAGTAGAAGGGACCAGAAATGGATGTGGGGACGAGGAAAAAGAACAGATGGTGGAAGCAGTTCAAATAGTGATATGTTTGTTCATTTATGAAGTCATCACTACCAGCCTTACTAATATGTTTAGGAAGGGCAGATAGTGGGGTGGGACACAGAAGGAAGCACATCAAGTGCTAGGTGCTTGTATGTTTTTATCACTTTGAACCTCACTATAATGAACAATTATAAACCACCAATAAAAGTATTCCAAAAGAAATAAAACATCAACTTACGAAGCAAGCTGGGTGTTATTAACCAAGTATTCCAATGGGTAACTACAACTAAATTTGTAAAGAAGCCCAGGTAAATAGCTGATGATTGTTGGTGGGTCTGGAGTATCAATGTATCCTGAAATATTTCCTATTTGCACTGAAGTTGCATTTCCATAAGCACTGACACCAGGAATTGTGGATACCTGTTAGAATGGAAGATCAAGATCCATGATTAAATGTTTAAATCTAAGCACTTAATATGCAAATGCAACATTAGAGCAGGGAAGGTCTGAGTTTTGGTTCAACTGTAATAATATACTGTGGTTTTAAAATTATACACACATAATTTTATTCATAATGAAATATATATATATATATATATTTTTTTTTTACATAAATGAAACCCCATATTTACCAGAGACACTTTATTATCCTTTTATAAGTAAGAAATGAAAAAATAATGGTGATGTGTGCATATATGCCTCTACCATCTTGTACCCTCTTAAGATCTATGACTACAATGCAGCAATAAAATAAATCATGGATAAAGTCCAACTTTTTTGCATGATTTAAAATTCACCTGTTAATCTCACCCTATTTTCCATGCTAACATGTGTGCAATCATGTGTTTAATCCTATGCGTGTGTGAATGCGTGTGTGTGTGTGTGTGTGTGTATGTGTGTATGTGTTAATTACTGGGGATTGAATATGGGCATTCTAACTACAAGCTATATGCCCAGCCCTTTCTAACTTTTAAAATTTTTGAAATAGGGTCTCAATAAGTTGCTTAGGGCCTCATTAAGTTGCTGAGGTTGGCCTCAAATCTGTGGTCCTCCTCTCAACTTTCCAGGTACTGGGATTACAGGCTTTATATCTCCTGGATGCCACTCTTGATAACAGTGCTCCTGCTCCAACATCCTTGTTACTTTGGCCTTTGTGGATGGATACTCCTTTCCCTCCCCTTCCTCCCTACCTCTTAGGATCTCAGTCTTCCTGGTAAGCTTCCCTGGCTCCCCTACATGCGGTGTTTATTTCTCTCACAGGAGTAGGAACAGCACAGGAGCAGCCTGCTCACAGTACCCTCCAGTCATCTGTAAGCTCCTTATGTGCAGGGACCATTCTGGCCTTGCTCACTTCCACATCTTCAACACATCATCAGCACTGTGGACCCCACAAATAATTTTTGAACACATAAATGAAAATCTCAAATTTTCTAAGTATTATTCTTCCCAAGGTCTTTCTCTATAATTCACAGAGTTTCTCATTCTCTTCTGTTGTAATAGTTCATAGATCAGTTTCAAAAGGATACTAAACTTGCAGTAGTTATGGGGAAATGATGTCTGTGTATTTTCTTGGGAAGGCTTAGCTTTCGTTGGATTCTCCCATCCTAGTGAAACTGAAAAACCACCATTTTAGGAATAATCAAAAATGTTCCTGATCTTCATACAAAGAACTTAGTTTCTTCTTCCACCATGAAAATATACAAGAGTATTTAATGCCAGAGCCAGCCGGCAAAAGTACGGGTTCAGAAGAGAGGCGTGAGGATGAAGAATTCAACTCTAAGAATTTGATTCTCAGAATACTTAATTTATTCTAAAATGGAGGAGGCACCAGCCTACTATCTCTACTGGCCGACCCCTGCTCCTGGGTCAATATCTTTACCGGCCGACGCCTACTTCTGGGTCAATATCATCTATTGCACCAACACTGGGTTTGTTTTTCCAGAGGTATTTATACAGTTACAGGTCAATCAAAATCATTGTGCTACCACCACCAGAATACAATAAAGACCAATCCAAAGCACATATTTTACAGATAGGTTAATCAGTACCCTCATGCCGTCACCATCTGATCTTCTCCCAGACCTTTTTTTTTTTTTTTTTTTTGGTGGTACTGGGGTTCCTGGAAGCCCTTCTACCTCCGGGATACACTCCCAGACCTATTTTTTAACATTTTTATGTAGAAACAGAGTCTCTTAAGCCAGAGAGGCTGGCTCTGAACCAACGTGATCCTCCTGTCTCCGTCTCCCAAATGCGGGGATTACAAGCATGCGCCACCACGCCCGGCTTCTCCCAGACCTTTTATTTTTAACTTTCCATGACCCCAAACCTTGTTAACTCTGGGCAAAGGGCAGTCAGCTGAGTCAGAAATATTCATTTAGGGGAAAGCCTTAATGGCTCCCCACAATTTAATAAATATTTTCACCTGATATTACTGAGACCTGAGATACAGTATTTTCAACAATAGAAGAATAAATTTTATATAATAATCTAATAATGCATGGGCAAAGCTGAGGTGATTACCTAATTGATGAAAAAAGCAAGAAGCTTTATTAATGAAAACATTTTTATGCTAAACCAGTGACTTAGTAGTCTACTTAATTTTTTTCATGTAGGAATATCTTCACAGTTGACTCCAAAGCAGGGGACATTTAAGACACAATATGAAAAATAAGTAAGCTTTCCCCTTCTCCTACCATTTGCTTGATTTTTCTAAGTATAACAATTCTGTCTGGGAACACATGCACATACAGTAGTTTTTATATCAGAACTATACATCTCTTTATAAAAGCAAAAGGCACACACTTTTTTTTAGTTTAGCCTTTTGCCTGGATTATTTCTAGGCAGTTTACATCCATCTCTGGCATGGTAGGAGGAAGAGAAATGCCACGAGCCTCCACACCAGCTCCCTCCCTCTACAGGGAAACAAGACATGCAATAATCAACCTACCTCACTCTCCCTTAGGCCCACTTCATAACCTCTGCACACAATTCAGAGAGATGAATAAACGTTTTTAATAAAAAGAGTCAACAATACTCAACCTGCAGGCTTGGAAGTGGTCTTGGGCGTAATATTTTAACTGCCCTTTGGGAAGAGATAAATAAGGTGATTCAAATGAAATCTCTTTCCCTGTCATTTAGGCCCCACCAAATCTGAGAAAGCATGGCCTTAGAATAATCAAACTTTCCCTTTTATTTTCAAACAATAGTTTGTGAAAACTAAAAGGTATTTTCTCTTTTTTCAATAGGCTAAGCAATCATATGCATTGTATTTCCTTTTGGTCTTTGTTATAATTAACCAAAAAATCATATCTAAACAAGAAAAATATAGTAGTAAGTGTATTTTGGTGTTACTGAAATCTCGCCATCAAAATATATTCACTTCAGTTCACTTAATTCTCTGGAGAGTCAATTCCTTATTCAATTATGTTTTTGTATTCAATTAATTAATAAATAAGTGAATGGTGTAGACTACTAGTTTTCATTTTAGGCAGAAATGTTCAAAGCACCGTTTTGATTTTCAAGATGACTGGATAAAGTATGCTACTGGGATTTCATGGGTACAACTGAGCGTAAAAAACATTTCACAATGTAAACGACAGTCCCACACAATAAAGAACTTCGTGCCAAAAGCACTGACATCCCCCTTTTACAAAGCACTGAGGTCAGTCACTCAGTGGGAAACATGAAAGAAGATCCCAAGTTTCCCATTCTATCTTTAATCTTTCTTTCTGAATAAGGCCACTAAAGCAGCAGGCCAAATGGTTTGCAGCCAAGCTCACTGAAACACTGTTTGCCTGGTGAGATGTTTTCCTAAAAATCATCAAGAACGTGGCTAATGATGAACTGCCAAGAAATGCCCATCCATGTCACCTTACATAAAAGAATGTTGCTTAGAGGAACACAGCTGACCTCAGGCTCTCAACTTCCCAGCTACTATAAACAGAAACATTATTGGAAGATAGAATTGTGTATTTGGGAGGGCCAGCCTCTTAGAGTGAAAAGAAAGAGATTTGTTTCATTTTATTGAATTTTTTTTTCTGGAAAGACATATCAGGCTTCTGATTATTTTATGAAATGGGGATATTTTTTATTTATGACCCCAGACCTAGCACACAATTTCACACTAATCTTACCACTAAGTTGTTTCCACAGCCCTCCAACGTGCTGAGATTGATGATGAAAATGACCACTGCTGGAAAGGTGTTGTTATTGATGAAACCTCTGCAGTGGGAATCCCCATGCCTTCCATTCAAAGCCAGGTCTGTTTCAGAATAACCCGAGAAAAGTACTGTGCAAAAATTAATCTTCATCGTAATGGCCTGCACCCCACAGTAGACATTGATGTCTCTCTCAGCTGAAACAAAGGTATATAAAAAAAACTGTAAGTCCAAAAGCACAGCAAAAAGTATACAAATAACTTTTATATTCCCTGTTACATTTACCATCTTCTTAGTCTCACTCATTTCTAGACTCGAATACATCAAAATCCCATGTGCAAGTTATTAAGAAAAGAAGCCAGAAAAAACAGTCTTTGATTTGGTTATTTAGAGAGACCCATTCCCCTTCAAGTGTAAATTATAATTCACCTCTGTTTCCTTGTGCCTGCTGTTTAGTGGATGTGCATTAAATGTCAGTTGAGTACTGTTAAATGATAGGAGAATTGAGTGGAAAAATCAGGTTACTGAGGAAATTCAGAACTAGTGTAACTGAATTATTCAGATCACCTGTCAGAAGTAAAACTCAGCACAAATGATGTATTTTCCCAAGTGTACAAATGAAGCAGTTAAAATTCACCTTTAACCAAATTGCTAAGCACTTTGGTATTTGGTAACTCATCCCGGATATAAAAACAAAAGCCATCCTGAAGAATCCCATTTTATTTAGCCTATATTTAATCACATCAGAGAAAGGAAATGAAAAATAGTGTGTAAATATTATGAACAAAACTGCATGCCTTGCTCTAAGAAAATTTTTGCAAATGACTTTTCATGCCTCAATAAAAGAATGAACTAGGCATGAAACTATAAAACAACATTTGCCTGGTTCTCAAAGACCTTATGATTTATCAGTTATAAAGGCTTTCCCAGGTCTAGAGAAGTAAGAACACACACACACACACACACACACACACACACACACACACACACACATCTTCCCATCTCGAGTCATTTTTTTCTACACATAATAAAGAAAATGTACATAGAAAATAGACAGTCTGACTACTGGGGAGTAATAATTTCCCTGTTGGCAGATTTCACTTTTATCAGTTTCATTGGCTCCCATGGATTAAATTCTGCCCATTCCCAGAAAGAAGTGGCGAAGTCCTAACCCATGTCCTAGGTTCAGCCTGTTTTTGGAAATGGAGTTGCTGTAAAATTCAGTTAGGTACATAAATATTAGGTCACACTGGAGTAGAGGGTGGCTCCACTCAAATCAGACTGATGCACTTATCGAGGAACATGCCTGCAGTTGAAGAGACAGGTATCAGGAGAACACCAGGTGACCACAGGGATGGAAGGATGCATCTGGAAGCCCAGGTGTGCACTACTTTGTCCTGGAACACTGCCAGAAGCTAATAAATGACAATAAAAGATTCCTCCTGGGCTCTCAGGGGGTAGCATGGCCCTGCTGTGATTTTGAGCTTTTGGCCTTCAGAACTGTGAAACAGTAAATTTCCAAGGTTCTAAGTCTCCACAAGATATTAAGTTTCTATTGTTTTAAGTCACCTTTATGGTACTTTGTTATGGGCAGCATCAAGAAACTATACACAGTAACCTCACCACATTTTAACCTTGTTTCACCTATTAAATAAAGAACCTGAAAAAAGCATCAGATTTTCAAAATGTGAAAACAAATAAATAAGAACTGATTATGCCGTTTGGATAAATTACCTTGATTGTTCAAAAAATCAGAGTCAAACAAAATAAAATATATTTTTGGCAAATGATAGGATGTTCACTTAAGAAATATGTAAGTGCCACTGAAGATTTTTAGCATAGAATTAATTTGCTTACATAATTCTGTCCTAATTTAAGAGAAGACGTGTTCAATAGCACATCATTTTGGAATATTTATTCTCTATATTGTTTTTTTTCCTGGCAAAATGAGTCATATTTTGAAGATGTGAATAAGTCAATTACAAATATCTATGGTAATAATTTTAAACTCATTTTAATTACCTACAAAAACTGGGAAATCTTTTTCATGGAAAAAAGACAAATAATAGAATAGCTGTTGTAGAAAACTCCAAGCAATGTTCCTGATAGAAAAAAAATGAATTAATTAAAATATATTTGCCTTTACCAAAATAAAATAATAAATACCATTTAAGTTGGGGAAAATATCTCTATGGCCTTTGGTAACATTAACTATTTAACAGCATCCATAACATTTAAGTGATGCCCTTTCCTATAATTATATTGTTTATTTCTTTTTGTGGGTGGTACTAGGGATGGAACCCAGGGACATTCTACCCCTGAGATACAACCCCAACTCTATTTTTTATTCTTCATTTTGAAACAGGGTCTCACTGAGTTGCAAAGGGCCTCACTAAGTAGCTGAGTCTGTATGTGAACTGCTATCCTCCTGTCTCAGCTTCCCAAATGTGGGATTACAAGAGTCTGCCACCACTCCTGGCTCTATTTTGTTTATTTAAAATAATGTTTTTGAGTATCTATAAAGTTCAAAATGCATTCTAAATGTATTTATTGTTCTTTATCTACCTGTTATTCCTTAGCCCATTATCTTTATCTTTCCCTCTGGGATATTGCATCAACCTCCTAACTGGTTTCTTTATTTCCGCCCTTAACCCCCTTCAACTGGTGTAGTGTGTAATACGTTAATCCAGTCATGGAAACTTCTTACTCATATTTTCAACAGTCCTTCATTTCACTTTGGCCATATTCACATCTAGGCTCATATCCTCAGGACTCTTCATAACTTCCTACATTGTTTATACTGAATGTTTTTAATTATTTAAAAATCTATCACAGTGTTTATGCCACAATAGCAGGTACCTCCTAGAACAGAATTTTCTCAAATAGGGGCACCAAATAAATTGGAGAGAGATGAAAATAATCTCTATCTTGATCTGGTTGGGGTTATATAAATGTTAAAATTTCAAGCTACATCTTATTATACATAAATTATTCCCTAACATAGTACTGTGAACATTTTTTAAAATCCCAATACAGATTCATACAGGAGATTTTCAGTCAGTGCCTTCTTCTACTTGAAATGTTCCTCCTATCTCCAAGGTCTACCTGTGTAACTCCTACTCATCTGTTGAGACTGAATTTCATTTTCTTCTACCAAAGTTTCCCCTGGTAGCAATGTCTAAAGTATGCCACTTTGTTTTATGCTGTTATGTTGCTTTAAAGTCATACATGATTTGTGCATTTGTGCCTAGAAAGCAGGAAATATATTGACGGATGTACCTCATGAGTGATTAATTAATTACGCAAAGTCTGAGGCAATAGACTGACAATACAAAAAAGTATCAAAGTCTGTTCAAGTAGGCATATTAACATGGCCCAAAGGACAGACAGCTTGTGTAGATAGCTATAGGGTGGCAGAGAAAGCCAACATGGCCTGTACAGGCCAGTGAGGAATGGCATCCCGGAGAAGATGCCATTGATCCATTGATCTTAGTTTGAAATATCAGTAAAATTTCTCTATGGGAAGGAGTGAACATTTTATAACACAGAGGGTACATTATAAATAATGAAATATGCCCAGTCTACTTGGAAACCAGACAGTTCCATTTTTATTAGAATTTAAAATGCGAATGAAAAATGGACAGGAATGAAGCCATGGGGTAGGCACAGAGAAAATCGTAGGAAAACTATACATATAAAATAGTCTACTTATGGTAATAAAATGTCTACCTGATTATCAAATAAAATTCTCAACTATTAGAATTCACTAAGATTTGCTTTATGCTCATTGAACAAGTATCATTGCATTACGGGGCATTTCATAAAGGTACTGAACTAAATAGATATCAGTAAATTTGTCCCCAAAAAGAGGTATCATCATCCTTAACTTAAACCAGCCCAAAACATCAACTTCTTCACTTATTTGATGGGAATAACTGATGCTTAAAATATCTTAACAAGTAGATATGATGGCTGTATTTAGGTATAAAGCTCTTTACCATTTTCTGCTTTGCAATTGAAGACCTGTAACCCCTGCAGTGGAACTGAATTCACTATAAGCTTATCCCACTTGAAGATATAATAAAAAAATTAAAGGCTTTTGCAGTCTAAAAACTGAAATCTGCTCAAATCTATTCTAACTCTGTCTTCTAAAGACTTTTCACTTTTCTTCAGAGAAACATTTTTTTTCCAAGTTGTAAATACTAAAAAAAATTTGTTCACCTCAACTTTACTCTTTCAGAGGCTTTGAGGGAAAAAAAATGACAGTTCAAGATGACAAAGGATAATTTCTGCCAGAAGTAGAGACATTTTTCAGAGTTACTAAATAACCACTGTTTGGAACAAGTAAAATTTTTGAGTCTTTTGCTATCCATGATTGGCCTAAATTACTACATTCCATTGTATAATACTTGGGTATTAAACCTCTTATTAAATACAAATAAATGACAAAAAATAAAGGCATACACTCAATATCAAAATCAGTATTGATTTTAATATTGAAGACTATATATATACATATGTATATATATGTATATATATTTATATATGTATATATGTATATTTAGGGTAGGATTCTTAATGTGTGTACTTAATTTTAAAGAGTTCACTGTTGATCTAAAAAAGTAAGCATCTGTATGAAAAGCAATTCTAGAGACTAGTCTATGTTATCAAAAAATTAAGGGAAGAGCTACAAGAGCTGAACATACAAAGTCAGTGCATCAGTACTAATGCTCTAGATAAAAGCCCTATTTATTTTTATCGTATAGTATTTATTTTACTTATGTTAAAGTTTATTTTATAATTTTTACATTGATTTTATTATTCACCCTATTTATTTTCAAACTCTAAACTACATGCTATCTCCTATCAACAAAGTAATTAAAAATAAAAACATTGTCAGTCTCTGGGCCAGACTGAAGACAAAAATACTCCTTAACTTCAAGCAGCCTGTAGTCAAATAAAGGAGACAGAGGACAAGCAGCCAATTATAATACAACTTGATTATAATATGACAGGTTTATGAACAATATCTTATACAGCCTTGTCTTGGTAGGGGAGGGTTATTATGAAGAAATAAAATAACGTTAGCTGTCTCAAATTTATAAGCACTGATTTGATGATTATATGAAAAGAAGGGGTGTTACTAAAGTTTAGGTTTCTAGATTGGGGGGTGGAGTAAATTATTTTCTGAGATAAAGAATTCAGAAGGAAAAAGACGAGCTCAGTCTTTGAGAGGCTGAGGTCTATATGGGACATTCAAGCAGAAAAGCAAAGCAAGTAGTTGGAAGTGTGAGTATAATATTTGTGGATAGAAAGAGCAAAAATATCAATTTAAGAATCACCAAATTCTTAGTATATCCATAATAAATCATAATAACAGCTGAAGCTACCCACGAAAGCGTTCAGATAAAAATAGATAAGTTGAGAACAGAAAATTAGTATCAATGCTGTCCTTTGATGAAACTTTCCGTAGTTTTCTCAGCGAAATATAAGTATCCTCTTGTGCCCGTATCACCTCAATTGTGAGTCTTTACATTATATCTGGGAGTAAATATTTGCTGTTTGGTTAGATTGTGAACTCATTGAGAGCTCTGGGTTTTTACAGAGTGTGTAACAATATTCAGAAAATATTTATTAAATAAGTTATAGTTCTTTCAAAATAATGTTCATGGTTTCTAACTCTTTAATATCACGTTCCAAGATTCACAAAAATATATGCACAATTGATGTGGTTTCTTCTTGAGTGTCCACATTTTATATATCCTATGTGTACTTTGCCATTCTCTGTTTTCAAAATTTTTAATGGAATTTAGTTTCTTTAAAGTCCAAATTTGCTGAATTTGAATGGAGAATATTAAACCCATTAAATACTATAAAACTTATGGATTTTACCTCCGGGCTACACTCCCAGACCAATTTTATATTTTTATTTAAAAACAGCATCTCACTAAGTTGCTGAAAGCCTCACTAAGTAGCTGAGGCTGACTTCGAGCCTGTGAGATCATCCTGTCTCAGCTTCCCACGCCCAGCTGTATTTTACCTTTCTAATATATTAGTCTTAATATGAGACTTGTATGAGACTAGTTATATAGCTTCATTTTAGTAATGATTTTAAGTCACTTCCTTTTAATAGGGATATATTTATTTTGTTCATGTATTATTATCTTTAGCAGCAACAAGTACATAATGTCCAGTCAGGGATGACATAAACAGTATTGTTTCATTGCATAAAGTCAGCAAGATCATTATGAGTAGCATTCTCTAACCAGACATTTTATGCTTTACCATGCATCCGAATCACCAGAGAATCTTGTTAAAATGCATATTCTTATTCAGTAGATTTGGAGTGGGACTGAGTTTCAGAATTTTGCACAAGCACCTAGATGATGCCAATGTTACACGTCTCTCAGCCAATTGACCTGCTAAGTCACAACTATATCTCTTGCCCGGACAGAGCTCTTAGGTGGATTCCACTTGGAGAAGTTAAGCACACTCACCAAATATCACTTTGTATAATTTATATGCTTGGAAAAGGAAAATGTTTTAATGAAAAAGAGTCAGAAAGGAGAGATAAGTTATATGTAACTCTCTTCCTTGTCTGAAGAATTAACTGGGTTTAAATCTCAATAAGATGGCTCATAAAAAGGCACCATGGTCCAATTTCTTCCTAACTTTCACATAAGAGGAATACATTAAACCTTTCGTATTATGTGGATGGCTAATCTCACTTAGCATAATATTCTCCAGTTCCATCCATTTCCCTGTAAATGGCATAATGTTGTTCTTCTTTAGAATTCCAATGTATGTATGTCATAATTTGTAATCAATTCATCTGTTGATGGACACTTAGACTGGTTCCACAGTTAGGCAATTATGAATTGTGCTGCTATAAACATAGACATGCATGTGTTATTTTGGTAGTCTGGTTTCAAAAATACACACATTTATCCATGTCAATCACAATGTCATGCATGGGGAGGTAAATAAGTGGAGTGGAAACTGGAGGAGGGCTCGCTGAGTGCTGTGTGCATGTATACCTTTATCATTCAAAGCCTCATCATAATGTATGATTACAGGGAAAGAATAAAATAATTAAAATGTTATAAGTTTCTATCATAAAAATGTCTCCATGTGTGTAGCCTAAATAAGCATACTTTAATGTTCCATTTTCTCCTTTTCCTGTCTACCCATTTCACAAACTACAACAGTTTAATAACTAGAGGAAGCATAATGGCTACTTCAAAAGTTAATTATGCCAAGTGCTTCTAAGAAAGGTATTTCCTATCCCACTATGGTCAAGGAATCCAGAGGAAAAATCTACTTCCTGCCCCTGGCAAGATGCTACCTTGGAAACTCAATAGATCAGGCATAAGATAGAGTGGGGAGGGCCACAGTGAGTAAGTCGGTGGAGGTTCTGCACAACTTAGATACAAGGATCATGGAAACGTGACCATACTAATATCCATGGAATTATCTATGTACTTAAATGAAGAATTGGTATAAAACCTAATAGTTTAAACAAAAATCTATTCAATATAGTAGGAGGAAACTATTTTGTATGCTGAAGAGTGCTCTGATGTGCCTCAGAAAATATCACCTGCCAATAATTTACTTCTTTTAATACTAATTTATTCTATATCACTAGACTCTAGGAGTAATTTATATATGATGTCTGCTTCTATTTCTGAAATGAGAGGTGATATTTTTCACTATGGAGGGTTACAATTTGCATGAATAACAGATGTTATGTATGTTGTTTTAACTGATTTTTAAAGTAGTTATATTTCCCCCCACCAAGTTTTTATACAAGATTAAGATTTGGGTACTAAAACAGCAAGAATTCCTAAAGGGCTATTGATATTGCATCTATACAAAATACCAACAGCTGATAAAGAATTTAAAATGGATTAGGAATTCAAGTTTCCTCTCTACATTGAACAGGTTTCTTGCCACCTTAGTTTTTTAGTGCAACATCTGTTTCTCGTTAGCAAATACAAGCTGTTATTTCCATTGCTGTAGAAAGTTCATATGCAGTCTGAGGCAAACTTTGCAGAGTTATAATCACATTTGCTGCTCCATCTTCTTTGGAACCAGAAGAGTTTGGTCAACTTTTCAGGCAATAAAAAAATAAATGCACATAGGTTGTGTTTATGCAAAGGAAGTGCAAATTCAATGCAATAGATAATTTCATTTTTAAAATAAAGAAGTCCATGGACTAAGCATTACTCATTCACTGAACTTACTGAATGCTCTCTTCTCTGCTGCATTTTATCACTGCAGGTTAGTAAGATTTTTATTAGTAATTGCTGCCTGAATCAGTTCTTCCGCTTCTTCTCTCAGTAATCACACTCACGGGTACAAACCAGAAAACAACCATCCTCTTGACAACATGGAGACCAAAACACTGCTACCACTGTGAGGCAGGAGAAGTGGCATTTCTTATTTTACACAGAGGCTAGCACATGTTCCTTGGGATAATTACTTCATTATCCACTATTATTTAGTTATTGAGAACAGGTCAGTGCAATGGTTAAGCAAAGTCTAACAGAAAAAAATAGCTCATTTTAAAAAAAACTCACCTATGAATTCTATTAATGGAATCAGTGATTCTTAGTTTTCTTTTTTTTGTATGTGTGTTGTGAGGAGTAGAAGAAGAAATTCTGTGATATGCCCAGCACTCAATATATGGACCATATTATTTCCTTCCATATTAGTGCTATTTTTATTTATTATTTATTATTTATTATTTTTTGGTGGTACTGGGGTTCCTGGGAGCCCTTCTACCTCTGGGCTACACTCCCAGACCTATTTTATATTTGGAAACAGGGTCTCCTACGCCAGCGCGGCTGGCTTCGAACCTGCGCGATCCTCCTGTCTCCGCCTCCCAAGCGCGGGGATTACAAGCGTGCGCCACCACGGCCGGCTAGTGATATTTTTAATAGAATACCAAATTACAATCTAAAAAATTACAAGTTACATTGAGTTTCCTTAGTTCACCATGAAACACTGCCAGGCCATAAAGTCTCTAGTGCCATAAATCCATTGATCTCTTTGGTTGTGTCAATATCACCTAAATACTTTTTAGAGGTCTGCAAGATTAGCCTAAACCTCATATGCTACTTTCTTTCAGAATATCAGCTAGTGCCAGAGAAATCTTTAATCAATCATAGGAACCAGGTGCATTTCTCTGCAGGTTTTACCTGGCCAAATGTATCTCTTTGTTACTCTAAACAGTCAACTGTGTTTTGAATTTTAGTCTGGGAATAGCACAATTATAATTTCAGTAAAGAATGAGTCTGCTTCTTACTATTGGCTTGGATAGCTGAAATTTAACTACATCTAAAATGAGAGGATATCTCTTTAAATTTAAATGAATTAGACCATGGTGGTTCTCTTGGCCCAAGAATAAATGCCATGGAAATTAAAGAAAATAGTTCTAATGTCAGGAAACAGCAAAGGTCAGATGGGGTGAGATGATTACTCTCATCATTATTAACAGTGCTTTGCATTTAGATGGCCCTCTCCTTTGCCAGGCTCATTCTCATTCTGCCTCATTGCTTAGAGTCTGATCAGCTCACAGAACTTCCAATGACATCAGGGATGATCCTGATGTGGAAAAGAAGCCAAAAGGCAGGAGGGCAATGAGCAATTAACCTTCAGGCTTTATTTGCTCACTCTGTTCTTTTTGCAAACAACCTGCAAAAATGGTATTAAATAACACTCATAAAATATTTTCATGTCTCTTTTAGAACTTCTGATTTAGTTGTTAGGGTTCTCTTTAAATACAAATGTTAAATTATAACAAGCTCTGTATCTCTCTGTCTCTGTCTCTCTCTGTCTCTCTCTGTCTCTCTCTCTGTCTCTCTCATTCTCTCTCTCTTACATATTTATATTTAATATATCTATATATGTTACATATATTCATATACATTATATATTCATATATATAGATTTGCATATATATATATATATATTCATATATATTTGCCTAAATCAGATGGTACTAAAACTGCTAACTCTTTAACTCTATTAAGGAAAAATTCACATTAAAATAAGAGGCTTGACTTTTTCTTTTGAAAATAAGATATTTCTCCCTCCCTTTTCTTAAAACATTTACTTTGGACATTGAAATTTGTATTTTCTCCTAACTTTGTGATATATAAAAATCCTTTCAGAAACCAGATGGGACCTTTATAAGCCTTATGACCTAGGTATGTCTTTCTCAATGATCTGAGAGCCCTTTATTTGAGTTGCAAACATCAAGTGAAGTACCACTAATATCTTCCAGTTTTTATGAAAAGATGTAGAGCTAACCTCTTCTTGTGTGAACCTTGATTCAAATTTCAAAACTGCTTCCTATCATAAGGAAATAAAAAGCTTATTTTTCCCCTGGATAAGGATGATAAGCTAACACAGATGGTCACCCCAATTACCAGGTGGAATTAGGATGTGTGACAAATGGTGCTGTCAAGTCCTCTTACTTGAGGACCAGTTATTGTTTACCTTGAAAAAAAAAAAATATATATATATATATATATTAGGCTGCATCTGCTTGGTTGTATAAAAGGGTGAGATTTATTTTTGTCTTTGCAATCTCTTTTTTGCTGTTGTTGTTGTACTGGGGTTCCTGGAAACCCTTCTACCTCTGGGCTACACTCCAGACACCTATTTTTTTATATTTTTATTTGGAAACAGGGTCTCTTAAGCCAGTGCAGCTGGCTTCAAACCTGTGCAATCCTCCTGCCTCTGCCTCCCAAGCGTGGGGATTACAAGAGTATGCCACCATGCCTGGCTCCTTGCAATCTCTTAGTAATTGACTCTGATGTGCATTAAATCCTTATTTTAATGCTTATTTGATGATAAAAAGTGTTTTCTTTCTCAACTAAGTTGGGGGAAAGGATTTGAAGATTAGAAACTTTTTAATCCTATTTTCTCAAGATATATATTTTAATTGGAATAATTGACTCCATAAAATAACAGAATACAGTGTTGCTTGTTCTTAGCCATAATAGACTTTAGACTCATCTACAGGGTTTAAAATTCAGATTTTCATCAACACATTCGGGTTGAATATGTTGGAATGAAGTCGTGAATGCCACACCTATGACAGCTATCCAAGGTGATTTTATTGCAAGTGGTCAGTATAGGCCATTATAAATGAATGTTTTAGTGTAATTTTTTAAAAATTCACCATATGCTTCTTTTACTGTCCTTATGCTGTTTTAGTGACTTCTTGGTTGATTAACCAGTTTTGTGCACATTTACAAATATATATATAACTGCAACATCAGCCAATTTTCTGCTGAGCAATCTTTTTGTATCTTATCTCACTTACTTTACAGCTTCTCACGCCCTCATAGCAGTACCATGTACTTAATACCCTTCCTACCTCCCTGGCCAGGCCTCTGTCCCAGCCTTCCGTGAAGACCATTGCTTCCCACTGCATGTGGAAGTGAATGCAGTCAGCATCTCTAACCTTCTCTTTCTAGGTCTTGGTCTCTCCTGTCTTAAACCAAAGAAACAGTAGCTACTTTGCCAAGGTTGGCTCCCTTCCTTCACCATTCATCTTGTTTGTGTTTTCCTTTCTCATTACATCTATTATTCCTTTAGTAGTATTTCCAATCTCTGAATGCTTTCCCTTTCCTTGAGGCTCTCCAGTCCAAACATACTGTTTTATCATTTCAATTTCAGGTTCAGATTACTATTCTTTTTCTTTCACCACAAAATTATCTAAGTAATGGCCTTTTTTTCAATTAGTTCACTGCTTTCCTCTCCCTGACTCACTGCTCTCACACTGCACAGGGATTCCACTCCCACAGAGCTGTCATCAGTTTTGACTTCTCTGACTCAGGTCTCTGTTTCCTACTATTCAAAAGAATATGTCACTATACATCCTTTTTAAAAATGCCTCTAACCTATTATTTCCAAACTCAAACTCTTTCTTTAAATTATGCAAGTGCCCTGTAGTTTGGGGTGTCAGTTAGCAGTATCAACATCCAGGTATCAAAGTCCAACACCTCCTTTAATCTTGCCTTTCTCTCATCCTCCTAAATTTAGTTGGTTTTCAGTTTCTACTGAGTCCACCACAAAAATACCTGATAAAGTTGTTTCCTTTCTCTGCTCACACTGTCATTGCCTTCATAATATTTCTCTATGCCTCTAGTCCCTTTGAACTTGGTTCTTTCGCTTTTCCCAATATCTGTTTTCTAAAAACGAAAGGTGACCTCATCAAACCTTTTTAAAAGTATATTTAAGAGGTCTCAAAGGCTCTTCATTATCTATCAAATAAAGGCAGACCACTTTCATTATACAACATAATAGATAAAGCCAAAACAATTGAACCCGAATTTGCTTAATAATCTAGTTCTAATTAGTTTATAGGCTATGCAGGCAGAGAGGGGCCATGTGGAATTACATCTCTGAACTGCAATCAGCCAAATTTAGAGTGTCAGAATTCTGCAGAACAAATAAAAAATTAGACACAACTTGATGAATATTAGAAGATATTGAATGAAATATTAAATCTTTTAGATGTATACATGAAGTATAATGATTTTAAAGTTCTTTTCCATTAAAATGTATAAGGAAGCATAAATAAATTTACTTTATAATATTCCAGAGATAGAAGTGGTAAAGATACATTAAACATAATTTATAAATGTCTATAGTTGAATAAATTTTGAAATCAGTATAAGTGCTATATTTACTCACCTCTATACTTTTCTATGTTTGAATTTTTTCTTAATAAAAAACTACAAAAATAATTAATTTGTGATGTTTAAAACCATTAGGGACGCTGCCTTATCACACTTCATAAATTAACCTTTAGACACTCCACACCACAGCCTCTGTATTTCACTTTACATGCAAAGAACTTGAACACTAGATCTGGGTTCATAAAACCATGTTTAAAGTAGGCCATGTTTAAAATAGAAATCTCACTTCAGCCATGTAGCTACCTCCTGATTGCTGTGACGGAGCATTGTTGCCCTCGCATGCTCCAAACACAGAAGTTTGGGGAATTTAGAAAATTCAAAACAGAGTCAAATGTACACGGTTTACATGGCAGGCTTGGAAAAGTATTTTCAAATTCTCTAATCATTATTTTGTAAATTTTGAAATGTGGTTCTACAATTCTAGTGATTACAAAATGACAAACACTTTAAGAAAATATGGAGAATCTCACTGAGCAAAGACCTTAGAAATCTTTGAAACATGCTCATTAATATTGTCAAAATTTCATTTTAATCATAATAATAATGTTTCTATGAAATTAATTCTGTAGCTCACCTGTATATTTTGGCTATAACCCACATCTCATTGAAATAGTATTTGGGGGCTTCACATAATATTTCACAATCATTTTCTTAATCATTATTCCTAGATAGCTCTATTTGCCTTTAAGGGCAGTTTTACAAATCTAAATTAACTTATAAAACAGTCATCAATTAGACAAAATTTTGAATAAAATCAGACTCTCCCTATTTTATGACCCACTAGACAATTTTTCACATTTGGGATTAGCCATTATAATATTAACTGTCATGAACACTTTGTATGTTAATGTGGATATAAATTACAACTCAAGAAAAATGTCTCTTGTAATTTGCCACTTGTTAATTTCCATGTAATGTAAAGGGATAAACCCACATTTTCCATATGTATTTAAATGATTTACTATTCAAACATAATTTTTTTTATTCCAGGAGCAATTAGAGAATAGATTAGGTTCAAACTTACCAGGAAATCTACTGTGGAGATTGGCATCACAGTTGTAACCATTGAACTGAGCAGAACCTGGAAGCACTTTTATTGTTAGAAGCAGCAACAACCATACTTGTTCCATTGCAAAACCTAGAAAAGAGTTGTTTATCATGTTAACATCACCAGCCTTCACTCCTACTTACTGATAAAACTAAGGAGAAGTCAGTTCATGGATGGATACAGAGTCATGCATAAAAAGCGAAAGGGAAATAAAATCATAAAGGTTTACTCACGTGGTCAAAACTCATGAAAAACGAAGATGGTCAGAAATAATGACAAAAATGATGGCAGATATTTTATTCACAATATCTCAATGTTATTTTTGTAATTTGACTTCAATCTTCTAATAGAAATAAAGCTAGGCTTTTGCATTATAAAAGCTAAACTATGTCATAGTCAACATGATTTATATTATGATGTGAAACTATAACACACCAATAAAAGCATGTTTAAAAAAGAAAGTCTAAGGTATAAATCATAAAGTTGATAAAAAAAATTACATAAAAGGAGTTCAAACCAAGTATCTAGAAGAGTAGAACAGCTCTGCTAAGGAGACTTACCATTTGGAGACAACTGAACACATATAATATCAACATACATAAAGTCAGAGTGGTTTCCATACTCATAATCAAAGAGAATTGTCAATACTCTTTATGACCAAACACTGTCAGAAATTTTTTATCTCAATTGAAAAAAGTTACTGTAACTTCTCAAAAAATCAATGGCTCGTGTATTATATTCTCAGAAAATATATAGATAAAGCAAGGGAAGAATGAACAGCAAGATCATGTGAACTATGTCATAGATCCTACAATGACTACTCCCCAATATATAATGAGGACTGATATGGATATATGAGCATAAAGTAATTAGAATTGTTTTTTTTAAGATATGGGCAACAGCTAAACAAATAAGTAGAAATGACTTTAATACTTAAACACCAGTCAGACTGATGTTTAATAATTTTTCTGGGTGCCTTTTTATTGGTTTGATTAAAATAAAAACATCCTTTAGAAACTCCCAACTCATTTATACAGCACTGTTTGTATATTGAATTAAAGTTTTTCATGTTGCTGGCTTTGGTTTATGTATGAAAAGCCAAAAGAAGCCATGGTGGGCTTGTAATCCCAACTTTAGGGAGGAAGAGACAGAAGGATCGCTATTCGCAGAAAGTCTCAGCTACTTTGTGAAGCTATTTGCAATTCAGTGAGACCCTGTTTCAAAAATAAAAAGCCTAAAAAATAGGGCTGGAGGTTTAGCTCTGCGGTAGAATGCTCCTGGGCTCCATTCCCAGTACCACAAACAAACAAACAAACAAAAAAAGCCAAAGAAAATAAAATTATAAAGGTTTACTCAAATAATTTAGTGCATTTTAAAAGCTTGGGTTTGGGGTGAAAATGATGTTTAAGCTGTTATTAAAGAACTATCTTATTCTTTAGCCAAAGGAAGGAAATACATCTTGCTTTTATATCATCATTTTAGAGTAATAAGTTTATGGTGAACAAAGTCATTTTGGCGAGGATGTGGGAAAGGAAGACAGGAGTTTAGTCTCAAAAATAGTCTGCAAAAAGATTAATTCAACAGTAGGTTTCTTCATTAGGTATTATAATATACTAACCCAGTCACAAACCTAATGACTTTGGGAAGAACAGCCATATGTCTGGTTAGTTCTGATCCCCTGGGACAGTCCACAAACAAAAGACTCACAGAAGTGGCCAACTCACACCTGAGTTCCAATAACCACATCTATACCCTCATTTTCTATTTCTATGCCATCACTTCTGTACCATCTCCAAATACATAATTTCTACACCATTATTATCTAGTTCTTAAATAAACCTAAAATAAAGCAAGAACAAAACAACCCTGCAATTTTGTAGTTTCTGTAAGACTGCTGGGAGAGAGAACAGCTTGGTTCAGAGTGCTACACACCACCATACACACATTTATTCCACAACCCGCCACTCCTTTTTTGCAAGGTGTCCCAATAATCTCCAGCAGCTACTGGAAGTTCTAGACCCTCACTGTCACAGTCTTCCAACACAGAATAGAAATAGGTCCTAAGAACTAAGAGTCAGGAGTCTAAGTTAGTAAGCTAGTTTTATACTGAAATGCTTTCTAGCTTTTATTTTTGCTAATAGGAGAAAAACATTTGAAGGCACACTTCACAAAAGATATGCCAGATCATTTACCTACAGTTTCACATTTATATACCTGTAATGATTAGATGAGTTTAGAATTATTACTGCATATAGAGGGAAAAGAAAAAGGGTTTGAATGGTTAAATAATACACTCCAATTCCAGAAAATTTTAATAATCAAGTTGGCTGCACCAGTTTATTTAAACATTGTTAGTAAATAAATTTAGCAATTCTGCCAGATGACATTTCCATCACTGGCTGCTTTCTTTAACTTTTTTCCCATTTTCAAACAATTTATTATTTCCTGGTCACTAAAATAAGATTCAAACAAATCCAAAAATTAACTAACCAGTGGCATACAATTATTGATAAACCATTTCATGTGGCATATATTTCCCAATTTTTTCAAAGAATTTCTTATGCCATGGTCACTAAAATAAGATTCAAACAAATACAAAAAGTAACTGACAAGTGGTATACATTTATGATAATCCATTTCTTTTAGGTAGAGCTGATTTTTAAAATAACTTAAAAGAAACATACAAAAAGCATTTCTAAAAAGATTATAAATAAAAAATAGAAATTAGAATAAAATTAAAATAATCAAATCAGAAAATGCTGCATCTTAAAACATGTGAAATAGACTAAAGTCTTACAAGTATCCCTTTCTTCCTAACTTTTCCAGATATGAATATTAACTATAATGAATTACAAATATCTGCCCATATTCACTCTTTAAATTAAAACTCTTTACTAAAAATTAAATTTAAGTATCAGAAAAAGTCTTAAATTTATACATGACTCAAAGCTAGACAAGATGATGTATCCCTTAGCTTTTTTAAATTATATACACTTTAATAGATCTTTTCACCCAATAAACAATAAAAAATTCTTAAACTACCATTGCAATTTTTAAATAATTATATTTCATATGGTTACTATAAGAGAAAATGTTTTATTAGAAATGGGGGAGACCCTCATTTTTCATTATGAAAACAATAAAAATATTTGTATAGACAAAACTGGATACGTATCCCTTAACAAAAATAGATATAAACTTCATGCTATTTAAAACAATCTACTAAAGGCAATGGTAGTCTTAGCCTTATAGCTTTAAATCATACCTATGCTTATCCAAAAAAGGCATGCCAACATCCTTCATACTTTGAGGAGAAACAAAAGCACTGTCATAGAGACTAAAAACCTTAGAAGAAGGAGAAGTCAATATTGCCAGCAGTGGCAATGAGTTTACCATGCCCGTGACAGCTCCAGATCAGTGCACACAACAACTGTAAGTGAAATCGCAGCCCCTAAAAGAGAAATTCCAGCACTGCACCCCCAGGGACTTTCACAGCTTTGATAATCTCCCTAGGTCTGAGATTGTGCAGTACAACCCAGTGAAGAGTAGCAGTGGCAGAGATACCACACCCTAGTCGCAGCTTCCTGTGTGAAAATGCCCAGCCCAGCACCCACACAGTCTTGCGCAGCCTCAATTAACTCCCTGGGTCTGAGACTTTGAAATACAACCCAATAAAGGAGTAGTGGTGGCTGAGATTACCACACACTCGAAATCCAGAATACCCTAAGTGAAGTCATGGTGACCCAGGGAAGAAACCAGAGAAGGCACAAATTTTTGAAATCATGGGAAATAGGAACAACAATGTAGCAATGAATGCCTACAACCCCACAAAATCAGAACCTATTAGCACAGAACTTCAGAGATCTCCAGAAGATTAAATCAGGAATATAACTGTAGAAATAATACAGGACCATCAAAAAGAATTTAGAGAGAGTCTAAAAGAAATAAAGGATGCCATCATTGAAGTAAAGGAATCAATTCAAACTATAAACAATCGATTAGACCACATGGAGAATAGAATCTCACTCTTAGAAGATGATCACTCCAAAAGTGAATGCATAGTTTATAACTTAGGAAAAAAATCTGACAGCAGGAATTTGACATTGAAGAAATATGAGCCCATTTTAAGAGAGCTAACCTAAGAATTATTGGCATAGAGGAGGGAAAAGAAGGTGAAACCAAAGGGATCAATAATATCTTCAAAGAAGTAATAGCAGAAAATTTTCCAAACATAGAGTAAGAGGTCGATATACAGGTCCAGGAAACTCCATTTAGACTGGATTAGAGAAAAGGTTCACCATGCCACATAATTTTCAAAATGACCAATGTAGAAGCCAAGGACAGAATATTAAAAGCAACAAAAACAAAGGGCCAAGTGACATTCAGAGGCAAACCAATTAGAATCACTCCAGACTTCCTAAACCAAGTCATGAAAGCCAGAAGGGCTTGGAGTAACTTATTCAAAACTCTGAAAGAAAACAACTTCCAGCCCCTAATTTTCTACCCACCAAAACTATCTATCAAATTATATGGGAAAATAAATAGCTTCCATGACAAACAGAAACTGAAGAAATTTATGTCTTCAAAATCAGTGCTAGAGAAAATACTCAAAGAGATTAACTACAAAGAAGGAATATGTAATACACACCAGAACCAGAGAAATAAGATTCTCTATCCAGCAAGACAATAGATCAAAGAAGAATAAACAGTATTTCAAACAAAATATAAATCTAACATGTTAGAAATTAAAAATTATCTTCAATAATCACACTGAATGTAAATGGCCTCAATTCTCCAATAAAAAGACATAAAGTGTCAAAATGGATTAAAAAGCAGAATCCATACACCTTTGCTTACAAGAAACACACCTTACAAGTAAAGATAGGAACAAACTCAAGGTAAAGGGCTGGAGAAAGGTAATTCATGATAACAGAACTCCAAGGCAAGCAGGAGTAGCCATGATATCAGTCAAGTTAGACTTTAAGCCCAAACTTATTAGAAGAGACAAAGAAGGTCATATTTTACTGATAAAAGGAATAATCCAGCAAGAGGAAATAACAATAATCAACATCTATGCCTCAAATATAGGTGCAGCTACTTTCATAAAACAAACTCTTTGTGACACAAAGTCACACATAAATCCCAGTACAATAATACTGGGAGACTTCAACATGCCTCTTACAATATTAGACTGATCTTCCAGACAAAAGTTCAGTAAAAATGCCTCAAAACTACAGAATACCATTAATCAAATGGACCTGTTGGACACATATAGAATATTTTACCCAACTACAGCAGAGTTTACATTTTTCTCAGCTGTTCACAGAACCTTCTCCAAAATAGATCACATCCTTGGCCATAAAATTAGCATAAGAAAATTAAAAATATGTTACATACTTCTCTCTGTCCTTTCATACCATAATGGAAGGAAACTAGAAATCAACTATAAGAAGATCGAGAGAAACAACATAAACATGTGGAGACTGAACACCACACTTCTGAATGAAGAATGGCTCATAGAAGATGTAATAGGTGAAATAAAAAAATTCCTAGAAACAAATGAAAATAAAGATACAACATATTAAAACCTCTGGAACACTTTGAAACCATTATTAAGAGGACATTTATACCACTGAGTGCTCACATAAGAAAAACAGAAAATCTTCAAATAAATAACCCAATGACACACTTCAAAGCCCTTGCAAAACAGGAACAATATAACCCCCAAACCAGTAGAAGACAGGAAATTATTAAAATCTGAGCAGAAATTAACGAAGTAGAGAATAAAAAAATACAGAAAATCAACAAAACCAAAAGTTCATTTCTTGAAAAAAATTAACAAGATAGATAAACCACTAGCCAATATAACTAAAACAAAGAATCAACCCAAATTATGAAGATAAGAGATGAAAAAGGAGACATTACTACTGACAGTTTAGAAATCCAGAGGATTATCAGAAAGTACTTTAAAAAATTATTATCCAACAAAATGGAAAAGCTGGAGGAAATTGACAACTTACCAGATAAATACAACCTACCTAAATGGAGTCAAGAAGATATAGAACACTTAATCTAACCAATAACAATCAAAGAGATTGAAATAGCAATAGAGACCTTACCATCAAAGAAAAGCCTAGGACCAGATGGTTTTCCAGGTGAATTCTATAAAACCTTTATAGAAGAGCTAACCCCAATACTCCTCAAACTATTTCATAAAATAGGAAAAAGTGAGACTCTCCCAAATACATTCTATGAAGCCAACATCATGCTAATACCCAAACCGAATAAAGACAGTTCAAGGAAGGAAAACTACAGGCTTATATCTCTGATGAACTTGGATGCAAAACTATTAAACAAAATACTAGCAACATACATTCAAAAAAACATAAAGAAAATCATACAACATGACCAGGTAGGGTTTATCCCAGGTATGCAAGCCTGGTTCAACATACAAAAATCAATCCATGTAATTCATCATATAAACAGAATCAAAGACAAAAATCACATGATCATTTCAATAGATGCTGAAAAAGCATTTGATAAATCCAACATCCATTTGTGATTAAAAAAAACACTCCAGAGAATTGTAATAGAAGGAACATATCTTAACATCATAAAGGCAATCTACAATAAGCTGCCAACATCATATTAGATGGGGGAAAACTTTGAGAATTTCCCCTAAAAACAGGAACAAGACAAAGATGTCCATTATCATCCCTTCTCTTCAATATAATATTAGAGACTCTAACCAGAGCAATAAGGCAAGAAAGGGAAATCAAAGGAGTACAAATAGGAGAAGAAGAGCTCAAACATTCAATATTTGCAGATGACATGATAATATGTTTAGAAAACCCAACAAACTCAAACAAACAAACTCAAAAAGGCTTATAGAACTGATAAACACATTCAGAAAAGTGTCTGGATACAAAAAATCAATCTTAAAAAATCAGAAGCATTTTTGTACACCAACCATAAATATACTGAAAAAGAAATTCAGAAAAAATTTCCACTCAAGATCTCCCACAAAAAATAAAATACTTAAGAATAAACTTAACCAAGGAAGTAAAAGATCTCTACAAAGAAAAATATAAAGTATTGAAAAAAGAAATCGAAGATCTTAAAAGATAGAAAGATCCCCTGTGTTCATGGATAGGCAGAATAAATATCATTAAAATAACCATCCTTCCAAAAGTGATCTACACACACAATGCAATGCCCATTAAACTACCAAGATCATTCCCCACAGACATAGAAAAATCAGTTCTTAAATTTACTTGGAATAACAAAAAGCCCATAACAGCCAAAGTAGTTCTCAGAAACAGAAATCTTGCAGGAGGAATCACAATACTTGACTTTAAACTATACTACAAATCCATTGTAATAAAAACAGCATGGTACTGGCACAAAAACAGATACATAGACCAATGGAGCAGAATAGAAGACCCAGAAACAAATCCACACACTTTCAGCCAATTGATTTTTGAAAAAGGGGCCAAAACATACACTGGAAAAAAGTTAGCCTCTTCAACAAATGGTGTTGGCAAAACTGGTTAACCATATGCAGAAAATTGGAAATTAATCCCAATTTCTCACCCTGCACAAGAGTCAATTCAAGATGGATCAAAGACTTGGAAATTAAACCAGAGAACTTGAAGCTCCTTGAGGAGGGCATAGGTCCAAAACTGCAACACATAAGCACAGATAAACATTTTTTCAACAAGACCCCAAAGGCACAACAAATTAAAAGGCAAATCAGTACATGGGATTGCACGAAACTGAAGAGCTTCTGTTCAGCAAAAGAAACTGTCAAGAACCTCAAACGAGAACCAACAAAATGGGAGATCTTTGCTACCTACTCCTCTGATAGAGGACTAATACCTAGAATATACAGAGAACTCAATAAACTCAACACTAAAAAAAGTCCAATCAAAAAATGGGCAAGCAAACTAAATAGATACTTCATGAAAGAAGAAATTCAAATGGCCAATAAATGCATGGAAAAATGTTCAACATGATTGTCAATTACAGAGATGCAAATCAAAACTACCCTGAGATTCCACCTAACCCCAACTAGAATGGCAATCATTCAGAGAAGTGGGAACTCTAAAACATTGTTGGTGGGATTGCAAATTAGTGCAACCACTTTGGAAAAAAGTATGGAGAATCCTCAGAAAAATGGTAAGAAATCTACCATTTGATCCAGCAGTAACACTTCTGGGTATCTACCCAAAAGAAAGGAAACAAAACTTCCAAACTAATGCATGTGTATTGATTTTCATAGCTGCACAATTCACCATCGCCAAACTATGGAACCAGCCAAAATGTCCATCAACAGATGAGTGGATTACAAAACTGTGGGATATGTACACAATGGAATTTTACTCAGCCATTAAAAAAACTCACTTATATCATTTTCAGGGAAATGGATGGAAGTGGAGGACATTATGCTAAATGAGATTAGTCAGTCACAAAAAATAAGAAATCAGATGCTTTCCCTAATATATGAAAGCTAAGGAGAAATGGGTCATAGGAGGAACTCTAGATGAAAAAGGAAATTCTATAGAGGAGCAAACAAGACAAGCTAAATGAGGGGATGAGAGGGAGGAAGAAGGACATTCTCTAAAACACACAATGTACTTAAACATATCAAAAGTCACCCACTAAGCCAAGCATGGGAAGGAGAAATGGGAAGGGAATGAGGTGGGAATTAGGTAGGGGCTAAATGGGTGATGTGTACAATTATGTCCACACAAATTTTTTACCCCAATATGATGTATGAATATAACTCACCAAAAAAATTAAAAAAGGAGAAAACATAGATGAGCAAATAAGACCTAAGTTAGGGGGTTGGGAGGAGAGAAGAGGGAAATTCCCTAATGTATATGAAGTACATTACAAACATATCAAAGTCAATCACTAAACAACATGAGAAGGAGAGAGGGGTAGGGAATGGGGTGAGAATTGGGGAAGGGCTAAATGAGTGATGTGTTCATGTATGCCTCTACCATCTTGTACTCCATTAAGATGTGTGACTACAGACCTATTTTTTATATTTTATTGGAAACAGGGTCTCACTAAGTTGCTGAGAGCCTTACTAAGTAGCTAAGGCTGGTTTCGAATCTGTGCGATCCTCCTGTCTCAGCCTCCCATGCGCAAGGATTACAAAAACAATGTATAAATACAATGTACCAATAAAAAAGAAAAATCTAAAGTAAAAAAAAATTCAAAGGAAATAAAGTGAATAACCCAGAAAAAAGTCATTTTAATGAAGGAGATAGGGTAGAAGGCAACTTGCTCTAACATAAAATACATTTATTTCCCTATTAGCAGATTTGGTTTCAAATTCTTCCTCAGCCATTCTTTAGATTTTATCAAAATCAAGATGATTTTCATAAGAATTTATAAACTTTAAGAACATAGCATAGTCAGATATAGAAGGCACTGCAATCTGAAGGCTCAGGGCTACCAATTACTGTTGTATAATCATGCCCTGCACAGGGACATCCAAGGGAAAGAACAATGACCAGGACAGCGCTCTTTTGGCCAAGCCATGTGTTCTGGACCTACACTGGGATATAGTGTCCCATGAGCTAGTGACAGCCCCGATTAGTTGAACCATGTAATTTGGTTTATAGTAATATTTGTATTATCATGGTTATAATATTGATGTGTAGTAGGAAAGAATTTTTAAAAGATATCTCTCATATAAGAAATATCCATATTTTTAATCCATATAAGCTTGGCAGTGTTTGTGTCATTTTTAAACTTCTAGAGACTCTAAATATTCCATCTCCAAGTTAAAACAAAATGATGAACTTGAAAACTTCTCATCCTTAGCTCTACCTCTATACTTTTCTCTGAACATAGAAAACCTGAACATCAACTCACAGTAGCAATCGTGAAGTAACCTTACTACAATTTCCATTTTTCTTTTTCCTGAAGTGAAATTAATTACTTGGGATTTGGGGACTATATTAAGACTCTGCACTCATCAAAGTATAATGTCCTGAATGCTAATATTCCCTAGATCTTGAACAGGAGCATTTCCAGACACATGTATTCTAGTCCTAATCTGGCTAAAAAGCTTAGCAATAGGCTGATTTCTGTGGTCTACTCTGCGGTGATCTGCTTGTTTTTCCACTGTAGCTCCAGCAAACCTTTGTTGGAAAAATTAGCAGATACACTTCCCATTTCCAACATACATCTATGTGTAGCAACCAGTGTCCCTATTGGGTAATGTTAGTGATTTACAATAATAACAGAGCCAATATTATAAAATATTAATGGTATTCTGAGATAACAAACCTTGAAGATATATGTGCACAAAAGTTTTGGAAATATTTTTGCTTATTATTTTCATGAATTTAAATTGATGAGGATAAGGGAGGAAGAAGAGGATGGAATTCCAGAGTGTTGATTTTAAAAGATACCTATGTTTCTTAAATTCATACTAATAGGCTCTGTGTTCTATATTTATCAAAACAAAAGAAGTCATATGCTGAGCAAATTGTTATCAAATATAGCGTGTTTCTCATATTCAAATTTTCTTCTCCAATGATAACTTCTTCTGAAATATGCATGTCTAATTTATGTATTTAAGAATGGATTTGAAATTAGAAAAATATAATTTCAGTTTCAATTCTTAGTTAATTTTATTTGTATATAGTTGTATCATCAGTACTGTTCACTACATTTTTTTATAATCTTTAATTGACCTGCTTTTTTGAAATCTGTTATGAGCCACGCACAGGGCTGTGTTTAATATTCAGCTACTAACATAGATTTAATTTTTACTCGTGTTACAAATGTGAAAGCTGAAGCTTAAAATTTTTAATTGACTTTTCTAGGGTCACAGACCTAGTAAATGGCAGAGCAGAATTCATAACTGAGCCTGACATTTGGAACTATTACATTACTGTTTGACTTCATTGGAGTTTGTTAAATAAATAAAATTAATGTCCTGCTAATTTTCAGAAAGTAAATTATATTCATAATGTATGCTTTAAATATGCTCTGAACTAAATGATTCAGATGATTAAGACAAAATATTTTTAATATCCACATAATTGTCATAAATATTTAGGCAATATGTAGACAAGGATTATTATCCTTTTCAGAAACTGATTTAACGACAATATTAAAGACTTTTAAGGGCTATGTAGCAGAATGTTCTAAGCACCTCATACCTATTTTATAGCCATGAGTTAGGTAACTTATTCCCCTTATTCTGAGGAAAACAAGCAAAGGCTCTGAAATGTTAAGTAACTTGCCCATCTCTAAACAACCATACAGTCATACCAGCAAGATTCATGCCCGATACACAGCACAACAGCTCAACTACCCTCAAGTTTTCTGTTTTGTTTTTTGTTTTTGCAGTACTGGGGATGGAACTCAGGGGCATTTTACCTCCGAGCTATACCCCAGCCCTATTTTTCTTTTTTAATTTTGAAACAGTTTCTCACTGAATTGCAAAGGGCCTCAGTAAGTATTAGCTGAGGCTGTCTGCAAACCGCTATCCTCCTATCTCAGCCTCCCAAATGCTGAGATTACAAATGTGCACCATTATGCCCAGCTTCCCAATTTTTATGTGAAATTGTTTTCCAGAAAATGATGTACATAGAACTAAGTCAAATGGAAATTTAGCATTTACTCAGTAAATTTGATCAATGTAGATTTATCTTTGCATTCATTTATCAAACAGTTATTGAATATTTATTTGTTTCTGGTACTTTCCACGGAGACAGAGGTATAGCAATTAGAAAACCTTCTATCTATATGGAATTTAGCATTCTAGTAAGAACAGTCAGAAGGAACCAAAATCTATTAGTAAAATATAGAGTACACGCATGATAAATACTATGAATAAAAATAAAGCAAGAAGAATAAGAGTTTCTGAAGTGGACGGGAAAGTGTTGAAATTTTACATGGGATAGTCAGAGACATATAGTCAATTCATATAAGTAAATCTTGGGAAATAAAAAAGACTTTGCTTATAAACAACAAGATCTATCTTTAATTTGTACTTCACTTATTTTTCTATTTAACCACTTTCCAAATTTAAAAAAGGACTTTTAGTGCATAAATTGTTCTCTGGTAATAACTTAGGTACTTTGAAAAGCTACATTAACCTTTTCAGATGAATAAAGGTGGTTCTTAGTGACTGAGAAAAGTAATTTATTAAAAAGAACCCCTGTGACCTAAAAAAATGAACATGCTCGAAAATGCCTTTGTCTACTCAAGAAATAACTTTTACTGAGACAAATGGACTCAAAAATCTATCAGAATTTTACACTTCTTTAGTTGTATCATGTTTATATAAGTCCATTTGTATGATACTGTTGTGATTGGGAGGAAAAAAGGAAAATTCAAAGTGAATATTTCTTTAAATGTATGTGCTAGTCAGCTTTTTGCTGCTGTGATGAATACCCAAAACAAATGACTTAGAAGAGGAAAAAATTATTTTGGCTCATGGTCTCAGAGATTTTAGTACATGACCAACTGGCTCCAAAGCAGAAACATTATGGCAGAAGCAAATGGCACACTTGCCTACTTATGACCCTTGAATTCATTCAAATTATTAATCAATCAAATGGATTAATCCACTGATGATACTAGAGCCCTCATGGCTCAATCGTTTCCTAAAAGCTTGGCCTTAAGACATTGCTGTCATTGCCTTAAACACAGGAGCTTCTGGAGAGATATTCCAGATCCAAACCATAGCAATGAACAAGCATCAACCTAAGATTTATGCATTTCTTTCGCTAAAGCTGATTTTATAAAAATTAGAGTTAGGGTCGCAAAAATACAGGTTCACAACAATAAGAAACTGGTTCTTTGGTACCATCAGTGATGGCCATTCGTCTCATTTCTATCTCCCTCTGCATCTGTGGCCTGGCTGCTCTGCAAAGCCATGTGATCTCTGCAGAGACAAAGTCTCATTCGCATCCAAGTCTGCCCCTCACAAAAGAACTAAAATAGTTCACTAAGCTTTAAATGACTAGAAACTGTTCAGAAAGTTCCCAGGAAAAGGGAAACAGAAGAAACGTGTGATTTCAACTGAGATCAAAGCTTGAGTTAAGGAAATGAAGACCTACTCCCGCCTCAAAACCAACCAGCCAGCAGAACCTAGGTGAAGAGGTACTGACACTGCAGAGGGAGGCAACTGTCTGACTGTGTTAAGCAGGCTTCCCTCTAGGAAAAAAAGCACAAACTCACTCTCCCAAACCACCCCAAATCTGAAAGTGCTGGAGACATAACTTTTTAATAAAGAAAAATGGCATTTGATGGGGTACCTAGACTGAAGCTCTCTATATTTTGTATTTCTGTGTTGCACTTAGACAATAGCAGTAACCTATGTATTAAATGAAAAATGAAAATATAAAATCTTCATCTGAAATATCCATTATTATCTATATATACATTCTTTAATTTAGAGTGTCCTTGTCTAGCTAAATAAAGACTAAAGCACACCATATACTTTCAGAATAATGCCTCAAACAAAGAAGGAAATATGTTTAGCTATCACGAAGACATTTGGAAATTTTATGGCTCTAAAGATGCTGATGTATACCATAAGGAAATATGAATGCTAAAGGCTTCTCCTAAGAGAAAAGCCTGCTGCAATTTTCTCTGACACAAAGTGAGTGCTCATTTATTTTCCTTTGCCCACCTTCCTCATTTGTCTTTCTGTTGAGGGTTTCCTCAAGTAACCCGATGATTAAATGATGTACAGTGTTTAGTTCACAACATCTATTCCAGTACCTTAGTTTGGGGGAAGGAGGGCAACTGACAGATTGAACTAGTCACTGTAATAGCTTTTTCTTAATAATTCACTAGGTTCCTTTTCTGGATACTTGTATATTTTATTATTCTTAAGCAACTTTGATGATATATTTATATATTGGCTTCCTTCATCCTTTCATACAGTAAGTTTAATAGCAAATTGATAACAAAATGACAATTTAACTAGTTATCCAAAGTGCTCATTTCCCTCTAACTAGACAGTTGACTATTAGTACAATCATTTCAGAATGAAAATCTTTCTTAATAGAGATGACGTACAAAATATTGATGAGAAGTTACAACACAGGAATCAGCCATCACAAGAGATACCATGCTGTTATATTCTGGCCTTCTATAAGCCCACTTCCTAATAGTCAAATGTATATTGTGTATACCAATTAAGAACAATATAATAGAACCCCATACCTCTATCAACCCTTGCCAATGAATACAAGCGCCTTTTCCTAATAGTATTCTATTAGAAATTTCTGCATCAATATATTTTTTATTTATTTATTCCACATATTTTTTTCAGCAGTTTCTAAGTTTCAGGTTCAGGGTGCTGGAATCCCATTATGAGCAAAACAACCATGCTTCTCACCCTCACGGAGTTTACAGATCAGAGAGGGAAGTAGTTGTTAAACTGACAATCATACTCATAAAAATATACTTACAAATATATTTGGTAATGCTATACATACACAGAGAAAATGTTCAAGAAAGTGTATCAGTATAACTAAATTGTGTTGTTTTGGCTTTTGGGCAGTTCTAGAGATAGAAGCCAGGGCCACATGCAGGCTAGGTAAGGACTCAACCCCTGAGCTATGCCCCCAGCACTATAAGCTAATTTATATGAAAAGTATCAGAGAGTTACTCTGAGAAATACCATGGTTGATAGTAATTGAAGGATTGACTAAAGTTAGTCAGATGAATGCTGGAGAAGGTCATTCTAGATAGAGCTCTCTGTATAGCATTAAGTCCCAACATATAAAAATGGTCAACATTTTATGAAACATGACCCTGAAGAAGGAAGGGAGAGACAGGAGATAAATCTGAAACTTCTCTGATAAGCAGAAATACCCTGATGCTCTGTTTTACTAAATTGAATGAAGACCTTTTAGTCAAGGTCTAGGACTGTAATACCAAGGGTAGAGTGAAATAAAGAAATTTAATGTTACTTTGAACAGGAAATAATGATCTAGTGTAGAATTTTAAGTGTATAGAGAACAAGAGAAAGGAAAGAATAATGACTCTCAAGATAACATCTCAGCCAGCCAGGTAAATAGTGGGAAACTTATCTAGATACTTTCTTAGCAAAATGGAAGCAGGGATGGAGAAGGACAAGATATTAGTGGATTAGTGGATTAGGGACAAATGCGTTGAATCCAATTTTTTTCTGAACAGAAACTACGGTATCATAAAAGATGAGATTGTAACAGGAAGTATAGCAGTCTTATTTAAGTTGTGAGAACAAGCCTCTGTTAGTCTTCACATATGGGTTTATATAAATATAATAGAAACTGAAGCTTGGTGTGGGGCACACATCTATAATCCCAGAACTTGGGAGGCTGAGACAGGGGAAGTGAAGGTTTGAGGTCAGCTTCAGCAATTTATCAAGGTCCTCAGGAACTTAGTGAGACCCTATTTCAAAATAAAATTAAATATAGGCCTGTGTATGTAGTTAGCAGGTAGAATGCCCTGGGATGGTAAAAATAATATGTATATTATGGTAGTTCTCCTTTCAATATATATATATTGAAAGGAGAACTACCATCATATTGATAAATATAAACAGAAAGAAGAATGGTAGTGGTACAGAGTTATAACATTTTAAAGATCAGTTAGACTCTATAACTACCCCACATAGTTGAAAGTATCCCTGAAAATACTTAAATTGCCCACCCTATGTGAAATTAAAGAGTAGTGGAATGGTATTTTGAATGGGTTTCTTCCTGATCATTTCTATTGTCCAAAACAAAGCTCTCTACTTTTTGTGAAAGATGAGATTCAAACATATCTGAAAAGGAAAATATTGCCTTATTATGGCTTTAGAGCTTCACATATAATCTTCTTATTGGCATGAAGTATGTTTTGAAAAGATCCCTTAACCCCTTAAGAGAGAGAGAGAGACAAACAGAGACAGAGACAGAGAGACAGAGAGAGAGAACTGAAAAATTCTGTATACCTTTATGCATGCATTGTGGTCTGACATCATAATTTAGTTCACAGTGATGGTGACATACATGCACTTGGTGAGCTTTCTCCTCATGCACACAGCACTTGGGGAGCTTTCTCCTGGCTCCCTCCTCTCTCTCCTTCCCCATGCAGGGTACTGAGATTGGCACTGGCATTCTCACATAAGCACATACTGTCAATGGAAGTGATTCCTTTGTTAATTCTCCCTCTCTCATCCTCCCCTAGACCACTCCCTTGTTCCACTGCGGTTTCTCCTCCATAATCTAAAGTCCATCTTGTATCTGGATTACTCTCTAGCTTCTGCATATTAGAGAAAGCATATGACCATTCACTTTCTGTGACTGACTAATCTCAATTAACATAATGGAGAACTGGAAACTGAGATGCATTGTGCCTTGCTAAGAAGCCAGGAGGTGGTAAACAGCTACAGGATGGATTGCCTAAGGCCAGTGGAAACCAGGGAATGTGTCAGTGGCTCTGAGGAACAGCACCAAACTAGAGGCATAAATCACTGGTAGAGAGTGGGATAAACCACTTTATCTTTCCCTTGCTGAAAAAGAAGATTGCGTATCAGCTATAATGGATAGGATTGTGCAATGGTGACACCCAAAAATTAAACAGACGGGAATTACCCTCTGAGATCAGTTAAGACCACGAGATGGTAAGGGGACTAAATAATTTCATCACTGCCAGGACAATAAAATTTTTAAATGACTAGTATATACGATCATTGCTTTGTGCAAGGCACTATCCTAAGACATTTAGTAATACTGCCTTTTATATCTTACTGCAAATTATGAGATGACTATTATAATTGTTCCTATTTTACAGGTAAGAACATTGAAGAACAGAGGACCCAGGCAGCTTGCCTTAGATCACTTCACTAGGAAGTGGTAGAGTGAGCACTGGATCACCGATTCCAGATCTGTGCCCTTGAATCTGCAGTCTCCTATCTCCCTGCCTGCCCTTTCCACACATGAAACATGAGATTAGAAAGGTAGGATAAGGAGATGTTGACATTGACTGAATAATTATTTAAAAAAAAAAGCTAAATAAATTTTAAACTAAAGTTACTTGACTAAATATTTCATTCAATGCATAGTAAAACAGATTCATGTAATTGAGTTCACTTAAAAACAATTAAAAACTTCAGTTAAGTATATTCAAGATATAAACTAATCTTATATACAACATACTGTACAGAAAACACATAAATTCTTATGAGATCTTTACAGGTTTTTTTTATTTCCTCCATCTTTAGAAATAGGATCAAGATTATTTGTATCATATTCTTGGAAGCTAAAACCACCACAGTACAACACAGCCTTCAGATATGAATATTCTAATCAGATATTATTTTTCCCATATTTATGCTTTATTCCATCCATCCTTCTCTTATAATTGTGGTCGTGGATGTTGAGTCATTTAAAAATAAGTTTTAGACATTTTGATCATTAATATTTTAACATATATCTCATAAGAAAAATGATCTTTTCCATTTAACTATAGTATCATTTTTAATCTCAAGAAAATTGCAATTAATTCATAATGGTGCCCACTATGAGTTTCATATTAACATTTCTCCAATTTATCAAAAATAAATTTAATGCTGTTTTTCCCCAATCCACTTTTAATTTTAAAAAGGCTAAGATATAATGTACTTAAAAGCAAGAGATTATGTACTGTATTGTGTTGATCTTTATTCTCTTTGTTCTACATCATGTTGAGACCATAAAAATTCTGTGATCCTACCAGGCCAGAATAATGTGAGAAAATACAAAATGATATGAAAGCCAGAAAAGCTTAAGGATGGCTAAAAAGTCATTCAAATATTTAAACAGTCAAAAAAGGCAAAACAGAAATCAAATATTTAAAACTACAAGGATGGAGTTGTAGAAAGCAAAAGTGGGTAATGTGTAAAATTGAATATAAATGGTGTTATATGCATGGATTATATGAGAAAAATGAGGTATTAAAGTTCTTATATGTATGTAGACTCTCAAGAGGGTTATGGTGCATGATGGCTGTCCAAGCCAAACCTTTGATTAATAATAAATCACAGGTTTATTATTAAATACTTTTCAAGTAGGTTATCCTCACTTAACTTCAGAAATATGTAAGCATAGAAGCATTTAAGAGAATCAAAATGTAGCAAAACTTTCTATTGTGCTAAAGAATCTATTCATGTATTTTTATTAGTTCAAAAGTGACCTGTTTAAATAACAGGTTAGTCATTTTGTTCTGAATTACGATGTGTAAGTAATAGTTTTACGTTTTATATAAAACTTGAATAATCAAGTTTTATATTTTATTGATATATTTGAGATTGAATAGATTTAATTTTTTTACTTTGTAAACATCAGTAAAAATATGAGATAGTTTATCTGTTACAACAGATACTTAAACTCTTTAAAACAAATTAAACTATTCCTATAAAAACAGTATATTGATTTACTTTCAGTATATTAATTAACTACTTTTGCATATAAGATCAAGTATTATTAAAAGACCACTTAAAATGATTCTAAAATCTTAGAAACATCAGAATTTGAATTTTAAATCTAGAGGAATACTTAGGCTTCAGGATTTATAATTTGAATTGAATATTAATAAATAAAAAGTTAGAATGTATTTTCCAAAAAATCAATGTTGGGCATTAAAAATATTTCACATTAAATACAGAATAAGTAGTTATTTTTTCAGAAGCCGCTATAGATGTGAAATTTACATCTTTAAATGCTAAAGTCACATTTCAGATATGATTATATGTCAGAGACATAAGCTCTAAAACCAATGAAAGCAAAGACTATTCTTACTGTTTATATTAATTTCACTTTTCTCCTTTTTCCCTATCAAAATATAGTTGGATTTGTGTACAATACATGCCATTTTGATGTGACTTCACTAGATACACAGAGGGTTTGCTTTCAGAAAGTTTTCAATCAAAAGAAAAGACTTTAGCTTCCTCACAATTTCACTGACAATACTAAACCTTCCAGATGTTAATTTAGGAGACCATCTTTACAAGCTAGAAGTACTGAAAGATTTCTTAGAAAAAAAAAAAAGTCATACCATCATAAATTGTGGCCTGGCCTCCCCACAACTTCCTTCTAGAGGCTGAGACAGGTTTGTTTTCACGTTGTCTATGTAATTCATGCAATGTGGCACATATGCTACCCGCACTAACTCACCTTTGAATAAATAATCAACAGTCTTGGACTGTGATTCTCATTTGTCCCTCATCATCTGCGTGGTCTTGGAGAAATCACATGAGGTACATTATACTGTCAATTACCTCAAGTGGGAAATGGAAGTATTGGACTACAGTATGTTTTAATCACTGTAGGAGAAAATAATGATAAATTCCCCTCAGGGCTTCCTTTTAAAACTCACCTCTCTTATCATAAATTAAGCTTTGCTGTATCGGGAGGCATTAGAGAGGTTCTGCTGCGTGAGAGGTTCTTGCTGTAGCCAGGACAGGCAGATGGTAGATCCAGAATACATGCATATCCATTTCTTCTAATTATAATAAATAAAATCAGCAAGAGGTCTTACAGCCTAATCTCAGTGAGACTAAAGAAAAGCACTAGCCCTTCCACTCTGGGACAGTTTGGCTCTTCCTCCCACAAATAAACATGATAAAATTAAAATTACATAGCAATAATAAATATGTTGCCCTTGGTTTTATAATTTTATTTATTTCTCCTCATGACTACATTTTTGTTTCTTCACAGCCTTTAAGAAGCAATAATCCCAAACAAAACAGGCTGCTGAGAATTGGTAATAATACTTTATTCTGCCTGAAATACATTTTCAACCCTGTTCTCATTATAGTTCATGATTTCTTTCAATATTTGTTAAGCTATTTCAGGGGATGTAATATTAACCTTCATGACATCACTCTAAGGAATACATTGAAGCAAACAGAGCCAACTTTGTTTTCTTAGAAGTGGAAATTGATGCCAAGTGGCAAAATGTTTTTCCTAAGTAGTTGCATGATTGTTATAAATAATATAAAAGATAGCTATGAACAGTTCTTGAAATAATAATTCCTACTGTCTTGAGTTACCTATGTGTTAACAAGAAAATTATATGCATGAAGTATGGTCATTTTAAGAAATGATAAAATCAGTTCCACAAAAGGTTTAGCCAGGTAGATCAAGTAGCAGATATACACAAAATTTGAATCCTTACATTTAAACTGTTTTAATTATAACCATAATGTTTTTATTTAAAAAATATCTAAAACTCATTCACGGATCACTAAGGATGAATATTACATCAAGTCTTTATGCTGGCAGTCACTAATTAAAAAGTAGAATTAAGAATTATTCCTTTTTTTTTTTTTTACAGTACTGGAGATGGAATCCAGGGACATTCTATCTCCACACCACAACCTTAGCCTTAATTTTTATTCTTTATTTTGAAACAATATCTCACTAAGTTGTGGAGGGCCTCATTAAGTTGCTGAGGCTGTCCATAACCCTAGATCCTCCTGTCTCAGCCTCCCAAATACTGGAATTACAAGTGTGCGCCACCACACCTGACGCGCGCTCGCCCTCCCCCCAACTCTCTCTTTAGTACTGGGGATTTAACCCAGGTGTATTCTATTCTGAGCTACACCTCCAGCCCTAATTTATTATTTTTATTTTGTAACAGGGTCTCACTAAATCGCCAAGACTGAGCCAGGCGTGGTGTCGCACGCTTGTAATCCCCGCACTTGGGAGGATGAGACAGGAGGATTGCACAGGTTCAAACCCAGCCTCAGCTGGTTTTGACAGTGAGGCTCTCAGCAACTTAATGAGACCCTGTTTCCAAATAAAGTATAAAAAATATGTCTGAGAGTATAGCCCGGAGGTAGAAAGCCTCTGGGTTCCACCCCAGTACCACCAAAAAAAAAAAAAAAAAAAAAAAATCACCAAGACTGAATTTGAACTTGTGATCCTCTTCTACCAGCCTCCAAAGTACTGGGATTACAGGAATGCATACCACACCTGGATAAGAATTACTCTTGATTTTTGAATAGCAGCAGTATTTCTGTATTAAAATGGCTCATCACAATAAAAAGTATATGTGAGTATGAAATGCAGAAAAATATTAAAGTTTAGACAATTTCAATTTTTGTAATTTTGAATGCATCCTGATAAATTATCAGTCTCGCAAGTACTGGGATTCCTAATGTACACCACCACCACGGTTGGCTGGCTTTGCATCTTTTAACTAGTTGGGTTAGGTAAAGAGGTAGAAATCAGACTATCAGACTAACTTACTTACAGGATCAAAGCCAAAGGTTTTGAGATATTGGAGATCAAGAGCTCCTGAGGAGAGGAAAATTAATAGTTCTTAGAAGGTATCTTATAAGCTTTCAAGTCTGGATGAGATGAACATAATTCTAACCAAATTATAGCCTGTAATACCTGGAGTTCAAAATATAAGACATAACTCTAAATGCAGCTTTCAGCTTTTATCTCATCAACTAAAATGCCCTCTGGAGTCTGAACTACTAGGAAGGCTCTGGAAATGACTGTAGGCCATTGTTCACATGATGAGCTGTCCAGGCAGTGGGTCTCAGTTAAAGGTAAGGTGACCTTGAGGGCTGCTGGGAAAAAGGTGAGCAGAGGAATATTTTGTGGATGAGACTGCAGATAATATTGCATTAGAGTTTGTAAACAAGGGTCTTTGTCAAATTTGAACATAAATCCTTATAGGCATGAAGAGACAACCTGCTTAGAGAAGTATATTTCACAATATTTTGGTAAATGTTCTATCAAGAGCAATATGAAAAACCAAAGCTTGTCAATCATGACAAAAATGTCCCTTTCACAAAAGATGTCACTCAACAATCAGTACTTAATTGCCAGATGAGTTGTGATGAGTGTTTAGTTTGTTCCATTTATTCTTGGAGAGTTCCTCTGAGAGATGAAATCTTAGTGAGGTTTGAAGAAGTGTAGGGATTAGGTCTTCAAAAAACACAATGATCTATTTCACCTATATGTGATATTGGAAAATCAAAATAACTCTCTTTGTTCAAAATGAATCAAAGCAATGGAACAAAGGATAATTCCCCCCCCAAATTACCTACATATTACTATAGAGTTTTATTTATCCACTTAGGAAGATGTTCCATAGACCAATCATATGCCAGAATATTAGTTATCCAGTCAAGAACAGAGATTTTCATGAAGTGGAATAGAAAGGGATAGTAGAGGATCAAATAGAATGGAATGAAATAAAAATATTAGAAAGTACTCTATATATTGTTTTGTGGAATATGTATGTACTTGTGTATATGTATAGGTATACAGAAATTAAATCACATTTAAAATAGTTAATGAGTCATAGATTAAAAGTTTGAAAGCCACTAGTTAGAACAAGGCAAGATAGGTCATGATATCCATGGGGTAAATGATCCTACTCATAAACATGTTTTGATAATCAGCCTGAGGAAAGCAGCAAACAAGAAGAAATTAATATTCTAAGACCAAACTACCCACTTTAACAATGCTAAGGGAAAATGTATTTCCTGTATTCTGGCTGAGGACTCAGAGTTGGATTATAGAGTCTGATTCATTATTTATCTGTTTATATGTCAGAATGGTGTTTGTTATAGTTAATATATAAATAGGAAGCAGAGGGAATATATACAGGACATTTGTTTGTGAATTGAAGAAGAAAATAAAGGAAGGTACCTAGAAGGGAATTTGTTTTTAGAAGAATTTTTTTCACAAAGGGGAAACTTTTCTCTAGTGGCAGAGAAAAAAAAGATGCAAAGAAAAGTATTAAAGACTAGAAAAAAGAGGACAATGTATAGTAGTCTTTTCTCTTTTGCCCACTGGTGCAGTGTGATAATTAATCCATAGTGAATGAAGACTGAACCTTCTTTTCCTTTCTGTTTCCTGAGAGATGAAAAATAAGTCATCCCCTTACAGAGAGGAGATAATTAATACCTATTTGTTGAGTAAACAAAGAACTAGAGTTGACATCCTTAGTTACTTTTTGCAAGGATATATTACCATCACGACACTCAGTTTCTCCTGTCCCACTTCAGCAAGAACCCGCTCCCTCATTCTGAAGGCAGCTACAGAAGATGAGTGTGGGTGTGTGATCTAGAAGTCAAAGAAAAGAGAAGAGGCTACAGGAAGACAAACTTTCAGCCTTTCTTTCATGATACCAGGCTTACTTGCCCTGCAAAATAACAACCAAAGAGCTGGGCAGCAAAAATAAGGCCTTTTTAAGAAGTGTACATGTTTCTGTTCAAAAACTCCTATTTAAGTCACTAATTGTCCAGTACCTGAATGAGATTCACCTATATTATGGATTTTACAAAAGAAATAGTCTAGTTTCCACTCATTTTATAACACTGTCAGAAAAAAACATACCCCTTGAGAATTTCATATGCTCAGAAAATTCAAATAATTCAAATTCATTTTAATTTTTTTTTGGTGGCTGGGGATGGAACCTAGGAGCATTCTACCTCTGGAATACACCCTCAGATTTATTTTTTTAATATTTTATTTGGAAATAGGGTTTCACAAATTTGTGGAGGGCCTTACTAAGCTACTGAGGCTGCCTTTGAACCTGTGATCCTTCTGTCTACATTTTCATTTTTAATGATGAAGTGTGTGTGTGTGTGTGTGTGTGTGTGTGTGTGTGTGTGTGTGTGTGCGTGCATTTTTCTGGGGATAGAACTCAGGGCATCATGCATGCTATGCTAGGTAAGCAAGCACTCTACCACTGAGCTGTATCCTCAGCCTCAGAACCTAACTTTCATAAAAATCTAAGAAGAAAAAAAATTATGAAGCCAAATAAAGATGGAACATTAATATTCTTTATCCATAGGAGAGTTGCCTGAGGTAAAGTAATAATATAGTGGTCTCCATCCTGACTGCTAATTTGAATTACCTGAGAAGTTTTAAGAAATATAGATACCCAAATCTCTCCCACAGTGATTCTAATAAGCTTCCAAGGTTGAGAACTACTGAGATAGAGGAATGAGTCTTTGCAATAATTGAGATTCCACTTCTAGTTGCCTTTTTTACATTGATAAATATATTTTATATTTTCTCTGCCCTGGCACCACAGAAGAAACCTATACGCAGAACTTGAAAGGAACACATTGCTCCCTAACACTAAGACAAGGCAGGTCAGTCTGGCAGGAGTCAACCAACCAGCAACATATTGCATTCACAAACCTAGTGAAAATGGATCAAATTTTATTTCTTACATATAGCTCTGACAATGAAAGTTAAAAGCCATGGAATCAAAAGTAAGACATTTATAGGGAAAGAAGTAAGGAGTCTTCTTTCCCCCTGTGGCTCTTCCCAGATATAATGATAAAGGATTTTATGTCTGCTTATGCTCATGACACTTCAGCCTTAAATCCTATAAATAGACTGTTGGATCATGCCACATCCCTGATTGAACCCTATCATCATCTCTAACACTTTGCAGAAGAAAAATCCCTATTCTATGGCATGACGATTAAAAAAAAATTACTCTTACTCTTTTTCCCTGACTTACATTTCTATCCCCCATCCCCCACCATGTACTAGATACTTCTTAAAATTCCCTGCAAGAAGTAATTTCCCGTATACCCATCCCTATGCTCACTTTGCTACCTCATCTACCTATCAACCCTTCCCACTTTCTCCATAGGATCATTTCTCCACTGAGATTTTCAAGAATTGCTCACACACAGCTCTTCTTTCAGGACATCCCTCCACCCAAACAACTCTTTTTGCTTATGAAACTGGCTGCTTCCTCTTCTGTATTTCTGGGGGAACTGTGCATATATATCATTTGATAATGCTAGTTCTAAAACTGCTATATTTTAATCAGGCTTTCTCCTAAGTGGTGCTATTGAAACTTTGGGCCAGATACATTTTTTGGTAGATATTTAACATTATCCTTGCAATGTATGCCAGGTACATTCCCCCATCCCAAGTCATGACACTCAAAAATATCTCCAGACATTGTCAAATGTCTTCTAGGGCCGGGCATGGTGATCCACGCTTGCAATTCCAGTACTTGGGAAGCTGAGACAAGAGGATCTCAGATTTGATGCCAGCCTCAGCTATTTAGTGAGACTTTGTTTCAAAAGGAAGAATAAAAATAGGGCTGGGGATATAGCATGGAAGGAGAATGCACCTGGGTTCCATCCCCAATAGTGAAGAAAAGAAAAGAAAAGAAAAGAAAAGAAAAGAAAAGAAAAGAAAAGAAAAGAAAAGAAAAGAAAAGAAGGAAGGAAGGAAGGAAGGAAGGAAGGAAGGAAGGAAGGAAGATCTCTGCTGGGGAGTAAAATTATACCTGTTGATGTAAATATTCATTACACTGTTACTCTCTTCTAATAAATCTATAAGCTTCATGAGAATAAAAGTACACGTTTAGTGATAAAGAATAAAATTATGTCATTTAAGGAAAATGGGTGAAACTAAAGAATATTATGCTAAACTAGATTAGCCAGTCTCAGAAAGTGTAAGGCTATATGTTTTCACTCATATATGGAATCTTCAGAGAAATTTGAAAATAAAAAGGAACTTGAAAAAATGAAGGGAGATACTAGTAGAATAACAGAAGGGGATTTGGAATGGAATGTGGGGAGGTAAAAGGGGAGATTGATGAAAGAAATAGTTCAAATAATGCTATGTTCATGGGTGAACAATTTCAATATTAAGTCCAGGAAGGTGAGATAGCAGGGTAAGATCCCATGGGAAACACACCAAGTACTGTGTGCATGAATGCCCCTATCATGTTGAACCTCATTATAAAGTAGAATCACAACATGCCGATAAACAGTGAATAAATAAAACTAAAGCACAAATGAATTTTTGCATATAGGATCCAGCAGAATGCCAGATCCACTGTAGATTATCAAGAAATGTTTGTTACCAGAGAGATAGTACCAAACTGTCCAGAAGTGGAGGCTGAGGTTAATCAACACTTAGTCCTGATTTAAATAAAATTTTACTCTTTAGGTAGTCCATAACTAATGAAATGTAAATTTTCAGTTCCATCTGAACATCAATCAAATTAAATCAAATTACCTTACCCATCATTAGTAATAATTTATATTCATTGTATATATGTTTAATACAAGAGAAAGTAGGAGTTGCAGTCTGGATATTGATTTGAAATTATTTTCTGTATGTAAAATTCATGAACTAAAATTATTTGAATGTAGTTAGCTAATTGATTGGGTTTTAAATGTTCTATTAGCATTTTATGTTCTATAAATAGCTTTTTAAATTTTTTATTGGTGCATTGTATTTATACATCATAATGGGATAAAGAAAAACTTGTGTAGATATACATGCACTCATCTCCCAGTTAGCCCCTACCCAATCCCCACTCCATTCCTGAATGGATTACAAAACTGTGGGATATGTACACATGGGATTTTACTCAGCCATTAAAAAACACAATTACATCATTTTTGGAGAAATGGATGGATCTGGAGGACATTATGCTAAGCGAGATTTGTCATTCACAAAAAATAAGAAATCGGATGCTTTCCCAATATGTGAAAGCTAAGGAGAAATGGGTCATAGGAGGAACTCTAGATGAAAAAGGAGATCCTATAGAGGAGCAAAAGGCAACCTAACTGAGAGGATGAGAGGAGGGAAGAAGGAAACTTTCTAAAGCACATGATGTATATAAATAGTTTTGATTAATTAATTCAATTAAAATTTGTTCAGATAGTATTTTATATCCTATAAAGAATTTCAATTCTTACACAGTAAAAAAATTAAATAGTAAAATCTCCTCCTAAGTCTTCTTTCACCCCACTTGTGGTGATGGCACACATTTTGATACAAGAGGTAGAGCAAAGAATTTTAAAAACTAGAAACATATTATTGTATCTACATTTAAAATACTCATTCAAAATGAGTATCTAATTAGAGGGCTTTGCCAGAATTCAAATCTACAAGCATAAGTGCACAAAATACATAAATATGCATAGATTTTAAAATATGTACATTTTATGAATAATAATATCTATAAAAGTTTAGTAATTTTTCCTGGGTGTGGTAGCACATGCTTGTAATTCCCACGCTTGGGAGGTAGAGACAGGAGGATCACACTGGTTCGAAGCCAGCGGCACTGGCTTAGGAAACACTATTTCCAAAAATAAAAAAAATATAGGTCTGGGCATGTAGCCCCGAGGTAGAAGGGCTTCCAGGAACCCCAGTACCACCAAAAAAAAAAAAAAAAAAATTAGTAATTTTTCAAGGTTATGCAATTACTGTAACAACTAAATTCAAATTGTGATAAAGTATACTTAAAATAAACAAGTTCTCCATGAATTTTTTTTTTTTTTTTTTTTTTTTTTTGGTGGTACTGGGGTTCCTGGAAGCCCTTCTACCTCCGGGCTACACTCCCAGACCTATTTTTACATTTTTATTTGGAAACAGGGTCTCCTAAGCCAGCTCCTGCGGCTGGCTTTGAACCTGCATGATCCTCCTGTCTCTGCCTCCCAAGCGCGGGGATTACAAGCGTGCGCCACCACGCCCGGCTCCATGAATTATTTTTAATTCCATAATATTTATCTAAGAAAAAATAGTTTAATTTGGAAGTCCAATTTATGTAATGTCAAAAAGATTTATATTCTGTAGTGTATGATGGTATGTTCACTTGAAAGAAAATGGAATTGTGCAAACTGGCTATTTCTCAGATAAGTGGTCTTCATTCTTTCTTACTCTTTTGAATAATGCAGGTAACTATAATGTTAGGTTTAGTCACTATAATGTTAGAGAAAGTTTCAAGTTAACTACATTTTATAGAGAATCTTAGCCTAACAATAAAGCTGTTAACATTTCCATTTCACCTCAACTGTCTTTTAACCACACTAAAAAACATTTTTTGGTGTTTGTCTTCTGTATTTTTACATATATAGCAATAGAAATAATAAAATTAGCTTATTAATCTGTCTTTAACTTTGCTGTTATTACAGTTTAGCAGCTTTTTGTTCAAACTTTGGTTCTATAATTTTATTAATACTTTTGTTACATTTTAAGAAAAAAATCTGTAGATATCCACATGTATAATTTTATATTTAACTTGTTCTTCTGTCATATTGTGATTTCTAGAAAACTAATAGTTTAAACCAAAATACTGGTTAACAATGGCTTGTAAACCAAATTCTGCCCACCACCTATGTTTGCACAGGCCATGAGCTGACTGTAGTTTTAAATTTTTTAAATATTTGGGAAAAAATCGGTAAAGTAATCTGAAATTTAATTTTTGTATATGTAGATGAAACACTACGGGAACATAGTTCATTTGAATATGTATTGTCTATGGCTGTTTCTGAGTGATATTCAAAGATTTGAGCAGTCATAACAGACCCACAAAGACTGAAGTCTTGATAGTTTGGAAAACCTATCATTTACTACTTGAAATCACCATATGCATCTAATAATTATCAAAAATAACTCTAATTCTATAAAATCCAGACTAATATCTTACTTTATGATGTATTGATAAAGCTATTATGTCTGGCTGCCTGTTACGCCATTTGTAATGAAGACAAAGCAGAGAAAACCAGATCAAGCTTAATTTAAAATATGGACCTAGTTTATATTCCAGCCTAAATACATGGAGAGGGGAAAGCACAGATTTGGCAACTTAACCTCCCCAAAATTGGATTCCTTGCAAGAAAACATTACTAATATTTGCTTAAATAATACAAAAGATGTATTATTCTCTGCTAATGAACTTAATGCTATTCCTTCTACTCAAAGTTCTTCAAAACATAAATATTTAGTAATTTACTGTCTGATGCCATAACTAATAGATCATCTAGACTCATGGATAATGGGTCAAAATCTAAAATTAAAATAAGATTTTCTAACAAAAAACCATTTCCTTTCAGTCATGGATGGCTTCTTCCAGGTTAACAGAGATTCTGAGTCAACTGCAGCAATATAAAGCTAATCATTAAGATAATTTTCACTTAAAGGAATATCAAGCCATATTTATTTTCAATTATTTTATCTTCTTTGTATTTAGAGATACCACCAATATAAAGTATTTGGAATGCATTGTGGTTCACAAAGTACAATTTTGTTTCTACCCTTTGGAACCCAAATCCAGGGAGATAGTTTTGTACCCTTTTGCTATTTTTAGGATGCTTCCCAGCCCAAAGCTTCACCTGTCCCTGGAACCACAACTACCTAGAAGAGTCTTACTGAGGGTTGCCTAGTGTGATTTAAGAAAACACATTAAATCTAAATGCATCTTCAATGCTTACTAAAAAAGCAGCATTTGCGATCACTTTTGGTGCCTTCGGCGCTGGGCACTTACCCAGGTCCCTGGTTGTGGAGTCAGCTGTCCTCCATGTGCCTAGTTCACCGCATGTGATGGTGTTCAAATGACTGGCTTCACCAAACTTTCTCAGAAAAGAGTTCAGCCTTCAAAGGAGAGAAGACTTCTCATTTTAAAAAGTCTTTAGAAAGAAAGAAAAAGCTTAATTTTAGACAAGCAGATGCTTCCATGGGTCTCAGAGGTTTTGCAAGACCAATCATCACCAACATGAAACCTAAGCTCATCTTTTAGAGGCCTTGGCTTCTTTCCAACTATATCTCGTTCTATTTTCATGCTTTTTTCTACCTGCTTTTGATCTTCTATTTTATACAGTACAGAAGTCTTAAGAGGTATGTATGAAATGAGCTATCCTCAGTCAACTGAGGGAAAGCTTGTGGGTCCAGAAAAAAAAATAAAGTAAGAAATAAGGCCTGAGATTCCATTGGGAGCTGATCTGTACAGTTATCAATGTCCTGTTGTGTTACATGAAAGATACCTGGTCCTTTCAGTACAACATCTCATGTAGTGATGAAAATGGGATATGGAATATCATTGTGAAAACAGGTTTGATTGGGAGGATAATAACTGAGAGACTGTCAATGCAAAAAAAAAAATAAAAATAAAAAGCCAACAGGACCCAATTGTGAAGAGAAAGGGAGGCACTGAACCTGCTGCATAATCTCTGCTTTTGTTTAGGGCTTTCCACACACAAAACTCCCACCCCTACTAGCCTTGGGAATCTTGGTTGGGCCCCATTTAGAAGTTACCTAGACATTCCTCTCAAATAGCTGCTATGATTTATTTCTGGGAAAAATAGTGAGAAGCTGGGATTCAAGTGACTCGGGAATGCTTTGCAAGATGCTTTAACCACAGCAACACTTCACTTTGTGCACTCTCATATCTAGGGACAATTTAAAAACAGATTAAAGTCTGTTGGGTTAATTTATATTACTTCATCTGCTATTTAATAATAATGGCTAATAATGCTGTTTAATAATAATGACCTGAAAAGACACAATGCTCTATCAGTAACAGCACTGGTCTATACATTTATAACATTTCATTTTACTCAATTGGCTCAGAATAACTTAATGACACTTCAGTGACAGAAGCAAGTTGCCATGGCTATCATGAACTGTTATTAAAACTCAAGAGTTCAGCCTTATAAGATTTCTAATAAATCCCCTCAAACTCTTTCTCTAAAATGTGATTTTAAAGTTAATGTAACCATTAAACAACATATCAGCCCTCGGCTGTTCACATGCCATGTATCTCTTGCTTAGTGTTGAATGAGATTTTAGCACTTTCTACTCCAAACAAATCCAGAGTTTAGTTTTTCAAGAACTGTCACCTTCATTAACAAGTATACTATTCTATCCATGAGAATATATGAGATACAGAAACTTGTTGGTTTTTAAAATACCATTACTATGAACATCCTTGTATTTTTGGAGTTAAACACTCTTCTTAAAACATAAAACAAGTGTAGAATCACTGTTAGGTCTTCCTGATTACATAGACAGAAGCTGCAGCTCCCTCCCCCACCTTTCTCCAGAGGCATGTGCCTATTTTACTCTGTAATAAAGTTTTCAAGCTAGATGTTTTCAACTGATGTTGCAGGCTGTACTTTGAATCCACATCTGCCATGTCCTGCAAATGAAAATACAACAGGTCCAAGAGGCAATTAATAAACTCTGTCATTTTATAGAAAAAAATCAGTAGCTTCAATCCTGTGAGAAAACAAGTGTTTCATAAATATTGAATACCCCTACCCACATACTCTACAAGTTGGTTAGCTAAAAAGACAGTGATTCCATTAGAGGCTTTCAGTGAGGAAAAGATAAAATAGTTGAGATAAAGTAGCTGACATTATTTATTACTTTTTTAATTTTTAAAATGTGGTGAACAACAATGTTCTACATATCACAGAATTCCAAAAGAAAATTTTTGCCAGTCATCTGTAAACTCTGAGCCTTTATTCAGGGATTTCTTGTCATACCAGCTATGTTTCCATTCCTTAATGTGTGATCAGTTACAATGCAGAATATGCTTCTATCAGGGAATAATTTTAGTTATATAAGATATTTATCAGTAGCTTATAGCCCCTGGAAAGTGAAAAGTTTAGCAGTTATCTTGTCCAGAAAAAAACTTAAGTCATTCACAATCAGAGAAAAGGTGACCACTGACCTTTCATTCAAATTTGTAGCAACACAAATGAGTTATCCAAAGCCTCACTTTCAGAGTTCCAAACTCCCTACAAAATAAAAGATGGAAGCCAATAGATAGATAGATACTCAATGTATATATAGTCTACATATATATCCATATATATGTATGTATTTGTTTCACTTGATTTGAAATAATAAATAGCCAGAAATTAATTTTGATCATCTTAGATCCCACTTCTACCACCGACCCTGGCCAATTCACTTTATACTTCAGTTTCAGTTAGTATGTAGGTATCTTGTAGATATAGCCTCAAGGCATTTTTTTTCTACAGAGCCCAACAGTGGGAGAGCAACTATACAGTAGGAGGTACTTACAAAATCAAAATCAGTTGTAGTCCATTTAACTCTTCTTGTACACAGATAAATTGGCTGTAGGGCTGAAGGGGATTTCAGGTCATGCAGCCTTGTAGAAAATTATAAAAACAGATACAGTTACACATGAAAGAGGATCTAAACAAGCTCCATACATAAATGCAATAGATTTTCCAGATTAACAAGTAATTTAACCAGATATTTCAAATTTCAGAAATCTGACAGATGAATAATCTAGTCATACTGGTGCATTGTAGTCTAGTCATATATCTTAATGGAGTAAAAGATGGCAGAGGAATACATGCACACAGTCTTACTTCTTTTTTTTTTTTTTTTTTTTTTGGTGGTACTGGAACCCTTCTACCTCCAGGCTGTACTCCTAGGCCCATTTTTATACTTTTTTTTAAATTTGGAAACAGGGTCTCTTAAGCCAGTGTGGCTGGCTTTGAACCTGCGCGATCTTCCTGTCTCTGCCTCACAAGCGTGGGGATTACAAGCGTGTGCCACCATGCCTGGCACAGTCTTACTTCTTAATTAGTATAAGTCATTAGTTTATAAGTTGGAAAGCAGATATAAGACTAGAGTTTTATTATATTGTAGACATTACATCAAAAGTGGAAAATATTGAAGTAATGCTTAACTTATTACATGAAAATCATCAGTGGAAATACTAATATACTGTTGCTTTTTTCAGCTACCTTTAGATGTTTTCTGTACATGTAAGATTTACTGATGTATTCTAGACACTTTCAATGAAGAATTCATGATTACTGTATTTGTAGCACTATAACTTCTTGGCAGTTATTTATTAACAAATGATCAATTCCAGGAACTAGCTTTACTAGGTAACTGATATTGAATAACTAAAAAAGCTTTTAAATCATCCCTAGATTTGTAAGGCATTTCCTTATTTCTTAGATTACTTAAGCACACTTATTTCTGGAAATGCCTAATCAAAAGCATTAAACTTAAAACAATTGTAAATTGGAGTGCTCATGGCTATTAAAGTGCAATTACTGTATCAGCTCACCAATATCGCCCTATTTGCCAATAAAAGCAGTGAAACTGTGGTTTGTATTTCCAGAAAATCTTTCTTGCAAGCCACAAACTGGATAATGGTAGGAAAAATTGTTCTAATCATATTTCTATTGTCATAGTAAGGCAGCCCTGTTCCTTTTGAAACAAAAAAAAATGCTAAGCAATTTCTAAGCTAGAGTCAGGCTCCAATGCTACTTTAGGTACACATTATGGAATGGTGGGAATTTGTCCTTAAACTCATGGTTAAATTGAGCATCAATTCTTCTCTAGAACAGGAAACCAAAATCAAGGACTACGAAGGTCAGAAACTAAAATCAATAACTAATGCAAGCCACTTGTGACCTCGTGTAAACACATCAAGGAGAGATAAGAGCCAGGTCCATTTGGGGCACACAAACCCTGTCTGGTAGCACTGAAAGCTAGGGGAACTTGTTACTAGGCAGGTACCTTGCACACCATTTCTGGATACTTCAATGTTTTAAGAAGAAAGTTGGTCAAGGTTTTGATTTAAAAACACCCAGGTTTTATAAACTATCTCATTTGTGCATACTTGAATTGGATTATGTATCACCCATATTTGTACATTTTTTGACTAAATTAAACCTTTGAGTTTCCAATTTGCCACCTTATCTAGAAGTCTGACAAGTCCATGGCATTTTCTTATAAGAAAAAAATGGGTTCATTTCCTGCTAAGACCTTGTTCTTTTTGAACAATTAGCAACGATGCCAATGCATTCTCCTGAGTTGTAGGAAGGCTCTCCTATGCCCACTGGACATTTGTAATTCTGGATGTCGATGATCTCTACATCAAAATTTTATGTATAGCTGGGCGTGGTGGTGCACACTTGTAATCCCTGTGCTTGGGAGGCAGAGACAAGAGGATCGCGCAGGTTCGAAGCCCCTCACTGGCTTAAGAGATACTGTTTCCAAATAAAAATATAAAATAGGTCTGGGGGTGTAACCCGGAGGTAGAAGGGTTCCATCCCCAGTACCACCCCCCAAAAAAAGGTGCTCTTTATATGATTAAAATATATGCATAAAATTATTATTTTTGCCTCCGGGCTACATTTCCATACTATATATATATATATATATATATATATATATATATTTTTTTTTTTTTTTTTTTTTTTTTTTTTTTTAATTTGGAAACAGGGTCTCTTAAGCTAGTGAGGCTGGGTTGGAACTTGTGTGATCCTCCTGTCTCCACCTCCCAGGGGCGGGAATTACAAGCCTGTGCCACCACACCCAGCAAGAGCACCATTTCTTAAAGGAGAAGTAATTCCAAGTGACTGGTCTAGATATAACTTTTCAAGTAAATTGATCATACTATTATAACTACTTTTTGACACATTCAGAAGAAAGGTATTAAGATGACATAATCCTCGCAGAAGAAAAAATAAAGAATGAAAAACAAAATTAAACAGGTTAAAATCCAAATTTTTAGAAATTTGGATTGACCTACTAGATAAGTTTACATATAGTTGGGTAGGGTGGCACATGCCTGTAATCCCAGTACTTGGGAGGCTCAGACAGGAGATCACAGGTTGGAATATAGTCTCAGCAGCTTAGTGAAATTCTCAAAAACTTACTGATACCCTGTTTCCAAATAAATAAAATTGGGCTGAGGGTATATCCCAGAGGTAGAAGTCCTTGGATTTTACCTCCAGTACAACAAAATTAAAATTAAATTAATTAAAAAGTAATTTTGCTTAAAGGTCATAGATGAGAATGCAATGTATAATGGAAAGTATTTGCCTTCTGGACCTTCATGAAACAGTATCAATTTTTCTTTGTCATCACTTTAAAAAAATGTTCTCGTTTTAACCTCTCTCCATAGAGCATACTTTAAATATAGCAATAAAAATGTACACATATATACACATATAATACATATAATATGTATACATGAATATGTACATATGTAATATACAATACATATATAGTATAAGTACATATATAGAATACATGTGTTATATAATATAATGCATATATAATATTTATATATATATTTGCATAAATGCAATTACAACATAATTTAGATTTCAGGATATTCATTTGTTTAATAGATTTGTTGAGTTTTAATTATTGTTTTTATTGTGCCAGCAATACAAAATTATATATACTTTAAAATCAAATTTAATATTAATGAGGTTAATTAGAAAACATGTAACATATTAGTTTTATAGATGTTGCAACAACCAGAATTTTTTATATATTTCATTTCCTTATGTACTTGTCCATTTTATTATTAGGATAACTATGACTCTCAGAAAATCTATTTTATATTGAAGTAAACTTTACCATTCTTTTGTAGGTGTTTGTTGTTCATCCTTGAACCCATACGAATCAAATGTCACAATAGTAAATAATTCAATACTGAAAATTGAATGCATTGATTGTATTATCTCCAACTTTTTAGTTTTTCAGACAAAATAATTTTAGTTCCTACAACACTTCTTCTTAAGATAGGTTTAAATCATTCTAAGTATCACGTTCCTTTCTAAGTATCTTAAAACTAGTGAAGAAATCTCTTGTACTTAATGTCTGATTCCAGAGCCAGAGATGGCCTTCTAGGTGGGATCTGATGAGCACACAACACAAAGGTGAAAGCTGGCATTACTTTCTTTTCAAAATTCAATTTCAATTCAAGACAGACTTTTGTTAAATAAGTGAGGTGGTTAATTTTAAGTGTCAAATTGGCTAAGCTATAGAGTCCAATTATGTGGTCAAACAACAGCCTTGATGTCATTGTGATTATAGTTATTGAATGTGATTAACATTTACAATTCATAGACTGAGCAAAGAAGATTGCTCTTCATTGTGTGGATGGGCTTCATCCATTGTGAAGGCCTTAAGAGAAAACAAAAAAAAAAGATTACCTGAGGGGTCCCTCCTGCTGGCCTGTCCTACAGATTTCAAACTCAAGACTGTCACATCAACTTCTACTAGGATTTTGAGACACCCAGTCTGCTCTACAGATTTTGGACTACCTAACACTCCAAAAGCCAATTTATTTTAAAAAATTATCTTGATAGAATAGTTAGTAGATAGAGATGAAGAAGAAGATGAAGGAGGAGGAGGAGGAAGAGGAGGAAAGATGATTAGATAAGTAGATGATAGCTTATATTCATTATTTTTCTCTAGAGAATCATGACATACATAGCAAGCTAATTGTACACATGCTGCTGATAAAGTCCTTATCTCCTATCCTATAATTTTTAAGTACATTTCTCTTTATATTTTTTAATTTTCTATGAAGGAATTTACATTTATTCAAAACAAGATTCATCTGACTTGAGTCAACTACATTGCTTTTCACCTCCCAGGCAGAGGTGTTTCACATACTCTCAGCTTTGGAAAAGCTAAAACTAATTTGCCTCCAGTTCCCATCCTTTTGGTTTAAAGTTAAGAACTTTGACTACATAAAGCAGACTTTTACAACCACTTTTTCATGTTTTTTATTTAAAACTGAAAGTATTTGTTTTCACAACGATCATAAATGGAGATATTAAGAGCACTAAAAGAATATTTTTAGCAGTCATAATTCTTTCTTGGGAACTAAGGTTCTTGAAAAATTATTTCCTAAAACATGTGTTTAACTTTTGCATAAACAATTCTTATATGAAAGAATTCTCTTCACCTAGTCCAATAAGTATTTTGGAAGATTAATCTTATGACATTCTAAAATGTAACAAAAATCTATTTGGTATTCTTATCTGACCACCCTTCCTCCCGCCCTCTTTCTGAACACAGGTATGAGTAGCCAGCCTTTCATGAACAAGGACTCTATTCAGGCCTTACATACCTGAGCCAATTCCCAGTCAACAGATTTTCTGTGTGGGTAGGTGCAAACAGCAACTCTTCTGTTTCTCCAAAAGAATTCGTAATAGAGAGGGGATTAAACATTAAGTGGCTTCCTGATTTCACCATTTCTGAATCCCAGTGTTAGTTTGCTGAAAGATTACTTCATTTGTGCCACCAGGAGCCCAGAAAGCTTCAGAAACTGAGTGAGTGATGTAATGACTGTGTGTGGGGTGGTGTAAAATATTAGAGTAGCTATCAATCTATTGCATTAAAAGAATATAACATGTTTACATCACTTTGTCTTTTGAAAATAATGGTACTATAGAGTTATAAGTTTTAGAATTTCAGATATTAATAAAAATTTTGGATGAAAATTATATCAACTTTATAATTCTGTATAGTAATAGAAAAAGTAAAGAAATGAATGTGATTCCCCTGTACTAGTTCTCAACTCCATGCTAAGCAAATATTTACTCATTGTTTGAATATAAAAAATAAAATATCCCCAGGATGGAAGTACATCTATAAATGCCCAGTATATAAATGCCAATAGCCAGATTGCAGCAATGGTCCCACCTACTCATGTTCAATCACATCAATATACAATCAAGATGAAAAATAAGATATAATTCACATTGAATGGGAGACTGTCCAAATTATCAAACATAAAATTAAAACAGGAGAGAAAACACTAAAACTATTGCTTTTATGAGTATAATCAGTAGTCTGGAAAATGAGTTTTACACAGATATAATGAGCTCCCCAAAATTTGCATGAAGCTCAATCAATAGTGTTAGGTTTGTGTAAACCGTGCCTTGTGCCTTCTTGTAACAGTTTCTTGCCCTAAGCACCTTTCAGCATCTCCTATGTTCTGGGCCTGATGAATATCCACATTAGAATTATATGATCAGGCAAGTTTATTTGTGAAGGTTTATTTGAGTTTAACCCACAGTTAAGCTCTCATCTTGAAATCAAGATGGGGCATTGATAGAATAAACAACTCTGGTAGAGTCAGTATTAGTCAAGTAAAGTGGACACCATTGGCAAGAATTATTTATTAATATTCATCCTAATAAATTTTTATGTTTTACAAATTGGTATGTCTTCCACTAGCTATGTCCACCAGCTTTCAACAGGTATGTCTACCACCAAACATAAGCAAGATATATTCAGAATAATTTATGATATATATTCAGAAGCCTCAGGAAGCAAAAAACCCATCTAGTGCTGAAATTAAGGAATCAAATTAGTATCTTAATATTTAACATATTTTAGCATGGTTCTATTTTGTATAATTCCCACAATATAAGGGAAATATTCTGGATATGCTTTTGCTAATAACTATGCATATTGTTTATTAAGGACCCCCAGGCCCACTGTACAATATATTTTCTTTCTTTTTTTTACCAGATGATCCTTTATTGATATATTTTCCTTTGTATTTTAACTCACTGGGCACTGCAGTGCGCCACTGTTGATGTCATCTATGATGTCATGAGGGTGGCGGCGACTGTCAACATTACAGCCCATGACTGGGCAGTCCCCAGGATCTCTTTGATGGTGCCAGAAAGCTCTCTGGCTAAAGATCGGCGCATCTGTCAGACAGTGTTGACAAACTCATCAAAAGTGATATTTCCACTGTGTTTAATTTTTTTTTTCTTCTTCCTGTCTCTGGGTGGCTCCTTGAGGGCTTTGATGATCAGGGCAGAGGCAGAAGGCACCACCTCAATCTGGGCTTGTATGTTCTGAATCTGGGCTTGTGTGTAGCTTCACTATGATCCTCAGCCCCTTCCACTCACTGGTCGCTTTGGCAATGTCATCACCAACCTTTTTTGGAGACAGACCCAGGGGGCTGATCTTGGGGGCCAGGGCAGACAAGGCACCAACCTCGCACAGGTGCACCCCAGGTACATGACTTTGATTTCACTGGGGTTGAACTTGGGCATCGTAGTGGAGGTGGCTGGTGTCGGATGAACCCGGATTCGGGATGACCCACAATATATTTTCTTAAGAAAAATATTTTAAGGATCACATATATATTTTCTAAAGCTCACTTTATAATTAAAATATATTGTTTATTTTTTGGTCATGAATTATTCATTTGCATTTCTTCCAAACTGATTTAGGGGGCATGGTAAGTAAGAGGAATAGATACAAAAAGGTTTTATTAGAAATTTAAAGGACAAGAACCAAACAGTGAAAAAGGGACTTAGTGTCAGAATCTATAAAGAATCATTAATTAAAATATGAACAGAGAATTTCCCTCTTCCCCCCATCCCCTCAGTTAGGTCACCTTATTTGCTCCTCTATAGAGGTGGGGATTGGGTAAGGGCTAATTGGGTGATGTGTGCATGTATGTCTACAGAAGTCTTTTATCCCATTAAGATGTATGACTACACAATGCACCAATAAAAAACTTTTAAAAAGAAAAAAATATATATGAATATTGCAACTTATAAAAAATAGATGTTCTTTTTCAGACTATTTCTTGTTCCTAATTTTTAAAAAATAAAAGTTGAGAATAAATAATCAAGTCACATAAAATTTGCCTTACCTATAAGTCTCTTCAGTGGTCTGAGAATTTTTCTTTTTTTTTTTTAAGATTTAGCTCTGCTTCTACAGAAATAATCTCTGTGCCAGCTATTCTTAATTGCTTTCTAAATACCTATTCACTTCATAGTCCTTTCTAATAGAACACAAATTAAATTGTTGGCTAATGTTTCTGATTAAAATACTAGTTTTTTACACTCCCATAAATCTGCAAAGGGTCCTGCCACTCAGTTCTGGGCAAAGAGATATAAACAGCTTATAAGGACTAGGATTTTTAGAGTTTCTGTCATTCTGACAAATGGGCAAACCTATTCAATTAATCTTTTGTTTTTTGCCTTTTCCCATTCTTCATAGAATTGCCTAGAAAGGCAATAGCTTTTTCTATGAGCACAAGAGCAACCATTCACTAGGCTGGTGAAACTGAAAGCAAGAGAATCTGGACCATCAGCCTCCATATGTTGCCATAACAACTCTAGACTATCTGGCTTCAGGGACTATTATGTGAAGAATAAAATAAAATAATAAGCCGGGCGTGGTGGCGCAAACTTGTAATCCCCGCGCTTGGGAGGCCGAGACAGGGTACTCACACAGGATTGAAGCCAGCCGTGCTGGCTTAAGAGACCCTGTTTCCAAATAAAAATATAAAAAATAGGTATCTGGGAGTGTAGCCTGGAGGTAGAAGGGTTTCCAGAAACCCAAGTACCACCAAAAAAATTTAAAAAATTAAAAAATTAAATAAAATAATAAAATAGTATAATAACTTCTTAAAAGCATTTGATGAGTTCTGTGACATATAGCCAAGCACAACCTTAACCTTTGAACTTTATTTATGTGTTCCAGCCCATTTAGTTTCTGTGCTCCTTGTTTCCACAATATATCACATAGACTTCATGTTCGAGGGGTGACATCTGAGTCTCATTACATCACTCCAAAAATTAAACACTGACACACAGGGGAACTAGTATGTTATCATTTGCTATAAATAATCAATAAGCCGGGCATGGTGCCACACGCTTGTAATCCCAGCATTCAGGAGGCTGAGACCGGAGGTTCCCAGTTTGCAGATAACCTCAGCTACTCCTTAGTGAGGCCCTTTGTACTTAGTGAGACCCTGTTTCAAAATAAAGAATAAAAAAAAAAAAAAGGGCGGCGGTATAGCTCAGAGGTCAAATACCCCTGGGTTCCATCCCCAGATCTGCAAAAATATTAATAAATGTGCTCCATTCCAAGTACCTAGTATTGGTGTTCATCATAATATAGTATTATAAACTAGCACCTTTATTTATCATATTTCATATCATTATCTGATGATACTGAGTATGGTGGTCTATGAATGCAGAGTCCTAAAAGAGTGCCTTAGAGATTTCCAAATACATCAATAAATACAAGTTGAATGAATGAATCTATTAGTAAAATAATTTTTGAGTACCAAATTTTGTGCTTTCTATTGATTAGGCTTAAAGCAGAGGAGATTATAAATTTCAAAAAATGTTTTTATCTCAAATGGACTTGTAAGTAATGATATATGTAGTAAATATTTGAAAAACAACACTTTTATAAATGCCTAAAATGAAGATATTTTAAATTTGTTATTGGTGCATTGTAGTCATACATCTTAATGGAGTATAAGATGATGGAGGCATACATGCACACATCACCCAATTGGTCCTTACCCCATTCCTGTCCCATTCCCTCTCCTCCCTCCTTCTTATGTTTGGCTTAGTGATTGACTTTGATATATTTGTTATTGTTACCATGAACATTAGATAATTTCCCTCTTCCCCCTCCTAGCCCCTCAGTTAGAACATTATGCTAAGTGAAATTAGTCAGTCACAAAAAATAAGAAATCAGATGTTCTCCCTAATATGCTGAAGCTAGGGAAAAAAGGGGTCATGGGAGGAACTCTAGACAAAGAGATACTATAGATGAGGATCTTTTTAATGAACTATTTTCCTCATGACTTAGCTACTAGGTATAAAGTTCATAACATGGGATTTTCTAACTTTTATTAGTGCATTTTAATTATACATCATAGTAAGAGTCACAATACATATATAACAATGGTTGGTGTATTTTCTTTCCCATCCCACCCCATCCCCACTTCTCCCTCCCTATGCATGTTAGTGAGATAAGTAGCAATAACTTCATATATTGTTAAAGAATATAACAATACACCCTCCATCCTTCAATCCTTCTTTTGCCCCTCCCCACACCCCTTTTTCATCCTGTTCCATTTGTCTAATCATTTCTCTCCTTGTTTATCTGAAGTCTCTTATGTTTTCTATTTTCTCTCTAGCTTCCACATATAAGCAAAAGCTTATAAAAGCATATAAACTCCTTGACTCTGAAACTAACTGATCTCAATTAGCATTATATTCTCTAATTTAATCAGTTTTCCTACAAATTACATAGCTTTGTTCTTTTTTACGTCTGAGTCAAATTCCATTGTGCATATATACCATATTTTCATTGTCCGTTCATCTGTTGACAGACACCAAGTTTGGTTCCATAATTTGACTATTGTGAACTGTGCTACTATAAGCATGAATAAGCATGTACCATTATAGTGTTCCGACTTTATCTTTTAGAAAGATACTAAGGAGTGGTATAGCCTGTTATGAATATCAAGTAAGTTATGTGTATTTATAAGCAGCTTCAGAAAACCTAAATTAAATAGGATCAAGATTTTTTTCAAAAAGCATTTTTGGTTGTTCCTGAAATCTATACAGAAATACAATTAAGTTCTCAGAGTTCTGCCTCATATATTAACTGTAAAACTTTAAAAGTATACTTTATAATTCTCAATATCTACCATATGAGTATTGGGAATAATTTAAATTTGAGAAGGATGTCATCTAAATGGTATCTTAAGATTAAATACTCCCAAATTGCACTTCACCAAACCTACAGAGTGGACCTGTTAGGCAACATCCACTTGAATACTGAAAAATATCTTCAAAAATGATTCTCCTAATTTTGGTGAAATTGATATTGAGCTTTTAAATCTCATAATATTTGCACAATTTGTTCAAGCTGATCATCTCATTATAGAAATAAAAAAAAAATGTTGGCACCATAAATAAAATTTTTAAGAATTTTATTCAAAGAAAAAGAATTATGGTGGTAAATTAGGCTAGCACTAATTAGCCATACTTTTTAAATTTATTATGTAAACAATGTTTATAGTTAAAAACATTATTTTTAAGAACTGCTGAATATAACATATTTTTAAAGTTTTATTATATGAAGTTAGTCAAAATTACCAAGAATTTGAAGAGAAAGTGAACAAAATATAAACTTCTAAACATGAAGTTAGCTATAGTCAATATATTAAATTAACAATTTAGAGAAGTACCCATCTAAATTATTACATACAAATATGTTGCTACTGCTGATAAGGATGTGTAGACTGAAAATTAATTTTGTATAGTTGTGTCTCGAGCATACTCCATAGAACAAATTGCCCTGCTTGACAGGGTCTTGCCTCTGGTCTTCTCAGCAGGTATATCCCCACAATAAAGAAGAGTGCATAACAATCTATTAACATTGTTCCTAAACTGCATATAAATTATCTGTTATCTGTGTTTCCTTCATCATCTAATTTCCCAAAAAGACAACTCTTCTGTGAAGAAAATGTACTAACTTCCCAATATTAGCATTTCAACCGCCTATTAAATCTAAGTAAATTAATTCATGAATGTTTTGTAGTTTGGTAGACAAAAATCAAAAAGTTGAAAAGCAAGTCTGGTAGGTCCAAGCCAGTTCTAAAAGTGTACAATTCCATGAGATAAAATAGAAAAGGACAGAAAAAAATGTGTAGGAATGGCCTTTCCATATCAACCTGAAATTTATGTTTCATTATATCCTTTTCCACTTCTAACTTGGCATGGACCCTGACTCCTCTGGATAGTGGATGCTGAGATGGAGCTGAAAGAGGGTAGGATGAGGAACAGGGATAGGATGTGCCTGTGGAAGAAAAAAGTGGAGAAAACACAAGTTGGTATGAAAAGATTTCAGATTCAATACCTTTTAAAAGAAAAGAGAGAGTAAGCAGAAATGATCAGGGAGAACCTCAGTGCACAGCAGACCGGAAAAATACCTCAAGTACAGTCTAAATGTATACCATTTTCAATATGTTTCACTTATTTTTTTAAAAATCTCAAATAATCCTAGAGGGCACTATAGAGCAACTACTGTCAGACATATCTCAGAAGTGCGCCAGTGTGCAAAAAGGAGAAAGCAATATCTGAAGAGCATTTCCTTTGTATCCCACACTGCAAGCTTCTCACAGCCTCCAATGTACCCCAGCTATTGCTATAACCCACACTCCACTCAACCACATCTAAGTAACTTCAACAACCACAGCTAAGACATAACAGGATAAACTATAAACTAGATGCTACAGCTAGAGCTGGTCATCTAACTTGATTATTTGCAGATAAAACATCAAGTTCTTTCTTGAAGGGATAACCTCGGTGTACAATGCCATGACTGCCGTGCCTGATCATATTAATTGTAAAAGCAATATATGTGCATTAAGGAACCAGGTAGGGGTTTGGTTGTTGTTTTTTATTGGTGCATTATAGTCATACATTTTAGTGGGATAAAAGATGGTAGAGGCATACATGCACACATCACTCATTTAGCCTCTCTCCATATCCCACCCGATTCCATCCCTTCTCCCTCCATCATTAAGCTGAACCAGGAGATTATGTTAGGTCTTATCACAATCCTCCATTTCTAGGACTTAGTTCTAGTACTTTAAAAATCAGAGGACAGTTTGTTGTCATTGATGAGGATTAATGATGAATATAATATTCTTTTAAAAGATGTATGTTTAGGAATTTTAGAACTGAAAGAAGTTTTAGAAGTTATACAGTCCAACTCTTTCATTTGATAAAGAAAAAATCAAGACCCAAAGGGTCAAAGTTTCTGAGAACACCACTGGCTGGTTAGTGAAATTCATCTTTATGCATCTGAATTCACAGAGCCCTAAGAGATGTGTACATGATCACCCAAAATTTTGGATTTCTGTACCAGGTAATTCTAAAGCTTAGCTCCCTTTGCTTTGTGCTATTGACAATCAACCTCACTGTCTGACTTAACTTAAACATTTAAGTAACTAAAATAAACATTCTGCTTCCATAAGGCATATTTGGGACAATAAAAATTGAGAAATCTCCTTTCTCAGTAGGTACATGAAAATAAAGTAGGTTAAGAAAAGGAGAACTATAGAGTTGTGGCACAGAAAAGGAATATTTTCCATTCTTTTCCTATAAACCAGAAAAATAAGTCGAATGAGTGCTCTCAACAAGCGATTTATTTAGATAAATGTACAGATTATAAGATGCACTCAGTATGCCTTTTACTTTAGTATCATCATAAACCCAAATGTTTTTCTCCTAAGTCCACTATAGTTACAGTATTTATAATACAGTAAATAGTCACCTGTAATCACAATTTTAAGGTAAAGAAATAACATAGCATCTGTCATTATCTCAAAAGATATTGAAACCTTCCTATAAATACCCAACAATATTTTTTTGGTTCAAGTACTAGGAGATAGGAGATGCATGTAGTACTACACTAAGTGGCTTTTAGGGGGATGGCCTGGAGGATACTACAGCTTTTCTATGGTCTTTTTCTGTGATACAAATGTATCTTGTGTTTCAAAAAGCCACTTGACTGCAGGAGGGTTTTTTTTTTCACCCCCATTGCACACTATGATTCTGGATGTCACCTTTAGACAGAGGAGAAGCAGAGAACAACATTCTTCTATCAAAACACTTAAGAGTTGAACTGGAAATACAGAAAATATGTAGGAGACAGCTGATAAGTTAGTATAACCTGTCCCATCTTGGCTGTGACCTCTACTTAGAGCTGTCACTGCTTCATTCTAGATCTATTGAGTTTTGCTTATACTGGCAGGGAGAAATTCTCCATCATATGCTATATCGAATACTAACGGAAACCCCTGGAGCATGAAAGCAAAAGTAGATTTACTATCAACTCACCTTTCCCTGAAACATTCATCTTAAATGTAACTCAGGTGAACACATAGTTGCAGTCTATGTTCCAGTCCCCACACCCTCTAGAATTTAGAATTTCTAAATGGACAGGTAGTGTAAGGGCAGAATATTCTGGTGAAGTCTTCACTTTAAAAGGCTTGAGATGAAAAAGGCCCAGTAAAATAAATCAGTTGGACTACTTAGTGGTAAATGCCTCATTTTCTAGTTGTGTTTATCCTTCTGACCCAACAGAACAGTAATGTATATCCTATTACCGCATTATTAATAAGGTTATTTGCGCTGTATAGCCAATGAGTTTGTGCCTCGTGCAATAAATTGGCAGCTCTAAACTCTGTGCGTGTGTGCTCGCGTATACACTGTGATAGGAGGGATTGACCTTGTAAAGGAGGAGCATCTTTACTGAAGCTTTGAATTTTGATTATTCAACAGTGACACCAGGACACAGACAGTTTTCTGCAGAATTATAATGATCAGCCTCATGATTACCACCAACTATGAATAAGTAATAATATACTGGCAACCAGGGGACAATTCAGACTTCCCATGCCACCTTGGGAAACAAATATTGTCAATACATAAAACTAGGTCTTGTTCATCAGTAGTGATCGGTAAGCCGGGTGTGATGGTGCATGCTTGGGAGGCTGAGAAAGGAGGATTGCACAGGTTCAAAGCCAGCCTCAGCTACTTACTGAGGCTCTCAGCAACTAAGTGAGACGCTGTTTCCAAATAAAGTATAAAATAGGTCTGGGAGTAAAGCCCAGAGGTAGAAAAGCCAATGGGTTCCACCTCCATTACTACAAAAATAAAAAATAAAAATTAGTGATCTGTATTATGAATTATTTAAACTGAGCAAGCTAGGAGAAGATAATATAGGAAGATCATTTCCTTTCCTTTTCAGTTATTTTTTATTTTTATACTTTTATTGGTGTATTGTAATTATATATCATAGTGAGGTTCAAAGTCATACAAAAACATACACATAGGAGTTGGTGTGTTTCCCTTCAGGTGCCGTCCTACCGCCCATTTCTCTGTGTATATAATAGTGATACTGGAGTGGCACATTCATACACGGCATAGCACATTTTGAACATTTTTCCATTAGTTCTCCTTTACCCCTCCTGACTCCTTTCCCTATATTCTTCCGGTATCCTACTGATCTCTCATTTATCTGAAGTAGTCCCTTTTGTTTCTTACTCTATCTCCAGTTTAAACACATGAAAGTCCCTTTTGTTTCTTACTCTATCTCTAGTTTAAACACATTTGACCCTAGACTTTCTGAGAGTGACTAATCTCGACATTACAGTCTCTAGGTCCATCCACTTTTCTGCAAATGACATAATTTTGTTGTTCTTTATTGGTTGAGTAAAATTCCATTGTCAGTATATACCGCATTGTTGTTATCCATTCATCTGTTAAGCATTTCCTTTTAAACCCACCCTGTCAGCCGGGTGTGGTGATACACACTTGTAATCTCCACACTTGGGAGGCAGAGACAGGAGGATCGCGCAAGTTCGAAGCCAGCCGCGCTGGCTTAAGAGACCCTGTTTCCAAATAAAAAAGTATATAAAATAGGTCTGGGAGTGTAGCCCAGAGGTAGAAGGGCTTCCAGGAACCCCAGTACCACCAAAAAAATAAAAAAATAAAAAATAAACCCACCCTGTCTGCTGCTCATAGCCACTGATGTGCCATAGAATTCTGCTCTGCCACACACTCTACTCAACCATACCAATGTACCTTCAACAATACTGGCTAAGCATAAATGATAATTTTATCCCCTTCCTGAGGTGTCAGATGTTACAGGGATCTAGTTGTATCATTAAGTTTCTAAGTTAAATTTCAAAAATCACTTATTAAGCCAGATGTAGTGGCACACACTTGGAATAAAAGCATTTAAGAGGCTGAAACAGGAGGACTGCAGTTCTCAGACAGCCTCAGCTACTACTTAGTGAGGCCCTTTGCAACTCAGTGAGACCCTGTTTCAAAATAAATAAAAATTAGGGCTGAGGGTGTAGCTCAGAGATAGAATGCCCCTGAGTTCCATCCCCAGTACCACAAAAAAAGTCAATTATTGGGGATCAAAGGAAAATCAAATATTTTATTTTTCATGTGTGGTACTGGGTGGAACACACAGGCATTCTACCTCTGAGCTACTCCCCAGCCCTATATTTTGTTCTTTAGTTTTGTGAAACAGGGTCTCACTGAAGTTGCAAAGGGCCTCACTTTGCAAAGTAGCTGAGGCTGTCCACAAACCCAGATCCTCCCATCTTAGCTTCCCAAAAGCAGGTCATAAGCATGTGCCACCACGCCCGGATCAAATATTTTCTCACTTAGGTAAAAGCATGAAACAGACCAGTTTTTTAGTAAAGAAAAGCTCATAAGGATTAACATGGAACTGGGAGATTCTTCTTTCCTTTCCTTCTCCTACAGTTCATGGCAGCTATTTCATCCCCTTTATACGCTGAAGAGGCATTAGGAATATATTTCAGAAAGTCCATAATTGAAAGAAATTTTTTTTTGGTAGTACTGGGGTTCCTGGAAGCCCTTCTACCTCCAGGATACACTCCCATGGGCTACACTCCCAGACGTATTCTTTTACCTTTTTATGTGGAAACAGGGTCTCTTAAGCCAGCAAGGCTGGCTCTGAACCACGATCCTCCTGTCTCCACCTCCCAAGCACAGGGATTACAAGCGTGCGCCACCACGCCCGGCTTGAAAGAAATATTTTTAAATGTTGTTATTAGCTTGGAAGCAAAAGCTCACCTGGCGTTAAAGTCTACATGATAACCAAGGAGCCAAGTATGAGAGGATAGATTAAGGGAGAATTTCCATTTCCCCAGTATAAAAACCTACAGAATATCTAGTATCCACAACATAAATATAAATCCCATTGTGCATCATGATATAGTGAGGATTGCAAGGGTGCACATAGCTATGAAAGTTTTACAGCTGAGACACATGTTTTTCTATAAACTATATCGCAGAGAATTGAAATGTGAATATTAATAATAAAGTTAAGGTTAAGTAGGTAATGTGTGCATTTATGTCTACACAAGTTTTTTACCCCATTATGATATATAGATACAATATATAAACACAATATATAAATAAAAAATTTAAAAATAAATAAATAAAATGGTTAAGTGGATGGAAGCAAAGGTAAAATAAGAATGGCCAAATGCTCACTACTTTGTAAGCTGGATGATGGGCATGTAGAGGCTCATTTTACTATATTGTTTACTTTGTATATTTTAAATTTCCCATAATAAAATATTATTTAAATATAATTCTTTTGAGTTTATTATCACCCCACAACTACAATTTTTTGTCAATGTGTAGATCATGATTAAAATCCACTCATATTTTTGACATTTAACAATGTAGACTGAAAATATTTCTCTCACAGAGTACTACCTGTACTCTGCATAGATGGTATTGAAGCTTTGGTACTAACCCGAATATTTTAGTCAGCTTTTTCATCACTCACTGAGACCAAAATAGTTGCTAAACACAACTTAGAGGAAGAAATGTTTACTGTGGGCTTACAGTATCAGAAGTCAGTTCATGATCAGCTGTAGAGAGACATAGAGAGAGAGACAGAGAGACGGAGAGACAGAGACAGAGAGTAAAATAGTTTCCAAATCCACACTTTCAGTAAGCCACTTCCTCCAACCAGATCCTAGCTCTAAACCAGGCTGCAGTAACAAATAAGCTTTTGTGGGGGGTAGGTAAATCCAAAGCATAACACCAAGTAGCAATCGGATTGCATTATAAGCAAGAATATTTTCAGATCAGAAAGGAAGGGTTAGTGCTCAATAAATGCTTAGTAAATTAGTGAATGATAAAAGAAAAGAGACAGTTAAATGATTAAGAGAATCTTCTAATGGACTTCAAAGACAGAAGTAAAAAACAAAAACAAAAGCAATAAAATGCTTAAGGAAATAAGAATATCTATAAAGATTTTATAATTAAGGTCGCAAAAACATTATTGTGGGACAAGAAATGCTATAATATTTTGAAGCTTTAAAAATTACATATAGTATTTCTTATATGTACAAAACAACTATTAGTTTTAAGAGCTGTTACAAGAAGCAATCAAACTCCAGGGGAAAAATTGCCTTTCATTACAACACAATTTTTATAAGATGACCTTAGTTTGTTACGTTTGACTTTAGTAAAAACTGGTTTCAAAAGATCCAAACTTTCAAATCTAAATGTAGACCAAAAAATAAAACAAAAAGGTTGTGGAGCTTAAATTAACTGAATAGTTATTTTTATTTCCCCTTCACTTTTTATCTTCCCAGTACTCTAAATTGTGTGCCAAATATTAAGTAGTAACAGCTTGAGAACTCAAAGAATCATAACCATTCCTAAGCAAGGGAGCCATGCCAAGTCTGCACTAAACATTCTGCATAACAGGCCTCTTTTCATATTAAAGAGTAACAAATCAAAAATTATTAACACCAAAGTTCAAACCCAAATAAAAATTTAGGCAAAATCACCTGGTTTGGTTTCTGTCATGTCTTGCGACACATAAGTTTCCAATCCTTGATTTCAAAGAGCATCAGATGCTTTAAAGGCTCTCTTTCCAGAAATAGAAGACAAGAAATTTATGTATCTTGTTAGGAAACCCTGTCATTAATCAAATGGACTTAATGCCTATAATATGCAAAACATTCAGAAGACAGCCCCCCCAAAAAGATCATTCTCATTGTATGTACTTCATACAAATCGTGCAAATCTGTCAAATGTTACTATGCCAGAACACAAAAGCATCAACAAAGTCTGCATCTAGAAATATGATTTCAGCTGTCTTTTGAGATGTAGCTGTATCACAGCTCATTACGGAGAAAGCATGCTACAGTTGAGATGGCGGCAGACTGACCATATAACCCCAATTTTCTCTTACTGGCAGCTTTGTGATGCATCTTTCCTTTGTGGCTATAGTTTGTTTTCTTCTTGGAATAAGCTTAACAATGAGTTGTAATGGAGATTTCCCCCCAGTAATGTTTAGTCATGTGTTCAGTTGGTTAGAAAACACCTAATGAAGTCATTATCACAGGCTAACGTGTGTGTAAAATTCATATGGAATGGAAATATCCCACACCTGTGATCAGCCCCTGGTTTGGGTCACTATTAGCCTCGTGCTGGAATGCTATCGGTAAAAAGGGGACTGGTTTGCAGAGTGGGCAGAGAGAGACCCAGAGCCCATCAGCAGTTATGACCTCAGTAGCATGACCATCTTTACTGTGTGCATTCATATGAGTGAGTTTCTCTATTTGACTTGGGAATGATAGGGAGGGTGAGACAATATCTCTACCTCTGAGTACAAACTATTCCAAGTGAGCAAAACAAGACATATGAAACAAATTATAAAGGATGAAGTATAGCACATTTAAGGACCAAGTAACTAGTACAGCCAGTACGTGTGGAAGAACTAAAGGAAAGGGAAAGATCACCTTTTTGGTATAGGAAGAAGAAACTTCTGGATAAAGTCACCTTGGTGCTGCCCTTCTGGGGATAGAAATGTAGAGAGTGAGTCCTATGTGAAGAACCCGCCCTGGCTCAACCCCACAAAGAAGCATAGGACCTTCCATCCAAGCAAAATACAACTCCGACTTTGCAGAGTACAGAGCAAGAGTCAAATCTTGCTTTAAGTTCAATACCACTAAGCTTATGACTCATCCCTTAGCAACAGGAAATGTGAGAGACTCTGTTCAGGAAAAACAAAAAAAGTCCTGTCTAAATCCCTGCAGAGAAAAATGCACATTGAGGAAAGTCACTTGAGATATCTGCACTTGAGCTATCTGTGTCTCAAACATTTCTAAGCCCTATCTTGGGATCAAGTTGGAGCTTCACATAGGTGTTTATCATGACAACTTAAGCTTAGACTAAAAATTTTCTTCACTGACTGAGTTATTCTTTTAAAATTAAACTCTCTTGCTTGGCAAAATCTGTCAAAAATAATAATCCCATAATCCATTAATTCCAATTCAATACATTATTCCTATAAATAATCTCCCCTAAGTGTATTAACACATATATGTGATAACTTACATTGCCTGTTTTCTTTTTTTAATTATGCATTACAGTGAGGTTCAGAATGAAAGAAACATACATGCACAGAGCACCTTGTGCATTCTCCTCTGATCTTTTTCTATTTTTTCCACCTTCTTTTTTGTAATTGCAAAGGAATGGGCAGAATCTAAATAGTTATCAGTAGAGGGAAAATTAACTGAATTTAGATAATTCCATGTGATAAATACCATGCAGACATAAAAAAATAGTATCAATACAAAAACTAGGATCCCTAAATGATGAGGAAGGGAGATTCGTGTGAAGAGCTAGGGTCAGATATACAGGCTTAGGTAACAACAACACCAGAACATTGGGTCATATGTACTGAAGGAACAGAAAGAAGTCCACCAAAGACTGTGGTGACATGAATGAGGAGTGAGTGGGGGTAATAATTGAAAGCCAGGTCTGGAGCAAATCATATGTTGCCCTGTTGCCCTGAATGTCATGTTAGAGAGCATGATTGTACAGTAAATATACTGGGGACCAGTAAAACATTGTAAGCAGATGCCATGGTTTAGCTTTAAAAGAGTCATCCACCCTGTGTAAAATAGGACCTGTTTAGGAGTAATGGTGGAGTGAGGAAACAAGGTAGATGGCCATGACCTCTGGCCATGCAACAAATTTGGGGTGATGTCAATGAAAATGTGGTAAAGTCAATGGGATAAGGAATATTCTAGAGAAGAGAAATACTTATTTTTCTTCCTTTTGATAGTTCTTGATTTTCTCCATTTCTAATTTAATGTTATACATGAGTTTATTGTCTAATTTTATATTCTTTAAATCACTGGGACATAAGTGAAATTTTTATATAAAATAAAACATGTGTGTGTGTGTGTGTGTGTGTGTGTGTGTGTGTGTGTGTGTAAGACACAAGCAAAGTACCCGCAGCACGAATATACATGTGGAACCAAGAGCCAAGAATCCAATGGACCTAACTTCAGAGTTGTGTTTTTTTTAAGATTTTATTTTTATTATGTCTAAAACGGTATGACTGTTAATAACTATATCCAGGATTTTATGAAAATTGTAAGTTAATATTAAATGTGCACAATAGAGTGCCCAATACTTTGAAGATTGTCAGCAAATCACTTGGAATGAAAATAAAGAGGACAGTGGCTATCATCTCATGAGGGAGATTTAGGAAGTTTTGCATAGGGGGCTGAAGTGCAAAGCACTGTTTTAGGATAATGCATTCTGGGCTGAGGGTGTAGCTCAGGGGCCAAGCATTTGCCTACTATACATGAGGCCCTTGGTTTGAAACCTAGCACTGAAAAAGAAGAAGATGCATCTGGAGGTTGCATATAAAAAGGAAAGATCAGTTAGGATATTACTGCATTCTTCATAACATTTATATTAGAAAGGGAAAGAAGAGATCTCATTATCACCACTGACAGACAAAAAAGAGAATGACTCACCTCAGGTCAAACAACAAATCAGGGGTGGAAATGAGAGCGGGCTAGAAATCACAATTCTTAGTCTAAGTTCGCTAATTCTCTAGACCTCTGCTGCCTACATTATTCAAATACAGTACATGAATCTGGCTATTCATGTGACCTTTTTCAAATATTAAAGCTTGCTGCAACCCACTAGATAAATAATATACCAAAGGTCGGGAAATAGAGAAAATAGTGGTTCTCCCAAGTTCAAAAATTTCCCCCCCTCTCTTTACAATTTGTCTCTACTAATTTCCAACTTTCTTCTAAAATCAAAGCTGTTATTTAAATGTCATCAAACTTCCTCCTGGCTCCTGCTAAACCATATCTGTATATAAAGTATGTATGCATACGGTACATATGGATGTGTTCACACACATTTATCTTAAGTGTGAATGTGATCTGTCTCCATTAACTCAACAGCACAGAAAACACTTCAAAAGAGAAATCATCACTTAATTTACCACATCTTTAGAACAAGTAAAGGTTTTTGCAAATCCCTCCAGAAACTATACTGAATAAATGAGAATTGGAAAACCCTAGTGATTAGTGAAGAGAGCAAAGTACCATAGAGAAACAAAACATAAAACCATATGAGATCCTGTGGTAATTAACTGTTGTACTTTCCTGGAAGTCCAGTGTATTTTCAAATCAGGGAAATGTGGGTGTGCCGGTACCTGGAACAGGAAGTAGACGCCATTCTCTGGTTCATCCAGGAGGAATGATTCACACAATTCTCTGATCTAAAGATAGGTTCTTGATCATAGGAAAAAAGGGTCTTTGTAACAAAAGACAAAATACCCTTGCTTCTCAAATTTTGATACTTTGATCCTTAAAAGCTTAGTTGGAGTTCTCCTCACTTTCAGTTTGTAGCTGAAGTAGGCATGTAGTGTAGTTTTGAGCATGGTGAGATTGACACATTTTTATTGGACAGTCTCCGGTCTATTTTCTTTCTCTGAGAAATATTCAGTAACAAAGAAGGCGCCTTATATAAAAGTCTACACCAGGAAGACATTCACAAAATATTACATTCACTGAGGAGCTCAGATGAAGAGATAGCAGAGAGCGAAAGAGAACCTTCACAGGCTGTCTATCCTCAGTTCCCACGAGGAAGCTCTTCTCATTACAGAGCATCTTGGCATTCTTTGACATCATTAATTTCCCTGATTATCGTGAAGCTAACATCACACATGCAAAAGCTAGGTGGTCAAGACATTTTTTTCTGAATGAAATTGAAAAGTATAAAAAAGTGTTATAAAAATTATTAAATTTGTTGGAAAGGGACATATGCTCTGGTTCTTATTTTATTCCTAATCTCAGTGTAAGCATAATTTACTGCATACTTGTAATTGTAGCTAAATACTTCACCTGTATTATTTTATATAACCCTCACTGCAATATTATGAAATATAAACTAAGCAATCTTCATTTTGGAAAGAGGACACTGAGGCACGGTTAGAGTGAGTCTGGGAATCTATCACTTGACTCTAGAGCACATTCCCCTAGCCACTCTGCTGAGAGAAGTTATCAGATATAGAAGCAGAGGTTGGAAGGAGAGTAATGTGTTCACAGATCACAAATTTAGTTTAACTAAGTTTAGTATAAGTCGTGGAAACAGAGAATGAGATGAGGGGTGCTATGGTTAGAAGCCCAAGCATCAGCCAGCAACCCCTGCATCCAGATGCTGTCCATGCCACCAGCTAACCCTGCAATCTTATGCAACTTACTTTTCTTCTCCCAGCTACAATGTACTCATTTGGATGGTACTGTTTTATCTATGATTAATATTCTCGTCATATTTTCTCGATGTCAAGGGTTCTTTTCACAGTTTGATGTCTCTAGAAGTCAATGTGTGTCATATCATCAACATCAAATAACGTTTCTCACCTGAAAGGCAGAGGCATTAGATGCAAGCCAGTCATTTTTGTACTAATAGAGAAAATTAGTCTCTGCAATAAAGGTGCTATTCTCTAACTCATTTGAGTTTTTTCCCATTGGTAGCATCACATGCAATTTCATTTTCACTGAACTATGGATAGCTAATTGTCACTTAAATGTCTTCAAAAAAGATAACACTATTAGGGCTATGAGGCAGATCCCATATGCAGAAGATTGCCATGTCCAGGTAACAAAATTAGAGTCAGAGGAGAGTGCCAATGTTTCAGAATAAATCATAAGACTGTTAAAGGTAGTGAAGCATAGCATTGCTGATTCATGCATCATGAGGGACTATCACTGTGGCACCAACAGCCGCCTGACAAATGCTTCTACTGGGTTTTCAAGAGAAGCTATTAAACTTCCAAGCAGCATGTAATTCAATTAAAGGAAGAATGGAACTATGAATTAACAAGCAGGAAATGCAAACAAAACACCTAAAAATAACTATCTCGAAAGTCATGAGCATGTATTATAAAAGGCAGCATGTCAAGATTAAACCACAATTTCAATACCCTACAGAAAATCAGAAAAGTCATTAAACCCTGCCTGAAAGAAAACTTGGGCTCTAGGATTGATTATGATCTTGAGAGAGATAAGAATATATAATTGCACTGATGAACATAAGCTATTATTAGTTCCTAAAACAAATGTTTACATTTTATACTCATTTCCAAAAGTCTCTGATAAAAATTAGTTTTGCATCTTAAAATAAATGGCATCTTTAGGACAAAGTAATTTGAACTTATAGTTATGAATGTGCAGAGGTATATAAGTTTCCTACTGGTCTTCCTACAAATTACCAAAAAAAAAACCATAGTGACTTAGAACAGCACAATTTATGCTTATGCTTCTAGAGGTTAGAGGCCCAAAATGGGTATTATGGGACTAAAATCAAGGAATCAGCAGGACTGCATTCCTTTTGGAGGCAAAGTGAGAATGTAAATTAGTGCCATCATTAGAGAAAAAATTGTGGAGTGTCCTTCAAAAATTAAAAATAGAATTACCTCATGATCCAGCAATTCCAATACTGGGTATATATCCCAAAGAAATAAAAACAATATATTGAAAAGACATCTGCACACCCGTGTTCACTGCAGCAGTATTCACAATATCCAAAAAATAGAAAAATCCTAAATGTTCATTAATCAATGAATGAATAAATAAAATATGATATACTCTGGAGGTATTGTTTAGTGGAAGAGTCATGCCTAGCATGTATGAGTCTATGGGTTCAATACCTGGCAGAAAGAGAGAGAGGGAAGAAGGAAGGGAGGGAAGGAGGGAGGGAAGGAGGGAGGAAGGGAGGAAGGAGAGAGAGAGAGAGAGAGAGAGAGAGAGAGAGAGAGAGAGAGAGAGAGGAGAGAGAGAGAGAGTACAATGGAGTATTTATTATCAGGAAAGAATTCATTCCTTGCCTTTTCCAGCCTCCAGATATTGTCTGCATCTTTGGCCTGTTCCTTTCTCTTTCAAAGCTGACAATCACATTATTCTAATCTCTGCTTCCACTAGCATGTCTCCTTCTTTGATTCTCCTCCCTCTCTCCTTTCCTCACTCTTTTTTAAATTAAGATAAGATCTGTGTGAATACATTGGGGACCACCAAGAAATCCTAGGATAATCTCCCATCCCAAAATTCTTATTTACACCTGTAAAACTTTTTTGCTGATCAAAGTAAAATAGTCATAGATTCTTGATATTAAGACATGAATATATTTAGGTACCTGATATTCTGCCAACCACAAAAAGTAAGCTGGTGGTGTATCGGAATGGGTTTTCTTTACTAAGGCAGAACTTAGCACTTGAGCAGAGGAATGCCATGAAAGCTTCCATCTACTTACTTACTGAGCTCTCTACCCTGCCATATCTTTGTATTCTTCAATTCTCTAACTTAAATTTATTTTGGGGGGGTTCTGGGGATGGAACCCAGGGGCATTTGACCTCTGAGCTACACCCCCTGCCCTATTTTTATTCTTTATTTTGAAACCAGGTCTCCCTGAGTTGCAGAGGGCCTCATTAAGTACCTGAGGCTGTCTGCGAACCACGATCCTTTAGGTCTCAGTTTCCTGAATACTGGGATTACAAGTGTGTGCCACCACGCCAGGCATAACTTAAATTTATATTCATAAAAGATTTAAAAAATGAAAAAATAAATAAATTTATATTCAGTGTTTCACCTGGTAGCACAGAAATATCTGCACCACTGCATTGTTCACCTGTAAGGCCTTACTACTCCCTTTCTTTTAATTTTTCTTGTTAGAAATAATCCCTAGAAAGGAGAGTTTACCCTCAAAGAAGCCTTTCCTCAAATCAGAATTTATCTGATGTGGGAATGTCACTACCCCATGTTTCCCTTCAAATCTTACTTTGTAAAATTTAGAAACCCATAATTGTGTCACAGAACCAAATTGCTTATAAAAGACAGCTCCATGTTTGAATGAAACGGCCAATGGAGGACATTATGCAAAGTGAGATTAGTCAGTCACGAAAAGTAAAAAACGGAATGCTCTCCCTAAATTGCTGAAGCTATGGAGAAAAAGGGTCATAAGAGGAATGCTAGACAAGGAAAAAGAAACCATAGATGAGCAAATAAGGTGATCTAACTGAGAAGGATGGGAGAGAGGAAGAGGTAAATCCCATAATGTACATGATGTACATTCACAAACATATCAAAGCCAATCACTAAGCCAAACAAGAGAAGGAGGGAGGGGGAAGGAATGGGGTGGGAAATGGGGAAGGGCTAAATGAGTGATGTGTGCACGTACGCCTCTACCATCTTGTACTCCATTAAGACGTGTGACTACAATGCATCAATAAAAAAAAAATATTTTAAAAGGGTCAAACTCAACCACCACGTTATGCTTAGAGATGTGAGTGACTTCATCCTCAGGAATGTGGGTCACGATTCTAGTCAAGCTTACGAGTCCAAGTTTAAAATAACTTGTCTAGAAAGTACGCAGAGGCTAAGAGTAGCCCATAACACCGTTAACATCAATGAGCAATAAAATTCATTTTTTAGCTTTCTTCAAAAATAAAGGAAGGAAATGAAAAATTAAAATCTATGTCAATGAAACTTTTAAAGTTAGCATTTAACCATAAAAGCCAGGAAATGCAAGTATCTCAAGAGAACATTAGCTTGTTCATATTTCATGTGTTTCATTTTAAGGTATAACACTTAACAGTATAATTAGCAATCAAAAATATTTTATCTGTGCACTGTGGGTGTTTGATGTTATTATGAGATCCTTGATTTTTGCATTTCCTGACTTCTGTGTTTAAATGTATAACCTTAATGTTGCATTATTGTTGTGTCTTACATTAGTTATTGATGGCTTGTAAATGAAATAGATGCCCTAGCAGGTCTTTTCTACCTCTAACTTCCGTAGATAATTTCTGCAGACACACATTTTATGAACCAATATTACAGAAGCTCTATAAAAACCATAATGGAAAACAACACAATTCTTACTGAAATGTATGGTAGTTCTAAAAGGTTTTTCACTTTGTAACAATTACGTTGAATCTCTTTGAAAGGTTGTTACTTGTTTTGCTTCTTTATGTCATTACATCAATTTTGCCTTGCGCTGAAAACCTATTTCAAAAATTAAAGCTCCGCAGCAATTTTCAACCTATCAAGGACTTAAATGCAGCCTTATAAAGCCTACATCATGTTTTCTCTACAAATCACCAAGGTGCAAGGTGAAGGAGAGTGAGTCAGTACATAAAAGTATTCTAATTATGAAAAACATGTATTTTCTCCAGTATTTGTGTTTTTTTCATTGTTACCTTTCATTGTCAAGGAAATAATAGCAAAGTGATAGTCAATTAATTGATAATTATATTTGTAATTAAATCTCTACAAACTCAAAATTCTTTCAAACACAAGTGATTTTATCACAAGTTTTTTTAAAATCCTGAGAATACATATAATTTATGTGAATCAGTCTCACCAGGTAAGGAAGAGTCCACCATGCCTGCTTGTCCTTAGAATCCCACCTCCACCTCCTAACTCAATGCAGAAAAGTAAGCAGTACTCAAATTCCTAAACTACTGCTATTTCCCTACCTAAATCCAAACACTGGTTTGCCAAAATACTCTTATTTGCATCAAACTGATAAAACGTTGGATATTAGCAATTGTTGAATATAAAATTAGAGATATGATAACATACCTGTTTGATGAAAGAGTGCCTTGATAAAGTGACTTTTTAAATAGATATTGTGATTTTCTGGCACAAAAAGCTCAAGCAGCAGCACAGACGCTTAGTATACTTCTGGGCTGGTTGTTGACTTTGGTGTTGGTGGCTTACAATTTAATCAATTCAACCACCTAAGAAATATTTGTTGAAATTTTGGTGTTATGTGCTCACATTCTCTAGTTTAATTTCAAGCCTGAAAACATTTAGTTTCAATACATAACCATTTTATTCAATACACATATATACAAAGTATTCTTTTCCATGAATTCATGTTACTTCAGCCTCAGATAAGGCATTATAGATGTACCAAATATGTGTGAAAGGAAAGAAGGAAGTTTGCATATTTGCAGATCTCAAGCATATTTTTTAAATGTTTTCACTAAAATTTGTGCTTTTGAGGGATAACACACAATATATATATTTTGTGAACTATGGAGCATTGGATCTTAACCAGAAAAATCAGCATGTTGAGGGAACTCACAAAAAGAAGCAATTGTTTTCAGAGTTCCAAGTTGGTTATAGGAAGATGGTTATGGTAAGTTCCTCAGGGGGGAAAAAAATGTTTCTGAGAGTTCTCATTATTAACAAACTTTTCTTTCAGCACAAAACTAGTGGCACTAATTCATAATAATTACCTAAGAGAAGATGCATTGAGAGATCAGTTCTATATAGCAGGGCTCAGCAAACGTTTCTGTAAAGTGTTTCTGTTAACTCTCTATAAAGGGCCAGATAGTAAATATCTTAGTGTCTGCAGGCCACACAGTTTCTGTCATCTATTCTTTGTGACTTCTTTATTTATGGACTTAGGAATTTTTTTTAAAGTAACACACTAAAAATGTAAAATCTTATTCTTGGCTATGAACCATAGAAAGCAGGTGTCAGGACTGATTTAACTGTAGACCTCAGTTTGCCTACTCATAGTGCACGGGAGGAGTGGCAAGCACCATCAAGTGTACGTGCCATGAGCTGAAGCCTGATTCCCTAATTCACTCCTGCCTAATAAGGCTTTACAAAATCTAAAACGCCAAGAAGAGACATTGATTTTGCTCACAATTCTGCATACAGTCCTACTGCTGGATCATAGGACTGTGAGCTGAGATGGCTTAGCTGAGGCTAATGACCAGCTTCCAAGAAGTCTCCTACAGAACTAGGAGAAGGTTTTGTGATTGGTTCCATCCTCATGGTTTCACCGAAATGTTGCTCAAGTTTCCCCACAGCACATTCTTTTCTTTCTTTCCTTCTTTTTATTTTTCTGTGTGTGTGTGTGTGTGTGTGTGTGTGTGTGTGTGTGTGTGTGTGTATGATATTGGGATGGAGCCCAGGGGCATTCTACCTCCATGCTATACTTTCAGCCCTATTTTTTATTCTTTATTCTGAAACAGGGTTTCACTGAGTTGCAAAGAGGCTTGCTAAGTAGCTGAGGCTGTCCACCAACCATGATCTGGGATTACAAGAATGCGTCACCACACCCAGTTTTATTTTTTCTTGAGAGTTTAGGTATCACTAAACTAACATGTTTATTATTTGAAGTGCTTTGCAATTTCAGTAGCTTAAGTTTAGCTTTAAATTGTCCCATCTTACACCATTCCAATAATCTTACTGTTGGGGATATTGATCTAGACACATGTCTATGACTGGACAGTTAAGTGATGTTGAGCAAGAGAAAAGACGATTTGTTGTGTACACCACTGCCCATCTTAGCAATCAATTTAGAACACCACAACTTCATCAATTGTTTAGAGATCTAGATCCATCATGAGGACCCACCGCAGCAAACCATGTATTTCATGTTTGCCAAGGTTTCATTTGATTTTCTTCTGCTCAAGGGTGGAGCTGACAGGCTTAAAAAGCATCTGCCTCATGCTGAATTGTTATGGTAACAGAATCTTAAAATATCATTTGTTGTCGAGCATGGTGGCGCATGCTTGTAATCTCTCCCTGCCTCCGGACTTGGGAGGTGGAAATAGGAGGATCACGCAGGTTCTAAGCCAGCCGCTTAGAACCAAATAAAAAAATATAAAAATAGGTCTGGGAGTGTAGCCCAGAGAAGGGTTTCCAGGAACCCTAGTACCACCAAAAAAAAAAAATTATTTGTTGCTCTGAATATTTGAGCAGTTCACACTTAACTGAATAAAAAATTTTAATACATATTTTCATGGATCTAAGCACTCATATACCCTATGTCTCAGCAAAGAGTGGAAACAAAAATGGGTATAAACTTTAGTTTTATGCCATCTGTATACTTCTGTTGATAATTTGATAGTACTAACACAATTTCTAAATGTGAGGAGGAGAGGCTTGAACTACAGATCAGGCTGGGAATATAAGTTGGGACATTGCTTTGAAGCTTTGTAAGCTATAAAGCACACTGATTTCACAGTATATGTTTACTTGATGAGGCTTAAAATCATCTTTGTGTGTAAAGCACTTAGTAGTAGTGTAGATTGTTTATTTGTGGAAACCTCATGGAAACTACCAGGATCTAACATCCCTTCTTCCTTCAAGTCATATTTTGGTGTTTACTCTAAAAACTGATAAAATTTGCCCAAATCACAATGACAGTGTGACAATTTTAAATATATATTCTGGTGTGGTTGGCAAGCATTACTTCAGAGTTCTTTCTCAAAGTCCAAAGCGTATTTATATTTTTTAACATCTAATATGGTAGAACCCCACCATCATTACAAATCCCAAGCAAATGGTTCTCAGTCATTTTTCCTTCAGCCAGCAAAAGAAAACTGTGACACTCAGGATCTTATCCGAGAATATAATAGTTAACTCTCTGTTGCATTATCTAATGGCCTGGCAAGAAAAATGATGCTAACAGTGGCCATCTAGGACGCTGCCATCCATCTGATTCTTGGGTTATATATTATAAGTCAGTCCCATCTGTGGATGAAGTTATGGGACCAGAAAGCTATATAAATGAGCCACATTAACCTAGAACCATACCGAACCACTTTCTCTGAGTTATTATCTCAATATTCAGCTTTAAATTTATATCTAGGGTCCAAATGAGAAAGAAACATGAAGCATGTTGCCATGATGCTATAAAATCAAGGTAGAAATATTACCCTTCCTATTATTGAGAGCTTTTGATGTTTAAGCCTTTTAAATAGGAAACACAATGCTTACCTTTTGGTGTGACTTGAGGTTGCTAGTGTATGGCAAGGATGTGGCTTAACATAGAATCTATATTCATTTAAGATAGCTTGAAGGAGTCTTATCCAAAGTAAAAGGATATAAAAATAAAAATAAAAATAAATCCTACCAAGAGAAAATAAATTCCTTTTAGAGTTCAGTACCTTGGAGGAACTCTGGATCAAGATGACATACCCAGCATATGTGTCGATATTTTATCTCTGAGAAAATTCACTAAGTTAATGGTAAAGGAATAAATCATAATACCTACAACTTGGTGACTAGTGGTGATCTCTCCAACACCCGGGCATGCTGGATTCCTTCGTATTTCTTAAAGGATCAGCCTTCTTTGTTTACTTCATGACCTATCTGGACTATTTAGGCACTTGAGTGTACAGTTTGTATTCGAAATAGCAAATGAGCATCAAAAAGGAGATAATTAAACAGAAATGGTGATGTGGGGTAAAGAGGCAACAGCACAGGAAACTAAGCTTGAAAGATATACAGCTGAGAGTGGAGCTGTGATTTTTTTTAACACCAAGTTGGGTAAAAATAGGAAGATTAATTAAAAGTCACACTCCCACCTCTCTCTATCAGTACCTGGCACCCAGGCAGTTATCACTTAGAAATAAAAAGCCAGAAGTCTCTTCTCTAAAAATAAACCCACATCCCTAGAACAAATGTCTTCAAATCTGACATTGTGTAATAGTGGTTATCATCACAATCCTCTAAAATAAGCTTACCAAAAGCTCTCATGTGCACAGAAATCTTGGCATGATTGTATTGCTCTATTTTTTATTATTTTATTTTATTTTTACGGTACTAAGGATTGAACCCTGCATTCTACCTCCAACCTATACTCCCAGCCCTATTCTTTATTTTGAAACAACTTCTTACTGAGTTGCAGAGCACCTCACTAAGTAGCTGAAGCTGGCTGCAAACCTGTGATTTCCTGTCTCAGCCTCTCAAGTACTGGGACCACAAGTGTGTACTACCACACCTGGCTTTATTTTTATTTTTATTGATGTATAATGATTGTACGTACTTGTACGATACAATTAGATGTTTCAGTACATATATAACAACTGTATAAATTATCAGATCAGGGTAATGAATATTTCCATTCCTCAGATATTTCTCATTTCTTTGATTGGGAAACTTTAAAATTTCTCTCTTCTTATTATTTTGAAAATACATAATAAATTGTTGTAAATGATAGTTGCACTACTGTGCTATAGAATGCTGGAACTTATTCCTTCAATCTGTGTTTTGTCAACCATCATCCAACTTCCTTCTGCCCTTCCTTTGCCAGCCCCTCCTGTGACCACTGTTCTGCTCTCTAAGTCTATGATGTCAAGATTTTAAGCTATATATCCATATTTGAAAATCAGGCACCCACAGAATGGATGCATAGGCAATAAAGTATAATTTAAGGCAAGCCTGCACAATGCAATAGAGAAGCTAATTTTAAACAGAAAAATATTCCAGAGGAAATGGACATGATTTAGAGAGCAAAAGAGAACATTAATATAATGAACATAATATCCTGAGATGTCATTTATAGGAGAGAAAAAGAGATGGAGAGTCCGTAGGGGAAAAGAATCCAATAATATAATATTTCTGGAAATTAAAGATGATTGTTATTGAAATAAAAAGTGAATAAAATTGACAGCTAAATATTTTTAAATATTTTAAGAAATAAAGGTAATATTTTCTATTGAAGTAGCAAATTACAAATAAGTGTACTCCGTTCCATTAAGTACTCCTTAACTGTAGGTTAAGCATGCACTTTGTAACTGTAGCCTGGGTATCTATCTATTCTGTAACTTGCATACATGTGTCTGTTTGTTCCACTTTTATACTTTTCCCTAAAGTTAGTCATTTCAAATCATATGACTTCTGGTTGACCAGATGCTTCCAGAGTCTTAAACTTTGTTTTATTTTTTTTTTATTTTTATTTATTTATTTATTTATTTTTGGTGGTACTGGGGTTCCTGGAAGCCCTTCTACCTCCGGGCTACACTCCCAGACCTATTTTATATTTTTATTTAGAAACAGGGTCTCCTAAGCCAGCGCACGCGGCTGGCTTCGAACCTGCGCGATCCTCCTGTCTCCGCCTCCCAAGCGCGGGGATTACAAGCGTGCGCCACCACGCCCGGCTAAACTTTGTTTTAAAACTTCCACCTGTCCTAAAAGTAAATCGGTCACCACATAGTTGTACTTTAATCTTCATTTCCGTGTCCAAACTTTATTTCAGAATTTCTATCTTAGAAAACAGCCAATTGCACAGAGTTGTGATCCCAGCTCTCACCTATCAGGCCAAGGGGCGCAGGATCATGTCAGGGATAAAAGCTAAGCCGACAACCTGCTCCGTGCACTTGCTTACCACACTTTTTCTCAGTTGCACACCCTTCTCTGGAAATAAGCTGCTTTGCCAAGTTATTTTCAATTTAATGAGTTTTTATTTCTGGCTTTTTAGAATCTGTTTCAAACAAAAAAAGTATCTGTATCAAAAAATAGAAAAAGAGAACAGAAAAAAATGAAAGAAAAAATATGAAAGAGCTTCAATGTCTAGCCTACAGTTCAAATGATCACACTGTAGTAGACAGAACTAAGAAAATTATCAATGAAAAAATTGAGACAAAATTTTCTAGAACTGAAGGAAATAAATCTCAAAGTTGAAATGGTAGGCTAAATGCTCAGCATAATGAATGGAAACTACATCTAGACACTTCAAATTATAAATTTTTGAAGGGCCAAAAATAAGAAAGAAAGTTCAAAAACTTTCAGAATGGCTTAAAGTTTATCTACAAATGAAGGAAAATCACGAACAGATTTATCATCAATACTGGATATCAAAAAATTATACAGTGATTTCTTTAAAATATAAAAGAAAAATCATCTTCACCAGAAGGGAAGTACCCGAGTTACAGTTTTGAGTCATGAACCCGTCTAGATTGTGAGAGCAGAGAAATGAGCTAGTGATTGAGGATCATGGCCTTGAGAAACGAGATAATAAAGAATATCCAGTATAATAATTGCTTTAATGATGACATGATACGGATAAAATAGTGAAGTAATGGCCTGCTTTCGAGAGAGAAAATTCAATAATATTAAAAAAATTGACTGCTGAAATAAAAAGTAAATAAAATCATTGCTTTTCAAGTATTACCAAAATGTAGAGAAAGAGGACAGAAAAATGAGAGAAAATATAAAAAAGTGGTGTTATCTTCACAATGAGTGTACAAATGCCAGGCTGTACAATGTTTCAAGTTACAATTCATATTAGTGAGGATAATGTAAAATTGTTTATGAGATATCGAACTTTAAAATTTATCTACAGGCAAAATAAAAAAGTTACATGTTATAAAATGGGATATTTCAAGTTGGGAATGGTGGTACACATTTGTAATCCTAGTATTTGGGAGAATGAGACTGAATGATTGCCGGTTGTTGGCCGGCATCAGCAACATTTGAGGCCCTCCACAACTTAGTGAGGCCCTGTTTCAAAATAAAGAATAAAATAGGTCTGGGGGGTATAGTTCAGAGGTTGAATGCCCCTGGGTTCCTTCCCCAGTACCACAAGAATAAATAAATAAATAAATAAATAAATAAATAAATAAAGTGAAAAAATAAATAAGTAAAGTGAAAAAAAAAGTGGGAGAGTTGGGAGAAAGCAAAAGAAGGGCATGGGTGCTGAGATCCACATTTTAAAATGAGGAGTCAAGAGTCACATCTCCCTTTTATGTACAAACTTCTTGCAGGTAAAGAGGACTTTAGAATTTATGATGGTCTCTGGAACAAGTGGGATGGGACAGAGGTAGTATTTGTAGCTCACAAGCATTAAACTATGAAGTAAACAACTAGATAATTGGAGTACTTTGTCTATGTGGTGCAGTCACTAATGAAATCAAGAAAATGTCAGTTCATATTCCTTGATATCATAGGGCTGAATGAAAAACCACAAGTATCAGCAATTATTTAATGAGTCTTTCATTTGCTCAACTATACTGAGGTTTTTTATTGCTTCTACAATAAAATAGGAACCTTGCAAGACTTATCTCACCAATAGTCCCTTTATTTGTTAGCAATGCATTTTTTAAGAAAGAGGTGGCCATACCAGTATCATAGAGACATTCATCTACTTTATAACGGCCCCGTTCTCTATTGAATTTGTGATTAACTTTAAAAAACACAATGAAAACTAAGATATAGAATAAAAGTCACTTAATATTTCATTTTAAAAATGCTGGTCCTAAGCCAGCCATGGTGGCACACGCTTGTAATCCCTGCACTTGGGAGGCGGAGACAGGAGGATCATGCAGGTTCCAAGTCAGCCACACTAGCTTGAGAGACCCTGTTTCCAAATAAAAAGTATAAAATAGGTCTGGGAGACCAGCAATATCACTTCTGGGTATCAACCCAGAAGAATGGAAAACAAACTACCAAACTAATTTATGTGTATCTATGTTCATTGCCATATAATTCACAATTGCCAAACCATGGAACCAGCCAAGATGTCCACCAACAGATGAATGGATTACAAAACTATGGGATATATACACAATGAAATTTTACTCAGCCATAAAGAAGAACAAAATTATATCATTTGCAGGGAAATGGATGGAACTAGAGAACATTATGCTAAGTGAAATTAGTCACAAGTTGGATTGCTCTCCTAATATTTAGAAGCTAGGAAGAAAAAGAGTCAGAATAAACTCTAGATGAAGAAGGAGAAACAAAAGATGAGCAAATAAGGCGATCTCAGCAAGGAGGATTGGAGGGGAAAAGAAGTAAATTCCCCAATGTACATGACATCCATTCACAAACATCTCAAAATCAATCAGTAAGCCAAACTTGAGAAGGAAGGAGGGGGGAGAAAATGGAGTGTAAACTGGGGAAGGGTTAAATGAATGTGTATATATGCCTCTACTGTCTTGTTTTTCATTAATTTGTATGATTACAATGCACCAATAAAATAGTCATTAAAAAAAAGAAAACCTGAAAGATAAGTACTACAACTAGTCACAATAAGAAGTATTCAGCATTTTATTATTTTCATTATTATTGTACTTATTTTAATATTTTGCCTGAAATTATTTATTATTTTGTTTTTATGATAAACCACCTCAATGGAGTGCAAAGGAGCAGAAGAGAACACATATGTATTGAAAGAATGAACTATTCCATGCAGTTTCAGTATTTTTATTTAATACAACTACTCTATGACAATTATATTACCTTCCCCATACTGCAGATGAAAAACAGATTCAGATGGATTTAATAAATTTTGTAAGTAAATAAAAGTTCATTACTCATGAATTCTTAGGTAAATTCTCAACTCCAGTATTTCTCAATACAAAGCCCCTATTTTTCTACTATAGCATACCATTTTCCTTGCCACGGAAACCGCAGCTTCTGCAATCCTGGCAGTCATTAGAAAATTGATTAAGAATGTTTTGCCGGTGGCCCAGCCTGCACCCAGGAAGGCCTGGTGCTGGGCTGGAGGCCAAGCCGCACGTCCTGAGGAACTCAGTGCCGCTGTCCTGTGCAGGGACCATGGTGGGCTTAGAACAGCAAACCCTGCTCTGCCTGGTGAGGCTGTGGGACTCTGCTCTTGGAAGGGAGAAAAAATGCATTGCTGCCAAGTGCCTGATCCCACAACCTCTTCAAACCACACATACTGTCTTCTCTTATTGAAAGAAAGAAGAAAGAAAGAAAGAAAGAAAGAAAGAAAGAAAGAAAGAAAGAAAGAAAGAAAGAAAGAAAGAATAAATATTGAAGAGAGTTCAAGATGGCCACAGCAGCAACCAGGATTCTGGAGACGCAGACAAAACATATCCAACTGACCTGGAACTTTTGGAAAAATCCCTGTGAAGGGGGTACTGCTTCTTCCTTACATGCTTAAGAATTCTGGACATCATCTGTAAGGAAGGAGCTCAGTGGAGAACTAGGAGGAAGGCGGTGGTGGCTGCGGTGGTGGTGGAGGCTAGTATTTGGGAGAGGCAGAGATCTGATCCAACCCACCCTGATCTTCTGAAGAAATTGCCCCAAGGGTGGAATGCTACTGTCGCACATGCTCAGGAATACTGGACAACATGCAGTGTAGGAAAAGAGTTTGGGAAAGAATTGAGATGGTGGAGGCAGTGGCAATGGCATCTGCCAGTATTCAGGAGAGGCAGAGATCTGATGCAACACACCTGGATCTTTTGAAGAAATAGCCCCAGAGGTAGAATGCTACCACTGCACACCCTCCAGAAGTTGGGACAACATGCTGTGTGAAGAGGGTGCTCAGAAGAAAACCGAGATGGCTATGACAGCGGCCGCGGTGGTTAGCATTTGGTAGAGGCAAAGATTCAATCCAATCCACATCATAATTTTAAAGAAATATCCTCAAAGGTATACCTCTAATGCCACACATGCTTGGGAATTCTGGAAAACAAACTATGTGGGAAGGGTGTTCAGGAGAGAACCGAGATGGCAGTGGCAGCAGCAGTGGTGATGGTGACCAGAGTTTGGAGGGGCAGTCAGATACAGTCCAGTCCACCATGAACTTCTTAGGAAATCCCCCCAAAAGTAGACTGCTCCTCCCACACACGATCGGGATTTCTGGACAACATGCTAAGTGGTAAAAGGGTTTGGGGGGTTTCAGAGGGAGTCCCGCATGGTTGGGGTGGACCGCCACACTGCAGGTTCTGGGAGTCATCAGCCCTCATGGTCACCGCGCTCCTATGTACAGAGTGGGAAGCCAGGGTATGTATGGAGCAGCAGAGCCTGCTCTTCAGACTGAAGCTGTGGACCTCTGCCTTTTGAAGGAGAACAAAATTTTATTGTCACTGGGTATCTGGAGTCCCATCTTTCACAAAAGACATGTACTGCTCACTCATATTTAAAAAAAATATATCAAAGAACACTGGGTATGGTAACACATGCTTGTAATCCCCATGCTTGGGAGGCAGAGACAGGAGCGCGCAGGCTGGAGGCCAGTCTTGCTGGCTTGAGAGACCCTGTTTCCAAATTTAAAAAAAAAAAAAAAATATATATATATATATATATATATATATATATATATATATATATATATATTTTAAAGTGGGTCCCCAGGAGTAAAGCCCGGAGGTGGAAGGGTTTCCAGGAACCCCAGTACCACCAAAAAAGGGGGGGGGCATCTGTAGACAACCTGCTCATAGTGATAGAGAACAGAGCCTGATGCACAGCAAGACAACAAGGCCAGAGGTGGGGCCTCTGAGGCCAGGATAGGAGCCTGCCTGTTGGCTAGGCCAGTGCCAGGGCCAGTGAGACCGCAATCAGAGCTTTCCATGAGACAACACCTGTGTTGGGGCCTCTGAGGCTGGGATCAGAGCCTGCCGAGGCCAGCAAGGCCGAGATCAGAGCCTGCTGTGAGGCAAGGCCGGTGCTGGGGCCTCGAAGGCTGGGATGGGAGCCTGCCAAGGGGTGAGGCCACTGTCGGGGCCAGCAAGGCCAGGATTGAGGACTGCAGTGAGGCAAGGCTGGGTTGGGGCTTCAGAGGCCGGGATCAGAACCTGCCGAGGGGTGAGGCCAGTGCCGGGGCCAGTGAGGCCAGGATCAGGGCCTGCTGTGAGTTAAGGCAAGTGCTGGGGCCTCTGAACCCGGGACTGGAGCCAGCCAAGGGGTAAAGCTGGTGCCGGGGTCAGCCAGGCTGTAATTGGAGCCTGCCCTGAGGCAAGGCTGGTGCCGGAGCCAGTGAGGCCAGGATGGGAGCCTGCCATGAGGCAAGGCTGGTGCTGGGGCCTCTCAGACAGGAATCAGAACCTGCCAAGGGGTCAGGCCGGTGCTAGGGCCAGTGAAGCCGGGATCAGGGCTGGCCGTGAGACAAGGCTGGTGCTGGAGCCTCCGAGGTCGGGATCAGAGCCTGCTGAGGGGTAAGGCCAGTGCTGGGTCAGCGAGGCTGGTTTCAGAGCATGCCGTGAGGCAAGGCAGGTTCTAGGGCCTCTGTGGCCGGGATCAAAGCCTGCTGAGGGGTGAGGTTGGTGCTGGGGCCAGTGAGGCTAGGATTGGAGTCTGCCATGAGGCAAGGCTGGTACCATTGTTTTGGAAGCTGGGATTTGAGCCTGCCGAGGGAGGAGGCCAGTGCTGGGGTCAGCAAGGCAAGGATAGGTGCCTACCATTTGGTCAGGCTTTATCTGGAGCAAGCGAGGCTGAGATAGGAGCTAGTCTAAAGCCAAGGCCGGTGCTGGGGCCCTCGAGGCTGGGATCGGAGCCACAAGACAAGGCCAGTACTGAAGCCAGCAAGGCTAGGAGCAGAGTCTACTGGGTGACCAGGCCAGTGCTGGGGCCTTCAAGAGTGGCATTGGAACTTGCAAAGTGGCATACACAAAGAAAAATTACAGAAAATAAAAACAAATCAGATGCTCTCCCTAATATGCAAAACTAGGAAGAAATGGGTAATAGGAAGGAATCTAATGGAAGAAGGGACCCTATGGAGGAGCAATTAAGGTGAACAATCAGAGGGGATTGGATGGGGGAAGATAGAATATCTTTAAAGCACATGATGTACATAAATAAATATATCAATGTTAAACACTAAATCAAGCATGGGATTGAGGGAGGGAGAGGGAGTGGGATGGGGATTGGATAAAGGTTGATTGGATGATGTGTACTTGGATATCCTAACAAGTCTTGTATTCCACTGTGACGTTTGACTACAATGCACCAATAAAAATATATTAAAAATAAAATATCCTACTTCTATCAAAAAAGAATATTTTGCCAGGTTATGAATATGGCAATATTACAGTAATATATTAGTCACTTTCTGTTGCTATAACCAAAATCCCTGACATAAACAAGTTTGAGGGAATAAAAACTTATTTTGGCTCAAGGTTTCAGCGATTCCTGCCTACCATTGGCCAGCTCCAGTGCTGTGGATCTGAGGTGAGGCAGAGCAAGACAAGAGGCAGAATGGCGTAATAGAGGAAAGAGGAGAGCTGCTTAGCTCATAACAGCCAGGAAGGAGGGAACAGGGTGGAGGAAGTTGGGAACAAGATAGAGTCCCAATGAGCACTTCACCAGTGACATACTCCCTGCGACCATGCCCACCTGCCTATAGTTTCCACCACTAAGCCACTGATGAAGTCAGAATCTTTAAGATCTCATCACTTTCCAAAAGCCCTACCTCTGGACATTGCTGCAATGGGAATTAAGCCTTCAACACATGCACTTCTGGGGAACATACAGATACAAACCATAGCAAGTTCAGTTACATATGCATCAAATCTCCAAAAGATACATAAGCAGACAAGGTCCAGGAAAAGCAAAATATTCACTACAGTATATTCTGAACCCTCTCTAGCCTTATTATACTCCTGCTATGATGACATGTTTGCTCAACTTAGAAAGTTGAGAAAGTTGTGCAAATAGACACTAGCCACAAGGGACCATCCGAAGCAAGAAAGAAGGTGAGGGTCCCTTCCTTTTATTTTCTCTGAAAGCAGATTTGTAGACATGGGTATGAGGTGAGCTTAGAGGTGTCCCAAAATGGCATCTTATGAAAAATATTATAAAATTATCTCTACAGTGCTTTAGAGTTTTCAAGAAAAAAAAAACTGGAAACTATGTTTCTGGTGCTAGACTACCAAACCAAATGGGATCATTAAATATTGTGAGAGGCCAATTAAAATGGATGGATATGTGAAATTAAATGGTTAATAAATCTGAAATTTTGTGAGTGAGGTAAGGTACTTTTGAAATATAAATTTTCAACTAATGGAACTTCTCCAAATTTCTGACTATTACAACTTTTTTCATTTTTATTCTTTTTTTCCCCCCTTGGTGCTTTGAAGTCATACATCTCAATGGGATATAAGATGGTAGAGGCATACATGCACACAGCACTCATTTAGCCCTTCCCCAATTCCCACCCCATTCCCTTCTCCCTTTCTCCTCATGTTTAGATTAGCAATTGACTTTGATATGTTTGTGAATGTACATCATGCACATTAAGAAATGTCCTTCTCCCATCCCCCTCAGTTAGGTCACCCTATTTGCTTGTCTACAGATTCTCCTTTTACTATTACAGCCTCTTTCTACAGATTGAAAAGTAAAGCACATTTGCATCTTTCAAATTATCATTCATAAGGTAGATATTAGAGTGACTTGCTAGCTATGATGATATAATCAAAGCAAATGCTATTAAATAAAATGAAATGTTATAAGCTATGTTAATTAGAGGGGAGCCATTTAAATAATCCATAAGTTTTTCTTAAATGGTGAAACTGTTCTTACAGGATTTGCAGCTCTATTTGCTCAACTGCCTCCTCCATCTCTGCTGGTGAATTCTTCTGGCTACTTATTTATTTATTAAAGTACTTCATCAACAGAACTGCTTCACATTTCATTAAAGGTGGTCTTGAACTTATCATCACAGAAAGAGGTCACACTTGTGCTGTGAAACTTCCTCACAACTAGACACTCAAGAAAATGAAATGGCTCCATCACTGATTAAATAGATTTATATAATTAAATGCACTTTACTTAAACTAGAAAACTGACTGGCAAAAAAAGTATGTTCTTCTGTCTTGTTCATCATTAGCAAGTGGCTGTGTGCCTCCTGGGTTTTTCATCTAGCTATGTCTAAACGTTTTCTTTAGAATGTGTTATTTGTTTTTCCTATCTCCAAAGCCATTATATATTTTAAAAACACTCTATGAGGTTCAATTAATCATTTTTATTGACTCCTTTGAAAATCAGGTCAAGACTATTATTTCATTTGCAAATGGAGAAAAGGGCTAAGTTTAAGTGAATTGATCAAGGTCATGTGATAAATATAATTTATGTACAGATGGCTTTAAATTCTAGGATGCTGTTACAGGGTTTAAAAGAAAGAATTGTATGAAGTGAACATATTTCATTATTCTCTTAATAAATATTGCTAACATGATATCTCACAACCAAGAAGTATAATATGGGTAAAAGTTTTGAAAATGTAAATAAATATAAAATTAGTCATCAAGTCAACTTTAAGTAACTACAAAGATTAGGACTGAAATACAGCATCACCACCTGGCCATGGTTTGATTCGGGGGCCACACTTTGGCATTGGTAGCTTTTAAAGTCATTAAAGAGAACACATTACATATAATTTAGTGGCTCCATCAGTGTGGTCAGTGTTGGCAACCTACAACCAGAGTGGTGTGTGTGTGTGTGTGATTGTGTGTGCGTGTGTGTGATTGTGTGTGCGTGTGTGTTTGAAAGGGGATGATTATCCTTGTTTCCAGGAGTAATAAATAAAACTGAATAAGATTTTACAGAGGCACAGTTTTATAGAAGCAATGAAACTATGTCTCACCCATCTAGGTATGAACTCCCTGTAGCTTCTCATTACAAATCTCAGGGAAGGCTTGTTGAAAATATTCCATAAGGGAAACACTCCCTTAATTGATTCATCTCCCAACTGGCCCCACTTTCTCTGTTGGTAATTACAGCCAACAGAAAGTTCTGTGAGATATTGACAGAGAGTATTGAATTACTCTAATCCAGATACTTTTCAGTAATTCCTTAGAACAGATTACAGTAAGCACATAAGTAGGAAAGACAGGAAAACGAATGAAGGTCACATAAGAAAAATCAACTGCAAGTTATTTTTCATTGTGTTCATTTTTTCCCACAAATGTTTATTGAGAGTGTATTTTGTGCTAGGCATGGATTGGTGCCTCAGATAATACACAGAGAGAAGACTGCATGACCTCTGCTTTCAGGCGCTTGCCATTTGAAAGAGAGAAATATCCTTTTAATGCCACGTATATGCTCTTTACAGAAAGAACAATATATACCAAAATTTTTTTTACTGTTCTTCTTTGCCCTGCCTGAGGCTCCCCATCATGTTAATGTGATTTTGAGCAAGTAAATTTCTGTGTCAAGTGTCTTGATTAGTAAAATAGAAGAAATAATGGCACCTATCTTAAATGGCACATTGTGAAGATGAAAAGAGTTAGTGTAAAATACAGTGTAGTTTCAGTTGGAGCATACAATAAGACTTAATGCTAGCAATTTCTTATTATAATAGAACAATCAGTTTTGTTATAATTTCTCTTACTTGTATCCTTGAGTAGTTAAGTTAAAACCTACAGGAGATGGTGGTATCAATGTTTCAAAACCATGGTGAGTGAAGAGCTATCTCATTCACAGAAATCCTTACATCACTGATGCTAGTTAAGTTTTTTCCCACCAAACATATCCTGGATAACTTATGGCACATAGCAACCAAAGGGTATTTTTTCAGGGGACTGAGAAGAACTCATTCAGGGTAGAAGTAACTCTCATTAGAAAAGATAGTGCTGGGCCAGGATGCAGATGGCAAGGTGCTCCTGAGCACGCGCGCACACACACACACACACGCACGCACGCGCACACACACACACACATATACACACATATATATATATATATATATATATATATATATATATATCCTGTTCATATCGACATTCAGCCCAGTCTGTGAGCTCTTGTTCCCACATGAGTATGGAGTGTACTAAAAGAAGGAGCACAAGGTAAGTTTTTCTATCTCCTCCCCACTGTAGCTTCATGAGCAAGCAGAAGGTGTCAGCAGCAGGTGCCACAGGGTACCCTACAGTAAGAGAAACTCAATACATTTGGGTGAAGATTCTGAACCTTTTTAGACGTTCTACCAGGTAGGGATTATTTTAGCCAAAGAAATACTGATTTGGGTCTGTTATTTTGACACTGTTGTTATCTCCCAATATGTGTGGTTTAGGATATTCTATTTCTACTCTTCTTTAGAAAACACTTTAGAATTTCTAAACGTGTAAATATGCTTTAAGTGTATTATTGCAATATTTCATTTTCTACCTATCATTTGGAAACAGCAATATTTTTCTCACTTGTAGTTTACAACAAAGTGAATAAGCCTGCCTGACTTTTTTTTGGAAATTAAAAAGTGCTTGATGTCAGTTTTATGAAAGATAATGTTTACTATCATGAGCAATTTCCAATTGTGCATCAATTGGGGAACACTAATAATTTCGCTTTTAATTTGGGTTGTGGTTTATTAACTATAAACACAAAAGATATTGTTTTTAAATACTTGTCTTCAAGGTGATATATTTTAATCTCAAAGAGAGACTTTATCCTTGAGCTACCCATCACTACTTATAGACAAAGTAAAGTTTGAAAGTTCAAATTAGACACACTCAGCTCAATGTCCACCTTCTGGCTTCCTGCTCCACTGAACGATTTTTTGGTAAGTGAATTTTTAAGAAGCATGCTGGCATGTAGTTCTCAGTGAATGTTGTCCTTCGAAGGAAAAAACATCCATATATTTGAGAACTATTTATTGCAGTGAAGGTTATTATTACTCAAACCTTGATGAAAATTCATTTATAAACTATATAAAACATCAGACTCATCAATATAACTCACATGGTCCCATCAACCCAGCTCCTCAACTTAACTATCAGGCCCTCTTTTGTCTTCTTCAGAAACATCAAACTCAGCAAAGCAAGAAAACCTCTGCAGCACACTCTCAGGGGGAAATTCTCTAAGGGCGTAGCTTGTGAGAGTTGCAATGATATCTTGAGCAATAATGTGATAGCTACAAAATGTTTATAGCCTTCTGATATGTTTTTAAAAGATAAGACTCATATGTACAAGCTTAAACACCTGCATTATAAAATATATGTAATTTGCATGCTTCAGCCAGAAATACGAATTTAAACAAGGCTATACTAAGAAATTGTATTTTGAGTTAGTCATTTGAAAAATATAACCAAATGATTCTTTTTTATACTTTTATTGGATTATTGCATTATAATATCACAACATAATGTATTTCATAGTGATAGTGATATCTATGCATACATTACTTAGTGGGCTTTCCCTCTGGGGGAAATTATTCTTTTAAAAGGCAGTTGCCGCCCAGCATAGTGGCACACTCTTGTAATCCCAGCATTTGGGAGGCAGAGACCTGAGGGTCGTAGTTTATAGGCAGCCTCAGCTACTTAGGGAGGCCCTTCACAACTCAGTGATACCCTGTTTCAGAAAATAAAAAGACTAAAAAATAGGGCTAGGGGTGTAGCTCAGGGGTACAATGCCCCTGGGTTCCATTCCCAGTACTGTCAAAAAGTAAAAGGAAAAGTCAGTTGCCTGATGCTAACACTTGTGAGTCTTTCTCTGTGATTAAGTTTGATGGGTGTGTGTTTTCTGGTAAAAAGAAAAAACATCTAAAAAACTCAAACCAATGGCATTCTAGTAGGTCAAATCTATATGCAGCCTTTCTTGATTTCAGGTTCAGTATGGTAGATTTTACTAGTAGATTATCTTTATATTAAACTGTATATGTATAGAATTGTTGTTATTTCCTGAGTAGTTTCAGTTAGTTTTTACTTGAAAGTTTAACTTACAAAGATCCTGAGGCCTCTAGACCCAAGTAGGCCAAAATTCAAGCTGAATATAAAAACTATAATTTCTCAATATATTAGACCAATGTCTCAATAACTCTTCATAGGAAAGTGTTCCCCTCAGCAGGAACACATTGTATGTCCTGAACTGTGTCAGACAGGAAACATCAAATGCCATGCGTCTGATGAAAGGCATAATTTCTTAGAAAAGGACTCATTCACACACAGTGCAGGGAGAAAATAACGGGCATGTGGTATGGTCCTTAGAGCAGATGTTTTGACCCAGAGTTCTAATGCCTAATATTTATCACAAGACCCAGATTCACCACAATTTGGCCACAGATTTTGGTGGATTCCAGCTGTAAAACATAAGCCTCGTATGGTCACATCGAGTCTGATCTACTATGGACATTCGGAATATGTGTGGGTGGGGCCCCTGATGATCAGAAAGGAAGTGGGCAGTGGAAGGAGACCAGAAGTAAACAGCTCTCCTTGTCCCCGAGGACGTACGTGCAAAATAAACCATCCTGAGAAGGTGATTCATGTTTTCTACTTGTGTGAGTCTCCTTCCAATCAAATTAAATTAGCATACATCTAGCTGCTTATGAGCCTGAGCTCTTGTGGCCTTCTCGGAGGCTATTTTACTATTTATAAATGTGGTTAGCTGCTGTGCTTTTTACATCTCTTTAACGGCTTTGATAATGGTGAAGATATCCACTATTCTTGTGTTTTCTCCATTTTGTGGGCTTTATCTTGAACTCCCTGGGGTTGGGTGGGTTGTGATCTGACAGACCTATTCTTTGTGTCCCTCACCTTGTTCTTTTTCATTGCAGGGAAGATGCTTCGTATCTGCTACTTTTATACAACAGCCCTCTGTGAACTGTGTTTTTGGTGGGCTGACATAAATCTGGAGTGAAATGTTGATGAGACCCAGCATAGTGTCAATTATTTCGGCTCATACCTTTAAGCAGCTTTGCACGCTGCCATCTCATCAACTTGCTATGATTTTGAATCATAAATCACTTCTGTTGAATACTTAACTAGGACTGGATTCAGTTTGCCTATTTCCAACCTGACGTGGTGATCTGCAGATGGTAGATCTCCTAAATGTAAATGCACTGCTAGTGAGCCCAGCTCCTTGGTTCTGTGTGGAGTAAGCGAGGTCCAGATGATGTAAAAAGTGTGGGAGTCAGGCAAAGTCACAGGACTCTTCTCATTATCTCAGTGATCTGGTAAAATCTTGAATATTTGTAAGTCTTGCTTTCTTTCTCTGCAAAATGTTTCAAGATTATTTGCCTCATAATGTGGTGGTAGACGTCAAACAAGATTATGGAGCTAAAACATGAGCACATGATAAACATTTAATAATAATATCCACTATTGAATATTTTTTTTTATTTTTAGACTACTGCATATTAATAAATTAAAATTTTCTGTTTAACAACCAATTATTAGTGATCTATAGTTATATTCGTAAACCCTATAACATTAATTCATCTCATGATCAGGTATATATGAAAATTCGCTATACAATTGCCTAACAATTCCCTAACATAGATGAGACATGAATAAGATTGCATCTTCTTGGATATACTCACAGAAGAGAATAAGCAATAAGTATAATGTATCAGAGAATAGAAAAAAATCAGAATATAAAATCACAGATGCATTGAGGTGATATCAACATGTGAATCCCATAAATTCTCAGTTTTATAAAACCCTACCATAACTTAGAACTTATTATAGTGGCAGTACACATATAGCCATTATAAAGAGAGGATTAAGCTTCTAATTTCAGAATATGAGTTTGCTTCTGTATCATTCTAAAAATACTCTTAAATTTTCAGGTATTAGAATTCAATGACATTAAGTTTTACACATTTTCTTTTTATAATCTTTCTCTAATTCTGAGATTATATATCAATATTGGCATACTGATATAATAAAAATGTAAAAATTTATATGAATATACTGAAATGTGAAATATGATATATAATTATAATGTAATTATAATTATATTTTGTGCTAATCAGAATATACCACAGATTTTCAATTTAATAAATTCATCCAAGGTAATTTTAATGAGTCGTTGTAGGTGGTACAATTGAACTAACTTAACTTTGAACTAACTTAACTACTCAGGACCCTGCATGCAGACTCATTGGGGACTACACTGTATCAGCAGATAATTCAGGGTAGAAGAGGGTCTGGAGGTAATTGAGAAAAAAAAAAAAACCAAAAGAAGCTGAGCCCTTGATAAAGAAATCCAGCTTGACTGGTTCTCAAAATGAGTCAGAACAGATATCTCAGATAATAATGTGGAGATGACAGGTACAAGAAGACATTCTCCAAAGTTCAGTTAAGAACTTGGACATCACAGGTGTGGTTGGTCCTTCCCAGAGGAGCATCTTACTAACCCCCTCAAGCTTATATTTGGGTATATTAGGGCTACCATTTCCCCATCCTATAGTGTTCATAGAATTTTATCACATTTTGAGGGTCCCTTTGGTATGATGGAGTGTGTGTGTGTGTGTGTGTGTGTGTGTGTGTGTGTGTGTGTCAAACTGGAGAAAGAAGCGAATAAAGTCTGAGTGAATTAGACTGCTGTTATATGTAGCATCTTGTCTTCCATAATGTTTGATGATACATTCATCCTATTTATAGAAGCAAGCTTGTGTATTAATGGTGTTATGTCAATATTAATGATCAGAGCAACAAAATATGCCTGAGGGTGGAGACTGAGAGACTGCCGTGAAATCAAAGTGGGCACCACGGAGACATTTTGAAAGAAGGAGAGCTTCGTTGGATTTCATTGGCAAGCATTTCTTACTTGCACTTCCAGTGCCCTAAGAAAGGACATTTTGGCAAATTGATCAGCACTCATAAGCAATAATGCTACATTAATCATCATTTGAGAATAAAAATGAATATTTAAAATTCAAAGTTATTTTTTAACTTAAATGTGCCTTTTTTCCAATGGCTTCTTCACTTATATCTACATTGATATTTATCTTTGATATTATATGTCCTGCCTAAGAATCCAAATTTATTTAATCATTTTAGTAGGTTATCAATGATCAAGAGATACTGCAAGTTCATGTGCTTATAGAAGCTATTCTTTCTTTAGACTATACAGAGTGTAATAAATTTGTACAAAACTAACAAAATGAGACCAAGTAACATTTAGAAAAAAGACAATACTTATTTTAAGATAAAATGTGAAAAGATATGAGAAAATTAATGAAGTGATAATATACAGAAAGATGAATAAGTTCTTTTAATTTACAGTACATAAATATACATTTAGGCACAACATATTCTGAAGTGAGAAGAGGATATCAAGAAATAAACAGAAGCTAGTACTTTATATTTGTTTTGAAGAAATTAGAGAAAATTCTTTAAAATACTAAGATATAAAAATATATTAAAAACACTAAATATATTGAATGAAATTACATGCCAAACACTAAATAGGAACCCCAAGTTCCCTGGGATTGTAGGCAACATCTCCAATAACACCTTCAAAGAGAAGGTTCAAAATAAAATGCACCAGAGTAATTATAAGAACTTAATTCACACTCTACACATAAAGACAATAAATGAATGAGCAGAGATTGGAGTAATAAATAAGAGCCCTGCTATGAATAAGAAAAGGAGAATTTCTTTGTGAAAGCAAATTTTACCCACTTTATGATTTTGTCTTGGGCAGAACTAGATGGCCTAGGGCCCAGCAACTTTGAAGAACCCAATTGCAGTAACAGTCAACACATTTGGAAATAAGTTGATTTCTTAAATGCAAGTAAGTACTATGTTTATGTCCACATATTTATTATTCATTGTCACTTAACTGAGAACAAGTGTAAAATCCATTTCTGACACAAATATTTATTTCATTTACTTCTTAGTCAATATTCCTTGCTTTAAGCTTCTAATAGAAAAATTTGGTATACACAATTGTTGGGCTAGAACTTGCAGTAATACAGAACTTGAATATGCAGAAATCAAAATTTTGCAAGTGATTTTAACATTAAAGAAGTTTATGATGCTGGGCTTGGTGGCAGAAACTTGTAGTCCCCGCACTTGGGAGGCAGAGACAGTAGGATCTCGCAGGTTCCAAGCCAGCTGGTCTAAGAGACCTTGTTTCCCATAAAATATAAAATAGGTCGGGAGTGTAGCTGGGAGGTAGAAGAGTTCTATCCCCAGTACTGCCAAAAAAAAAGAGAAGTTTATGATGGATTCTCAAAGCAATATGCTTTAGAATTTACCCATGAGCATAAAGGTAAATTAGGTTGAACAAAGTAATTAGTGGAAAAGTAGGAATGCAAGAAAATATAAAAAGTGTGACCTATGAAAGTTTTAATCTTCTTTTCCAAAATGCATGCAACTGTTTTACTTGTTAGAATAATTGACTGGGGAATCTGTAAACTGATGGATTTTTTTTAAACTAGAAAGTAATTAAAATTACATGGAATTTTATAGTGGTTCCTTTCCCGTTAGCAGAAAAAAAAACAATAAAATCAATATTGTGTTTTATTTCTTTAGATTCTCTTTAAGAACTCTTTTGCTTGAGCCTCTTAACTATAAGATTTTTGCATAGAATTAGCTAGCAAAAGTTTACATATTCCACCCAATCATTTTACTAACAGGCATTGAGGAAGATGATGACTACTTGGCTGTATCCTTTAGAGACAGTCTCTAAGAGGTTACATCATGACAGCATGTGTAAGATTCAGAAAGTTAGTTTTTCTGATTTTTGTTTAGAAGTCAATAAATCTGTCCTAGCTGGTGCTAAGGATAACAGTTCTCCACTGAGATTGAGGACATGAGAAGATTCCATTACCCAAGCTCATTGATTCTGGTTGTTGTTGTTGTTGTTGTTGTTGTTTGGACTTTTTTGTCTGTTTTGTTTTAAAATTTAAAACATGCCTCATGATTGTAAAGAAATATGTTTGGCCATGAAAGGAAAATGAAATTAAGTGTAGCCATCACTTGGTCTCAGATGAAAGGCACCATTCTCCCCAAAAAACTCAGAGGCAATGTGGATGTAGAATGAATGAACAAGAACATATATTCACAGTATCAACTCCAGACAATTTTTCCAACAATAAAAGGTATTTGAAAAACTGGTTTATTGATGAAACAAAACTGTAAAACTTGCTTTACATATTTAATCCTCAATTTTCTTATCTGAAAAATGGGCATAATGATAGAGTGATTATGATTCAAATCAGTACATATATTGATATGTACAACACACATAGATAAAACATAGATAATGGCAAAAAGGAAAAAAATATAGGTAAAAATTTCAAAGCAATAAACATATGAATCTAAAGATAATATTAGGAAAATACAGAACTAGTGGTTATTGAGAATTTAATAAGTTATGAAAACATAGCTTTCCATGTCAGAGTTAATTTTTTATTTCTAATCTCAAGCCTAGGTTCACAAGGATACAATAGGTTAGAGAGTACATAGTTGTGGAAAACTGAATGGTATAGCCAAGGACAAAACTCAGGATAATGTATTACCTCCTTCTATAGCCACAAGAATAGAGTTCAATTACTCACTCAACAAATATTTCAGAAGTACCCACTGGGCTTTCAGTAGTGCATAATAGCATATCAGTACCATCGCTGTTTTAATTGCCACTCTATTGGGAACCAAGCAAGATTACGTTTTTTTGGCTTTTATGAATGTATTTAGTTTTACCTACAGAAAAAAAATTAGAAGGTGTAATCTTCTGCCCACATCTGGTGTGATTTGGCATATGTTTTTTCTCTTTCATTTGTAATATCATGTTACACAGCATGCCTTTAATAACCATATGGCTAGTAGAAGGAGTGACCCTATAATGCCAAACTCTATTCAAGAGAGAAAAGTCCATCATGATTCAATGTTGGGCTGTAGTATGTTGGCTTTTAACTTTGCTGTGACAACTATTCTTCATTGGGGGAAAAATAAAGGTTGATGAGTGAGTACTAAGGTATATAGTACATAGGGGGAAGTCCTGATGTACTATTCCACAGTTGGCTGCTATAAATAACAATCATGTACTACAGATTTTGAAAAGCTAGCTAGGAAAAAGAATTTTGAAAGTTTTTACCATAAAGAAGTGACAAATGTATAAGCAAATATGAACAAGGTTCTGGGTTCAATCATCAGTACCACCAAAAAATAAATAAGTTGGAGAAGATAAATAATGTTGAGCCTGATTTAAACAGTACACATATAGTGAAACATTTCAATTTTTATATTTTCATGAGCTGGTTAAAATCTGGAGGCCTCTTAATATCTGGCTTCACATTATATTTCAGAGCCATAATAAAGAACATCATATTACTGGCATAAAAATACATGTAGACCAATAAAATAGAAGACACAGATTTAAACACACATAGTTATAGTCAACTGATTCTTAAGTGCCACAAATATATGTTGGAGAAAAGACACTTAATAAACCAATGGTGGCGGGAAAACTGAATATCCATATGTAGAAGATTGAATCCAGATCCCTATCTCTCACCCTGCACAAAAGCCACTCAAAATAGAGCAAAAGTCTATGAATAAGACCATAAACCTTACACCTTTAGTTATTATTATTGTTATTGTTGTTGTTGCTGCTGCTGCTGCTGGTGATTAAACCCAAAGGTATTCTACCTCTGAGCCACACCAACAGCCTGATTTTATTTCTTATTTAGAAACGAGTTTTCACTAAGTTACTGAGAGCCTCACTAAGTTGCGGAGGCTGGCTTTGAACCTGTGATCCTCCTGTCTGAGCTTCCAGAGTACTGGGATTACAATGGTGTCCCAGTATCCAGCTAACCTTACAATTTTTAAAAGAAAACACTTCAACATATACACATAAGGAGAAACTTCCTTAATAAAAAGGTAATCCTTTATGCATTGTGTATTCTTGGCCCTATATTTTTATTACTACAGTTTTATAATATATTTTACAATCAAAAAGTGTGATGCTTCGAGCTTTTGTGTGCATGTGTGTGTGTGTGTGTGTGTGTGTGTGTGTGTCCTAGAGTTCTTGCATATGAGCTCATAAAGAAATACTAGCCTTTAGTTGTGCTTTCATATGTTGTCTTTGTTTAGACTTGGTACAAGAATAGTGCTAAGCTTATAAAATGAGTTTTAAGTCAGTTTAGAATGAGTTTCAAATTTTGAAAAAGTTTGTGAAAATTTAACATTGATTTGCTAAGTGTTTTGTAGATTTCACCAATGAAGACATCTATTTTTCATTTTATCCTTGCTGCAAGATTTTTTAAATTACTAATTCAAATTTTGTACTAGCTTGAGATCAATTCAGATTTTTTTTATAACTTAGTCTTGGTGGACTGTTTATTTCTATGACAGAATACATTTCTTCCAGATTATCAAATTTGTTGGTACATAAATGTTTATATATATATTTTTTGCAGTACTGAGAATTGAACCCAGGGGCATTCTACTTCTGAGCTATAACCAAACCCTGTTTTTTTTTAGTCTTTTATTTTGAAACAGGGTCTCACCAAGTTGCAGAGGCCTCACTAAGTAGCTGAGGCTATCCTCGAACCTATGATCCTCCTGTCTCATCCTCCCAAGTACTGGAATTACAAGAGTGAGCCACCATGCTGAGCTTATAATTGTTCGTTTTGAAACGGATTCTTGCTAAGTTGCTAGCAGTCTTGTTATGTTGTTGAGAGACTGTCCTTGAACCTATGTTCCTCCTGTCTCAGCCTCCATGTGCTGGAATTACAGGTGTGCATCACCATACCTGACTCATAATGGTTCTTTATAAGACTTTTCATTTCAGTGGCATAACATCTCCTTTGCGTTTCTGGTTTTAGAGCTTTCTTTTTTCTAAATTGGTCTAAGGGTTTGTCAGTTTTGTTTCACCTTCTAAAAAGGAACTACTGAGCCGGGCGTGGTGGCACACACTTGTAATCCCAGCATTCAGGAGGCTGAGACCAGAGAATCACAGTTCTCAGACTGCCTCAGCTACTTAATGAGGCCCTTTGCAACTCAGTGAGACCCTGTTTCAAAATAAAGAACAAAAAATAGGGCACGGGGTGTGGCTCGGAGGTAAAGGACCCCTGGGTTGCATCCCCAGACTCACACACAAAAAAATAATAAATAACAAAAAGGAAATACTCTTAGTTGTATAATATCACTTTCATGAGGCATTGATAAAAGTCAAACTTATAGAAGCAGAGTGCAGAGTGGGAAAAGAACTAAATGGGACAATACTATTTAGTTGGCATAAAGTTTCAGTTATGCAAGATGAATAAGTCCTAGTGCTTTGCCTTACAACATTGTTCCAATTTACCATATCATATTTTGTATTTAAAATTTTGTTAGTAGCACTTTATGTAAAGTGTTCTTACCACAATAAGAGAAACAAAATTAAAAGATGACCCGCCTATCACACTGTTATTTAAGAATATGTACAACTATGAACATAAATATTCATGCATTAGTTTGGTAGTTTGGTTTCCATTTTTTGGTAGATACCCAGAAGCAATATTGCTGGCTCATGTGGTAGGTTCATTCCCATTCTAATACATGCGTATCTATGCTCATAGCCCCAGAATTCACAAATGCCAATCTATGAAACCAGCCAAGATATCCATCAGCAGATGAATGGATGATAAAATTATGGGATATGTACACAATGGAATTTTACTCAGCCATAAAGAAGAACAAAATTACATCATTTACAGGGGAATGAATAGAACTAGAGAATATGCTAAGTGAGATTAATCAGTCACAAAAAGTAAAAAACCAGATGCTCTCCCTAAAATGCAGAAGCAAGGGAGAAAATGGGTCATAGGAGAAACTCTAGATGAAGAAGGGGAAACTCTAGATGAGCAAATAAGGCAACCTAACTGAGGGGAATGGGAGGGGAAAGAGGAAATTATTCTAATGTATATGATGTACATTCACAAGCATATCAAAGTTAATCACTAAACTAAAGATGAGGAGGAAGGGGAGAGGGAGTGGGGTGAGAATTGGGTAAGGGCTAATTGAGTGATGTGTGCATGTATGCCTCTATCATCTTGTATTCCATTAACATGTTCGACTACAATGTACCAACAAAAAGATTTTTTAAAAAAGAACATGTGTAAAATACATAGGGCATATTTTCCCAGTCTCATAAATCTTGTAATATGTTCATAATAAAGGCAACTTGGACAGTGCTTAGGGTGCCCCAAGTACTAATCTAAACATAACGATGTGCATTAGCACAGTTAATCCTCACAATTCCTGCAGAGTGATATTCGAAACTTTTAGACAGGTACATCATAGGTTCTGCCTGTGAAAATCGATGCTGGATATAGTGCTAGGGAGGAGCCTGAAGGTTTCACTGAGAAAAACAAACAAACAAACAAATCTTGCTGACCCTGTTCTAAGCAAAGCTATCCTGAGACAGTGAGGAGCATGGGAAGCTTTCAGAAGACTCAAGGCCACAACTACTCCCCAACCAAAGTGGAAGCACCTCAGTATCACAGGTGTACATCAGTGAACTATCTACCTATGAGAATGAAAATCCCCATTCATAGATGAAGAAATGAAGCTCCAGAGAGTTGTATAACTTGTTCCAAGACACATGGCCATTGTATGAAGGAGGCAATCTTTGAAACTAGTCTTAGTCCAGATTCTATCTCCTTACTGCTAGGTCTTATCTTTACACAGAAAATACTTAGCTTTAAAATCATTTAACAACTAATGTACACATGCCACTGTGGAAGGCAACAGGTAGAGAGATTCAAACCCAAGTTAGGTAGAATTTCAGAATAGATAATGATGTTAGCATAAAATGCTGAAAGTCAACTTTTAGCTTGAGTTGGAGATTTTTTCCCAGTGTACCAAAGTTAAAAATGCATTGTTTGCATATAGTACCTGAATAATTGCTCCAATTTTGTATTGTATTGTATCAGAGGACAGTACTTTGGAATCAGGAATTTATAAAGTTTCCAGTAATGTCCCCAGAGATGCAACAGAAGTCGGTCCAACTGCATCTTGGCCAAATCTCTTTTTACTCTGGAAGTAGATGATTAACCATTATGGGTGATGATAGCTAATGATGGCAGGGGAAACTGAATCAGCCATGCCGGGAATTCTGGAAATTCATGGTAGAAGAAAGCAGATATGGCTTGGCTTGATGGCACACGCCTGTAATCCCAGCGCTTGGGAGGCTGAGAAAGGAGGATCGCACAGGTTCAAAGCCAGACTCAGCTACTTAGTGAGGCTCTCAGCAATTTAGTGAGACCCTGTTTCCAAATAAAGTATAAAATAGGTCTGAGAGTATAGCCCATAGTAGAAAAGCCCCGAAGTTGCACCCCTAGTACCACAGAAAAAAAAGGAAAGAAAGAAAGAAAGAAAGAAAGAAAGAAAGAAAGAAAGAAAGAAAGAAAGAAAGAAAGAAAGGAAGGAAGGAAGAAAGAAAGAAAGAGCACATTTACCTCCCTTTCTCAATTCCCCACAGTGACATTCTTCCTGGTACAATCTCCTACTATCTGATATTGGTTGAGCATAGAACATAGCCAGAAATTTGTTTTCAAGGGTCTTGTAAATAATGTTCAAATAATGTTCACCTAAAACAGATCAGTTTGGAAGTAAAATGGGTCCACTGCTTTTGATTGCTTGATTGACCCTTCTTTACAGTTAAAATAGCTATGTTAGTTCAGAGCATCTCCTTTAAAATCATTTTGAGGTAATGACAGTCTTAAGAATCCAATAACACTGACATTCTTGGAATTGAAAGAAATAAAACTACAAACTACAGACATAATTTTGTAGTGGTTCCTTGACATTTCTAACAAAATCTCCAGACAACCAAAGATTTTAAAACCAAAGGCTTATATTAATACTTGCATTTCTCAAATAGTTGACAATGCAAAAGTTAAAAAAAGAAGTAGTAATTTCAATACAATGTGCAATTTGATCAACATTTAATAAACCAGGAAACAATCCCACTGGAGCTGAGAAACCAAATCCCATAACACTAGTTTTCACTTCAAATGATGATCTCCCAGGTGGCTGCTAGCCATTTGCCACATGAAAAAAAAGCCTGACACATATTGGAAAACAAGATTCCAACCATTTAAAAAAAAAAGGCACACTCAGTAGAGAATAGACAATGTTGTGCTAAAAGGCTATGTTATTTTGCCAAAAAAAAATTCAATCTGTGCACAAAATACCTCTTCCCATGTCTTTTGATCTGATATAGCACTTGTCCAAATGGATGGGCTCCCTAAAGGGAAAATCCATTTCAAACATTGAGGAGCTCTAACAAATGTGAAGCACTCAACCTCAGGCTTAAATATCCCAAATGGTCTCTTGCTGGTAACATGAGAACAAAATCAGTGTTTCACTCAGAAAACAGCTTTCCCGGCTTTTATCTTCTGTTCCATTTGTGCACTGATATGAAGATCAGAGTCATCAACTTGAATGTGATTTAGAATCTCGATACAAACAATGAGACATTAAACACTTTCTGGCCCTCTTAAATTTGTATTCAGACTTTTTTTCCAGGGTATAATCACAGGCCCATCAGTATTCGAGGGATTTCTGCACATAGGCTGCCTCTGTCAAAACCATAGCAAGTTAATGCATTCCAGTATAGCTGAATCTTGCAAATTATCACCTTGGAAGTAGGATGCAACTTGGTATTTTGACATATGCCACTTTATGAGGAACACAAGCTCTTTTTTCACTATTTTTAAGCTTTTTGGTTTTAACTTAGTTGTACCAAGATTTGAAAAATTAAATTAATCTTAAAAATAAAAGATAAAGGCATAGAAAGAATAATCTAAAGTCACAAAGAAGGGAAGACAGAAAGCAACATCGTAGTCATATGATGTCCAAGCAAAAGAAATCTTGAAGACTAGTTGAAGCACAAGACTATGGACTTTACATTTTGATTTTTCAAACTGATAAATAATGTTCTACCATTTATTCATTTTCTGAGACTTAACAACATGCATTGCTTTCTTTCATCACTTTACCAATTTTCTTCAAAGAAAATTACTATTTCCAGCTGTTCATAAATCCTATCACCTCTACAAGCTTAGTTTCTCATGGGCAAAATGGGAATAACAATGTCTGGCTGGTGGAGTTGGTGTGAAGGTTAGAAATAATATATGAAAATCACCTAATAGTTCCTGGAACATAATGGAAACCATCACCATTATTATTACCCAAAAGCTATATCTGGACATGTAAATTGGAATAAAACACTGAGGCAGTTTGCAGACTAATTCAAACATAAGAACACATTTTCTTGCAGATTCGAGGTAATTGAGGTAAATGTTAGAACATTTATTTGAATTATCAAGATACATAAATTGTTTCAATTTTCCACTTTACATGTCCAGATATGGCTTTTGCACTCAGCCCCGGAGTTATCCAGAGACTTTTAAAACTTTGTCCATTACTGAAAGCCCTCAGCATTAAGTTTAACCAACCTGAATATATAGCTACAAACATATTTCAGGACAAGCTACTTTCATTAGTAAGGTTGTTGCCTCAGATATCAGGAAGCAAAGCTAATCCAAAATACAATTTCAATAACTATCTTTCAAGTAATTTAAATCAGTAGATTTGAAATTTGCCTGAATGGGAATTAAAAGGAAAATGGCCATTTCCACAAAGTATCTTTGTTCTAATCATTATAATATAACCTTTTAGAGCATCCTAATAAAATTTACAAGGAAGAAAATAAGACCTGTGAGAAACTAAAGGCAGACATGACCTTGCTTACCTTATTTTTTTCATAAATTTTTAAAATGGTGTTTTTGTTTCTTGGGATAAATTTAACATTTTCTCAGCGAGCAAAACTGTAGAAAAAAGCTTCTGTATTTTAATAAAAATATTTTTAAAAGAATATATAATTGTCATTTAAATGTATGTATTCTTATACAGTTACTCAAAAAATAGAAAATACTGTGCATATATGAAAGATTATTGAATAAAATTTGAGATCTGAAATTACCAAATCTATTTTTATATTCTATAATAGTATCAGAGCTGTAGTATGATGGTAGGGAATTTGTACTGAACCAAAATTAGGATGTTTTGAACTTATTTTCTAATAAGGCACTAAGGAATTGTGAGGGGTTTTTTTTATTCTTATCTATACAATGAGATAATCAGACTAAATTGGACTCTTCTTACCCCTTGCAGCTATAACATTCTAGGATTCCATTGTAACACGGTTATCGTGCAATTCACCTTTGGTCCATGAAAAATTATTGTAATGCAAATTTAATTTTAGAAACAACTCTTTTCATTACTAGATTGGTCTGGGTTGAGACTCCCTATATTATGTCACCAGATATAAAATAAATGAGGTGGATGCTCGGCTACATAATACCAGAATCAGAAATCAAGGGGAATAAAAAAGCTCTCAGGAAAAACAAAGAACTCAAAAGAAAAGGACAGTATGATTAGTTCAGGTCACAAAGAAGCCTTCAAAAACGGGTATGTTTCTGGGCGTGGTGGTGCATGCTTGTAATCCCAGTACTTAAAAGGCTGAGACACGAGGATTGCAGATTCGTAGCCAGCCTCAGCTACTAAGTTGTGTGAGGCCCTCCGCAAATTAATGACAACCTTAAATAAAGAATATAAATCGGGCTGGAGGTGTAGCTCAGAGGTAGAATGCCCTTGGGTTCAATCCCCAGTACCACACACACACACACACACACACACACACACACACACACACACACAAATGGTATGTCTAGTGTTTAAAGGCAAGTCAGATGGAAAAGATAGGTAAGTAAGAAGTAGATGCTTATTTTGTTCCAGGTATTAGTCTCAGAAAGGGATTTTCCTTGCTTAAATGATATCGGGGACCCCGGCATGGTGGCGCACGCTTGTAATCCCTGCGCTTGGGAGGCAGAGACAGGAGGATCGCGCTGGTTCGAAGCCAGCCTCGCTGGCTTAAGAGACCCTATGTCCAAATAAAAATATAAAAATAGGTCTGTGAGTGTAACCTGGAGGTAGAAGGGTTTTCAGGAACCCCAGTACCACCAAAAAAAAAAAAAAAAAAGATATCGGGGGTAGAAGCGCTCTTAGGAACTACTTAGTCATAATTTAGTTAATAAGAAAGCAAGCTTGATTTGTAAATTACTGGATGAGTCTCAGAACTATCAAGCAAAGACTGAGTATGCCAATCATGACTGTTAAATGAGTGATCTAGTTAACTTCCCAAAGATTTACATAAAAAATAGCAGCCTGTCAAAAGATTAATTAACGAAACAGAAGTCAACTCAAGCTATTTCAATGACATTATAACACAGCATTATTAGTAAGAGCCAAGATACGTAATCATCAGAGAAATATATATGAATGAATCAAATAAAATATGTGTGATAGAATATTATTCAGTCTTCAGAGTCAACCGAAGATGGATCAAATGCCTGAAATTAGACCAGAAACTCTGAAGTACTAGAGGAGGACATAGGTCTAACCCTCTAACATATAGACATAGGTAGAAAATTCCTCAATAAGATCTTCAAAGCTCAGGAAATTAAAATAAGAATTGATAAATGGAATGGCATTAAACTAAAAAGTTTCTTCATATCAAAAGATACATCAATATTCTAAAGAAAGGCTACAAAATTGGAGATCTTTGCCAGCTATTCCTCTGATGGAGAACTAATATCTAGAATATACAAAGAAATAACTCAATAAATGGGCAACTAAATTAAATAGACAGTTCACAAAAGAAATACAAATAGCCAATCAATACATGAAAAAAATGTTCCACATCACTAGCAATCAGGGAGTTGCAAATCAAAAGTACACCGAGATTCTATTTAACCCAAATTATGACAATCATTGAGAAGTCAAACAACAATAAATTCTGGCAAGGATGTGGGTATATAGGAAATATACACTGTTGGTAGAATTGCAAATTAGTTCAGCCACTAGAGAGATCAGTGTGGAGAGTCCTCAGAAAACTGGGAATGGATCCACCATACACTCTAGCTATACCAGTCATGGGTATCTTTCCAAAGGGACTAAAATCAGATTATAGTGTTACATGTATATCCATATTTGTAGCAGCACAATTCACAACTGCCAAATTATGGAACTGATCTAGGTGTCCATCAACAGATGAATGGATTACAAAAATATCAAAACAGTATACACAATAGAATTCTGCACAGCAATAAAGAATAAAATTATGTCATTTCCAGGAAAATGGATGGATCTGGAGAACATCATGGTAAGTTAGATTAGCTAGTCACAGAAAATGAAGGTTCATATGTTTTCTCTCATATGTAGAAGTTGGGAGTAATTGGGATACAAGAGGAACTTTAGATATTGGAGGAGAAACCCCAGTGGACAAACCAAAGGGCCCTAAAGAAAGAGTAGTGATGATGGGAGGGAGAATTAATGAAGAAAGTACTTCCACTTACATTTTGCACATATGTAAAAGTACCAACTGCAATCTCAAGATTATGCCTGGGGAAAGGGAGAAAGTGAAGAGGTAGCAGGGAAGCTCACCGAGTGCTGTGTGCATGTACGCCATTATTGTTCTGAACTGTATTATGTAGTGAGACTACAGTGCACCAATAAATGTATAAAAAATAAATAATGCTACAGTTAAAGAAAAGAAAAAAATACTGTCATTTACAATAACAGGGATGGAACTAAATGATATTATTTTAGATGAAATAGGCCAGGCACAGAAAAACAAATAGTGTATGTTTTCACTCATTTGTAGATGTTTTTTAAAAAAAAGTTGATCATACAGAAATAGAGAGTAAAATAGAGGTCACTAGTGGCTACAAAGGGGATAATAAAAGGGAGATAAAAAAGTAGATAGTGAGTGGGTTAGATAATGGGTACCAAAAAACCAAACACCAAATATCTCTGATGTTATATAGCAAGATAGGGTAATATAATTTAGCCTACAAACATTAGTTACACAGTTTAAAATAACCAGACAGGAATGTGAAAATTCCCAATACATGGAAATGATAGCATTTGATGAGATGGAAATATTAATTATCTTGATTAAATAACATATTATATTCATGTAATGAATTATAATACCGTACCCCATAAATAAGTACAAATATTACTGTTAATTAAAAATAAAAATAAGTCTGTCTATGGTTTAACATGTAATTTACTTCAAATTTTTATACTCCAGAATTTCATTGTGCCAGGCATGGTGGTGCATGCCTGTATCCCAGTACTTGGGAGGCTGAGACTAAAGGATTGCAGGTCTGAGGCCCACCTCAGCAATTTAGCAAGACCTTGCTTCCAAATCAAGACATAAAATAGAGCTGGTAGTGTAGCTCAGAGGCAGAACGCCCCTGGATTCAACTACTAGTACCAATATATAGATCCTGTAATTGGCAGGCTAGATACTAAGCAGTAAAAATAACCAGTTAAGTCTTGATAAAAATAAACCTAAAACTATGAGCCCATATAAGCCAATTTCCATTTCAGTGTGTGTGTGTGTGTGTGTGTGTGTGTGTGTGTGTGTGTGTATGTGTAACTGGGGATTGAACTCAGGAGCATTCTACTTCTGACCTACAAACACCCCTGTCCTATATTTTATTTTATTTTTTTATTCTGAAAAAGGGTGTCACTAAATTGTGAAGGGTGTTGCCTCTCTAAGTTGCAAAGGCTGGCCATTAACCTTTGTTGCTCCTGTCTCAGCCCACAGAATACTGGAATAGCGAGCATGGACTACCAGGACAGGCTCCACCTTCAACTTCTGAAGCCGTGGCCATTGTATGCACTAGCCCATTAAACAAGTGTAGAAATAGTTAGAGAAAAGTGCTATCTGACATCCAAGGAGTAGATCATCTTATCTACCTGACAAGCAAAACCTTACCCAGAAAACTTGGTGAACATTCACATATACAAAAATATTGTCAAAGTCCACATTCCAACAGTCTCATCTGCAGATTCCCTTCCTCAGACATCTTTGTTACTAACCTTCCAGTCTTACTATATCTAAGTTCTTGACCCTCTAACCAAACTGTTAATTATCTGCTCTCTGATCTCTTTATCGATATATTTTTTATTCTCCCTCTTTTCAGGCAAGTAAACAAAGTGTCCTCAAAACTCAGAAGACCTTAGAGCTGGAGTAACCAACATTTTTGTTATGTCAGAATCTTATATAGCAGTATCAACAAACAACACCAAATATTGTTTCCTCTGCTGTCAACTAGTCTTAAACAATGCCCCATAAGTCTACAGATGTGGGTTGAGAGACTTTAGAGATGGGCAAGAATGAAGCAGACAACAACAGATGCTGGCGAGGATGTGGAGAATTGTGAACTCTAAAACACTGTTGGTGGAATTGCAAATTAATGAAACTACTTTGGAAAACAGTATGGAGGATTCTTAGCGGAATGGAAACTAATTTACCATTTGACCCAGCAATACCACTTCTGGGTATCTATCCAAAAGAAAGCAAACCAAACTACCAAAGTAATCCATGTGTATCTGTGTTCATAGCTGCACAACTCACCATTGCCAAACTATGGAACCAGCCAAGATGTCCATCAATAGATGAATGGATTACAAAACTATGGGATATGTACACAATGGAATTTTACTCAGTCATAAAAAAAATTACATCATTTTCAGGGAAATGGCTGGAACTGGAGGACATTATGCTAAGCGAGGCTAGTCAGTTGCAAAAAGTAAGAAAATGGATGCTTTCACTAATATGTGAAAGCTAAGGTGAAATAGGTCATAAGAGGACCTCCAGGTAAAAAAGAGATCCTATAGAGGAGTAAACAAGGCAACTTAACTGAAGGGATGGGAGGGGGTAAGAAGGAAACTCTCTAAAGCACATGATATATATAAATAACATATCGATGTCAACCACTAAGCCAAACATGGGAGAGAGGGAAGGGGAGGGAATGGGATGGGGGAGGGGTAGATTTTAATAGGGTGATGTGTGCATATATATCTACACAAACTTTTTATCCCATTAAGATGTATAAATTCAATGCACACACACACAAAAAGGAAAAAAAAAACTAAGGTTTAATTTAAATAAAATAAAATGTACTCAGACCTGAAGTGTTGGTTTCAACATGTATCCATAAGGAAGTTATTCCAGGACTCCTAAAAAATATTAATATCTTGGGATACTCAAGTTCCTTTTACAAAATAATGCCATATTTTCATGGAACCTAAGCATATTCTCTCAAATATTTAAATTATCTCCAATGCAAGGTAAATGCCATGTTAATGGTTGGTATGCCTTATTGTTTATGAATAATAACGAAAAAAGTTAAGTACAAATGTAATTTTTTTCAATACTTTTTTCCCCTCTTTTGGGGGGATACTAGGGATCGAGCTTAGGGGCATTCTCCCTCCAAGCTACTCCCCCAGCCCTATTTTTTATTCTTTTTAATTTTGAAACAGGATCTCACTGAGTTTCAAAGGGCCTCACTAAGTAGTAGCTGAGGCTGTCAGAGAACCGTGATCCTCCTGCCTCAGCCTCCCAAATGCTGGAATTACACAGTACACCACCACACTTGGCTTCTTTCAATACTTTTAATCAAGGTTAGTCTAATTCATGGATATATAGTGTCCAAGAGTATGACGAGCTGTCCATGACTATCTGTGCTACCATGAACAAGACAGGATATTTCCATGACTTCTAGAAATTCCCATGTGCCTCTTTCCAGTCGTTTTTCCCTATTCTTCAGACTCCGCAATAATTTTTTTATTTCCACCATCACTCATTAGTGTTAACCTGTTTTAACTTCACATAAATGGAATAATTTTATACCAAATGATATGTTCTTATATGTCTATTTTTTCTTAACATAATGGTTTGAGAACCATATAGTCTTTACATGTATTATTTTCTATTATTTTTATTATTGTATAACATTCTGATATATGAATATGCCTCAATTTTGTATCCATTCTCCTCTTGCAAGACAGTTGGATTGTTTACTATGTGAGCTATACTAATAAAGTTTCTGTGAATATTCCTTTACAATTTTTTGTGGACACATGATTTACCCAAAGAGTTCTCTATATTCTTGGCTTGGTAGGAACCTACAATCTAATTTAAGAAAAAAAAAAAGGCTTGTGTTTAATTTCCAAAAAGAACAGAAAGCGTGCAAAGATTGTTTCAACACTAAATTTCTTGGGAGACCAAAGCAATAAGCAGCATCCCTTTGTATGAGGATATGTATAAAGCTGTGAATTAAAGTCTCCACACTGGCAGAGAAGCACCATAATCAATATACTTCACTTATTTACCACTTAACAAATACATGTTGAGACCTTATGGATTACCAGAAACTGTACCACAAGAGGAGGAGAAAAACCATACAAAAATTTATACTGTTATGTGACTAAATATATTTGCATATATTCACACAATACTTGGTGCCCTCACAGCCTCCACTTCCCCATTTTTCTCCCTCTTGATACTGAATATATGTCATTGTCAACATGATCCACATTATGATGTGACTATAGTGCACCAATAAAAATCAATAAAAATAAAATCCTGACTAAAGAGACATATCCTCCTTGCAAACAAAATAAAACAACATTATATATGATATGTACAATATATGCTTCAAAGCCAGGAATGGTGGTATGATAGCACACACTAGTAATACCAGTACTTGGGAAGCTGAGAAAGGAGGATCACAGGTTTGCTGGCAGCCTCAAATCTTAACAAGGCCTTCTGCAACTTGGTAAGACTTTATTTAAAAATTTTAAAAAGGGGGTCTGGAGGCATAGCTCAATGGTAGACTGCCCTTTGGTTCAATCCCTAGAACCACAAAAAGAAAAAAATTGTTCTATTTGTATCCTATTTTCTCATCCAATAGATTTGAATCTTAGATACCTAAAAAAGTTGCAATATTGGATCTAGTGCCTCTTACACAATAGGCATTTATTATACATTCTTTGAATGCATGGATGAAGAAATATCTCAAAGGTTGAAATCTATATAGTGGTTATTATAGGATAGACTCACTAAGGGATACAGAGATTAAGACTTTCCATGAAGCATCTCAGTTTTATACTCAATAATTCTGTATGAAATGATTTTTTGGAAGTAGATGAACTATATTATAGTTTTGTTACATAATACACAGTTACAATCCCAGTTAAAGATGAAGTTCAATTTTTCAAGAAAAGTTAGGTCATTTTCATAATGAAACTAAAGAAAAAATTTTAATAATGTCAAACATTATCAATAGCTTAGTAACCAACAAACCAAATTACTTTGTAGTAGGATTTTGGTTAAACATTTAATACAAATATAAATTCAACTGATTAAAAAAGTCATGTAGCTGGGTGTGGTGGTGCATGCCTGTAATCCCAGTACTTGGAAGACTAAGACAGGAGGATCACAACTTTGAAGCCAGCCTTAGCAACTTCATGAGGCTTTCTGTTGCCCTATTTCCAAATTTAAAAAAAAGTAAAAGAGCTGAGCATGTAGGTTGGAGATGGAATGCCCCTTAGTTCAATCCCCAGTACCACCAAAAAAAAAAAAAAAAGGCTGCAAAGCAAGGTCATGCTGCCTTCAAAGTAAGTGGGATCAATGGGTTTAAAGAACACACACACAAAAATAATTTCAAACAGGAAGACACCACATTAAGAAGCTATAAGGAGTGTCTATTGTTAGAGGATAAATTATGATTACCTAAAATTAACTGTTTATACACAATTAATTTTAATTTTTTCTAATTATAAAAGTAACAATTATCAATTGTAAGAAAAATTAAACATAGCAGAGTTTGGTGGCATATGCCCATAATCTCAGTACTTGAGAGATAGAGACAGGAGGATTGCAGGTTTGAGAACAGCCTCAAAAATTTAGTGTGGTCCTATGCAACATAGTAAGGCCTTGTTTAAAAATAAAAAAATAAAATAGACTGAAGGCTGTAGCTCAGAAATAGAATGACCTTCAGTTCAATCCCCAACACCAAAAAAAAAAATTAAATTAAAATTAAACATAGCTGGGCATGATGGCACACACACATGAAATCTCAGTACTTAAAAAGCTAAGACAGTAGAATCACAAGTTCAAGGCCAGTCTTGAAGTCTAACTTGTCTGATATCATAGTTGTTACTTCAATTTTTTTGAGTCCTGTTGACATGGATTACCTTGATCCAGGGCTCTATCGTTAGTTTTTCACTATCTTTACTTGTAAGATGTGTTTCTTGCAAGCAGCAGATAGATGCATTCTGGTTTTTAATCCATTTCGCCACATTATGTCTTTTTATTGATAAGTTGAGGCCATTTATGTTCAATGTGATTATTGATAGATAATTTTTAATTCCTAACATTTTGAGTTTTAGCTTCTGTTTGAGGTAATGTTTGTTTTTCTTTGCTTAGTTGTTTGCTTGTTGGAAATTCTTGTTTCTCTGGTTCTGGCATGTATTACTTATTTCTTTTTGCATTTAATCTCCTTGAGCATTTTCTCTAGTGCTGGTTTAAAAGACAAATTCAGCTTCTGTTTGTTATGGAAGATATTTATGTCCCCATCAAATTTGAGAGATAGTTTTGCTTGGTAGAAAAATTTTGGTTGCATGTTGTTTCTTTCAAAGTTTGGAGTATGTTGCTCCAGGCTCTTCTGGCTTTAATGACTTGGTTTGAGAAGTCTGAAGTGATTCTAATTTTTTTTCCTCTGAATTTCATTTGGTCTTTTGTCTGTGTTGTCTTTAAGATTCTCTCTTTAGCTTCTATGTTTGTTACTTTGACTACTATTTGGTGAAACTTCCTTTTAATCTTGTCCAAAGGGGGCTCTATAGGTTTCATGTACCTTTGTATCAATTCTTTAACTACTTTGAGAAAATTTTGTGATACTACTTTTTTAAAGAAATTGTTGATTCCTCTGTTTTCACCTTTTATTCCCTCTTCTATAGCTATTATTCTTAGGTTAGCTATTTTATGATAGTCCCATATCTCTTTGAAGTCTAATTCATGTTGTGAAATTGTTTTTTCTAAATTATATGCTATAGGTTTATTTTATTTTATTTAATTTTATTTTATTTTTTGGTGGTACTGGGGTTCCTGGAAGCCCTTGTACCTCGGGCTACACTCCCAGGCCCTATAGGTTTATTTTTGAAGTGATCATCTTCTAAGGGCTATTTGGTTTATTTTCCATGTAGTCTAACTTATTGATTATAGTTTGTATTTATGCCTTCAATTCAGTGATTTCATTTTTCACTTTCTTCAGAGCTTCTTGTTCATGTTGTCAGATTCTTTGTTTATTTGCTCCTTAATTTCTTTCAGACTCTCTCTTAATTCTTTTTGAAAAGCCTATATCATTCCTACTGTTAAGTATTTCATTTATCCTCTGGCAATCTCTGCAATTCTGTGTTGTCAAGTTATGTTATTGTGGGGTTGTGGAAGCTCATGATTCTTAATATTTTTCCTTCTCATGATTTCAGTTTTCTTAAATTTGTATCTTTGTTGCTTTTGATAGCTTTCTCTCACACTGTAGATGCCAGCTGGTATATATTAGAGCAAGTTGTATAGTATTCAGTGATAAAGATTGAGTGAGAAGGTAGGTGATGAAATAGTAAATCCAAGAACAGAATAAAGTTGCAGATAGGATCTAATAAAATAAGAGTTTGAGTTTGGTGAGGTATTTTATATTATTTTATTTATTTATTTATTTTTATTTTATTTTATTTTATTTTATTTTGCAGATCTGGGGATGGAACGCAGAGGCATTCTAACTCCGAGCTACACCCCCTGCCCTATTTTTTATTCTTTATTTTGAAACCGGGTCTCACTGAGTTGCAGAGCACCTCACTAAGTAGCTGAGGCTGTCCGCAAACCACAATCCTCCAGGTCTCAGCCTCCTGAATGCTGGGATTACAAGCATGTGCCACCACACCCAGCATGGTGAGGTATTTTATAGTAAATATTAGAGATAGTGAATATGTAGTAGGATTATAGTAACCAATGTAGAGTATTTAGTATAGTGATATAGAGTGGATTTAATATATGAGAAAGAAAAGAAAAGAAAAGAAAAAAGGAGAGAAAAGGTATGAACAGAGTAGATATATATGTGGGAAGAAGCTTGTAAAAGGAGTAAGGAAGAGAGGAACACACACACACACACACACACACACACACACACACACACACACAAATAACCAAAATAATACAACCTTACAATTATATGAATACTGAGCAGAGATGGCCTCTGCAGTCCTCCTGGGTCTGTGTGGATTCTTTCATTTGTTTAAGTTTTGCATTCTATAATAGGTTCTCAAGTATGTTCCAATCATTCTCATTTGCTCTGAAACCTATAATAATGATGTCAGTGTATAGCCATGCTTTTTTGTCTCCTTCAATACTTGGGACCCTGGCCTGGTGTCTCTCTATGTGCAGGCTCCAAGTGCCACCAACACCCTTCCTGCTGCAAGCCTGAGTCTCTGAGCTCTGTAAAAGGACCTCTCTCTCAGACTTTCTCAGTCTGTGCAGGTAGCCAGATCTAGCGTTAAGCACAGGTCTCCATCCTATCTACTGATACCGAGCCCGTGTCTCTCCCTGCCTGTGTAGGAGACATTTACCACTGTGACCAAACCCAGTGTATATGTAGAAGATTGCATTCTTCACAGCTAGGGATGGGTTGGTCTGACTTCTCCTCCATCACCACAATTTGGTGGTTTGTGGCAATCTTTGGAAGCCTAATAAGGCTCTGTGCCCTGGGAACTGTAGGGCTTTTTCATTGATTGGCCCTGGGAGCACTCTACTAGTCAATCCTCTGCTGTGTCTGTCAGCAGATTCTTCTCCCACCTTCACTAGGGTGAACCACAAAGTCTCAGACCTGTGAGTCTATGGCTTGCTGCATTAGTCCCTGATGCCCTGCTGGGCAGTTTCCCACAAGGACAGCTAGTTCACTTATGGTGTTGTTGAGCACTGCTCTGGATCTCTGCAGGATCTGGTGAACTTGGCTGCCAGTGCTGTAGGCCATAGCTGGGGTCCAGGCAGGAAGAGCTGACCACTTACAATTCTAGTGATCTGCAGCCACTTATTTCATTTCAAGTCATTGTCTTTTAGCTGGGGGTCTGGCAGTTCCAGCCTGGTGAAACAAGATGCTGTGCCCTCAACCTCAGCCTTTGGAGGCAGGTGGGGTACTTTTCTGCTCTCTGATCTGCCTTCTAACCTTGTTTATGCCACCTTTCTATTCTTGCTGCTCTGTTCAAATAAATGCTAATTTCATTCTTTTGTTAAGAAGCTGTTTTCATGGCAATAAATATTTAGTGTCAACAGTACTGATATGTGCCGCTTCCTTTGGTTGCTATCTTCCCAGAAGTCCACTGATTTCTAACTGATATCTAACACTGCAACATGAGGCTTTCTCGTGGTTTATTACTTATATATTGTTATATATCTTTTTGGTAGTTAAATAGAATTTCATATAACTTTCCATTTTGACTCTTAATATTGTTCTCACTTTTTAGTGCTTTAAATTATTGCTACATTAAATGTTTCTAGAAATTATGGGGGTTGGTTTGTGGTGTTGATTTTTGGATGTGGGACAGACATTTCAAAATTTTTACTGAGGGTCTATCCTCAGGAGTAAAATTCAATGGTATGAATATTTTAAGGTACTAGTTTTTGTTTCCAAACACCATACAACCTTATAAATCTTGTACATAATGAGATAACCCATTTTCTGCTGCATGCATGTAATATTCTCTGAAAGCTAGTTCCACCTAATGAAACATCTTGCTCTGAGGCCAAGCTTTGCTAAATACCCAGGATTTATATTTTAATCTTTTAATAAAGAATTTGGCTCCAGTAAATTCTATAATAATTTCATAGACATGTCAGCATTCTCTAAAAAACACCAGTGTCCATTTTCTGATTCTTAAAAGACATCATATTTTGGGGGAATTTGATTTTATCAGATGCAAAAACTTCAATGGGCAAGAGTTTAGTGCTGAAATTAAATATTTAAACTCATTAATTTTAATTGTTCTGTTCATATGGAAGTATCCTTTCTCTTAAATCTAAACTAAGTTAACCCAAATCTAATTTATTAATCATTATTATTCACATTATTTATCACATGTATCTTCATATGGAAGATACAAAACTAGACCTTTCCCTAAAGACCTAAAAAATTTGTTATCTACTGAAAATCTTATTTTTACTCAAATGCCTAAGTCTTGTAACAGGAGTGACCATGAAGAGAGCTCAGTAGGTACAATAAAGGAAACAAAGAAAAAAGTAAGACAGATGAGCTCATGGAGACATAAACCAGAACCAAAATATTAAGATATTTTTTAGATCTAATTTCAACAAGTTAACATAATGGAAAGACTTTTTGGATTATGTTTTCAGGATATCATGATAAGTTTGTGCCTGGACTTTTCAAAAAAATCCTTATGAACTAGAGTAGACTAATTTAGAACATTTGATGAAGAACTAAACTCTTCAGATTCAACCCCAAAATTTCTTCATGAGTGAACTTTCAGGATCAAGATGAACTGTTGATATCCAGATTACTGGTAACATCACAAAAAATCATTTGTGTCTAGATATGGATTAATAATAATGAAACTCTTGCCAAGCATGGTGGTACATGCTTGTAATCCCCGTGCTTGGGAGACGGAGACAGGAGGATATTGCAGGTACAAAGCCAGCCACGCTGGTTTACAAGACCCTGTTTCCAAATAAAAAGTATAAAATAGGTCTGGGAGTGTAGCCCGGAGGTAGAAGGGCTTCCAGGAACCCCAGTACCACCAAAATAAATAAAATAAAATAAATTAATAATAATAATAATAATAATAATAACAACAACAACAACAACAACAACAACAACAATGTAACTCTGAAAGAAATAGAAACTAAATCACTGCTATGTGACTTTTGGCAGGTTTGAAAGACATAAAGTGCCAATCATTTTGTACAAAAACCATTCCCCATCCCTGTATATCACAAGCAGAACTACAAAGCTAGAATAAATATAGTTATATCAAATTCTGTCTGGTTCTACAATTTATAGGCAGCTTCTTTATGTTGTTTTTAATTGATTCCAGAAGACATATCTGAGAAGCACACTCAAAGCTAAGCACACTAGTCTACTCATACTGAGAATACAAACATGGGTCAAATGTCATATCTAACATTGTGGCATTTATTTTCTCGTGCTGGCTTAGAAAAGGAAGGGAAAGCTGCATTGTGGCAATTTGGTAGTGTTATACTTATTTCAGGAAATATCCATTTTATCTTTTTGTATAAACAGAAATAATTCAAGTCAATCCCTGAAGATATTATCTCACTTAATATCCACATTAACCCTGTGTGATGGATATTACTACTGTTTTCATTCAATTGATGAACAAATAACCTCCGAGAGTTATATGATAAGTAAGAAAAAGGTCAGGATTGTGGGAAAATTCCCATGAGGATAGCAAATCAGAGCACCTGAAAATCAGATCATTGCTTCACCTCAAAACCCACACTTTTGACCTGGGAAACACTTCATTTGAATCTATCTTGATAAATGATGTAATTAAACAGCCTCAATTGCTGAAACTCATTAAAAAAACTCATCTCTTCAAAACAGTTAACTCATGCCCACATTGTACCTTCCCCATTATCCACTATTAGCTGAAGAATTTATTCTCATGCTTGTACTGCTTTCCTTGATTGCCATATCAACTTTACCCATTGCTATATTCCATCCCTTTCACAATAAAATTTACTTTCTTCCTCAGTTTTTCACTTTTAATCACTTCTTACCTGGATTTTGTTCCAAACCCTCCAGTGCTATTCTTATGGAGAACCGATGGGCACTTCTATGTTCTTACTTTATTGCCTCTCATTTGCATTTAAACAGGTGTTCACACCTTTCTTAACTCACGTTCCCTGGACTTCTTGCATTATGCTCACTATATCCAAAGGGCCTTCTCCATTTCTTTTAATGATATCTCCCCTTACTGTTAAGAGTGACACATTTCCTGATCCTGAGCCTTTTAGTTTCCTCAATTTACATATTTATTCAAGGGAACTTCAGCAACATCAGTAGCTTTGTTTACCATCTATATGCTGATGAGTCACAAATTTAAGACCTAAAGACCTCCCATGAGTACCAGATGTATAGCTGACTGTGTGCTTGAGATGCTCACTCAGCAACTTGATTCCCACTAACTTCTTCCCCCAAACATACTTCTCCCCTTACCTTCATATTTCAGTAAATTATACCATAGTATTGTGTAGTTGCTAGATAATAAACCAAGTTAGCATTCTTGATTCCTCATATTTCTCACTTTTTCTACATTCAACCCATCCTGAAATACCATTGATTAAGCTTCCAAAGTAAAGGTTGGGTTTTTCCACTGTCTCCTCTCCATTCATTCCATACACTCATGTCTGAAACACTATTGATCCCACATAGAGTCCTAGTGTAACTTCCTATTTTATCTTTATGCTTATTTAAGCCTCTTTATCACACCAACATTCATCAATTAATACTTATTAAAAGCATATTACATGATATAAATTTTCCATCTACTAGAGGTACAAAAACAACAAAATTTCAAATGTTGTAGATCTTACATTCTAATGGGAACAGCGGGAAATAAACAAGAAGTAAATATATATTATGAGATGGTGCGTGAATTACTAAGGAGAAAATTAAAGCCAATAAAGAAGACCTGAAATTCCAGGTGAAAGTAGATTGCAATGTAAATAGAATGTTTGATTCCATAAAATTCTTTAGAGTAAAATCTGAAGTCTTTTTTTTTTTGGCTTAGTAGGATGCATTTCCTGGAATCTCATTTTTTATACTATAACCATTCACCAGGTCTTTCTTACCTTATTTACTCCCTGCCTACCACCTATCATAATTACTTAGAATACCCATTTTATTCCTTTTGTATCATATCTTTTCTCACTAAAATATATGTTGCGTGAAGGCACACATTTATGCTTTGCCTGTTCACTACTTCTTCCCCAACGTAGGATTGTACCTGGAACATAAAAACCACTCACTCTGTAAACATGTGTTCATTGATTGAATGAGTGAGTGAAGATTAATTTCAATTCCAATTGTTTTAACTTAGGAAAACTATTGGTTATGCCCTATGGGCTAGATATAGGCACAATTTTTGACATACAAGTGGTCTGTAAGATTCAGGCTAAGCATCTAATCTTATTTAGAATTAGATAAATGTGAAATTTTAGTGACAAAAGGACTTTGAAATTATCCAGCTTCTCCAGTAAATGAAGTTAAAAGATGTTTAACAGTATGTCCAAATCACATAACTTAGCAAGAGTATAGTTAAAACACTTAACTCAGATGAAGACATTTCAGTCTCAGCACATTGCCTCTTATAGGGTGGGAACATTTTAATGAGAACATGAGGAGCAGAATGGCTTAGGCTCCAAAACGTTGTTGTGAATTCATGGAATCTCCACATAGGATGTCAAATGTTCTCAATGTTAACTATAGAGTACAGATTTTTACATATTTTACATAAAATCAATAGACAACAGCTGTAGAGTATAAAAAAAAAACCCTACACCTCCATGCTTTTAAGTCCCAGCTGAACCCAACGACTAAATTGATATAAGATAGATTCATAAGACAAAATCATATCAGTGTATGTAATGTGTTTTACATGATAGGGAGCCCTCATAAGAAAATGAAGTTCCAAAAAAGTAGTTAAACTCAACCACTTATATAATTAATTGACTAAAAGATAATAAATTATGTAATTTGGCAAGACAAATGGGCTTTGGCTAGGGTAGTAACTGGTTTTTGAGCTGAAGGAAAACAAGACTTTAACAAGGATTGTCTACACAGATTTTCCATGACTGTAGCATTCTATCTTTGTTGATAATAAAGTTATTTTCCTAAGGTGGGGGCACAGATCAAGTGATTTGTGTGCATATCTGAATGTATCACTAAAAATATTACTGTGACATATAATTACAATACACCAATATTTTTTAAAAAGAATATTATTAATCACACATAGTGGCCCATGCCTATAATCCCAGTACCTGGGAGGCTGATACAGGAAGATCACAGATTCAAAACCAGCATCAGCAACTTAGTAAAACTCTAAAAAACCTCAAAAAATTTTGTTTCCAATAAAGATTAAAAGGGCTGGGGGTGTAGCTGAAATGCCACTGTGTTCAACTTTTAGTATTAAAAAAGAAAAAGGTCCCATTGGTCTAGGAAAGATGTCTTTCACATAGAAATTTAGTCTCCTACTTTTAAAAAAGAGAGTAAAAGTCAGAGTGATCTTGCAACTGCTTGTCTTCTTAAGTGACTTTAAATTCAAAATAATCAATATGCCATAGCAGCATATGCTTGGGATGCATAATTTTAACTTATTCACAACTTTCATTTGCCAAGTTTTGCTGTGAATTCCTGGGTGGATATATTTAAAGAGTCCTATGATAATCATGAATTCAACTGGACCAGGTAGATCAGAGAGACTCAAGGACAAAGCCTTGAAAACCCCAGAATGACACATTTGGAAGTATAAGATTGGACCACTATCTCTTCTTTCTCTCCAAAGGTCCTAGTAAATGTAGGTATGATTAAATAGTTATAAATATCAATTAACAGAAAATATTTTGAGGGAAAGAGAATAGAAACTACATTCCAATAAGCATCTAGAACAAGACCAGTGTGTGAAGGTCTGTAACAGAGAAAGAGGGACAGGAGAAGCCTGGCCTGAACACTCACAGAAGGATGCACAGGTACAAGAAAGCCACTTTCTCTGAATAATCCCAAAAGGCCTACTATTAAGATACATTACATACTTAGGAACACAGGCAAACTGGGCATGGTGGATCGTACCTATAATACCAGTGCTTGGGCTGAGACAGGAGGATCATAGTTTTGCACCCAGCCTCAGCAATAACTTAGACCCTCAGCAACTTAATGAGACAATGTTTCAATATAAAAAGTTAAAAGAGAGGCTGGAAGTATAGCTCAAAGATAGAATGCACCTGGACTCAGTCTTCAGTATCAAAATAAAAAAAAAAGAAGAGGGATAAGAATAGAAGCTTAAAACAAAGAAAAAATAGTATATAAAAAATTAATTAAAAACTTAAAGGTCAGAACTCACTAGTTAAACTTCTCTCAAGCGAAGAATTAATACTGTTATATACATGTATCAATATATCACTACCAATCTACTTATATGTATGGTGATTCATGCATGTACAAATATATCACTTTGAATTTCACTATAATGTACAATTACAATGCACCAACAAAAGTATATGCATAAAAATACTTCTATCCCTAGATAAATTACACTGCCAAACAGGAAAGCCTAAGCCACTGGTAATGGACTAGCATGGATTTTTTTTTTTTTTTTTTGGTGGTGCTAGGGGTGGCCCAGAGGCTTTCTGCCTCTAGGTTATATACTCCCAGACCTATTTTTATACTTTATTTGAAAACAAGGTCTCACTAAGTTGCTGAGAGCCTCACTAAGTAGCTGAGGCTGGCTTCAAACCTGTGCAATCCTGTCTCAGCCTCCCAAGCACTGGGATTACAAGCATGTGCCACCACACCCAGCAGAATTTTTAATTTTTTGATTTGTAAGCATGGACAATTTCATAAAGAAACAAAATAAAGACAAACTCAGACTCAAAAATTTCTACCACCTAACCACCTTTTCTTCATAGGAAGCTATTTAAAATGTGATGTTTGCAAAAGGGGAAAGTAAGCCAAGAAAGATGGAGCTGCAGAAATAGTGGATCAAATTTAGAAAAAAAAAAATAGAGAAGAAAAATCTGCATGGCAGTTGCAGCACATGTAGAGTTCACTGGTGTGACTGGAAAAGGGTGAGAAAAAATCCAGAATCATGGGTAAATGTGGTTGAGTTGAAATGCCAGATACAATGAAGATGTGAACAAACAATGAAACTATGAAAAAAAGGAAAAGAATGTAAAACAAGTTAATTGTGAACTCAAGGAAAATAAAAAACACAAAGAAAAAGAAATTTTAAAATAGATCCAAAATTTTAAACAAAATACTAGTAATATGCATTCAAAACCATTTTAATTTTTTTTTTATCGATCCTAGGAATGGAACCCATGGGCATTCTTCCTTCAAGCTACACTCCTAGCCCTACTTTTTCTTCTTTATTTTGAAACAGGTCTCCACTGAGCTGCAAAGGGCCTCACTAAATAGATGAGGCTGGCCACAAACCACGATCCTCATGTCTCAGCCTCTCAAATGCTGAGATTAAAAGCATGTGCCACCACACCCAGCTCAGCCACATTGGCTCTAATCCAGAGTTGCAAGGCTGGCTTAACATAAACAAATCAATACATTTTATTAACCACATAGATAGAACTAAGAACAAAAATCACATGATCATCTCATTAGATGCTGCAAAATCATTTGACAAAATCCAATACCTATTCATATTCAAAACACTACAAAAAATCAGATTAGCAGGAACTTACCTCAACATCATTGAGACAACATATAATAAACACAAAGCCAACATCATGTTGGGTGGGAAAAAACTGCTAGAATTACATTTAAAATCAGAAACAAAGCAAGGATGGCCACTATCACTATTCTTTTTCAGTATAGTACTCAAGACTACTACTAGAACAATAATGCAAGAGAATGACATCAAAGGAATCCAAGCAAGAAAAGAACTGAAATTATCTCTATTTGAAGATGACATAATTCTTTATTTAGAAAACCTAAAAAACTCAAGTAAAAGATATCTAGAATTAATTTAAAAATTCAGAAAAATATCTGGATACAAATCCAATATAAAAAAAAAACTCAGTAGTTTTTCTATATGCCAACCAATGAATCCACTGAAAAAAGAAATCCAGAAAACAACTCCAATCACAATAACCTCAAAAAAATTAAACTACCTAGGAATAAATCTACCCAATGAGTTAAAAGACTTCTACAGAAAAAAAAAACTATAAAACATGAAAAAAAAACCTGAAATCTTAAAAGATGGAAAGATTCCCCACACTCTTGGATAGGCAGAATAAATATTTTCAAAATGGCCATTTTACCAAAAGTGATCTACAAAGTCAGTGAAATCTATATTAAAATATCAATATCATTCTTCACAAACCTAGAAAAATCAGTACTAAATTTTATATGAAGAAACAAACAAAAATTCCAAAATATCCAAGAATATTCCCTGCAATAAGAACCATGCAAAAAATGTCATTAATTCATGGTTTCAAATTATGCTACAGAGCTTTAGTAATAAAAACAGCATGACATTGGCACAAAACAAACTTATAGACCAATGAAACAGAATAGATGAAAGAGAAACAAATCTAGAAATGTTTAACCAACTGATTTTCAACAAAGGTCTCCAAATACATACATTGGAGGAAATACAAATGGTGTTGGAAAAACTGGTTATGCATTTTTAGAAAAATGGAATTAAATTATTTCCTCTCACCCTATGCAAGAGTCAACTTGAGATGAATCATTGACATGGAAATTAGACCAGAGACTTTGAAGCTCCTAGAGGATGACATAGATGCAACACTCCAACATATAGTAGGTACAGGTAGAAACTTCACAATAAGACTTTTAAATCTCAGGAGATTAAAACAAGTATCAAAGCCAGGTGTGTTGGCACATGCTTGTAATCCCAGATTTTGGGAGGCTGAGACAGAATGATTGTGGTTCACAGCCAGTCTCAGCTACTTAGTGAGCCCTCTGCAACTTAGTGAGACCGTGTTTAAATATAAAGAATAAAAAAGTAGGGCTGAGGGTGTATCTGGGAGATAGAATGCCCCTGGGTTCCATCCCCAGTACACACACACACATACACACAAACACACATACACACATACACACATACACAAGTATCAATAAATGGGGTGATATTAAACTAAAATTTTTCTACTCATCAAAGCATATCATCAAGATTCTAAAGAGAAATCCTACATATGGAAGATATTTTCCATATATCTCTATGATATTGGAGTAATACATAAAATATACAAATAACTTATAGGAGTTGACACTATGAAAAGAGATAACCCAATTAAAAATGGACAATTGAACAAAATAAACATTTCACAAAAGAAGAGATACAAAGGTCCAGTAAATATTTGAAAGGGCCAACATCATATGTTCAACATCATAAGCAATCAGGGAGATGAAAATCAAAACTACACTAAGATTTCATCTAACCCCAATCATAATGAAAATTATTAAGAAATCAAAAGACAATTAATGCTGGCAAGGATGTGGGAAAATACAAACTTTTCTACACTGTTGGTGAAACTGCAAATTAGTACAAATACTGTAGGGATCAGTGTGAATATTCCTCAAAAGATTAGAAATGGATCCACCATGTGATCCTGCTATACCACTCCTGGGTATCTTCCCAAAGGTACTAAAATCAAAATGTTATAGTTGTATGTATATATCCACGTTTATAGCAGCAAAATTTATAATAGGCAAATTATGGAACCAATCCAGGTGTCCATCAACAGATTAATGGATTACAAAATTATGGAATGTACAAATAATGGAATTCTACTTAGCAACAAAGAAAAACAAAATAATGTCACTTGAAGAAAAATGGATGGACCTGAAGAACATTTTGTTAAGTGCAAATAGCCAGTCACAGAAAGTGAAGGGCCATGTTTTCTCTCATATGTGGAAGCTGAAGAGTAATTGGTATAAAAGAGGGACTTTATTTACATAATGGAGGATAAAAGCTAGTGGAGCCAGGGAGGTGATCTAGGGGATTGGAGGGAGGAGTGAGAATCAATGAAGGAATCACTTCCACTGACACTATGAACATATTTGAGAATACCAATGCAAATCTCAATACCCTGTATGGGGAAGGAGCAAATGGGGAGGTAGCCAGGCAAAAACCCAACAAGTACTTTGGGCATGTATGTCATTATCACTGTGAACTAATTATGATGTGAGACTATAATGCACAAATAGAGTATAAAAATATATTTTTAAACAATATGGTAAAAATTTAAGGGAAAACCTCTTTTATAAGACAATAGCTCAGAATGAGAATAACAAGAAATGAAGTGTGGGTGTAAGGACATCAGAAATCACATTTCCAGAAAGAACAGTCAGATTAGGGACAAAGTAATAAGAGTAAAAGACAACAATGCTGAATTTTTCCTTAGTCATTTGATTTTGGTAAACAGTGCCAAGCAAGCACCAGCTAATTAAAAAGATGTAATATAATTCCCTGCATCTTTTCAGACCACAATGGAATGAAAGTAGAAATCAACAACAGGAAGACCAACAGAAACTATTTAAATACATGGAGATAGAATGATACACTATTTAATGATGACTGGGTAAGATCAAAAATAAGGGGAGAAAAAAAGAAATTTCTGGAATTAAATAAAAATAGAGACACAACATACCAAAATATAAGGGACATTTTGAAGGCGGTGTTAAGAGGAAAGTTTATAGCATTGAGTGTCCACATAAGAACAGAAAGCCACCAAGTATCCAACCTAATGACACATCTTAAAGATCTAGAAAAACTGCAACAGTCTAATCCCAAAGCCAGTAGAAGGCAAAAAATTATTAAAATCAGAGCATAAATAAATAAAATATAGAATAAAAAACAATTCAAAGAATCAAAAAAGCTGGTTCCTTGAAAAGATTATTAAGATTGACAAACTCCTGGCCAACCAAACCAAAAAAAAGAGAGAATCAACTCAAATCATTAAAATAAGGAATAAAAAATGAGACATCACCACACAGACAGTGGGGAAATTCAAAGGATCATCAGAAACTATTTTGAAAATTTATACTTCAATAGACTGGAAAACATGGAAGAAATCGATAGCTTTCTAAGCACATATAACCTTCCTAAACTGAACCAAGAGGACATAGCAAACCTGAACCAATCAAAAGCAAGCAAAGAAATAGAAACATCAATAAATATTCTGCCATCAAAGAAGCCCAGGCCCTGGCAGGTTTCCATCTGAATTCTACAAAAACTTCAGTGAAGAACTAATCCCAATACTTCACAACTTGTTCCAGGAAATTAAAAGAGATGGAATTCTCCCAAATTCCTTCTATGAGGCCAGTATCACATTGATCCCAAAACCAAATAAAGTTACCTCAAGAAAAGAAAATTACAGGCCAATATCCTTGATGAACATAAATGCAAAAATTCTAAACAAAATACTTGCTAAATGCACTCAAAACCCATATCAAGAGAATTATAGACCACGACCAAGTTGGTTTCATCCCAGTAAAGCAAGGCTGGTTCAACATACACAAACCAATACATGTTATTCACAACATAAATAGGGCTGAGAACAAAAACCATATGATCATATCAATAGATACTGAAAAAGCAATTGGCAAAATCCAACAGCAATTTATTTTAAAGACACTGCAGAAAATTAAAATAGAAGAAACATATTTCAACATCATTAAGAAAATATACAATAAACCCAAAGCCAACATCATATTGAATGGGGAAAAACTACAAGAATCTCCTCTAAAATCAAGAACAAGACAAGGATGTCCACTATCACCACTCCTTTTCAATATAGTAAGACTTGAGACTCATTATATTGAGACTTAAGATTCTTGCCTCAGCAATAAGACAAGAGAAACAAATCAAAAGAATTCAATTAGAAAGAGAGGAAATAAAACTATCCTTGTTTGCAGATGACACAATATTTTATGTAGAAGACCCAAATAACTCAACCAAAAGACTACTGGAGCTGGTTAACCAATTCAGCAAAGTTGTGGGATACAAAATCAATCTAAAGAAATCAATTGCTTTTCTATATGCCAACAATGAATCCACATTTAAAGAAATAAAGAAAACAATTGCATTCACTATAACCTCAAAATCAATAAAATACCTAGGTATGAACCTAACAAAAGATATAAAAGACCTCTACAATAAAAATTATAAAACATTAGAAAAAGAAATTGAGGAAGACCTTGGAAGATGGATCTTCCTTGCGCATGGATAGGCAGAATAAATATCATTTAGATATTTAGATATCATTGATAGAAATTCAATGTAATTTCTATCAAAATATCATTGATAGAAATTCAATGTAATTTCTATCAAAATACCAATGACATTGTTCATATACCTAGAAAAATCAGTCATGAATTTTATATGGAGATAGAAAAGACCCAGAATAACCAAAGCAATCCTCAGCAATAAGAACCATGCAGGAAGCATCACAATCCCTGATTTCAAATTATACTATAGGGCAATAGTAGTAAAACCAGCATGGTATCGGCACAACACCAGGCATACAGACCAATGGAACAGAATAGAAGGTACAGAAACAAACCCACACACCAATAGTTAATTGATCTTTGACAAAAGGGCCAAACTCATAATGCTGGAGAAAAGACAGCCTTTTCAACAAATGGTGCTGGGAGAATTGGCTATCCATTTGTAGAAAGATGAAAGTAAACCCTTACCTCTCCCCATGCACAGGAATCAACTCGAGATGGATCAAAGACTTAGAAATTAGACCTGAGACTAAAGTTATTGGAAAAGGGTATAGGATCAACACTACAACATATAGGTACAGGCAGTAACTTTCTCAACAAGACCTCCAAAAAGAGAAAACTAAAGCAAGAATTAACAAGTGGGATGGCATCAAACTAAAAAGTTTCTTCTCATCAAAGAAAACCATCAAGAACCTAAATAACAAGCCTGTAGAATTGGAGAAGACCTTTACCAGCCATCATTCTGATAGAGGGCTAATATCCAGAATATACAAAGATCTGAAAAGACTCTACACTAGCAAAACAAATAATCCAATCAAAAAATGGGCAACTGAATTGAATAGACACTTCAAAAAAAAGAGATACAAATAGCCAATAGAGACACAAAAAGATGTTCAACATTATTACCCATCAGGGAGATGCAAATCAAATCTATGCTGAGATTCCATCTAAGTCCAATCAGAGTGGTCTACATAAAAAAATCAAGTAGCAACAAATACTGGCAAGGATGTGGGAAAAGAGGAAGTCTTTTACACTGTTGGTTGGAGTGCAAAATAGTTCAGCCTCTATGGAAATCAATGTGGAGATTCCTTAGACATGTAAGACTGTATCCACCATATGATCTGGCTATACTACTCCCAGGTATCTTTCCAAAGGGGTTGAAATCAGAGAACTACAGTAATATATGCATACCCATGTTCATAGCAGCACAATTTATACTAGCCCAAATATGGAACCAACCTAGGTCTTTATCAACAGATAAATGCATTGCTAAATTATGGGAAATACACACAATGAAATTATACTCAGCTAAAATGAAGAACAAAATCATGTCATTCACAAGAAAATGGAAAGACCTGGAGAACATTATGTTAAGTGAGATCAGCCAAGTACAGAAAGAGATAGAACATATGTTTTCTCTAATATTCCCAAACCAGGGAGTATTAGGAATACCAGAGGAACTCCAGATAATGGAGGGGAAACCTCAGCAAAGCTAGAATGGAAGGAGAGGAGAGGAAGAATCCTGAGGTTGATTAATGGAGGAGCTATATTTGAATATATGTAAAAGTATGAATTGTCAAACTGGTCACTCATTGTTGAGAAGGGAGAAGGGGAAGTTGAAGGGCAAGGGCACCTAAAACAGCCTGAATGTATGCAATTTTCAGTATGATCCACATAAAATTTAAAAATTTACCTACTTTATGCTTCAAGAACATGTCTTATAGCAAAGAAACATCCTTCTCCAAATGACTTAGATAAGACTTAAAAATATCTCCTCTTGCCTACTGATGACAAACCAGACACAGAGCCTCTAAATTCCTATTTTTTGCTGGGCACTGACTTTCCCCACTAGTCCCCTAGCTTCCAGTTTACAATCAGTTTGATCCTACACAAAACCACTTCCTAATAGCCTCTCCTGAGGATATCCAAATCTCTATAAGACATTCTCTGATCTTCTATCTTTTCACAGCCACTCATTTATCCCATCTCCCCAACACCTGTTTTTTTTTTCTAACCTTGCTTATTCCTATTCCTAAGAGACAAGCCCCTCTCAAACTAACTCTTGAGATGCTTGCAAATCCCATGGTTCTTGTGTTCACCCTTTGCAATAGTCCCCATCTGCCTATTGCAAAAATCTCTTTCTTCACTTGAAATAAAGCCTCTCCGTATCTAAGTCTGGAGAGTGGTTTGTTTGTTTTGATACTGATTAAAATTTCAAGGAGTAAAGGTAGACTATAGATAGAAGCTAATGGGAAAACAAAAATTTTGAGTGCCAGAAAAGAGAAAGAATTCCTCAGAGGGACTAAAGTCTGCATGGCGATTGATGTATGGGGAAGAAAGGTAAGATTCCAATGTCATTGATATTTCCAAATGATTTTAGAAAAAGCATATGGAGTCCCCAAACAGAATAAAATATTCTTGGATTACTCCAGATGATATAGGGCTTAAGATAACAGCTGTACCAAAGATGGTACAGGATGAAGGAAGGGTTGTGATCCAAGCCGAGGGCTTCCTTTGAATGAGTTATGATGGGCAGCTTCTCAAAAATATGGGCTGAAAGACAAAGCAGCACCACTAAAAAAGCCCAAATTTCAACCATCAGCCCTCATGATCAAAATTACTGTCAATCCTGCCTTTCCAGGCAAGCATCACAGCAGCATCCTTAATGAGACCCCACGTGAGGAATCAGAAGTTATACAAGAATACTAAGGAACACCTTTTAGGTTAGAATGCTTTTGATCTTCTCAGTAAAAAATGATGAAGCTGGAGGCATAGAAAACTCAACTTTTCCTACAGCTCCATAAGTCCTGTTAGGGCAGCTCTGCAAGGGAGTTTCTGATCTTTTGCCCTGAGGCATGAATTTAAGAAAGGGAAAAGCAAGGGCCCATCTCTTAAGCATGTACCTTTGGAACAATCAAAGTAAACTCCTGATTATAAGTGTGGTTATCACCCTTAATATTTAAAACAGTAGGCAGGGCCTTTGTTTTCAGACATGATGAATTAGTCTAAGTAATCCTAGCGCTTGGGAGGCTGAGACAGGAGGATCGAGGCCAGCGAAGACCTTCAGCAACTTAGTGAGACCCTTGGTACCTGGGGGAAGATGGCGACCGAGAAAAGCGGGGCTTAAGAGTCCCGCTAACAACCAATCTCCATTACCACAAAAAGAGCGCCTTTCATAGCCAGAAAACACCATCACCAGAAAAACAAAAAAAACCCACCAGGCTCCAGAGAGAAAGCGGACTGAGAACAGAGCTCAGGGCCCCAGAGGAGACACACGAACCCGAGGACGCGGCAGCAGCGCCATACTGCCGGCGGCAGCGGCGAACTCAACGGACGGCTACAGCAAGCCAGGAGAGCCGCTGCGGAACAGCCAGGCGGGATCTTTCGGCGCAGACAGCATTTAAAGCTCCCAGTGGCTGAGCTCAGCACACGCTGCAGGGATTCAGAGTGGAAATCAAAACCAGAGAAGAAAAAATACGCCAGCCTCACGGCCGAGGGCGTGGCAGAGGCGCCATATTGCCACCGGTGGCGGCAGCAGCAGTGAATTCACCGAGTCCAGTACAGCTACATCTGCGTACTCAAGAACAGTGAGTCAAATTGCGGGCCACAGAGGAGAAATCGCAGTATTGGGCTTCCTGGGACTTGACCCAGTGAGGGAGTGGTGGTGGCAGAGATATCACACCATAGGAGAACGTGCAACCTGGCACCCCCCATAGTTTAAAGCAGCCTCTATCGACTCCCTGGGTCGGAGACTCTGTGATACAACCCAGTAAAGGAGTAGTGGGGTCTGAGATAATACAGACTCGAGATCCAGAGCATCTTAAGTGAAGCCATAGTGACCCAAGGGAAGAACCCAGAGAAGGCACAAACCTCTGAAATCATGGGAAAGAGGAATAACACTGGAGTAATGAATGTGCACAACCCCACAACATCAGAACCTGATAAAACAGAAAATCAGAGATTTCTAGAAGATCAAATCAGGAAAATAACTGTAGAAATAATAGAGGTGCTTCGAAAAGAACTCAGAGAGAGCCAAAAAGAGATAAAGGATGCAATTAATGAAGTAAAGGCCTCAATTCAAAGCACAAACAACTGATTAGACCACATGGGGAACAGAATCTCGCTCTTAGAAGATGAGAAATCCAAAAATGAATGCATAGTTTCTAATCTAGAAAAAAATATCCAACAGCAGGAATCTGACATTGAAGAAATATGGGCCCATCTTAAGAGAGCTAACCTAAGAATAATTGGAATAGAGGAGGGAAAAGAAAGTGATACCAAAGGGATCAACAATCTCTTCAAGGAAGTAATAGCAGAAAATTTTCCAAATATAGAGCAAGAGGTTGATACACAGATCCAGGAAACTTATAGAACTCCCTTTAGACAGGATCGGAGAAGAGGATCCCCACGCCATATAATTGTCAAAATGACCAATGTGGAAGCCAAGCAGAGAATCTTAAAGGCAACAAAAACAAAGGGCCAACTGACATTCAGAGGCAAACCAATTAGAATCACTCCAGACTTCCCAAACCAAGTCATGAGAGCCAGAAGGGCTTGGAGTAACATATTCCAAACTCTGAAAGAAAACAACTTCCAGCCAAAAATTTCCTATCCAGCAAAACTTTCTATCAAATTAGATGGAGAAATAAGAAGCTTCCATGACAAACAGAAACTGAAGGAATTTATGTCTTCAAAACCAGCGCTAGAGAAAATACTCAAAGAGATTAACTACAAAGAAGAAATAGGTAACACTCACCAGAACCAGAGAAACAAGAGTTTCCATCCAACAGACAACTAAGATTGGTTATCTGTGGAGATTCATTATTTATGTTAGTCTTTTACCTATCTCTAAGTTGTATTGTTTGCCTTTATTGTTGTTAATTTTTAGGATTTCTAGTTGGAATATTAATATACCTTCAGATATAGCATTTGGAAATATTTTATCCAATTCTATTAGTAACTTTTAACTCTGTTTACATTGTCTTTGGATATACAATATTCTCTTTTATTTTTTAGGGAGTTTGTATATTCTTCTGTTGCCTGTGCCATTGAAATCATATCCAAGAAATCACTGCCAATTTCAATGTTGTGAGGTTTTATGACCCAGATTTTCTCCTAAAAGTTTATAGTCTTAAGATTTATATTTAGGCCTTTTATCTATTTTGAGTTAATACTTGTATATGGGATTAGGTAAAGGTCCAATTTTATTCTTTTCCATGTAATTATTATTTTTCAACAATATTTAGTTAAAAGATTATTATTTCCACCACCAAATGTTCGTGGAAACCTTGTCAAAAATAACTTGACAATATAGGGAAGAATTTAGCTCTAGGCTTGTATTTAACTCCAATGGTCTATATATCTGCCTTTAGAACAGTACTACACTGTTTCAATTATTGTAGCTTTATATGGTTTGAAATCAGAAAATATATATCTGCTAGCTTTGTTCTTTTTCAAGATCGTTTTGGGTATCTAGAATTCATATTCCATATTAGGATAGATTTTTTTCTGAAAAATAAATATATAAATATATGATAGTTTCACCTAAAAAAAACAGAAAAAAATATGCTCTAGTAAGAAAGAAAGCAAAAAGAAATATTGAAATGCTATCTTTAAATCATCAAACGCTTGGTATCAGACAAATGAAACTGTTATGTGAGATTATCATTTTTAATTTTGGATAAATTGCTATAATACTAGATGTCAACCACTAAGCCAAGCATGGGAAGGAGGGATGGGGAGGGAATGGGGTGGGGATCGGGTGGGGGCTGATTGGGCGATGTGTGCATGTATGTCTACAAAAGTTTGTATCCCACTATGATGTATGAATACAGTGCACCAATAAAATAAAATTAAAAAAAAAAAAAGAAATTTGAAATTAGTAAGTAAAATAGGTTTCTATTCTAAACATTATACATAAGTAAGGCATTTTATTTTCTTAATGTAGCTAATAAAGCATAACAAAATACATTCATTTTATAGTCCATATATCCATTAAGTCATCTTATGTCCTTAAATTTATCACAAATGATAAATGTAAAAAAATCTGCTCATTGCAGGTTTATACATGTTGGAAATTTAACAAAATTGAGGTTGATTTTAAAAATTGTAATGCAGCCATCAAACTCAGCAGATACATATATGTTGACATAGAAGTCTAGTTATAATTTGTTGAGAATTAAAAAGCAAGTTACAGGACAGGATGAGACACATAAAAAGAGATACTGAACCAGTAACATTGACTCTGTCTAGGAGGCAGAATTATGGTCAAGAAGGGTAAAAGCATGCTTTACAATTGTTTTATGTTTCACAAACTTCTATATTCCTTGAATTTATTTTAGTTGTTGTTGTTGTTGTTGTTGTTGTTGTTGTTGTTGTTGTTTGGCAGTACTGGGGTTGGAACCCAGTGGCATTCTATTCTTTATTTTGAAACAGAATCTCACTTAGTTACAAAGGGCCTCACTAAGTAGCTGAGGCTTTCCCCAAACCCAGATCCTCCTTTCTCAGCCTCCCAAGGACTGGGATTACAAGTGTTCCCCACCACGCTTGGTAAATTTCTTTAAAATAAAATAAATGGGAGGAGGAGAAAATGGCAACGGAGAGACGCAGCATAGCTCACTAGCTGAAGCAAATTAAGTTCAATTACTGAGAAAACAGCGTCTTAATAAACAAAATTAAATTCAGCTTATGACCCAAAACAAATTCGGGGACTACAGCAGGAGAAATCCAGTAACTCTGACCTGCGAGATTCACTGCAACACACTAAAAACCACAAGCAAGATACAGACGCAGGCAGCCATCAGCGCCATAATGGGACGCCAGCCCAACAGCCCAAACAGCCCAAGAATTGCATAGAATAAAACACAAGAGTCTGAAAGTGGGCATAGAGCTCCAACATCTTAAGCTGTGAGCTCACCCTAGCATCTGAGCGGCACCATTTGCTCACCAGAGGTGGCACCTGCAGAGGCGCAGGGAGACCTTCAGCAATCTGGAACCTGACCTGCTATTCCAGCGGAGAATCAGCAGGATATGGAAGAGCTGCCAGCCCTTCAGAGCTCCAGACTGGGCTGCAAGGTAACAGGTGAGCTCAGATGAGCCACGGGACCCAGCAGGCACAGTGAGTACCAACAGACATGCGATAAGTTTGGGCACCAGTGTGCACCAAGGGGGCAAGTTCAACTCCAGTGACACAGGAAGGATGCTTAAGGTGTGATACCTGCACAGGGCCAAAAGGGATCACTCCAAGCAAATGTGAGACATTGGAATATACTCCAGAACTTAATTCATAAAGTAGTAGGACTGTGGTTTTTTTGTTTGTTTTTCTTTCTTTCTTTTATTATTTTCTTTTTTTTTTTCTGTTTTGTTTCATTCTGATGTTTGGTTTTTTGGTTTTTGGTTTTAGGGATTTTTTTTCTTCCAAATATATGCTGTTTGCAAGAAACTTACCTTATAGCCAAAGACATTCACAGACTAAAAGAGAAAGGATGGAAAAATATATACCATGCTATTGGAGACCAGAAAAGGGCAGGGTTAAGAACCCTGATATCCAACAAAACAGACTTTAAACTAAAACACATCAGAAGAGACAAAACAGGGCACTTCCTTTTATTAAAAGGAACAATACACCAAAAAGATATTATGATAGTAAATGTTTATGCCCCAAATGTGAGTACAACCACATTTGTAAAAGAAACCCTCTTGGATGTCAGATCTCAAATAGACCCAAATACAATAATTCTGGGAGACTTTAACACACCTCTCACACCACTGGATCGATCTTCAAGCAAAAGATGAGTAAAGACTCTTTAGAACTAAAGAAAACTATAAACCAAATAGACCTAATAGACATATACAGAATATTTTGACCAGGAACTACAGAATACACATTCTTCTCAGCAGCCCATGAAACTTTCTCCAAAATAGATCACATTCGGGGACACAAAGAAAACACCAGCAAATGCAAAAGATGGAATATAATTCCTTGCATCTTTTCAGACCATAATGGAATGAAAGTGGAAATCAACAACATGAAACTCAAAAGAAACTATTCAAATACATGGAGATTGAATGATACACTACTAAATGATGAATTGGTAAGAGTGAAAATTAGGGGAGAAATAAAAAAATTAATGGAAATAAATGAAAACAGAGACACAACTTACCAAAATAATTGGGACACTATGAAAACAGTATTAAGAGGAAACTTTATTGCATTGAGTGCCCACATAAGAAGGACAGAGAATCACCAAGTAAAGAACCTAATGACACAACTCAAGGACCTAGAAAGACTGCAACAGTCTAATCCCAAAGCCAGCAGAAGGCAGGAAATTATTAAAATCAGAGGAGAAATAAATGACATAAAGAAAAAAAAAACAGGTCAAAGAATCAGCAAAACAAAAAGCTAGTTCTTTGAAAAGATTAATAGAATTAATAAACCCCTGGCCAAACTAACCAAAAGAGAGAATCAACTCAAATTATTAAAATCAGAAATGAAAAAGAGACATCACAGATAGTGGAGAAATTCAAATAATTATCTGAAACTATTTTGAAAATTTATACTCCAATAGACTAGAAAACATGGAAGAAATTGAAAGATTTCTAAGCACATATAACCTACCTAAACTGAACCAAGAGGACATAGCAAGCCTAAACCAACCAATAGCAAACAAAGAAATGGCAATGAAAATTCTTCCATCAAAGAAAAGCCCAGGCCCTGATGAATTTTCAGCTGAATTCTACAAAAACTTCAGTGAATAATACCAATACTTCACAACTTGTTCCAGGAGATTGAAAGAGATGGAACTCTCTCAAATTCCTTCTATCAAGCCAGTATCACATTAATCCCCATACCAAATAAAGATACCACAAGAAAGGAAAACTACAGACCAATATCCTTAATGAACATAGATGCAAAAATTCTAAACAAAATACTACCTATATGCATTCAAAACCATATCAAGAGAATAATACACCATGACTAAGTTGGTTTCATCCCAGAAAAACAAGACTGGTTCAACCTATGCAAATCAATTCATGTTATTCACCACATAAATAGAACCAATAATAAAAACCACATCATCATAGCAATAGATACTGAAAAAGCATTGAACAAAATACAACGCCCATTCATGTTAAAAACACTGCAGAAAATTGGAATACAAGGAATGTATTTCAACATCATCAAGGTGATATACAACAAACCCAAAGCCAACATTATACTAAATGGAGAAAAACTACAATAATTTCCTCTAAAATCAGGAACAAGACAAGAATGCCCACTATCACCACTCCTTTTCTCTTGTCTTACTGCTCTTGCCACAGCAGTAAGACAAGAGAAGGAAATCAAAGGAATTCAAATGAGAAGAGAGAAATTAAAATTATTCTTTTTTGCAGATGACATGATCCTTTATCTAGAAGACCCAAAGAACTCAACCAAAAGTCTTCTGGAGATGATTAACAAATTCAGCAAAGTTGCAGGATACAAAATCACCCTAAAGAAATCACTGGCTTTTCTTTACACCAACAATGAATCCACAATGAAAGAAATAAAGAAAACAATTCCATTCACTATAACCTCAAAACCAATAAAATACCTAGGAATAAACCTAACCAAAGATGTAAAAAGCCACTACAACAAAAACTATAAAACATTAAAGAAATTGAAGAATACTTTGGAAGATGGAAAGATCTCCCATGCTCATGGATAGGCAGAATAAATATAATTAAAATGACATACTGCCAAATGTGATCTATAGATTCAATGCAATTCCAATTAAAATACCAATGAAGTCTTAATAGACCTAGAAAAATCAATCATGAACTTTATATTGAGAAATAAAAGACCAAGAATAGCCAAAGCAATTCTCAGCAATAAGAATCATGCAGGAGGCATCGCAATCCCAGGCTGCAAATTATACTATAGAGCAATAGTAGTAAAAACAGCATGGTACTGGCACAATAACAGGTATACTGCCCAGTGGAACAGAATAGAAGTTATGGAAACAAATCCACACACCTATAGTCAATTGATCTTTGATAAAGGGGGCAAGTTTGTACATGAGAGAAAAGACAGCCTTTTCAACAAATGGTGCTGGGAGAACTGGCTATCCATTTGTAGAAAGATGGAACTATATGCTTACCTCTCACCGTGCACAGGAATCAACTCAAGATGGATCAAAGACTTAAAAATTATACCAGACACTGTGAAGTTATTAGAGGAGGGCATAGGCTCAACACTACAACACATAGGCATAGGCAGTAACTTTCTCAACAAAACCTCCAAAGCTCGGGAAATTAAAGCAAGTATTAACAAGTGGGATAGCATCAAACTAAAAAGTTTCTTCTCATCAAAGGAAACCATCAATAACCAAAAGAGGAAGCCTACAAAATGGAAGAAAATCTTTACCAGCCACCACTCTGATAGAAGCATAATATTCAGAATATACAAAGAGCTCAAAAGACTACACTAGCCAAAGAAATAATCCAATCAAGAAATGGGCAATTGAACTGAATAGACACTTTAAAAAAGAAGAGATAAGCTGGGCATAGTGGCTCACGCTTATAATCCCCGCACTTGGGAGGCAGAGACAGGAGGATCGCACAGGTTCGAAGCCAGCCACGCACGCTGGCTTAGGAGACCCTGTTTCCAAATAAAAAAATGTAAAAATAGGTCTAGGAGTGTAGCCTGGAGGTAGAAGGGCTTCCAGGAACTCCAGTACCACCACCAAAAAAAAAAAAAAAAAGAAAAAGAAGAGATACAAATGGCCAATAGATACATGAAAAGATGTTCTACATCATTATCCTTCAGGGAGATGCAAATCAAAACTACACTGAGATTCCATCTAGCCCCAGTCAGATTCGTAAGCATAAAGAAATCAAATAACAAATGCTGGCGCGGATGTGGAGAAACTGTTGGTGGGAGTACAAACTAGTTCAGCCACTATGGATATCTGTGTGGAGTTTCCTTAGAAAACTGGGAATAGGTCCACTCTGGAATATGATCCACTCTACCACTCCTGGGTATCTTCCCAAAGAGGTTGAAATCAGAAAACTACAGTAACATATGCATACCTATGTTCATAGCAGCACAATTTGTAATAGCCAAAATATGGAACCAACACAAGTCCCCATCAACAGATGAATGGATTGCAAAATTATAATAAATACACACAATAAAATTCTATTCAGCTATAAAATCATGGCATTCACAAGAAGATGAAAAGTCCTGGAGAGCATTATGTTAAGTGAGATCAGTCAAAAACAGAAAGAGAAAGGACATATGTTTCCTCTAATATGCCCAAACTAGGGAGCATTGGGGATACCAGAGGGACTCCAGATAATGAAAGGGAAATCTCTGCAACGTCTGAATGGAAGGATAGGAAAAGAAGAAGGCTGAACTTGATTAATAAGGGGCTACATCTGAATATGTGTAAATGTATGAATATAGCACGGTTACCCTGAACATTCATTGTTGGAAGGGTGGGAGGGAAAATGGGGGTGGGGGAGAGGGCACCAAGTACAGTTTAAATGTATACCATTTATTTTCAATTAAAAAATTTAAAACAATAAAAAAGAAAAAGAAAAAAAATAATTAAATGTATCCTTAAAAATAAATAAAATAAAATAAATGTGTTCTGCTTGTATAATTCAAAACCATTAGTTATGACTTAAAAAATGTCAGTGAGCAGTCAAATACCTTCCTTGAGGAAGTGGTCAATTTGTTTTCAACCCTGTAATCCTTTCACAGATCACACAACATAGGAAATACTGCTTTACAATTTTTTAAAATTTATACATCACCCATATTTATTGAACCATCTATGTACTTTAAATATACAGAGGTTGAAGATAGTTTACTACACTGAACCTATAGCTTTAACCATTATTATTAACCTATGGCCAATCTTGTTTCATCCAGAGGTCCTCAAACTCATTTGGCTTACTGCTTTCTTTTCAGAATCTCCATTCTTTAAGAGAAAAAAAACAAAAAGATGCAATGACAAATTTGAGTCCTAGTTCTATATTTCTGTATTTCATTCCATCATCTCCCAGGGGTGATATTGCCCATTTTGAGAGCCTATGACTTTTTTCCTCAATCTTCTGATTTTAAAAATACTATAAATTTGTGTTAATCATGTTAATGGTATTGTGAGAGATTGTATTTCTTCTTTTTTGTTCTTTTTTGTGTTATTAGGAATTGAAACCAGAGACATTCTACTTCTAAGCTATACCCCCAGCCCTATTTTATTTTTTATTATTTTATTTTATTTTTTATTGGTTCACTATAGTCTTACATTATTATATGGATCATTTTGACAATGGCATATATTCAAACAGTGCTTGGTTCCCTCCCCCCTCCCTTTTCCCTTTTCCCTCTTTCCCAATATTGAGTATCCAGGCTAACAATGTTATATTCACATGTATACATATATTCAAATATAGCTTTTCCATTAATAAACCTCAGCCTTCTACCTCCTCTAGGCTTCATTTCAGGCTTTGCTGAGGTTTCTGCCTCCATTTTCTGGAATTTCCCTTGCATCCCTAATACTCCCTAACTTGAGTATATTAGAAAAAATATGTTCCTTCTCCTTCTGTGCTTTGCTAATCTGACTTAACAAAATGTTCTCCAGATCTTTCTGTCTTCTTGTGAATAACATGATTATGTTCTTTTTTTTTTTTTGCTTAATAGAATTATATTGTGTGTATTTCCCATAATTTTTCAATCTATTTATCTGTTGATAGAGACCTAGGTTGGTTTCATATTTGGGCTATTAATTGTGCTGCTATGAATATGTGTATGCATATATTACTGTTCTCTGATTTCAACCCCTTTAGAAAGATACACAGTAGTGGTATAGCTGGAGTGTATGGTGGATCCATTCTCAGTTTTCTAAGGAATCACCACACTGATCTCCATAGAGGCTGAATTAGTTTGCACTCATACTAACAGTGTAAAAGAGTTTCTATTTCTTCACATCCTCACCAGTTGTTATTTGACTTCTTTATGCTTGCCACTCTGACTGGAGTTAGATGGAATCTCAGTCTAGTTTTGATTTGCATCTCCCTGATTGCTAATGACGTTGAACATTTTTTTCATTGATGTGTCTATTGGCCATTTGTATCTGTTCTTTTGTGAAGTGTTTATTCAATTCACTTGCACATTTCTTAATTGGATTATTTGTTTTGCTAGTGTAGACTCTTTTATCTTAGGGTTATATTAGAATTTATCAGATTAGAACCTTTCATTACAAAATGTAGTCATAATTTTATATCACCTAAAGATAATGCTATTTCTGCATTGAAGAAATGTCTTTTCTATCATCTTTTTAAGACTTCTTCCCGGAAGCTATCTCCACTGTATTTTTGGAATGTGGTATTCACTGTCTGGTTCCTGGAAGACCCCTAGAAGACAGCACCTGGATCAATTTCCTTTAGCCCTATTCTTGGTCTTTGTCCTGTCCTCCCTTTCTGAGTACAGAGCAACCTCCTCTTTCCACAAGTGATAGAACTAAAGGTGAGAATTCCTACCCTTGTTCTTGTAACTGCATTGGCTGAAAAATTGAGTGTTTGAACATACCTCGTAGCACCATCCTGTTATGGTTTGGGTGTCATCACCCATGATTTCTCTTCCTATAGCCCTTATATAAATAATCATCAGGGAAAACTTCAATTGGAATACTTCAGCAGGATTTTTATTACAAGTAGACAGAAAGAAGAAGGGGAAAAAAATGTCCCGCCAGAGAAGGGGTGTGACAAAGTGTTGGAGTGAAGCACTGCCCCCTGCTAAAATCTTGGATCTTATATAGGATTTTTACTGTCTTTTCTTGTCTTTCTTAGCCCAGTTGTCATGCTAACAAACCTTGGCCCACTTTTTATCTTTTTTTAAATTTCTATGTGTTAGTCTTTATTTTTAGTTAGAGTCTTTTGAGCTCTTTGTATATTCTGTATATTAGCCCTCTATCATAGTGGTAGATGGTAAAGATCTTCTCCCATTCTGTAGGCTTTCTATTTAGATTCTTGATGGTTTTCTTTGATGAGCAGAAAGTTTTAGTTTGATATCATCCCACTTGTTAATTTTTGTTTTAAATTCCTGCACTTTGCAATTCTTGTTGAAGAAGTTACTCTTGTGAATATGTGTAGTGTTGAGCCTATGCTCTCCTCTAATAGTGTCACAGTCTCTGGTCTGATTTTGAGGTTTTTGAATCATCTTGAGTTGATTCCTTTGCATGGATAGAGGTAGGTATGGTGATCTAAAAAGATGCTTGAAATTATATTACATTTTTTAAATTTTCTGGTGCTTGCTTTGTAGCCAAGAATGTGATCTATTTTGGAGAAGGTTCCAAGGGAATCTGAGAAAATTGTGCACTCTGCTGTTCCTGGTTGAAATATTCTGTAAATGTTTAGTAGGTCCATTGGTTTATAGTTTTCTTTAGTTCTGAAGAGTCTTTACTCATCTTTTGCCTTAAAGATCAATCTAGTGGCATGAGTGGTGTATTGATGTCTCCTATAATATTTTATTGGGGTCTATTTGAGATCTTATGTCCTGAAGGGTTTGTTTTACAAATGTGGGTTCCCCCACATTTAGGGCATAAACATTTATATCATTATGCCTTCTTGCTGAATTGTTCCACTTAATAATAGTAAGTGCCCTGATTTGACTCTTCCAATGTGTTTTAGTATAATGTCTGTTTTACTGGATATCAGTGTTGTTACCCCTGCTCGGTTTTGGTCTCCATTAGCATGATATATCTTTTTTCCATCCTTTCGCTCTTAGCCTCTGACTATCTTTGGTTTTAAGGTGAGTTTCTTGCAAGCGGTATATTTGGATCATCTTTTTTTTTTTTTAAATCCATGTTGCGAATCTCTGTCTTTTAATTGATGAGATAAAGCCTTTAATGTTCAGTGTTATTATTGAGATATGATTTTTTTCTATCATTTTGTGTTCTATATTCAGTTTGATATAATGCTATTTTCTCTTTGCTTACTTGGCTCACTGATTGAACTCATCTCTTCTCTTCTCTGGTTCTGAAACTTGCTTCTTTATTCTTTTTTATGATTTATTTTTTACCTATTTTCTCTTGTTCTGGCTTAATATTCATGATTTTTTTTTAGATTCTGCTTCTCTTGAAACTCTTTTCTTTCTCCATCAATTTTGAATAATAACCTTGCTGGATATAGCAGCTTGGGTTGGAGGTTGTTTTCTTCCCAGGTCTGGATTACATCATTCCAGTCTCTCCTGGCATTCATAACTTGGGTTGTAAAGTCTGGAGTGATTTTTATTTTTCTTCCCCTGAATTTCACTTGTCCTTTTGTTTTCACTGCTTTTTAGATTCTTTTCCTTAGCCTCTATGTTAGTCAGTTTGATTATTACATGGTGTGGGGAGATTCTTTTTTTATCTTGTCTTTAACAGTGTTCTGTATGTCTCATATATGTGGATGTCCAAGTCTCCTTCCATATTTGTAAAAGACTCTAAAAATTATTTCTCTGATGATTACGGATACCCTTGGTCTGTGTCTCTATTTTTTTTTTGTTGTTGTTGTTTTGAATGAACTGTCTTCTAACAATGATATTCTATTTTCCACTTTATGTAACTGTCTAGAATTTCTTTCTATTGTTGTCTTCATTTCATTTATTGACTCTTTCATTTCATTCCAGGCCTCTTTCTGATTTTTTTTAGCATCTCAATTTTCTCATTCATTCTCTGTACATTAGTGTGAGTCCTTTCATCATACTGATTATCATGATTTGAAATTCTACTTCTTGCATTTCTTGTAGGTCAGTATTTGTGATTTCCCTTATCACTGTTGCTCATTCTCATATTTTCAGAATTCTCGAGTTTGTGTTTCTACTGTCTTGGCATCTTCTTTCTTTTTGTTTGAAAGTAGTTGTTGATAGGTGCTGATCCAGATTACTATTGGGAGAGATGGTTTCAGCTACTTCTCATACTTCAATATTAACCCTAAAGACTGTGTATAGTGTCACTACACTGTTGTTCTACATGTAAATCATCAAAACTGAGTTGCTCTGGGGTACTTTCTGCTTATTGTTCTTGTGGTGTTGATGGGTTTCAGGTATTAAGGTCAGGTGTTCTATATTCCACTACCTTTATAAAAAGTCAGCTCAGTGGTGTGGGCAGAATAGTGTGTGACTTATGCATTTTTTAAACCTTCATGCATGGTCTGTTGAGTGCTTCTTTCAATCAGCTGTGGTGAGTTTACCTTTATTGTCTCATTGTACTTTCTTGTAGATCACCTGTATGATCCAATCTTAGCTGTAGGTATTTAGAGGAGACAGCAGGTTTATGCACTGGTGAGTACTGCTGTTTTCAATGGTGAGAATTAAGTGAGGAGGAAGGAGCTGGGGTGATGGGTGTAAGAGTAGGGTAGAGTAGAGGATATGATTAAGTTGAGTAAGAATTTAAGTATAAGGTAGTGACTGGTTGAGATGAGAGACAGTGATACCATAGGATTCTTATAGTTAGTATAGAGTATTTTGGTATAGAGATATGAAAGCTTGAATATAAAATAAGGAGATACGATAAGGGAAAAATGTTTTAAGAGAAGAGAATAGATAGGATAGAGGGAGAAAACTTGTAAAAAAAATGGGGTAGGGAGCAAACAAACATGTATAAATAAACAAAACTAACAATAATAAGGGTAAATCAAAGACAAAAAAAAAAAAAACTGACACCAGTGAGAAAAAGAGAAAAAATAAGGAGTACTGACAATTTGCACATATAAGGCCTGTATAATGTCTGTTCACTGTAGTAGATTCTGGAGTATGTTCCAATATCTCTCATTTGCTCTGTAACCTATTGTCAGCTTTTAGACACACTTTATAGTGTTTGCACCCCTTTATCCCCTCTCATCACTTTGTGGTCAGGTGTCAGGTTACAGGTCAGGTTACAGCAGCTATCACTGTAAATGAGTTCTGTGTAATTATAGGTTTCTGTATTTCCTGTCTTGGGCTCTGCATTTTCTGGTCTTGGGCTATGCACTTTCTGGATCTGGTCTCTGTACTTTCTGGCCCTTGACCTACACCTCACTAATTGCACCAGCAGAGGGTGCCCAGTGTAATCTCAGAGCAACCCTTTGTGACCTGTGCAATTACTGTGCCCTGGGCACTGTGGGCCTTACTTGTGTCTCTGTAGGATATAAACTGACCACCTCAGGTGTGGGCCACCATATATTAGCCTGCCACATTCCCTGGTGTTGCTTGGGGTGGTCATCTGCTGAGAAACACAATTAACTTAATCTCCTTCAAGCCTGGGTCTCTGGAGGGCACAGTGTGCTGCTGCAGATGTCAGCTTCTGGTGAGCACATGAGCTTTTGGATCTTTTTCTCCATCCATGAATTATGGTGCTAGTCACTCAATATGTTGGAGTTATGCTGCCACTACTTCCTTTTAAGTCCTTGGATTTCTTCAAAAAATTTCTTGAGGCTGCGGAGTTCATAGTCATGGTTCAGGCTGACAGCTAAAGATGGTACCGGCTGCCACACCAGGTCAGTCGCATGCTCAGGATCTTTGTTATTGACCTTACATTCTGACTAGGATTTTATTCTGCCATGGTTCCCTTTTTTGTGTTTTTGTTCATATGTTTCTTCACTACTTTGGTTTTTTTTTTTTTTTTGTTTTTTTTGTTTGTTTTTTTTGTCAAGGAACTGCCTTCTCGGTAGTTTATTTTTGTTTGTTACAGCTACTGAAGTGGCTGCATCCCACAGTTGCCATTTTCTTTCTCATTCTTTTTTACAATTTTTAAAACAGCTGTATCATCAAAACAGTGAAGACAATTAAAAACATAGAAAAAGCAAAATTGCTGAAATTAAAATGCACCCTATTTTTATTTTATGGAATTTATAGGCTAGGTTCAATGAATGGGCTAAGGAAACCAGCTGAACTATTCTACCTCATGATCCTTCTACCTCAGCCTCTCTAGTACTAGGATTTTAGGTGTCCTCCACCGTGCCTGGCTCCTATTTATTTTGTTTGGTAATGCATATTAGCTTGCTTTTCAAGAAACTGTTTCATTTATGATGAGGAAAATAATCAGAAGTTCATGTTTATTTTTTAAAAATAAGTACTAAAGTTCTGTTTCTCAAGAAAATTGATAATATACCTATAATTTGTTGTGTATTTGTCAGTGTTCACCACCTACATTTAGAGCCATGGTAATTTAATTGACTCCTTAAAAAGCCATTAAGTGTCAGTATCTCCTGAAGAAGCATGAGCATCCACTTCAAAAGTTAATAGCTATTTTAAGAAAAATGTACACAAACACAAATAGTTTAACATGTACCTCTGTGCAACTCTATGAAGCATAACTTTTCATTATGATCAAAAATCTATTCTTCAAAATAAATTTTACTCATTTTTGTAAACTTAAGAACTTTAAAATGATAGCTATTGATGTGCTAGTTCTATTACCTGTAAAATGTTGTAAATAGTCAAATGATGCCAGTTATATGTTAGTGCTATTATTGGCTCCAAATAAAAAAATTCACTTTAAAAATGGCTTAATACTTCCATCCCAATTGTGGGATAAAAGCAAAATTTTGAAAGTTCTTTCTAATGAAGGTAAGACATTTTGCTTTATTTTAAATCAAATGCAGTGAAATAGGATTTAAATAAAATAAGCTTCACCTACTCATAATGTATTGATAATGAACTTTGACAAATGTAAATACATACATAACCACCACCACAATGGAAATATAAAACGTGTTCATCATAGTAAAGCATTTGCTACTAACCTCTTTGAATCAACCCCCAGGACCCAAGCAATCACTCATCTGTGGTTACTACAAATTAATTTTTTCTGTTCCATAATCTATAAAAGTGATATTTCACCATACTATTCCTTTGTATCTGGATTCTTTTACCTAGCATGACATGATTTATGCTTTGTGTGTATCATTATTTTGTAATTTTTGTTGCTGACTATGATGACTATACTATGATTTGTTCATCCATTCACCTGTTGACAGTCGGTGTTTTCAGTTTGGAGCTAAAATTCAAGACCTCATGACAATCCTTGTGTAGATCTTTGCATGGACATATATTTTCTTTTCTATTTGTTAAATACCTAAAAGTTGGATTTCTGGGTCACATGTTAAGTATATGTTTCCTTTGACAAGAACCCACCAACATATTTTTCAAAATAGTTGCATGTTTTAATACTTCCAGAAGCAGCAAATGAGACTTCCAAGTATGCCACTTCTTCACCAACACACATACAAAAAATGACATTCTTTATCAATCCAGGAAGTGTATAGTTTACAGTTTGTCAGGATTTTAGTTTGTGTTATACTGGGTACTAATGATTTTTAGTATCTTTTTACATGTTTATTGGCCAATCTTTATTTTTTATGTATATATTCAAATATTTTACAAATTTTGCTGAATGGTTTGCATATTCATTATCAAGTTGAAAGTTTGTTACATCTAAATGTAAAAGCTAAAAATATAGTACTTTAAAAAGGAGAAGAAAAAATCTTTGTGGTTTGGAAGTATAAAAATATTTCTGAAAAATGCACACATAAATTCTCACTAATCATAAACAAACAGAAACCGATCAATTGAAATTCACCAGATTTAAAAATGCTTGACCTTTGGGAAAAAAAAAACATCATTAAGAAAATGTATGTGTAAGTTAGAAACTGGGAAAAATATATGCAAGTTGGATCACCAAAAATCTAGATTTTAAAGCTTTTAACAAATATGACAGAGGGCGCATATCCAAGCTATAACAATCATAAACAAATTTAAGAAAATAAGCTTTCCTTCTCCATTATGTATTAAATATTCTATATATGCTTGCATTTGATATATTAATATTATTAAGAATTCTTGCATCTATTTGATGAAGTTATTGTTCTAACTTTTTGATTCTTATAATGTATTGTCTGGCTTTGATACTGTTTGCCTATTATCCCTTTCTTACAAAGTAAAATGGACACTCTTTCCTCCTCTTTTATTTCCTAGAAGTTAGCATACTTTTTTTTATGATTTCTTCCTTCAAATATTGTATGTAGTCTAAAAAAGAAGCTACCTAGACTGAGCTTTTGTTGGATAGGATTTATCAATCAAATTCTTTGATTAAAAATAAGGTTATTGACATTATCCTTTTATACTTGAGTTACTTTTGGTAATTTATTCCATTCTATAAGTTTATTTATTTCATTTAAGAAGTTATTGTGAGCCAGGGGTGGTGGTGTACACTTTTAATCCCAGTACTTGGGAGATTGATATAGGAGGACAGCAGGTTCACAAGACCCAATTTCAGAATTAAAAAAATAAAATAAAATAGGGCTGAGGTGGTTAGATCAGAGATATAATGTATCTGGGTTTAATCTCCTACACAACAAACACCAAAAAAGGAATTTATTGTGGAATTTATTGACATAGAGATGTTTATAATATTTTTCTTATTCTTTAAATTTTCATAGTAGCGCGGTGCACAAAAGCCAGGGCCTGGGTCGCGGGACCCTGGGCCCCAGGCCGAACTGTGCATAGCACGCCAGACCCCTGGAGAAACCGGGCCCAGTAAGACGCTGGGTTCTGGGCGGGGGTCGCGCACAGGGCACACCAGCTGGGGCCCGGGTCGCGGGACTCTGGGTCCCGGCCGAACTGCACATAGCACGCCAGACCCCTGGAGAAACCGGGCCCAGAACAGAAAAAGATAAAGAAAAATATCGGAGAGGAGGTAAGAAAGCCGTTATGGATGCCAGGACACTGGAGATGCAGACAAAACTTATCTAAATGCACTAGAACTTATGGAAAAATTCGCCGTGAAAGAGGACTGCTATTTCTCTATATTGTTAAGAATCTCAGACATCACATATAAGGAGAGAGTTTAGCGGAGACCAAGGAGAAATGCGGTGTTGAAAGAGTTCTCCGCGATGGTGGTGGAGACTTGTATTCAGGAGAAGCAGAAACCGGATCTTACCAACTTTATTTTTTTGGAGAAATTACACCAAATGTTGAATGCTACCATCACGCATGCTTAGGAACACTGGACAACATTCAGAGTGGAAAAAGAGCCTGGGAAGGATTTGAAACGGTGGAGGCAGTGGCAATGCCAGTGGCCAATACTCGGGGGAGGCAGAGATCTGATACATTACACCTGGAACCTTTGAAATAATAACCACAGAGACAGTGATCGGAACCTGCTGAGGGGTTAGGCGGGCGCCGGGGCCAGTGGCCGACATTGGAGCTTGCTGTGAGGCAAGGCCACTACTGAGGCCTCCGTGGCCGGGATTGAAACCTGCCATGAGGCAAGGCTTGTGCTAGGGCTTCCGAGGTCGGGTCTGGAACTTGCTGAGGGGTTAGGCCGGTGCTGGGGTCAGTGAGGCCGGCATCGGAGCCTGCCGTGAGGCAAGACCAGTGCTGGGGCCCCTGAGGACGGGACCGGAGCCTGCTGAGGGGTTAGGCCGGTGCTGGGGCCAGCGAGGCTGGCATCAGAGCCTGCCATGAAACAAGGCCGGTACTGGGGCCTCCGAGGTCAGGATAAGAGCCTGCCCAGGGGTTAGGCCGGTGCTGGGGCCAGTGTGGCCGGCATCGGAGCCTGCCGTGAGGCAAGGCCGGTGCTGGGGCCTCCGAGGCCAGGATCGGAGCCTGCCTTGAGGCAAGGCTGGTACTGGGGCCTCCGAGGCCAGGATAAGAGCCTGCCGAAGGGTTAGGCCGGTGCTGGGGCCAGCGAGGCCGGCATCGGAGACTGCCTTGAGACAAGGCCGGTACTGGGGCCTCCGAGGCCAGGATAAGAGCCTGCCGAGGGGTTAGACCAGTGCTGGGGCCAGCGAGGCCGGCATCGGAGCCTGCCGTGAGGCAAGGCCGGTACTGGGGCCTCCGAGGCCAGGATAAAGCCTGCCGAGGGGTTAGGCCGGTGCTGGGGAGAGCGAGGCCAGCATCGGAGCCTGCCTTGAGGCATGACCAGTGCTGGGGCCTCCGAGATCGGGATTGGAGCCTGCCAAGGGGTTAGGCCGGTGCTGGGGCTAGTGAGGCCGGCATCGGAGCCTGCCTTGAGGCAAAGCCGGTACTGGGGCCTCGAGGCCAGGATAAGAGCCTGCTGAGGTGTTAGGCCGGTGCTGGGGCCAGCGATGCCGGCATCGGAGATGCCGTGAGGCATGACCAGTGCTGGGGCCAGCGAGGCTGGGATTGGAGCCTGCCGTGAGACATGACCAGTGCTGGGGCCTCCGAGGCCGGGATCGGAGCCTGCCGAGGGGTTAGGCCGGTGCTGGGGCCAGCGAGGCCAGCATCGGAGCCTGCCGTGAGGCATGAACAGTGCTGGGGCCTCTGAGGCCGGGATCGGAGCCTGCCGAGGGGTTAGGCTGGTGCTGGGGCCAGTGAGGCCGGCATCGGAGCCTGCCATGAGGCAAGGCCGGTACTGGGGCCTCGAGGCCAGGATAAGAGCCTGCCGAGGGGTTAGGCCGGTGCTGGGGCCAGCGAGGCCGGCATCGGAGCCTGCCGTGAGACATGGCCAGTGCTGGGGCCTCCTAACCCGGGAACGGAACCTGCCGAGGGGTTAGGCCGGTGCTGGGGCCAACGAGGCCGGCATTGGAGTCTGCCGTGGGGCTAGGCCGGTCCTGGGGCTTCCGAGGCCGGGATTGGAATCCTGCCAAGGGGTTAGACCGGTACAGGGGCCAATGGCCAGCATTGGAGCCTGGCATGAGGCAAGTTCACTCCTGCGGCCTCCAAGGCCGGGACCAAAGCCAGCTTAGGGGATAGACCGGTGCAGGGGCCAGCAAGACCAGAACTGGGGCCTCCCATGAGGCAAGGCCGCTGCTTGAGCCAGCGAGGTCTGGATCAGTCCACTGAGTAGCCAGGCCACTACTGGGACCATCAAGAGTGGGATCGGTACTTGCAACGCAGCATGCACAGAGAAATATCGCAGAAAATATAAATCAGACGCTTCTCTTAATCAGCAATAACTAGGAGGAAAAGGGCAACAGGAAGAGGTTGAGCTATAGAAAGGGCCCTATAGTGAAGCAACTAATGTGACCAATCAGAGGGTATGTAATACTGGAGGACGGAGCCTCTTTAAAACGCAGGAGGTACATAAACAAATGTATCAAAGTAAATCACCAAAGAAGTGTGGGATGGAGGGAGGGGGAGGGAATGGGATGGGGGATGGAGGAGGGCTAATTGGATGATGTGTGCTTGTATATCCTCTCAAGTCTTGTACTCCAATGTGATTGATATATGACTACAATGCACCAATTTAAAAAATAAATTAATAAAAAAAATTTCATAGTATTAGAAGTGATCTCTCTCTCTCTCTCTCTCACTCTCTCTCTCTCTTTCAGATTGATTGATTGATTGATTGATTGATTATAGTACTAGGAATTGAACCCAGGGGTGTTCTACATCCGAGTTATATATCCATTCCTATTTTATTACTTTGTTTTGAAACAGGGCTTCTCTAAGTTGTACAGATTGCACTTGAACCTATGATTCTCCTGTCTCATCTTTCCAAGTACTGGGATTTTAAATTTTTTATTAAATTAAGAGATCTGTGTAGTAGAAATATACTGAGAGTTTGGTACTTTTATGCACAAATATACTAAAACATGAGAGTTTATCAATAAATTAGAAGTTATATTTGTTACTTTTTTTTGGTAGTACTGGGGTTCCTACCTCCAGACTACACTCCCAGACCTAGTATGTATGTATATATATATATAATTTTTTATTTTTATTTTTTGGTGGTACTGGAGTTCCTGGAAGCCCTTCTACCTCTGGTCCACACTCCCAGACTTATTTCATACTTTTTTTATATATTTTTTTATTTATTTATTGGTGGTACTGGAGGTGGAACCCAGAGGTTTTCTACCTCTGGGCTATACTCCCAGACCCATTTTATATTTTATTTGGAAACAGGGTCTCACTAAGTTGCTGAGAGCCTCACTAAGTAGCTGAGGCTGCCTTTGAACCTCTGCGATCCTCCTGTCTCAGTCTCCCAAGTGCGGGGATTACAAGCATGTGCCACCACGCCCATCTTTTTTTTTTTTTTTTAATTTGGAAACAGGGTTTCTTAAACCAGCTAGGATGGCTTTGAACATGTGTGATCCTCCTGTCTCGGCCTCCCAAGTGCAGGGATTACAAGCATGCACTACCACGCCCGGTTATTTGTCACATTTTTAAATGTTTTAATTGCCTAATGTATCTTTTTTTTTTTTTTTTTTGCAGTACTGGGGATGGAACCTAGGGGCATTACAACTCCATTCCAACTTCAAGCTGCATACTCAGCCCTATTTTCATCATTATTATTATTATTATTATTATTATTATTATTATTATTATTATTTTGAAACCAGGTCACACTGAGTTGCAAAGGGCCTCACTAAGTAGCTGAGGCTGTCTGTGAACCATGATCCTCCAGTCTCAGCCTCCAGAAAGCTGGGATTACAAGCATGTGCTACCATGCCCAGCAAGTGTGAGTATCTTAACTACCATATGATGTTTTTGTGATAAAGCTGATCTTGAATATATTTGCATGGCAGTATATGCTATCTCTTTTTATTGTTTTTTAACTTAATTTTTATTTTTTTATAAGTGAAACATATTGAGAGTGGTGTACATTTACATTGTGCTTCATGCCCTTCTCCCTCCCTTCCCCTCCCTTCCCAATAAAGAGTGTCCAGTTAATCATGTTGTATTTATGCTATTACACATATTCGTATGTAGCTCCTCCATTGAACAACCTCAGCTTTCTTCCTCTCCTATCCTTCCATTCAGGCTTTGCTGAGATTTCCCCTCCATCATCTGGAATCCCTCTGGTATTACCACTATTCCCTAGCTTGAACATATTAGAGAAAACATATGTCCCTTCTCTTTCTGTGCTTGATTAATCTCACTTAACATATGTTCTCTAGTTCCTTCCTTCTTCTTGCAAATGCCATTATTTTATTTTTTAATGAATATAATCATATTTCTTAAATGTTGAAGTCCTTGGAAAACATCTCTGTAAATTGTCCTAAATTTCTTACAATAATATTTCCTTTTTAAAAATCTCCTAACTTTTGGTTACACTTTGTTTAAAGCCTGTTGGAAGTCTCATCAAAATATTCAGAAGATGGATCACTAAAATTCAGATTTTAAAGCTTATAACAAACTGCAATTACTGAAACATGATTTATAAATAGAAAGATATTAGTGTGTATCTCTTCAGAAGCAAGGGAAGAACTGAACAATTTAAATAACAAAAACTCAACTAGTGTTCAAAAGCAGTCCAAAGAAAGACTCAGCAATTTCAAATGCATTAACCCAAAGTGAGAAAATAATAGAAATATTTCCATATTTTACATATGGTATTGTTTTAGTGACATATATAAATAGGAAAATTATTAAAGTATCTGAACATATACCAAAAACAATTATCTTGCATATGCTATTATTTAATGTTCAGAAAACCAGTATAGTTTTAATCTTGATCTAACGTGCATGAATATGAGATTTTTGTGTGTGTGTGGTACTGGAGTTACTGGAAGCCATTCTACCTCCGGGCTACACTCCCAGACCTATTTTTACATTTTTATTTGGAAACAGGGTCTCCTAAGCCAGCGTGTGTGGCTAGCTTTGAACCAGCGCGATCCTCCTGCCTCTGCCTCCCAAGCACGGGGATTACAAGTGTGCGCCTCCACGCCCAGCTGAATATGAGATTTTTAAAATAACTTTATTTTTTAAATCATTTGAATTGAAGTACCTCTTTGTTTCATCTCTTTTTTTCTCTTTTTTCAGAAAACCACAGAGAAGGGAAAGTGAAAATTTAGATGATGGATAGAGTCATTTGGCTTCCTCTTATTAGATACCCTCCTTAAACCCTACCAATCAAATTCATGCTTTTTTATTTCTTTATATAAACAATCTCATGAAAACACTAGCTTTTTGAAAAGCCCTACATCTGCAATTCTGTCCTGTGAGCTCTTTATATTCCATCTAGAATAGAAAATAAAAATAAAAACTCAGTGGTAGATTATTTGCATAGGATATGTGAGTCCCTAGATTCTATCCCCTGCATTGTAAAATAAATAAAATAAGTTTTATTTTTAAAAAGAGAAATCCCATATTGAATTTATGTTTAGAAGAGAAAAATTATGAAAATTAGTAAAAGTCTCCCATTTTATCCATTTTGAAAATTAAAGATTTCATGATGTCTTACTTACCTCAAGGTGTAACCTTCATTATGTTGTTCATTGAATTTTAGTCACTAAGAATTCTAAAAATTTTACAAATTAAACAAATTGGATGTGTATATTATCATTTGCTTATGACTTATTCATCTTTCCTTATGGATACAGAGTTTTTAATCCTTTATATGCATATTTTTAAACAAAATATAATTATTGAATGGTTAAAAATAGAACTAATAGAATTATGTATATATTTATTAGTTCTATTTTTATACATAAACATTAATATATATCCACTGGTTCTGTACTTATGTATTTTATACACACACACATATATATATATATTGATTGGTTCTATTTTCATCCATATGTGTATATGCATTGCATATATATATATATATATATATATATATATCAATACGCACATTGTGTATATATAATATTTACATATATATACAAATTTGTTCTACTTATTGTGAAAGATGCACATTACTTTTAAAAAATATCGCAAGTCATACTGTTTACTTCAATTTAAAATCATCGTCTTATTTTCAAAGAATAGAAAATAAACATTCTCTTCTTAAAGATGGTATCTTCTGAAAAACACATTTTGAAGTAGAAATACTAGTATACCTTAAAGCATTGCATTGAAAAGGATATAAACAATGGAAGAAATATACTCAAAGGAAAACTCAATAGTTTCTGATCTGAAACAGCCAAAATAGAAACCAATTTCTACAGAAGAGATGCTAGCTATTGAGAGGACTAGTTTAAGTACCACTGATATACTCAGCACTGTGAAAGAAATATGAATATAGCCCAGCCTTCCATCTCCTGAACTTTGCTGATTGCACCGCATGGAAAGATGCATCTGTTCCTCTCTTGGAACAGATAGCAGAGTCTTTAAGAGGATTCTCAAAGAATCTGCAGGGCTCCTGAGGCAGGACTGTTAAGCGCAAACCCAGCACATGTGGTTGTTGTCCTGATGCTGTGTCAGCCACACATACACTGCTAATGTACACAGATACTATCTTTTTGAAGCAAGGAAATTGAGGCTTCGGTTAGTGCCAACAGCAACAAAATTTCAAAGCCTGATATTACGTACTACAAATGGACACTTTGGCCTGAAATATTGAGTCTTTACAAAAGCACTTCTTCCCTATGCTGAGGCTTGCTTATCTGTTTACTTTAAGAAAGTAAGAGTGAAGTTTACTCTGCAATTTTCATTAAAATGAAGTGAAGAAGTACAATAAATTGAGGAGCCCATGAGGGGTCCAGAGCTTCATACATTTTTTAAATGTACTTTTTAGAGCTGTACCATTACAACATAGTAACCACTACCACATGTGGCTGTTTAAATTGAATTTTGTTAAATGTAAAATTAAACTAAAACTAAGCATTTAGTCCTTGTCACAGAAACCATGTTTTAGTGCCAGTTCATAGTCATGAATGGCAAGTGATAATCCTATCACATTCTGCAAATATACAACATCCGCATAACATCGGAAATCCTGCTGGACCCTGCTGTTTTAAGAGAAAAGTAATCAGTTCATTGCCCAGACTTTAGCTATGCATACAGTCCAGGAACAAAATCTGGAACATTATCAAATACATTTTTATAAAGTCCTACTGTTAAAGGAAAGGAAAAATTATGTGACCCTATCTCTCTAACTTTACTTGATAGTTTAAAAAAACAATGGGATAATAAGCAGACAATAGGGAACACAAAAGAAAGGGCTGAGCACAAATAGCAACTGGCAAGAGCACTGCTACCAGAAGAGCGCCCTTCTGAGTCATGACAGACAGGCACACGGAGCACCCAGGTCAGGAGTTAGCAGGGACTTCCACAACTCCAGGAGGCTGCAGTCTTCTCTTTTTCCTTCCTTCTGAAACAATGCTGTATGTTCACCTAAGTTAAACTGAATATTTGAATCTTTCCAAGGTATATTTTTTGTATTTCTATAACAGAAAGTAATGTATGCATATGAATGAAGCTATTTAATGCATTAGCTAAATTCAGGGGGAAAACAGAAAATTTTCTTTTGCTATTGAGAGACTTGATTTTTCTCTACTCCTAGAAAATAGCTTTGACAAAAATCTGCAGTGTTTCTAGTAACCTTTAATCAACAAAGAGTTCTAACTACAAAAACATGACTTATTGTGTCTGCTCTGATTCAAATGTCTCTCTGCTTCCAACTGGGAGCATTTCGGGAAGAGAGTCAGGCTGGAACTTGCGTTTTTATTTGCATGCCTTGCCCATCTTCCTCACCTCATACTACTGACTGAATCTGCCCCCATTAATATTGGAGCAGGGAAGGAAAAGGAAAGAATGTTCTTATTGGATGGCTGAACAAGTTAGATTTCCAATGTGGATTTCCTTTTCCTAAAATAATTTGCATGTTCTTGAAAAACATATGATTGATACACATCATGTATGCCTGTACCATCTTACCCCATTAAGATGTATGACTACAATGGACCAATAAAAATTCAAAAGGATATTTAGAAAAATTTGAAATCTTGTTGGAATATTTATGACAAAAATTTGACAATAATAGTGGTGATTATTTTAATTGATCTCTAAAAATCTACTTTTCTAAATTGATGAGGTCTCATACTTTCTGTAAACATATATTTGTATTTAATTTTTATTTTAACCAAATATATATCATTGGTACTGGAGATTGAACCCAGGGGCATTCTACTTAAGAGCTACATCTCCAGTTCTTTTATTATTATTTTTTTAAGACAAGGTCTTGCTAAGTTGCTGAGAATCTCACTGAGTGGCTGAGTTGCTGAGGCTGGAGTCAAACCTGTGATCCTCCAGTGTCAGTCTCTCACCAGGATTAGAGGCATGCACTGTTGTGCCAGGATAGAGAAGGTCTTACATAATTATAAAAGTCTATATTTCTTAATAAATATATTTTAAAATTTTATTTTACATTTTAAAACTTTTATTTATTTTTACATTTTTAAACACCTGCAGAACATTTTCAATATGAGTGTGGACTTTGGAACCAAGTGCCTGCATGTTAATCAAAATTCTAGCATTTACCGGCTGTGTGAACTTAGGCTAGTTATTCACCTTCTCATTCCTATTTCTCTATAAAAGGGGGAGAATTCAATACCTCCCCAGTAGATTTATTGGGAAGATTTATTAAAAATCAGTGCATGTGAAGTACTTTCAAAAAGTTCTCACAATCAGTAAATGCTCTCACAATAAGTAAATAGTTGCCATTATCATCATTGCAAATATTTTATATATAATCAAGTTAATAATAGAGGTAAATTGGCATCAGAAAAAAAATTAGAACTCTATTTCACTAGTGAAAACTATAATCTCTATTTTTCTTTGTCACAAGAATGCTTTCCTAACCCTTCATTGAACAATGGAAGAAAATGAAGTAATTGAACTCATCCAAAGTCACTCAGTAAATTAATTACAGGATAGAAATAAAGCAATAAACCACCAACCAAAAAGTATAATTTTCTCTATTTAAGGTTAATAAAAATGATAATCCCACCTGGCATGGTGGCACACATTTGTAATCCCCGCACTTGGGAGGCGGAGACAGGAAGATCCAGCAAGTTCGAAGCCAGCCGCACTTGCTTAAGAGACCCTGTTTCCAAATTAAAACGTATAAAGTAGGTCTGGGAGTGTAGCCCGGGGTAGAAGGGCTTCCAGGAACCCCAGTACCCCCCAAAAAATTTAAAAATAAAAAAGATAATCCCTTTTGATTCCTATTACAAAGAAACCAATCCGAATAGAATGTATAATAACTATGGAAAGTATAATAACTATTGCTAAAGCTGAAACATATATACAATGGAAACCCCAAAGGGTATAAAATGAGAGAAGAGTATTAAAGCAATGCTCACTACTAATTTCCTCCAATTAATGTTAGGCATCCGACCATAGAGTCAGGGAGCTCAGAAACATCAATCAAGATAAATACACCTCGCGCCGGGCGTGGTGGCGCACGCTTGTAATCCCTGCGCTTGGGAGGCGGAGACAGGAGGATCGCACAGGTTAGAAGCCAGCCGTGCTGGCGTAAGAGACCCTGTTTCAAAAATATAAAATAGGTCTGGGAGTGTAGCCCGGAGGAAGAAGGGCTTCCAGGAACCCCAGTACCACCAAAATAAATAAATAAATAAATAAATAAATAAATAAATACACCTAGGCATATCACATTCAAATTTCAGAAAATCAAAGATAAAGATCAGAATAAAGATAAGAATTAAATCTGACTTTTCCTTAGTAACTACTTGAGCAAGAAGGAAATGGAGTGACATATTTAAAGTGTTGAAGAAAACATAATATTAATTATTAACAGGACCCAAAGACTCAAAAATCTTTAATCTCAGCAGATGTAGAAAAAATTGATAAAATTCACTGGCCATTTGCAATAAACTCTCAGCAATCTAAGAAGATGTTAGATCTCTATGAAAAACACAGTTAACACCATATTCAATAATAAAGACTAGCTACTTAGTGAGGCCCTCCACAACTTAGTGAGACCCTGTTTCAAAATAAAATTTAAAAAATTGGGCAGGGGGTGTAGCTCAGAAGTTGAATGCCCCTGGCTTCCATCCCCAGACCCGCAAAAAATAAATAAATAAATAAATAAATAAATAAATAATAAATTAAAAAAAGAAATAAATAAAATAAATGACTTTTTACAAAGATTAGGAATAAAAAAAGATGTCTATTATACATAATGTTCTACAAAATGCAATATAGCAAAAATGAATGAATGATATTTAGATTGATTAGGAATAAGTAAAACTCTTAATTACAAACATGATTATCTGTGTAGAAAATCAAATCTTAGAAATTTTATTCTATTATGTTTGTATGTATGTATGTATTTTGTGGTATTAGGGATTGAACTCTGGGGCATTCTACCTCCCACTATAGACTTGGCATGTTTTATTTTTTTAAATCAAAGTCTTGCTAGTTTAAGAGTCTCACTAAGTTACCAAGGATGCCCTCAAAATTGTCTCAGCCTTCCAAAAACTGTACCACCACACCTAGCTAGAAAGTTTATTTTTAAAAGCTATTCAAAAAGATTAGTGAGTATAGTAAGGTTTCAGGATACAATGAATATGTAAAATTCAATTATATTGCTATATAGTTTCAGTGAATAAGTAGAAGTTGAATTTTTTTAAAAAATACATTTTTTTAGTTTTTTATATAGGTGCATCTTGATGAAGTTCAGGATGATAGAGGGGAAAGATGGAAATCCAAACTACCATGAAATTTCACCTAAACCAAATTAGAATGGCAATCATTAAAAACAAGCAATAATAAATGCTGGCAAGTATGTGGAAAATTAGAAACTCTGGTACACTGTTGGTGGGATTGCAAATTAGTGCAACCACTTTGGAAAACAATGTGTAGGATCCTCAGAAAAATGGAAATGAACCTATCTTATGGCCCAGCTTTACCACTCCTGGGTATCTATCCAAAATAATTGAAACCAGAGTACCAGAGTAATCCATGCATATCTATATTTATAGCTACAGAATTTATAACTGCCAAACTATGAAACCAGATGAAATGTCCATAAGTAAATGGATTACAAAGTACCTTTTGCTGAAGCATCCAAAATTAATTAGGAATTGAGGGGAAAATGGCAGAAGACCTTCAAGTTCTGTATAATGAAAATTCAAAGCACTTCCAATATAAATTAAAGAAGACATGAATAGACATACTATGTTCACAGAGCAAAAAATTCATTTGTTTAGATATTTCTGACTGAATTGCTCTATAAATGTAATGCAGTCACAAGGAAAATCCCAGCAGGTGTTTAGAGAAATTAAAAAACTACTTCTAAAGTATATGTAATTATGCAAAATACCTTTAATAGCCAAGCAACTTTGAAAAAGACAAAGGTAGAAGAGACATGATACCTGACTTTAAGTCTAATGATACAGCTTCTTTAATCAAGACCATATGGCTTAAGCATAAAAATAGGCAAAGAAATTAACAAAATAAAATAAAAATTTACACCTAAACACGCACATACATGGGCAACCAATTTTCTAAGATGATGCAAAGAAAAAAGTGAGGTAAAAACTAGTCTTTTCAACAAATTGTAGAAGAACAATCATATATTCTTTTTTTTTTTTACTTTTTATTGGTGCACTGTATTCATACATCATAGTGGGATACAAAAAACTTTTGTAGACATACATGCACACATCGCCCAGTCAGCCCCCACCCGATCCCCACCCCATTCCCTCCCCATCCCTCCCTCCCATGCTTGGCTTAGTGGTTGACATCTAGTATTATAGCAATTTATCCAAAATTAAAAATGATAATCTCATATAACAGTTTCATTTGTCTGATACCAAGCTTTTGATAACTTAAAGATAACATTTCTATATTTCTTTTTGCTTTCTTTCCTACCAGAGAATATTTTTTCTTTTTTTTTTAGGTGAAACTATCATATATTTATATATTTATTTTTCAGAAATAAATCTATCCTAATATGGAATATGGACTCTTGATACCCAAAACTATCTCGAAAAAGAACAAAGCTAGAAGATATATATTTTCTAATTTCAAACCATATAAAGCTACAATAATTGAAACAGTGTAGTACTGTTCTAAGGGCAGATATATAAACCATTGGAGTTGAATAAAAGCCTAGAGATACATTCTTCCATATATTGTCAAGTTATTTTTGACAAGGTTTCCATGAACATTTGGTGGAAGAAATAATAATCTTTTAACTAAATATTGTTGAAAAATAATAATTACATGAAAAAGAATAAGATTGGACCCTTACCTAATCCCATATACAAATATTAACACAAAATAGATAAAAGACCTAAATATAAATCTTAAGACTATAAACTTTTAGAAGAAAATCTGGGTCATAAAACCTCACAACATTGAAATTGGCAGTGATTTCTTGGATATGATTTCAATGGCACAGGCAACAGAAGAGTATACAAACTCCCTAAAAAATAAAAAAATATTGTATATCCAAAGACAATGTAAACAGAGTTAAAAGTTACTGAGAATGGGATAAATATTTCCAAATGCTATATCTGAAGGTATATTAATATTCCAACTAGACATCCTAAAAATTAGCAACAATAGAAGCAAACAATACAATTTAGAGATAGGTATAAGACTAACATAAATAATGAATCTCCACAGTTAACCAATCTTAGTTGTCTGTTGGATGGAAAATCTTATTTCTCTGGTTCTGGTGTGAGTTACCTATTTCTTCTTTGTAATTAATCTCTTGGAGTATTTTCTCTAGTGCTGGTTTTGAAGACATAAATTCCTCCAGTTTCTGTTTGTCGTGGAAGCTTCTTATTTCCCCATCTAATTGGATAGAAAGTTTTGCTGGGTAGGAAATTTTTGGCTGGAAGTTGTTTTCTTTCAGAGTTTGGAATATGTTACTCCAAGCCCTTCTGGCTCTCATGACTTGGTTTGGGAAGTCTGGAGTGATTCTAATCGGTTTGCCTCTGAATGTCACTTGGCCCTTTGTTTTTGTTGCCTTTAAGATTCTCTGCTTGGCTTCCACATTGGTCATTTTGACAATTATGTGGCATGGGATCCTCTTCTCTGATCCTGTCTAAAGGGAGTTCTATAAGTTTCCTGGACCTGTGTATCGACCTCTTGCTCTATGTTTGGAAAATTTTCTATTACTTCCTTGAAGATATTGTTGATCCCTTTGGTTTCACCTTCTTTTCCCTCCTCTATTCCAATTATTCTTAGGTTAGCTCTCTTAAAATGGGCCCATATTTCTTCAATGTCAGATTCCTGCTGTCGGATATTTTTTTCTAGATTAGAAACTATGCGTTCATTTTTTGATTCCTCATCTTCTAAGAGGGAGATTCTATTCTCCATTTGATCTAATTGGTTGTTTGTACTTTGAATTGAGGCCTTTACTTCATTAATTGCATCCTTTATCTCTTTTTGGCTCTCTCTGAATTCTTTTCGAAACACCTCTATTATTTCTACAGTTATTTTCCTGATTTGATCTTCTAGAAATCTCTGAATTTCTGTTTTATCAGGTTCTGATGTTGTGGGATTGTGGGCATTCATTGCTCCATTGTTATTCCTCTTTCCCATGATTTCAGGAGTTTGTGCCTTCTCTGGGTTCTTCCCTTGGGTCACTATGACTTCACTTAAGGTGCTCTGGATCTCAAGTCTGTGGTATCTCAGTCACCACTACTCCTTTACTGGGTTGTATTGCAAAGTCTCAGACCCAGGGAGTCAATAGAGGCTGCTTTAGACTATGGGGAGTGCCAGGTTGCGCGTTTTCCTATGGTGTGATATCTCTGCCACCGCCACTCCCCCACTGGGTCAAGTCCCTGGGAGTCAGTACTGGGATTTCTCCTCTGTGGCCCGCAATTTGACTCACTGTTGTTGAGTACGCAGATGTAGCTGTACTGGCCTCGCTGAATTCGGTGCTGCTGCCGGTGGTGGCAATATGGCCTCATATATTCTTATTCAAAAATATGAGTATCAATCAATACTTCACAGAAAATTAGGTCAAAATTATTCATAGACCTGAATTCTAAAGATTTCTTTACTGTAATGCTAAAACCATAATCTACAGATTAAAAAGATAGATAAACTGGATTTTAATAAAAGAAGGACCTCAAGTCTTAGACACTGTTTAAGTCAATGAAAGGTCATCCTGAGACTGCAAGAAAATATTTGCAAGTCATATATCTTATAAAAGACTTACATATAAACTTTTTAAAGAATTCTCAATATTCAGAAATATAAAAATACAAATTTTTTATACTTTTATTAGTGCGTTATAGTCTCACATATAATGTTCACAGTGATAGTGACATACATGCTCACAACACTTGGTGAGCTTTCTCCCGGCTCTCTTCCTATTCCCCCTTCCCCATACAAGATATTCATATTGGCATTATTAATTTTACATGTACACATAATGTAAATGGAAGTGATTCGTTCATTGATTCTCCTTCTCCCCACTCCCCATCCTTCCCTGGACCACCTCCGTTGTCCACTGGAGTTTATCCTCCATTGTCTAAATCCCTCTGGTATTCCAGTTACTTTCTAGCTTCCACATATGAAAGAAAACATATGACTGTTCACTTTCTTTGACTGGCTAATCTTACTTAACAAAATGTTCTCCAGGTCCATCCATTTTTCTGCAAATGACATAGCTTTGTTCTTCTTTATGCCAGAGTAGAATTTCATTGTGTATCCATTCATTTGTTGCTGGACAACTGGGTGGGTTCCATTATTTGGCTATTATGAACTGTTCTGCTATAGACATGCAGATACGTATATTACTATAATGTTCTGATTTTGGTCCCTTTACAAGGAACCCAGGAGTGATATATCTGGATAATATGGTAGATTCATCCCCAGTTTTCTGAGGAATCTCCACCCTGTTCTAATTTGCAGGTTCACTAATATTGTAGAAGAGTTCCAATTTCCCCACATCCTTTCTAGCATTTATTGTTGTTTGACTTCTTGATGATTGCCCTCTAACTAGGGTTAGATGGAATCTTGGTGTAATTTTGATTTTCTTGTTTATTTGCTTTTGTAGTGTCAAGTCTTTTACATACTTAGTATATTATAGATATAAACCCTCTATTAGAGGAATAGCTAGCAAAGACCTCCTACTATTCTGTAGGTTCTGTCTTTAGATGCTTGGTGGTTTCCTTTGATGAACAGAAAAACTACTTGTATGCAATCCAATTTATTAATCCTTGTTTTAATGTCTTGTGCCCTGGGGCATCTTACTAAGGAAGTGACTACAAATTTCAATTAAAAATAAAGAATTGAAACAGATGCTTCACCTAAGAAGATATTAACACAAAAAGATGTTCAGCATTATTAGCCACTAGGGAATGCAAATTGAAATCACAGTGACATATCACTGCATGTTTATTAAAATAATAAAGTGACTAAAATTTAAGATTATATCAAGCCAGGCATAGTGATACATGCTTATAATCTCAGGATTTAGAAGGTTGAGACGGAAGGATCGTGGTCTGTGGCCAGCCTCAGCTACTTAGTGAGGCCCTTTGTAACTCAATGAGACCCTGTTTCAAAATAAAGAATAAAGCCGGGTGTGGTGCCCACGCTTGTAATCCCCACGCTTGGGAGGCGGAGACAGGAGGATCGCACTGGTTCGGAGCCAGCCTCGCTGGCTTAAGAGACTGTTTCCAAATTTAAAAAATAGGTCTGGGAGTGTAGCCCGGAGGTAGAAGGGCTTCCAGGAACCCCAGTACCACCCAAAATAAATAAATAAATAAATACATACATACATAAATGCATAAATACATAAATAAATAAATAAATAAATAAATAAATAAATGCCGGGCATGGTGGCACACGCTTGTAATCCCTGCGCTTGGGAGGCGGAGACAGGAGGATCATGCAGGTTCAAAGCCAGCCACGCTGGCTTAAGAGACCCTGTTTCCAAAAATTTTTTTAAAAAGTATAAAATAGGTCTGGGAGTGTAGCCCGGAGGTAGAAGGGCTTCTAGGAACCCCAGTACCGCCAAATAAATAAATAAATAAGATAAAAATAAAGAATAAAGCTGAGGTTGTCATTCAGAGGTAGAGAGCCCATGGGTTCCATCCCCAGTACGGCAAAAAAAAAATTATATCAAGTATTTATGAGGATGTGGACTAACTGGGACTCACATAAAATTCTGGTATAATTTAATTAACAAAACCACTTTGTTAGACTTTTTCAACTAATATTTAAACATAATCTTCCATATCACTCAGCCATTCAAAATCTCCTATTTATTCATCCAGACAAAAGCCATTGTCTACATCAAGACTGGTAGAACCAGTAGAAGAGTGCTCACGTCAGGTTTATTGTGATAGCCAAAAACTATAAACAAACTGAACAGCAAATAAATAAGCAAATGTACCATACCCATACAATAAATTTGTACTGAATCATAAAAAGAAACAGATTATAAAAGTATGTCATAATATTTAAATGACTGTTAGACACTATTTGATGCATAAACATAAATGTGCTACAACCTATCAAGTTGAACATATTATATATATATATATATATATATATATATATATGCATGTCAACATAATGAATCTGTAAGAAATAAAATTACTCATACAACATACAACATATTGATGTGATAACAAGTGTGCTATAAATCACAACAAAATACATAGTCCTCAAAATGAAAAATATTTGAGGTATTTTTAAATAATCATAAATTCAATACAAGATATCAATATTATGAGATTTTTGTGAAGAATATATTAATTTCCTGACATCTGAGTCAAATTCCACTATTCAGACTTAAAATACTTTAGTTAAATTTTCAAATTTTTAACATTTTAGTAGGAAAACAATCTTAATAAACCCAAACATAATGCTAACTACCATTTTCCTTAGAATTTGAAGAATTCTTTCTTGTAGATGTTTTCAAGGTGATTCTTTTCTCCTGTGAAACTCATATTTGTACTTTCAAGATCCACTTGACATTCTCTCTCTCCAACTCAGTTTGGTTTGTGAAAAACTAACCAGATGTTTGCAGTTAAATCAAAGCAAGCATACAAGTAAATTATTTTATGTCTGTTCTCATCTTCCAAAAACATAGGTACAGGGATGTAGCACTTTATGTCCCCTTCCCATGATCACTGCCATGTGCAGCAATTCTTTTTTATTTTTTAAATTTTTTATTGATGCATTGTAGTCATACATCTTACTGGGATAAAAGACTTGTGTAGACATGCATGCACACATCACCCAATTAGCCCTTAGCCCAGGGTCATACTCCTTATATCCACCAACCACCATCTGTTTTCTGTTATTACCCATACATCATCATTAACATGCTTCTCAAATACCAGTGACTAGCAGTACAGGTGTGACACTCTACCTGACACCTCAAACCATTAAGAACAAATTGTGTTTTTTAGTCAGGTTTTTATTTCTTGAACTATATACTATCTATCATTGGCCAATGTACTATTATTTCATTATGCATGGAAATTAGAAGTACAAACGACTGAATAATTTGTGACATAACTACTATGTTTTCTTTATAAAACTAACTAAACACGCCAAAAGCTGTTGGCATGTCTGCATGACCTTGAATCTTGCTATGATGTAACGACAATGCACCAAAAAAAGTATTAAACTAAATAAACATTTTTAGTTTTATAAATTAACTCATTTTGATACTTAAAGGCAGAATGTCCTTCCTTCTCTCTATCCTAACTGCAAGAACGTAGATGATTACGTCAAAGGTCTTAGCTTTTTTTCAAGATTAACACTTATTCTGCTATAAACATAGGTACACAAGAATCATTATAGCATTCTAACTTTAATTCTTTTGGAAAGGTGCCATGGAGTGATATAGCTGGGCCATTCGGTTGTTCCATTTCTAATCTTCTGAGGAACCTCCATATGAGCCTCCATGGTGGTTATACTAATTTTACTTCCCACCAACAGTGTATAAGCACTCCTATTTCCCTACATCCTCTCCAATATTGATTAGCACAGTTCACAATAGAAAAATTATGGAACCAACCTAGGTATCCATTCACAGACGATTGGATAATTAAAATGCGGTATATATGTACAATGAAATTTTACTTAGACAAACAAAAGAACAAAATTATATCATTTGCAGGAAAATAGGTAGAACTAGAAACTATTATGCTAGTGAGATTAGCCGTCCCCAAAATTCAAGAATATTATGTTTTCTCTCATATTTGGGAGCTAGAGAGAAAATAGGAAACAAAAGGTACTTTATATTAATGAGAAGTGGGACCAGCAAAATAGTGGACTGGGAATGAAGGAGAAATGTGGAAAAAGCAGTGCTATGTCTACATATAAAGTATCACTGCCAATCTAATCTGTATGAGGAGGGGAGTTGGCAGGTGTATCTGGAAGGAAACACACCAAGTACTATTTGTACACTTGTTTCTATTACTTTAAACCTTATTATTATATATAATTGCAGTGCACCAATAAAAAGTTTTTTTTTTTTTTTTGCAGGTCTGGAGATGGACCCTGGAGGCATTTGACCTCTGAGCTACATCCCCTTTCCTGTTTTTTTTTTTTTTATTATCTTTATTTTGAAACAGTGTCTCACTAAGTTGCAGAGGGCCTCACTAAGTAGCTGAGACTGTTGCAAACCACGATCCTCAGTTCTCAGCCTCCCAAATGCTGGGATTACAAGCATGAGCCACCACACCCAGCTAAAACCAAGTATTTGTAAAAGATTAACATGTGTTGAGTCTACACTAAGAACAGGAAAACTGCAGTCTGAATGGCTAAATGAGGATTAATACTTAGTCCAAGTGTTACTGAATAGATTCTGCCAATGTTTTATTAGACAGCTAAATGTTTTTTAAAACAATTGTAACATAAATGTCTGTAGTCAGGCATGAACTCTCCAAATTGCCACATCTCCACAACACTCTATACTTAGCCAGCCATTTTACACATTTTCATTACCTGACTGGTCCACAAAGGCACTTCAGTTTTCAATACCTAATTTATAAAGCATTAGAAGTTGTAAGTTAAAAGAATGTTAAAGTTAAAGGGTCTTAGAAATATATTGCCCAATCTTCTCACTTTAGTAGTGAGGCTCAGCTAATGATTTGTTCAACACTAAACATTAAATAAGTGGCAAAATAGCAGAGAAACCAGACTTTCTCACTCCTGATATTGCTTTTCCATTACACCATTCTGTCTTTCTAGCTTCTAACCCAAGCGAATATTTACTTCCTGTGTTAGGTAAGCTTCAAGGGAGCAGGGCATTTTAGGTCCTACAAAATGATGTATCCCTGAAGTTGAAAAGAGTCAGAACAGCTAAAGAAGTGGTCACTACTATTTTTTAAATAAATGGGTGATGCTTAGTCAGAAGTGATGTGGGAAGTGAGACAATTAATATTAACTAAGGTTAACTTGCCAGTCTTTTTATGTATGGGATTGCATTTAACCCTTGCAAAAACAACAGAGGAAAGAAATTATTGCCCTCTCATTTTATAGATGAGGAAACTAAAGCTAATATGTGACAATCAGCATAGCTTTCTTGATTCTAAAATATGGGAATATTCTCTTCTCTAGAATGGCCCATTGCTGCAACACAAAGAACTTGATAGAGCCAATGGTAAAACTCAGAGTTAACATACTCATGTTGTCTAGACAAGGTAAAACACAGAAACGCTTATAACATGGCAGACCTTGGTATCAGTTAACGAAAATGAAGACTTTATCCCAATATTCCAAATGAGAAAATGAGGCACAGAAAAATTTTAATTGGCTTAAAGTTACATAACTAACAAGGGTCTGGATCAGATAGAAATCCTGGAAGTTGTATCCAGAGTTCATGCACATAACCACTACACTCAAGTTCCACGTAGATTAGGGTGTTGGTTCTCAAAGTCTGGTTCCCAAACACAGCAGCAACAGCAGCAACAATGCTAGAACAGCATCACCTGAGAACATGTTAAAAATGCCAAATATTGGGTGCTACCCAGTCTTACTAAATAAGAATCTGTGAGGTGACACTGAGCACATTCTGTCTTAGTAGGGTTTCATGTGATTCTTTCTCTTTTAATAGATAAATATGTATTTATTCAACTTCATTTCTCACAAGGCAAAAAAAAACACTTCTCTGTTCTTTACAAAAGACATGCTTTCTACAAATAGAACACTAGAAATATCAGAGGAAGAAGGTATCCATGTGTTCTCTTCCTCTTTTGCCATTATAGAAGCAATCTGGACATTTATAAAATACCATCTGAGGCTCCAATGTGATTCTGAGGCATGATAAAGTTTTTGAACCATGGAGCTAAGATACCATGCAATCATTTTTAAGATGATCTTACACTCCCCTTTTCATTTGTATACTTCTGGAATTTTTCAAGCATTTATACCCTTTTAAATATCTTTATAAGGCTATACATTTTATTATATATTTTCCTCTCTACATGTCATGTACATTTTTATATATTGATAACACTTTTTGTAATGTAACTTTTAATGGCAGCTTAGTAACTTCCTCACATGTGAATATATTTCTAGGGAAATCCCTACAGTGTCAAAAGCTATAAAGAGTCTGAGATTTTATCCCACATTTGGAAGTTAGCAAGTTAACCTATTACCAATTCATGTATGGTGACAGAAGACACAAGACTTCTGCGTCAGAAGGGGAAAAAAGATGTTACCACTCAGAGCACAGCAAGAAATAGGAGTATCAGCATATTTGCATTGAACCCTTTATCCCCACATCTCAGAAAGGTGTACAAGAGGTTTCATCTGAAATCTACATGCAAAGGGGTTGCATGACAGAAAAAGGCCCAAGGCTTTTTGACAAACAGCAATCATTACATCCAACTGCACATAAGCCCTTCTCTTACAGGATGGGATGTTACTGTATGGTAATCAGGCTGCAGTCTCTGTGACTAGTTATAGAAGAACGTTCTTTCACAAAACACACATACCTTGCAATCCAGCACACTTTGGAAAACATGGAAAGATGCTTACGGCTCATAGTGGACTCTCTTTCCCAACAATTATTGGTCATTTAAAGTATTTATCTTTATTCTTTTAAATAATGCCACTGCAAACTGTTCTTACATTTAAAATTCTAAATTTCTTGATATCTACTTAGGATAATTTCTAAAATAGAATAGCATAGTCAAAAGTTCCTCTTTGTAGGCTTTTACAAATACTTAAGAAATTTTATGAAAATCGTCATTTTTTACAAGTCCTTAACAACACTAGGTAGTTTTATATTCTTAAAATCAGGAATATCTTTTTCAAAAATTAGATTATAATAAACATTTATTTGATTATTATTGAAGTGACCTTTTAAAACATGTATTAGAATTTGCATTTCTTCTTTTATGACTTGCTTATAATACTTGTCTTTTTTATTCACTTGGAATTATATTTTCTTATTGAATTATAAGATTTACTGCTACATTTCTAGTTATTCTCGTATGCTTCTCCTTTATTTTGAGTTAGAACCAAGGACATTGTATGTGTCCACAATTATTTTAATATTAATCTAATAAAAGAGTTGTTTCCTAATCACTGTCAAATAGATAAGATCAGTGTAATAAATTTAATTAGCATCTCCTTAGGAAATATAGGATTAGATTTACCCTTAAAATCACTCTGCTGCCGGGTGTGGTGGCGCACGCTTGTAATCCCCGCGCTTGGGAGGCAGAGACAGGAGGATCGCGCAGGTTCGAAGCCAGCCGCGCGCTGGCTTAGGAGACCCTGTTTCCAAATAAAAATATAAAATAGGTCTGGGAGTGTAGCCCAGAGGTTGAAGGGCTTCCAGGAACCCCAGTACCACCAAATAAATAAATAAATAAATAAATAAATAAATAAATAAATAAATCACTCTGCTAATACCATATAATTTGAGAATGGGACTTATTATCCTCAGTAGATGTTCAGTAGGAGGACTAAAGAAAAATTCTAGTAAGTATTTGTTCTAAATTTGTATGGGTAACTTTTTACTAACAATATAGAGCTAATAATTCTTACTCATTTCTAATCAATAGTCAATTCTAATCAAAACTAATCAATATGTTATGGTTTCAAAAAATTCACACAATGAAAATTATATTTTAGTTCATATATGCATATGGATGCATTTCTTGAGAATATTTTGTGACTTCTGCTTCTAATTTTAAACTCATAACATATCCTGCTTAGTATTATAGAACCAGAAGTATGTAACAGGGTTACAAAGAACAGGGATATGCTATTATGAGTGAAATCTAATGACACCTCTCAATACTGGTCTTCCCCCAGTTTAGCTCTGCTATTTTTGAAGTTGAACCCACCAAGTCTCTACTTCCCTTGACATTTTTATGATTAATGACAGTATTTACCAACTCCAACCACATCCCACCTAAAAACCTAATCACTAAAATGCATCAATAAAGGTATATAAAAGACTCCCAGAGCTCAGGAAATAATGCTGAAAATTAGTACATGGAATAGCATCAAGTTAAAGAGCTTGTGTGTATCTATGTTCATAGCTGCACAATTCACCAGAGCCAAACAATGGAACCAGCCAAGATGTCTAGCAAAAGATGAGTGGATTACAAAACTGTGGGATATGTACACAATGGAATTTTACTCAGCCATTAAAAAAACACAGTTGCAGCATTTACAGGGAAGTGAATGGATCTTGAGGACATTATGCTGAGCGAGATTAGTCAGTTGCAAAAAGTAAGGAATCAGATGCTTTCCCTAATATGTGAAAGCTAAGGTGAAAGGGGTCATAGGAGGAACTCCAGATGAAAAAGGAGAACCTGTAGAGGAGCAAATAAGGCAATTTAACTGTGGGGATGGTAGGGAGGAGAAGGAAACTCTTAAAGTGCACAATGTACTAATTCATATTATAGTCAACTACTAAGCTAAGCATGAGAGGGAGGGAGGGATGGGGAGGGAGAGGGGTGGGGACTCGGTGCGGGTTGTCTGGGTGATGTGCGCATTTATGTCTACACAAGTATTTTGCCTCATTATGATGTATAAATACAATGCACCAATAAAAAATTAAAAATAAGGATAAATTAAAATAAAAAATAAAAAAGAGCTTCTGTACAGCAAATAAACTATTAGTAGTCTGAAGAAGAACCTATATAATAAGAGAAAATCTTTGGCAGCTACTCCTCTGACAGAGAACTAATATCTAGAATATAAAAAGAACTTTAAAAACTTAACACTTAAGAAAAAACAGTCAAGGCCGGGCGTGGTGGCGCACGCTTGTAATTCCCACGCTTGGGAGGTGGAGACAGGAGGATCGCGCTGGTTCAAAGCCAGCCTCACTGGTTTAAGAGACCCTGTTTAAAAAAAAAAAATACAAAATAGGTCTGGGAGTGTAACCCCGAGGTAGAAGGGCTTCCAGGAACCCCAGTGCCACCAAAAAAAAAAAAAAAAAAAAGTCAAAACTGGGCAACTGACAAGAATAGACATTTCTTAAAAAAAGAAATACAAATGTCCAATACATATATTTTAAAATGTTCATATATCACAAGCTGATGGCAAATAACGTTTAAAACTACACTGAGATTCTAATTTCAATTAAAACCATAATCATCAAGAATACAAACAATGATAAATGCTGGCAAGGATGTGGGGAAATAGAACCTCTTATACATTGCTGGTGGGAATGTAAATTAAAAATCACTAATTTACATGTAACCTCTATGGATATCAATATGGAAGTCCCTCAAAAGACTAGAAATGGAACCTCCACATGACCCAGATATATCACTCTTCAGTATCTTTCCAAAAAATTAAAGTCAGAATTAAAGTGGCACATATATATTTATGTTTATTGCAGCACAATTCACAATAGTCAAATTATGGAACCAAGCTAGGTGTCCATAAACATATGAATGGATGAAGACATTGTATATAAACACACTAAAATTCTACTCAGCCATAAAGAAGAGCAAAATTGTGTCATCCACAGGAAAATGGATGGAACCAGAGAATATTATGCTAAGTGAGGGCAGCAGGTCAGCCAGCCTCAGAAAGTCCAGGTTTGTGTGTTTTCTGTCATATGTGGAACCTAGAGATAGGATAAAAAACAAAAGGGACTTCAATAGAATGAGAAGATCAGGAGAATAGTAGAAGGGGACTGGAGAAAGGACATGTGGAGGGGAAAAAAGGCTTGATGAAGGAAACAGTTCAAATAATGCTATGTTCATATAAGATGGTATTGAGGAGGTAGAAGGAAATAGGCAGATAGGGAAGAGGCCTCGGTAGAATAAACTTAATTTCCTGAGGGGCGAGGGGACAAGGTTCAGAGATAAGAAGGACCAAAGCTTCACAAAACCATCTGGTTACTAATCAACAAACCCAGAAGCCATCACTGGAGCAAGTCTGACAATTCTGAAAGGAGACTCTTCAAAGGACTTGCAAATACCCTATGCAAATTCTGAGAGCTGCTTCCCAGAATTCCCAGGATCCCAAACTCACCACAACCAAACAGAGGACATGCAGACATCTGGCAAAACCCCTAGCCCAGACACCATATTTGGTTTTTCCCCTCTCGGGGACCCCCTCCCCTTTTGGGGAGCTTTTCTCTCTCTCGCAGGTCATGTTAGCCTTGAGAGAAGGTGGAGTGCAACAGAGGGCACGCGGCTTGGGCAACTCTCGGGTAGTGACCTGAAGGCCTCTGCTGGACATCAAGGCTGACCAGGGCCCCAAGGGGTGACCTGCACCTCTTTCCTGGCAGATCATGTGGACCCTGGGAGAAAGTAGTTTGCAACTGATGGCACTTGGCTATAGGGACACTCGGGTAGTGACCTAAAGGCAACTACTGGACACCAGAGCCCCGACAGCCCTAGAGGTGTTCTGCCACTTTCCCTATTCCTTTCTGGTAGATCGCGTGGACTCTGGAAGAAAACAGCCTGTAATTGAAGGCATTTGGCTTGGGCTACTCCCAAATATTGTCCTGAAGACAGCTGCTGGACCCCAGAGTTCCGACAGCCCCTTTGGGGTGTTCAGCCATCTTTCTTTATTCCCTGCTGCTTCCAATAAACCATTTACTCCCCTTCCTGCAGTCTGCGGGTGTCATTCTTCACTCACCGTAGACAAGAAGAACCCGGTAAGGAAACGTCGAGTTTCTCCTCAAGAAACTCCGTTTCATCTTTGGTGAAACTCCAGGTTTCTTCTCAAGAAACCCCACTTCATCTTGGGGGCTCAGAAGAAACCCCCTGTTTCAGTATCCAATATCACTACCATGTATAGGGGAGGGGTAATGGGGTGGAATCCTAGATATATGCATGTATGTTTGTATCACATTGAATCTCACTATGATGTTAATTACAACGCACCAGTAAAAGTATATAGTAATTATTTAAAATGCAGAGAGGAAACTGGGTGTGGTATCTATAATCTACTACTTGGGCAGCTAAGACAGAAGGATCACAGGTTCACAGACAGCCTCGGCAACTTAGGCCCTCTGCAACTTAGAAAGGTCCTGTTTCAAAATTAAAGAATAAGCCGGGCGTGGTGGCGCACGATTGTAATCCCAGCGCTTGGGAGGCGGAGACAGGAGGATCGCGCAGGTTCGAAGCCAGCCGCGCGCGCTGGCTTAGGAGACCCTGTTTCCAAAAATGAAAATGTAAAAATAGGTCTGGGAGTGTAGCCCGGAGGTAGAAGGGCTTCCAGGAACCCCAGTACCACCAAAAAAAAATTAAAAAAAAAATTAAAGAATAAAATAGGGCTGGGGGTATAGTTTGGAAGTAAAATGGCCCTAGGTACCACAAAAATAAATAAATAAATAAACAAATAATTAAATAAATAACAGAAAGAGCTGGAGATATAGCTCAGAGTTAGAATAACCTTGGGTTCAACCCCAATTTCTCTCTCTCTCTCTCTCTCTCTCTCTCTCTCTCTCTCACACACACACACACACACACACACACACACACACCACACACACACACACACACACACACACACACACACACACACACAAACATACACACATTCATTTGGTTCCCAGGCCAGAGTAGTCCTCAGTCACCAGGCAAGCAAAAAACTTCCTTCTGGCATACAGGTAGACTGGTAGAGGGTAGGGGCAGACATGACAGGAATACCAAGGTGCTACAGTGAAACAAGCCAGGTAAAGCCAAGAGAAGGCCTCTCTGGGTATAGCCGACTGAGGTTGGTGGAACAAGCCTACAGAGGGAGTCAGGGAACCAATAGTCACGTTCTGGTCTGTGTAGGTCTGCATCAGTCTGCATAGCATCACAGGATGTCCGGTATTTCTGCATAGCTGATCCATCATGTAGTATTAGCAAGAAAAAAAACAAAACACAGCACACCAGACCCAGTAAAAGAAGGTCCCTTCCACTACACATGTCATTCTAGCGCCCCCTACTGATGAAACTTGACCTCATGCTCATTTTAAAAGGGAAATGCCTAGAGAAGTATATTATTGCCACACAAGGACTAAAGGATGAATTTTGAGCCAAGAAGCAGTGTATTGGTAACTGTGCTGTTGAATACTTTCAAACTTTGGTCATCATTATCTATCCTCATGCAAATTTTCTGTGTTTTTATCATATTTTTCTTTTGGAATGATTCTATATTTTTGTTTCTACAAACCCTTTACATGCAGAGAACACCATTTTTTTTTAATTTTAGTTTGAAACAGGGTCTTGCTAAGCTGCTGAGGCTGACCTCAAATCTGCAATCCTCTCGTCTCAGTCTCTTAAGTGCTGTAATTAAACAATCGCCCCACCTGGCTTCTTGCTTTCAGTCAGTTCTTTGGGTGTCTTTATCAGAGGCTGGCTTTTTGATTCTGCTGGGTCACAGGGCAATTCTGTGCTGAGACTGTTCAGAAGCAGCTGCCCCAGCTCTGCAGCAGCACACCACCCTCTGTGGAAACTACATCTGTGCCACAGAACCTTCATCCATAGCGAGGGCCATCTTAGTATGAGCATATAATTAGATCTTTTCTATCAAGAGAATAATTTGACTTAAGCTCCTTTTTTGTGTGTGATACTGAGAATGGGACCCCAGGGGCATTCATTCTACCTCTGAGCTATACCCCAAGCCCTATTTTTTATCTTTTGTTTTGAAACAGGGTCTCACTAAGTTGTGGAGGGCCTGCTTAAGTAACAGGCTGGTAGTGAACCATGATCCTCCTGTTTCAGACTCCCAAATGCTGGGATTACAAGTATGCACCAACACACCCGGCTAGAACACCAATTTAAATAGTTCATCATTTGTACTTTTCTTAGGTTTTGGACATAAAGGAACTTTAATTTTATGTAGAAAAATCTGCTAATCTTTTTCTTTTGTTTAAATTTTTGTTTAGATTTCTCTTGTCTATATGAAACAATCACCTCCATTAACATCTAGTCTATTTATTTTTGTTTAAAATTTAACCCATAATTAATATTTTGGAATGTGACATAAGGTAGCTTTCTAATTTTACTCTTCTCTAAATGTTTTCTAAGGCTGTGGTGTGGCTCAGTGGTATAGTACTTGCCAAGCATGTGCAAGGCCCTAGGTTCCATCCCTGGCACCAAAAGCCAAAATAAAAAAATAAAAAAAAATAAAGGCTAAAAGCCACATTAGTTTCTCTCTAATTTTATTTTATATAATATAATTAATATAATTAAATATTTGTGTTTACAGAAGGAAAAATTATTTCACAGACACCTATGAACCCATTATACATATATAACACATGTTAATATGGTTCAATAATGTCTTAAACTTTTATAGAAAATAAAATGTTATTTTCCCTGTCCATCCTGTTCACTCCTCTCTCTTTCCAGTATTAGCTAATATCCTAAATTTGGTATGAAACTTTAGCCTGTGGGTTTTAATATTTTATAACACATGTAAATGTAATGTTAAAGTCTATCCTTCCTTTAGCAACTTGCTTTTTGTTACTTAGCATTGTGCTTTTCAGATGTATCCACTGTATAGTGTTCTGTTTCAAAAACAAATCACAATTTGTCTATCAGTGCCCTACCACTGAGAGAAAATGTGATTCAAAGTGGTTATATTGATGCCCTCTCATCTATAACACACGAGGGTCTCCTTTTCTACAAAATTCCACAGATTCATGTTATTAGAAATTTATTTTTGTAAATATGTTGGTCATAGAATGAGCCCTCATTTTATCTAATTTGCATTTTCTCTAGTACTAGTAAGATTATTTGCATTGAGTTTTCAAACTTACTCTTCTGAGAGTTGCCTGTTAATAAACTTTGAACTTTGTCCTTTGTCATTTACTTTGTTTCTTTAATTTTCTTTCTTTTTGTTTTCTTTTAGAAATGTGCTGTCAGAAAACATAAATTGCTTTGGTATTAAAAGCCTTGAGTTGAATGTAGACTAATTTACCTAAAAATCACATGCTCTTTCCAAGAGGAAAAGAACTAACCTGTGCACTATAGTAACCTTGCAATGTTGCTATACTTTGGGAAATAACTACCATATTACTAGTATTAACAATAGTAGTCATAGTGATAACAGGAACAAACAAGTGATTTCTGCAATGCTTGTAGGCTCCAGGCATTCTGCTTGATTTGTGTTGCCTCATTTAATTTTCATAATACAGCCAGATAAATTTAATAATTATCTTTCTTTTGTGTAGAGGAGGAAATTAAGGCTCAAAAAGTTACCCTAAGTCATGGAGATAAAAAAGAAACAAAGGCACAAATCAAATCCATTCATGGGATACCAGAACTTAGACACTGTTTATGTTGGACCAAGGTCATCACCACAAAATTGTGAACATCTGTGGAAGTCAACAGGATTCATCTTCAATAGTGACACTTGAAGCACTAAAAAGGACCAATGCAAATTTGCTTAGAAATAAAAGTGATGTCCTCTGGCCTGAGAAAGCCACCTGAACAACTTGGAATGGGAAGGAAGAAGCAGCACTCAAACAGGAGATGCTGTGCTTCCTGCTAATAAGGATACTTTGTTGCTTAAATGATTAACTGGCAAAATAAAGGAGATGTGATATATTGCTGCCCCTACTTGGCAAAGTGAGTCACATTGTATATATAAACCTAATCTATAATGTATATTCATATACATTAGTGCATTGTGGATTTATAACTGCTTTTTAGAGGAAGGTAAAGATGTCTGGAACACAGCCATAGCCTTTTGAGTTGATGGAGCAATGCTAATGATGTTCTGCCATAATACCACACAGGAAGTACATGGGACACATTGTCAACTGGAAAGGATACTTCTTAGGGCAGGCCCAATATGACATTTCTTATTCTCTTTCTTTAGTACATCATTTTTAATCAAAGATCCATCAGTAATTAAAAACCTAATGTTAGCGCTATCATCTTTAGACTTTTCTATCATTTATCTAGTACTGATTTTTAAAAAAAGAGCACCTTGCTGTTCTTTTTTGTTCAAAAACAGTTTTGAATGAGCATCATAGTTTTATTCATGAGCTTTATCCATCCTTATATCAATAGTAACTGCTCAATTATAATTAATCATCTAGAGAACCTACTATTGCTTTTTATAAATCAGCTGCTGCTCCTAATTTCACAAAATGCATTTCAATGAATTCTAATTTATACACTTGTCATAGATCCATTTTTTAAATTTCCTCCTTAAATCTTTATGACCAAAAAGAATCTTAGAGATCCTCCAGCCCAATTTTTAATGATAGAAAAATTGTCACTCAGAAAAGTTGAGGAACTTGTTCAAGGTTTTATTTTTCACTAGTGTCAGAATAAGGGCAAAAAGCCAATCTTCAGGTTATTTTATCAAGTGCTCTTCCCATTATTCTTAAAACTTCTTTTAAAATCTTTACCTAGAAATAGAGAAAGCATGTCTCACACTTATGCATATGCCATTTTATTTCTTGTTAACTGGAAGTGGGATATATATTTTTGTTTTTGATCTTTTAACCCTTGCTTATCCTTACCTCTCTCCCTCTGCTTGCAGAGTGAGTTCAGTGCTTAGCCAGAGGAGAAGCCCAGCATCCCATATCTTTCAGTCTGTATTCTCACTAATGTAATCCAAAATACCAGACCACCGCAACTTAAAGAGAGACTTATAGGTTCACAATTCTGGAGATTTTAGACTTTTCTTCCATGTTAGGCCAGGTTAAATCTGCAGAGCTTGAGGTATAGTGCAGGGAGTAGGGAGACTGAAGTGCAAGGGCTCTGCTCTCACATCATGGAAGTAAGTAAGAAAGAGAGCCAGGGTAGAGTGACCCTATGTAGTCCCCAAAGCCACACACCAGGGACCCCTCCTCAGCAAACAAGCCCTGCCTCCATGAGGCCTAGGAGTACATTCTAAATCCAAACCATAGCACCATCCAGTGTTTATTATTATAGTTTTGCAGACATTCTGTTGGCTCTGGAGATACTAAAGTGATGGTAATATCTACAGTGTTTCAACAAGCCCATTGCCTTTCAAATCTCTGTCTATGGGTTGTTCATATAATTTTCTTCCCAAGTAACAACTGTGAAAGTAGATTGGTAATGTTCTATGTCCCAATTCATTATCCTTCCCTGTATTTATACCTTTTAACATATGAATTTTCAGTTTCTCCTGGCCCGTGTGGGTTGAATTGTTCATGAATGAATTAACAAGCATGATGAAACCACATGTTTGAAAATCACTGTATGTTTGGTTTAGATCTCCTGGGCCTCAGTCATGCTATGAAAAGTACCTGGATACCTGGAGACCAAGAGGAGGGTAAGAGACACAACGAATGAGCCCACCCACCTAAAGTAAGCCAAGCACGGCACAGACACCAGGAAAGCCACAGATCCACAAGAACAAGTGAAAGCTGTTTTAAGCCACCAGGTTGTGAGGTGGTTTGTTACACAAAATTCTGTGACAATGAGTCACCGATATTTGAAGGTATATAAGATATGAAAAACATGTCTGACATGTGTTGGAAAAATGCAGATAGACTATAAGATAGAGTGTTAGTTTCTATTTTAAAAATATTTTATTGACATATATTCCAATGAGAGGGCAAGGACATACTTAAAGTAGTCATTTATAATATTACTGAAGGTGGATTGCCTGCTGTTGCCCTCTTCTAGTTGATGACTTTAGGTAATTACTTAATTTCTCCATCCTTGGTTTCCTTATCTATAAATGGGACAATAAGAGGAATATCCACCTAGCACAAAATCTGGCACGTAATAATTCATCATATAATGTTAGTTATTAAGAAGGATATACCATCTCACTATATATTTTTGGAGTTTTGATTACCAAGTTTTTTATTTATATCCTTGTACCACATAGCAGTGTTTTGATCAACAATGATATTCAATGGTAGTCCTAAAGAAATAGAATAACAACTGAAATTGTTCCAGCAACATGACCATCACAACTGTCATCATGCAGTGCTATGTGCATGTGATGGTGTTTGTATATTTGGTTGATGCCAGTGCAAACAAATGACTGTGCTAACAGTTGTATAAAAGTAGAACATATCTGGGCAGGGTGACATACACTTGCAATCCTAGTACTTGAGAGGCTAAGACTTGAGGGTTGCAGATTTGAAGACAGCCTCAGAAACTAGTGAGGCCTTCCCACAATATAGTGAGACCCTGGTTCAAATTTAAACATAAAGTTGAACTGAGGGTATAACTCAGAATGAATGTCTCAGGTTTTAATCTCCAATACCACAAAAAATAAAATAAAGCACTGTGGCAGTGCCATTTTGTCTCCCTGCACTGAGACTTCTGGGACTGCCAGAGACCCACAACTTGAAAGTAAGTGGCTTCAGCTCATCAGAATTGTAAGCCTTCAGCTCTACCTGGCAGACCCAGGCTACGACTTGCAGCAGTGGTGGCTGAGTTCACAGTACCCTCCAAAGGCCCATAACAGTGCTCAACAACATTGTAAGTGAACCCGCCATTCCTGCAAGAGACGGTTCTGCAGGACACCCAGCAGTGCAGCCACTGGGAGCAAGAAATAGTCTTTCAGGGTCTCAGACTTTGCAATTAGCCCAGTAATAGTGGGGATGGAGTCTGCTATTGAACATAGCAGAGGTTTGGATTAAAAGACAGCTCTTAGGGCCAATCAAGCAAAAAGGCTAACAGTACCTAGGGCTCGAAGCCCTGGTTGGACCACCAGAGATCACCACTGACCACCCAATCTTGGTGACCAAGAAATCAGACCAATCCATCCCTAGGTGAGGATACCAGCCACCTGCATAGTCTGAAAGAGTCTCAGAGACGGGCTCATTATGAGAGTTCAGAGACCCAGGTTGCAGCAGAAAAGGTTCTGGTAGCACACAATGCCTTCACAGAGACTCCAAAGGCCAAGTGTGCTCAGTATTTCTATGTTTGTAGAGTTGCATTGGTTTGTCATTGTTTTGTTTTCTATTTGTGTGTGTATACTTGTTTGCTATATCCTCCACCCCTTTCACAAGTCTATTCTCTTCTACATATCTACTCTCTTCTCTCCATTCCTTTTCTTTTTCCTTTTCTCTTCATTGTCTTAAATTCAGTCCACTTCATATTACTATACTAAATACTCTACACTGGTTACTAGACTCCTACTACATATTCACTATCTCTAATCTCTACTACATACTACCTTACCAGATCCATTCTTTTTAATACTGCAACTTTACCCTATTTTTGCATTTACTACTTCATCACTTTCCTCCTCTCTCCACCTTCACCATTGAATACAATATGCTCTTAAATATACCAGCTGACACCTACAGACTGAGATAAATCTATCAAAAGCAACAGAAACAAACTTCTGAAATCATGAGAAGGAGGAATAACAAGAAAGCAATGAGCTCCCAAAACTCCAAAATAACAGAACCTGACAACATAGAATTGCAGAGATCACCATGACAAGTCATAAATTTAACAGTAGAAATAATACATGATTTCCAAAAATAAATTAGAGAAAGAAATAAAAGATGCAATCATTGAAGTGAAGTCATCAATACAAACTATAAACAATAGATTTGACCACATGGAGAAGATAATCTGACTCTTAGAAGATGATAACTCCAAATATGAATGCATAGTATATAATTTAAAAAACAGTTTGACATCATGAATTGAATATCAAAGAGATATGGGCCCATCTCAAAAAGCTAACCTTAAAATAATAGACATAGAAGAGAAATTAGAAGGTGATAACAAAGGGATCGACAATATTTTCAATAAAGTAATGTCAGAAAAATTTTTGAACATAAAAAAGAGGTCAATACACAGGTACAGGAAACTTATAGAACCCTTTTAGACAAAATCAGAGAAAGGGTACACAAACTCTTTATGACATTAAGTCACGTGTAGATCTCAATACAATAATACTGGGAGACTTCAATACTCCTCTCAAACCAATAGACTGTTCTTCTAGACAAAAGGTCAGTAAAGATGCCTCAGACCTAAAGAACACCATCAACCAAATGGACTTACTAGACACATATAGAATATTCCACCCAACTACAGCAGAGTTCACATTTTTCTCAACTGCTCATGGAACCTTCTCCAAAATAGATCACATCCTGGGCCCAAAAGTGAGCAGTAGCAAATTCAAAACATGTGATATAATCCCCTTAATCTTTTTAGACTAAAATGGAATGAAACTAGAAATCAACTATAAGAGACCCAGAGAAACCACACAAATATTTGAAGAAGTAAGAGATGAAATCAAAAAATTTCTAGAAGCAAAGGAAAATTTCTAGATAAATCACTAGGCAGCCTAACCAAAAGAAAGAGATAATTAATCCAAGTTATAAAAATAAGAAATCCAAGTTATAAAAATAAGAAATGCACCAACAGTGTAGAAATCCAGAGGATTATCAGAAACAACTTTAAAAAACTATACTCCAATGAAATGAAAAATCTGGAAGAAATTGACAACTTTCTAATAAATACAACTTTCCTAAACTGAGTCAAGAAGATATAGAAAATGTAAACTAACCAATAGCAACCAAGGATACTGAAGCAGCAAATAAAGAGCCTACCATCAAACAAAAGTCCAGAACCAGATGGTTTCCCAAGTGAATTTTATAACATGTTTATAAAAGAGCTAATCTGAGCCAGGCGTGGTGGCGCACGCTTGTAATCCCTGCACTTGGGAGGCAGAGACAGGAGGATCATGCTGGTTCAGAGCAAAGCCTCGCTGGCTTAAGAGAGCCTGTTTCCAAAGAAGAAAATATAAAATAGGTCTGGGAGTGTAGCGCAGAGGTAGAAAGGCTTCCAGGAACCCCAGTACCACCAAAAAAATAAAAATTAAAAAAATAAAAATAAATAAAAGAGCTAATCTCAGTACTCCTCAAACTACTTTTTAAAATAGAAACAAGACTCTTTTAAATACATTCTATGAAGCCAACACCACATTAATACCAAAACCAAATAAAGGCAGCTCAAGGGAAAAAAACTACAGGCCTATATCTTTGATAAACTTTCTCAACAAGACCCCAAAGGCACAACAAAACTAAACAATGGATCAATACATGGGATTCATTGAACTAAAGAGCTTCCATACAACAAAAGAAACTATCAAGAACCTCAACCAAAAGCCAACAGAATGGGAGAAAAAAATTGCCACTTACTTCTCTGATAGAGGACTAATATATAGAATATACAGAGAACTCAAGAAACTCATTATTAAGAAAACAAATAACCCAATCAAAAAATAAAAAAAGACTGGGCAAGTGAACTAGACACATGACAAAAGAAGAAATTCAAATCACCAATAAATATATTTTAAAAAGTTCAACATCATTAGCAATCAGAGAGATACAAATCAAACTACTCTAAGATTTTACCCAACTCCAACTAGAATGACAGTCATTCAAAACATAATCAACAACAAATGCTAGGGCGGATGTGGAGAAGTGGGCACTCTAATACATTGTTGGTGGGATTGAAAATTAGTATGACCACTTTGGAAAACAGTATGAAGGATCCTCAGAAAAAAATGAGAATATACCTACCAAGCAATACAACTTCTGGTTATCTATCCAAAACAATAGAAACTGCCGGGCGAGGTGGCACACGCTGGTAATCCCCACGCTTGGGAGGCAGAGACAGGAGGATCGCGCAGGTTCGAAGCCAGCCACGCTGGCTTAAGAGACCCTGTTTCCAAATAAAAAATATAAAATAGGTCTGGGAGTGTAGCCCGGCAGTAGAAGGTCTTCCAGCAACCCCAGTACCACCAAAAAACAAAACAAAACAAAACAATAGAAACCAAACTACCAAACTAATACATACATAACCATGTTCATAGTTGCACAATTAACAATTGCCAAATTATGGAACCAGCCAAGATGTCTATCAAGAGATGAATGAATTACAAAACTATGGGATATGTACTTAATGAAATTTTATTCAACCATAAAGAAAAACAAAATTATGTCATTTTCATGGAAATGGAGGGAACTGAAGAATGTTAAGTGAGATTAGTCACAAAAAGTAAAAAATTGATTCTCTCCCTAATATGTGGTAGCTAAGGAGAAATAGGATCATAGCAGAAACTCTAGATTAAGGAGTAGAAACCATAGATGAGCAAATAAGGATGCCTAACTGGGGTTTATGGGAAGGGCAAAGAGGGAAACTTCCTAATGTACGTGATGTACATCCACCAACACATCAAAGTCAATCACTAAGCCAAAGATGAGAAGGAGGGAAGGAGGAGGGAATGGGGTGGGAATTATGTAACAGTTAAAGTGATGTGTGCATATATGCCTCTAACATACTCCATTAGGATGTATGACTACAATGCACCAATTAAAATTTTTTAATTACATGTAATTATGTTCAATATATAATACTTGATAAAAATAACTATGCTATTCATTTATATATTTACTATTTTTGTTAATTTCATAGTAAAACTATGCTATTTGTTAGTAACTCTATACATTAATGATTCATTATTGGTAGGTTGTATGTTCTAGAAATTTATCTGCTTCTAAGTTATTCGATTTAATGACAAATAATTATTCATAGTAACCTCTATGATCCTCTGTTAGCATTCATAATTGGTATCAATTATAATGTCTCTTCTTTCACTTATAATTTTATTTGAGTCTTCTCATCTCATTTTCTTAGTCTAGATAAAAAATTCTCAGTTTTGTTTGATTTTTCAAATACTCAAATCTTGCTCTGGCATAGTAATGAATACCTGTAATCCCAGTACTTTTCAATTACTGAAACAGAAAACAGGAAGATTGCAGGCTTGAGGATAGCCTCAGCAGCTTAGTGACACTCTGCTTCAAAATAAAAAATAAAATAGGGCTGAAGGTGTATCTCAGAGGTAAAATACCCCCGGGTTCAATCCCCGGTAACACAAAAATAAAAATAAAAAAGTGCCTAAAGTTTTAGCTTCATTGATCTTTCCTAGTATTTTTATAGTCTCCATTTCATTTGTTTCTACCCTCATTCTTGTTACTGGATTTTAGGTAATGAGTGTAGTTTATTTTAGCAGTCGTGGGATATGAATTTAGTCACATTTTTTGTATTTTTCAACTGCTCTTTAGTTGGTACCTAACTAAATTGGCATCACTTTCTTAAGGTAACCTTTCTTCTCCTTAAATTTTACAAGAATCCAAAGGGTTTGCTCTGCTATAAGATCTAGGACTTTTATCAACAAGCTGGTAGAAAAAAAAAAACTTGAGTGTGAATCTGCTAATGGTATTTTTAAATATAGTATAGTACTTTATTAATTGATATCTATATCTTTATTATTTTATGCCTGATTACTAAATATAGGCATAAAAATCTGAGAGTTGGAGTATGTTTTTATTTCTTTCAATGTTATTTGAGCTAAATGATTTGTATTTCTCTTACCCAAGATAATTTTTCTTCATCACTGATGCACAGTGATACTGCAAACACTCCTGCAGGCTGATCATCATTTCCATCATGCATGAGAAGCACAGGTCCCATTGCAAGTTTCACCAATACCCTCACTTTAAACTCCAAGAACATAGATCTCTCAGCTCCCAGTGAAGCTTGTTCCTTCCAGGGTGGCTGCATTCACAAATATTTCTAGTCTCTGGTCTATGATATGCCTTACCTACCCTTTCCCAAATTTAATTTTAGATTTACTGTTGACCCTTACTTACATATTCATCTTCTCCCAGTTGAGTTCCTCTTTGAGAAACTTGGTACCCTGGATGCTACTGGGCTTTTCACAGCCCTGGTTAGTCAGTAAGGTGACATAAAACACCAAAAGATGAATGACTTTCCCTTTAAGAACCCCGTTCAACCCTATGTAAATACTCCTATCTCCTCTACAGTAATCAATTTGGCATTCCAAACTCAGATAAAGGCAGCTTTTGTCAGCCAAGGACTTTCTTTTTTTATAGACAGTTGGTTAATTATGTCCATTCAAATGGGATTTTTCTAAATATAAATTTGCTCCAGGGTGCCTGGTGTTGTACATCTAGATGAAAAACTTTCAAAAATTAAGAGCTTTACATTCTATTGCATGAATTGCCTATTACATTTATTGCAATAATTTGTGAGACTTTTTCAAATTTCTGTGAATGTTTTCTTAATCTTTTTACTTTTTATTAGTAGTATGCTCTAGCTATGTAAATGTAATGTCCTTCAAATCTTAAGCTATTACCAAATTGTTTTTCATAAGCTTTTCTCTATTTTTTTGTAATTCTTTTGCTCAAGAATTATATCAGTTGACTTAGTTTGGTGACTCAATTTTATGCTGTTATTTTTCTTAAATATATGATTTTTAGTCTTATATTTATATATATATGTGAGGGCTTAAGATGATCAGTACAGGTGGCCAATGTGAAATTCATAGTTTTTTCCATAGCAAATTTGATAAGGAATAACAGAAGCCAGGGCCATGGTCAGTGATATGGTGGGGGGTATCTCGGTTCATTCAAGCTGCTATAACAAATTACTATAGACTGGATAACTTTAAAAATAAGCTTGTTTTGTTTTGTTTTGTGTTTAAAAAAAAAATCTGGGAAAGGTCAAGGTGCTGGCAGACTCAATGAGTGGTGAGGTCGCACTTTCAGGATTGCAAACAGCCATCTTCTTGAAGTTTCCTCACATGACAGAGGACAGAGAAAGAGGGAACAACCTCTCATGTCTCTTCTTCTAAAGGCAATGATCCTATCATTAGGATTTTACCCTCATAACCTAATTATGTCCCCCAGAGTTTTCCTTCTTTATATAGCCAATGGGTGGTTGGAGTTTAGCGTAAGAAAGTGGGGATACAAGCATGCAGTCACTATAAGGAGCACAAGAGTTTACCTTTGGGAGGTGTAAAACCTTATTCGTTTGGATATCTGGTATCACCCAGGAGCACCACCAACTTCTCTTTATAGCTTTGGTACTAACTGTCAATGTCTTTTGCCCAGCCTCAGTCTCCAAATCTGGTCTTTTTGTTGTTGTTGTTGTTTGGTTGTTTTTTTTTGTTTGTTTGTTTGTTTTTGCTTTTGTTTTGTTTTTTTGTTGTTTTGGTTTTTTTTTTTTGGTGGTACTGGGGATGGAACCCAGGGGCCTTCTACCTCCAGGCTACACTCCCAGACCTTTTTTTTTTTTTTTTTAATTTGGAAACAGGGTATCTTAAGCCAGCTAAGGCTGGCTTAGAACCTGCACGATCCTCCTGTCTCAGCCTCCCAAGTGCAGGAATTACAAGCGTGCACCAACACACCTGGCAGAATCTGTTTACTTTTTATCACCTCTCTAGATTTTTGTGCCAGTTCTGTTAGCACTGGGCAAGAATGCTTGCCCAGGTTCTTGGAATGTCCCGATCTTCCTATTAAATGTCCCTAGATCCTAACAATTGTGATCTTTGAGTGTTTCCAAATCCCTATACTAAATAAATAAATAAATAAATAAATAAATAAATAAATAGCAAATGAACAACTTTTCTCTCTCTCTCTCTCTCTCTCTCTCTCTCTCTCTCTCTCTCTCTCATATTAACTATATTTATCATTTATATTTGGTTAGTCCAATAAGACACTCCCATATGCTTAATATCTCCCAGAAATGAGTGGGCATCATTATTCATGTCTCCGAGAGTTGCTTCAGTGTTGCCTTTAATTCTTCATCCATTGAAACAAAAAAGTAAATGTATACACCTTCATCCAGAGGGCACTCAGCTTTCCCAAACTCTTTTTCTGTTATTCTTTTCTTTTTTTCTCTCCATTTATTTTAGTTTATTTATTTTTTTGGTGGTACTGGGGTTCCTGGAAGCCCTTCTACCTCCGGGCTACAGTCCCAGACCTATTTTATACTTTTTTATATTTGGAAACAGGGTCTCTTAAACCAGCGCGGCTGGCTTCGAACCTGCCTCCTGTCTCCGCCTCCCAAGCGCGGGGATTACAAGCGTGCGCCACCATGCCCGGCTTCTCCATTTATTGTTATTTCACTACTTATATTGATCTAGTGTATCTACTTTTTATTCAATGCCTTTTAAAAAGCAGGAGAGTAAAAAGATTATTATCATGGGAGTTTAAGGTTTCTTTTTTTTTTTTTTTTTAATTTTATTTTATTGGTGCACTGTATTCATACATCATAGTGGGATACAAACTTTTGTAGACATACATGCACACATCGCCCAGTCAGCCCCCACCCGATCCCCACCCCATTGGGAAGGTTTCTTTGAACATGTTTCCGCCATTAATAAACAATGTCTGGCACATATTAAGTACTCAAAAAAAACATTTTTTAACAGATGAATGAATTAGGTAAATTACTACCACTTCCAAGACTTCAGCTTTTCCAAGTTGAAATCAGGAAGCCTCTGTAAGTAGCAGTGTCACTGAAGAGGGGCCTGAGGATGTCTTTCCAAAGGGGCATTGAGACCTCAACTCAACCCAAGTGGGTTCTTGATCTGTCTTTCTGGAAAAGAAGAAAAAAGAGAAAAGAAAGAAAGATATCTCATGAAAATAATTTGATTATCTCTTTGGTCAAGCAATCTATCCATGAATTAGTTTCAGGCACATTGTGTAAGGCTGAATCTAGTGACACTTAAATTGATTACATTTTGATATAATTGATCTGGTACAAGTATATGCTGATAGTTTTGTTCACCTAACTAAAGAGACAAGCATGATCATCCTATTAAGGTCTCCATCTACCAAGGGTCTTTTTTTCTTTCTCTCCAATGGATCACCAGTCTCAGAAGCAGGTTATGGTTCTTCTTGGAAAATATTTATTATCACTGACCAGTAAACATTCAGAGAGGAGAGGCATATAGTGTGTGAGAATTTTAGGAAGAGTCGATTTTACAGTTTCTTCAGCTGTTCTTGTCATGAGGACAGAAATGAGTCTTTCTAAGTTCTTAACATGTCAGAGAGGAAGTCACACATCAGCAGTATTTGGCAACTATACTTTGAGAACCACTGGCTTAGTGGGAAAATAGCTACCTTCAGGCAGTCACAGAATCACAAACTACAAGTAACTCCAATATTCACCTTCATTCAATCATCATTTATACCATTTTTTTCCTCTAGCCAATGTCCTACATATCAAATTTCAAAAACAGAACAGTGTGTTTAAAAAAGAAAGATGGGATATGCCATCCTTGGCTGAAACATCTCATGGCATGTAAGTCTGAGTCTTACGCTGCCTTACCCCAAGCCACATCCTTGAGTGTATCAATGGGATGATTTCAGCTGCAAGTATCAAAATACCTGACTCAAACTGGCATGGGCAATAAAAAATAATATTCTATAAATAAGCATTGACCACATAAGGAAAAGTCAGAGGAATAGCAGACTACAGGGCAGAGGGTCCTAAGGCTCAGTAGTGTCATTGAAGGCACAGGTTTATTTGACTTTCCATCTCAATATCCACAGTTCGCATCATCCTAAATCTAGTTCTTCTTATGTCGACAGGGAATGGTCAAGAAGAGTAAAGGCTTCATGTGTACCTCATCACCTGTTCCTCCACTCATGTCTACTGGAGGAGAGATATTCCTTTTCCCCAGCTATCAAAATGCTATTTATTTATTTACTTACTTATTTATTTATTCATTTATTTATTGTGAAGGGGTAACTGGGAATTGAGCCAGAAGCATTTTACTTTGGAGCTACACCTCCAGCCCTTTTCTTTTCTTTTCTTTTCTTTTCTTTTCTTTTCTTTCTTTCTTTTTTTTTTTTGTTTTGTTTTGAAACAGGGTCTCAAAAGATGACTGAAAGTTTCACTATATTGCTGAGAGTGTCCTTCAACCTGCAATCCTCTTGTTTTAGCCTTACAAGTACTGAGATTAGAGGTGTGCACCACCATGCCTGGCTAAGAAATGTTCTTTTCTCTAAACCCACTAAGACAATTTCGATTTTATGCTCATCCCTAAATTAAAAATGGTACCAAAGGAAGTAACAGGCTGCTTGGCTTAGGTCTAGCTCCCTAAGTAATAATTTCCAAGAGGGATGTTTTGCGTTAACTAATCAGGAACTAACCAAGAGCTACCTCAATTTGTCAAACTACACATGGAAAAAAATCCTTAGCACTTTGGGCATAACTCTGACCCATGCCAACAACATCAGTATAATTTTGAAAGTACATACAATAGTCACTTAAAATAATTCCAGTTATTGACACTTAAAACTCCTAGTTTTAAATATAGAAAGTGCCTCAGACAACTTCTATAATTCCCACTGAATATTCCTCTGAAGATACTCCCATAAGCATGAAATCCCTTCCCCTTCTCTTAATAATCTTCAACTTAGCAGAAAAGCATGAGAAACACAAACACCAGCAATCCTTTTTTCTGACACTCCTTTAGAAAGTTGTAGAGCATTATTTTCCTTTTGTATTTCAGCAATTCTGTTAGTGGGCTTTTTCTTTTTTTTTTTTTTCTTTTTTTTCCCTAAACTGATCATTATGGATAAACATAAAATCTCTAAATAGATTTTCCGAGTCAGTTAACCATATTCTTGAGGGAAAACATAAGGTAGAATCATTATTAAAAAGCATTCTCAGTAATACACACATCTTTATTATGTCAGTCTTTTGCCAGAAAAAAAATAAGATTGATAGTAAAATCCACTTAATTTTTTTTCTTCACAGAATCAAGCCATCTGCCTCAAAATATACCAACAGCCTCTGTTAGATGAATTCACACATTTTAAAGCCCCGGAGTAACCATTTGAATGGAAATTGGACACTTCTTGTCATTTAGGAAGCTTTTTTAAACTGGAAAGGCTTCTCGTTTGTTCAATTAAATGTGTGTGTATGCAATACACTTTATGAAATTTATCCCAAAACAGCGAGGGCTGAAATAATATTTGAAACAGATGGCACAGCTGCTGTATTAGAGAGCCTCCTGTGGACATAGATGGAGACATTGAGGGAACTATGAAGTGCATGTCAAAATATTGTACAATCAAGACACTCTGCCACAGCCATTAAAGACGGGGAAATCTTTCGAATGTCAACCCCTTCACTAATGGAGGTGTGTGAAAAGCAGTACGATTTAGCCAAGTGGAATTTATACTCTTCTCTGGATGAACTCTTTTCTTCTCAGTTGAGCCTTAAAATTTGAAAATGCTGGATCTGCTGCCTTAGAGTTTTCTCTCTCCTGAATACTATTTGAAAATGGTTCTGAAAGTATCATTCCCAAGGTAATGCTAGACAGTGGTGTGTGTATAGCAAAGCAAAGAAAAATAGATTGTTTAGAGCTAGAAAGAGGGGAGCAAAGAGACTGTGGAGCTTATTTCTCGATTGCCCTAACTGTGTAGGTGAAGAAAGACCAAGGAGGGCTAAATGGCATACCTCCATCCCACATAGCTGGTCTCCTGAGACACTCCAAGACCACATTTACCACAGATGCTTATTATTAACAGAAAGAGAAATATCAGGTGTTTTTAAATTTCATGCTATTTAGTATCATTTTTTTCATTGCTTTTCATGTCACATCTTTTAAAAGTCACAGTTCTTTATAAGATTAGAATGAAAAAGTAGAGGCAAAGATTATTTTTTAAAACTGCTTCAAGGTACAAATATTTCACATAAAAAAGAAAGCAAACATTCCCTAATTTATAAAAAAAAGTGTGCATGTGCATGCTAACAGGATATATGGCCAAAAATTTCATTTTACATTAGTCACAATCACACATTTTTCAGCTTGTTTTAAAACAACTAACAACTACTTCTTAATCTACTCCAAAAGGCAAAAATTCAAATACAGAATTCAAAGTATTTGAGCAGGAGAAATGCACCTAAGTTCAAGCATGTACACCATACACACACACCACAAACAGTAACCAGGAGGAAAATATTTCAACACTCATAGTAATCATTATTTTCAAATGCAACAGTTCCTGGGTTTTGAAGACTTACACATTACCTCTCAGTTGTGGTTTTATAAATATGACTGGTAAAATCAGAAGCCATTAGTTTATTTCAGGGCAATCCCCGAGCTACTGAAAATGACAAATCTCAACCATCACATTCAAGCTCCCATGTTCTTCTACACTGTAAAGAAATAGATAAGTCCCTTAATAATAAAAGCATAAAGTAACTAAGTTCATCCATCAGCTCTGCAGGAAAATCTAATGAAACAAAAATGAACCCACGTCTATCTTCAGAGGAACATTTCCCCTGTAGACAATGATCCTGTAGTTCCATAGAGTCCCACTAGAGAAAGTCAATTGATTTTTCTAAAGCATCCTTGATTATTCCAGGAACAGAATAATGTCACAGTCTGACATGTTAACCTCCTACAACATTTCTAAGAGTAGATCTATATATACATGGAACAAAGGAAGAATTAGGGCAACTTCAGGTCACCTCAGCAGAAAGCCTATTTAGGTTTAAACTACCCTGACAGTTGGTTCATTTACCACCTTTGCCTTACCAATTATTTTACTTGTGACTATGTGGGGGTAGCCTAGTTTCTGTCTATGTGAAAAGGATTGTTCCTAAAGAACAATAATTGTACAGAACTAACATGTCTAAGCAACCACCAAATTCATATTTCACTTCTTTCATTGATACTCAGGGAAAACAAAGAAATTTTCCCAGTACACTGAGAAGTTTCAGTCTGCTTGTTTCCATTTCATAATCTTAAAGACGAGTTTTTGTAAAGAATTTTAAAATCAGAAGAGCTAAAACACATTGATCTTAAAAATTTCTTTTAAGTTACTGACATTTCCTTTCTCACATAATAAGTGGTGAAAGCCAGTCAACAGTACTGTTTCTTTTTCTTTGATGCGGTCTTATGTATGAAAAATAAAATCTCACTAAAATTCATTTCTATAAGGTTCTACATAAAAATGTGTGAGTAACCCACACAAACATACACATTTATTCACATATCTATTAATTGGGGAAGAAAGATAAGAAGAATTCAGTTTAGGGAGGAAAAGCACAGCAAACCTACTTTCAATTATTCTATCATTTCATTTTTCCTTTTTTATAGTGGAATATCTACCCTGAGGCAACATGGAGAGCTAATCTCTCCCATATTCATTCCCTCATTCCTGGAAATTCTTTATTGATGATCCTAGAACATCAAGGAAAGAAAATATCAAGGTGCTCCATACAATTCAAAGCCATTTGAAACTATATGCTTAATTTGGGGTACTAAATTATACAGTAGTATTCAAATTACCATAGTCAAATTACACAACTATTTTAGTCAACATTCTTACTAATGGAACCCAAAATACTTGATCACAATTTAAGGAAAGGAAGATTTATTTGCTTGTGATTTTGAAAAAATTCAGTTCATGTTAAGACTGGCTTCCATGCCAGAGCAGGAATGTTCATTTTTATCAGAGAATAATGACAGAGAGCAAAAGTCTGATTACATGAAACATATTTTGGGGGGCAAATATATACCCCTGCATAAGCTTATTATAAAAGGATAACAAATAGACATGAGAATCTTCACAGAAAAAGGAAGAGGATGCCAAGACAACAGAGATACAAACCTAAGATTTCTAAAAATATGAGAATGATGACCCATGAGGAAACAATAAGCTCCCACAACTCAACAATAATAGAGATCACCAATACTGAGCTGCAGAAAATATCAAAAGGAGAATTCAGAATTTTGATTTTTCAATATGATCAGAGGCCTCAGAAATTACATTAGAGAAAGTGTATAGGAAATAAAAATAATCTGAATAGAGAAATTGAGGCCCTATGTAAGAATCAAAGAGTCTCAAGAGAAATGAAGGAGATAATAATGAATTAAAGACTTCAAGAAATATAACCTGTAGCACACTAGACCACATTGAAAAGAGAATCTCACTCCTGGAAGGCAACTTGCTCAAAACTGACTACATAGTCAACAATATATAAAAAACAATATGACAACATGACCAGAACATCCAAGAAATATGAGATAATATGAAATGATCTAACTTATAGATAATAGGCATTGAAAAAGGTCTAGAGACATAAACCAAGAATATTACAAATCTTTTCAGAGAAAGACTATCAGAGAAATTCCCAAATACTAAAAAAAAGATTTGAACATACAGGAGACATTCAGAACACCAACAGTAGAATATCAAAGAAAAACTTTTTCCTGCCACATAATCAAAATGACTGCCTAGAGGCCAAGGCTATAATTTTAAATGCATCAAGAACAAAGATACAGGTACAAAGCAAGGGGCAAAACAAGAATCTCTCCAGACTTCAGGGGCAAAAAAGAATCACTCCAAATTTTTTAACCCAAGTCATAAAAATCAGGAATGACAGCTGCAAGGTACTCCAAACCCTAAAATAAAACAACTTCCAGTCAAGACTGCTATATGCAACAAAGATAGAATTCAAAAATGAGAGAGAAATAAAAATCTTCCAAGACAACTAGAAACTAAAATAATTCATGATTATCAAGCAGGCACTAAAAAAATACTTCAAAAACAAATAATAAATATCAGAGAAGGTATAGAGAAGGGGTGAATTCTGCTGGATGGGCAATTAAATGAGGGAGAAATTACACTATATCAAATATAAAATATAACTTAAAATGGCAGAAAACAAAAAGCATCTTCCAATAATAATACTTAATATAAAAGGTCTAAAGAACATAATCCTGGGACTTCCAGGAAGATGGTGACTGAGGGAAGCAGCACATATCAGTCCTGCTGACACCCAATCTCCACTGCCTTAAAAACAGCATTCTTACAAAAGCAAGAAAACACCATACCTTTAAAGGACACGATAAGTAAAAGCCAGCAGGGAAAAAAAGCTAGAAGACAGATTAGAGAGCAGAAAAGAAACCTGCCTAACTTGTGGCCACGGGCACCATAACAACACCATCTTGCCTCAAGGCTCCCAATTCCAGAGGTGAACAGGAAAACAACCAAGGACTTGAAACAAAGTAAGTGGCTGCAGATTATTGGAATTCATTAGTTCCTCCTGTGCAAAAACTGGCTACAACTTGCAGCAGTGGAGACTGAGCTCAACATATCCTCCAGATACCCAGAGAGGCACTCAACAACACCATAAGTGAATCAACCATTCCCGTGGGAGAACACCCAGAATGGCATCCCCAGGGACTTGTGCAGCCACAGTAAATTACCCAAGCATAAGACTTTGCAGTTCAACTCAGCAGAGTGGGTGTGGGGTCTACTGTTGGACATAGCAGAGGCTCAGCGAGATTCAGGCTCTGCATCAGTGGTAAGCATGGAGGGAGACCTACGCTTAACACTAGATTCAACTAGTAGGATCTGCAGGATCACCACAGACCACCCAATTATGGTGAATTGGGAGAAGGCAGACCACCCCAGCCCTAGCTGTGGAGAACAGAGACTATATTACACTGAGTTTGGTCTCAGAGACATCCGCCACCTCCACAGGCAGGAAAATATTCAGGTTCCACAATCATGGAAAGCATAGAGGGTGACCTACACTTAACATCAGATACAGCACCACTGATACTAGCTACCTGCATAGACTAAGAGAGATGCAGAGAACCAGGCTTGCAGCAGGAAAGATGCTGGTGACACTTAGTGTTTGCACAGAAAGAGAATGCAGACACCAAGTTTTTAATATTCACTTAATATTCATGATCTGCTTAATATTCATAATTCATATATTATTCAAAATAACATTCATTATTTTTTGTTGTTGTTGTTTCTTGGGGGTTTTTTGCATAAGTGTGTATGCTTGTTTGTTTACTCTCTTCCTAGCCACTCTCCCAAGCTTCTTCCCTTGTACATACTCTCTTCTCTCCATCAATTTTCTTTTTTCTGTCCTTTCTCTTCTTTGTCTTGTATTTGTCTTGTATTAAATCCACTCATATCACTATCCTAAATACATTGGTTACCAGAATACTACTACATATTCACTATCCCTATTCTCTACTATATACTACTTACCAAACTAATACTCTCATTCTATTTGATCACATCTGTGGCTTTACCCTATTCCTACATTTATGACTTCTGCATTCTACAGTCTACACTAATCCCCTATACATGCATATTCAATTGTGTAAAGTTGAGAATTAAAGGATTAAAGGACCAACTTAAGTCATGCTTACAAATGGAAATCTAAAGCAAGGCAAAAGTAAATAAATCCTCCTTTCAGTTAACCCACTTAAGATAATTCATAAGTACATTTAAATAATTGTTTAAAAACAAAACTCTTATTCCATTTTTTCAATCAATGCCACTCAATCAAATGCATCACTGTATGTAAGGTTTGAATTCCTCTATTTATCTTCCATCTCTCTGGCTTTAAAATGGAAGACAATTTCTTGGCAGAAAATGAATAAAGTTCCATATAGCTCCTTTCTTCTTCTTCTTCTTTTTTTTTTTTTTAACTGCCACAATTGGATGAGACTGGCAAGTTTTCTGAAATTGTAGCTAATTTATGTTATTGCTGTTGTTTTGAGATTTTGTTGTTGTTTCTGTTTTGTTTTGGGTTTTTTGTGTTTCAGTGGGTTTTCTTTTTGTACTGGGGATTGAATTCAGGTTCGTTCTATACCCTCAACTATTCTATACCCTGAGCTATCCCTTCAGCCCTTTATGACTTTTATTTTATTTTAATTATATTTATTTATTTATTTATTTATTTATTTATTTTTGGTGGTACTGGGGTTCCTGGAAACCCTTCTACTTCCAGGCTACACCCCCAGACCTATTTTATGTTTTTTTTTTAATTTGGAAAAAGGGTCTCTTAAGGCAGAGAGACTGGCTCAAACCTGCGCGATCCTCCTCTACCTCCCAAGCGCGGGGATTACAAGTGTGTGCCACCACGCCCGGCAATTTTAATTATTTTTTAAACAGATCTCACTAAGTTTCTGAAAGACTCAATAATTAATTGCCTCAAACCTGTGATCCTCTAACCTCCCAAATACTGGGATAACAGCCTCCCAAATAATGGACCCTACCATGTCCAGTTTATAGCTAGTACTTTAAAGAAAACTTTAGTTTTGAATCACTGGTCTGCATAACTCATGTAACTTGTTGGTCAAAGAAGGCCTGAAGTTTTAACCACCTTTTTAAAGAATTTTTCTTACCTGACACAGAGTTCAACTTTAGAAATTCCTCATACACAATAACAACTCTTGGAAATTTTCTCTACACCTTAGAAAATAAACTATTTACTGTTAAAATTTGCTTTAAATTTTTTTCAAAAAATACAAATGAAATTTTGGAAAAAGTGTAAAGTAAATTGGAAGAAATATCAGTCTTAAGAATGCAAATAGTCCAGACAGCATATTGAAAACTATTTTAGAACCAAATTCCATGTTTTCAAGTATTTGGAACACTTGAAAGTGCTTCAATGATATGAAATCATTTCTAGTGTCATTTCCATGTGTTCTCATCAGTTTCTTACTTAAATAAGTCTGATTACTACTGGGTTTTATTCATCCTCATTCCTTCATTATAGCCGTTTTTCCATGGTTCCAGGTAGCTGCATCCCAATCTTTAATTTTGATCTCAAGAATATGATTTTATAGCCATAATCCTCCTCATATCCTAGCCATCTTACTTTTAAATAATATAAATCACTATGACCAATAATAGTACCATCATATTGTGAATATAACAAACTCACCTGCTTCAAAATAATTTTAATGCAAGAGAAGAATTAAACAAAATCATATTGAGTCTCACATCATAACTTTATACCTGGAATTAAGCAAATCCTCAATCTGAATCTTGTGTTTACAATCCCCTTATGAGTTTAAATGTCATTCACAATTTATTAACCTATCCTAGATTAAAATACAGGTTTAAATATCTACTTCCAGTCTAGTGTATGCAGAATTTACTATAGCATTTAATTCATAGTAGATTATCAATTACTATTCACTACTTTGGGACATAAAATTCTGGAAAAATTAATTCATTATTACATCATTTAGATGATGGTAATTGATAAAGAAACACAAAAAATCCACATCCTTTTCTAAGGTTTCTAAAGTAGTTAGAAAATGGAAATGCTAGTTTTAAGGGTGCTATTTAATTTTACAGTTTATTGTACAATCTACACAGCAGATACCTCTGGAAGAGAGGGAGTTTGTATCAAGCCATGAGAAGAGGGAATATCTATAACATTGAATGAAAAGATGTTTAGACCTAATTGTCTTCCTTTTCCACAGGGTACATTACAACACAGAGCCAAACAAAGAAGCATTTTTATTTATGAGGCTTTCATCTCCTGTCAGCAGGAAGAACCGGAAAGCTCTCAGATCGAGATGCTAATCTAATTCCAAGGAAGCCAATGCATTTTATCAAAGTTCTATGAGAAGGACGTCTTATGAATATGGCCAGATGGAGAGCCACATAACTTTGCAGGGGAGAAGTTCTCATGAGAATTACAATGAGAGGGAGGAAGAACCCCCACAAAGCTCCAGTTTCCAAAACTCCCAGCATAAATTTTCCTAAATTAAAAGCTTCTCACATGGGTGCAGCTGAGATAGCCAATACTATGAAGAAATATATCAGTGCAAAAGCTATTTGGAAGCATTGAAGCATTCCCAGAGCATACCAATATGGGTGCAGATCAGTTTTTTCATTCACAAACATGACACTTTCATTACTGCTCATTCCCATAAACTCAGGAGGGGAAAGTACTTGTGTTTTGCCTCTCTGCTTTCCCTCCCTTGGTTAACTTGCAAAAAAATTTTGCTTTGATATGAAGGCAATGCATATAATTGGGGTATGGGACACTGGCTGGGAACTTTTTGTCTTAATGGTAAAGTGGCCGCATTCTTAATTACCTTTCCTTTCCACTCTCATTATCTCTGCATCACCTAAAACATGTATTATTTTGTTTAAAGTGTTCTCATTTTCTTCAGGTGACTCAAGCAGGTGAAGCAATTCTGGGTGAGATATGCCACTATAGAATAGGTGTGTGAAATCACCATATCCAGGACAATAGGAAAGGTGATGGACCCAAAAGAAAGACCAGTAACTTGCAAGTTCACAGACACCCTCTGTGAAACAGCTAGAATTGACTAATAAGAGGAAAGGAAGATTGTCAAAGATAATGAGCACAGTAATACATTCATGACATTAGTCCATTTATTATTGTTATTAAAATACCTGAGCCAGAGTATTTTATAAAGAAAAAAGATTTACCTCAACAATAAGAACCATGCAGGAGACATCACAATCCCAGACTGCAAATTATATTATAGAGCAGTTGTAGTAAAAACAGCATGGTACAACAGGCATACTGATCAGTGAAACATAATAGAAGGTACAGAAACAAACCCACACACCTATAGTCAATTAATCTTTGACAAAGGGGCCAAACTCATAGGCTGGAGAAAAGACAGCCTTTTCAACAAATGGTGCTGGGAGAACTGGATATTCATTTGTAGAAAGATGGAACTATATGCTTACCTCTCACCGTGCACAGGAATCAACTCAAGATGGATCAAAGACTTAGAAATTAGACCAGACACTGTGAAGTTATTAGAGGAGGGCATAGGCTCAACACTACAACATACAGGCACAAGCAGTAACTCTTAACAAGACCTCCAAAGGACAGAAAATTAAAGCAAGAATTAACAAGTAGTATGGCATCAAACTAAGAACTTTCTTCTCATCAAAGAAAACCATCAATAACCTAAAGAGAAAGCCTACAGAATGGAAGATCTTTACCAGCCACCACTCCGATAAGAGGGATGATATCCAGAATATACAAAGAGCTCAAAAGACTCCACACTAGCCAAAGAAATAATCCAATCAAGAAATGGGCAACTGAATTGAATAGACACTTCACAAAAGAAGAGATACAAATGGTCAATAGATATATGAAAAGATTTCAATATCATTAGCCATTAGGGAGATGCAAATCAAAACTACGCTGAGATTCCATCTAACCCCAATCAGTGGCAAGCATAAAGAAATCAAATAACAACAAATGCTGGTGAGGATGTGAGGATAGAGGAACTCTTTTACACTGTTGGTGGGAATGCAAGCTAGTTCAGCTGCTATGGAGATCAGTGTGGAGATTTCTTAGAAAACTGGGAATTGATCCACCATATGATCCAGCTATACCACTCCTAGGTATCTTTCCAAAGGGGCTGAAATCAGAGAGCTACAGTAACATATACATGCCCATGTTCATAGCAGCATAATTTGTAATAGCCAAAATATGGAACCAACCTAGGTCTCCATCAACAGATGAATGGATTGAAAATTATGGGAAATACAAACAGTGGAATTCTACTCAGCTATAAAAAAGAACAAAATCGTGTCATTCACAAGAAGATGGAAAGACCTGAAGAGCATAATGTTAAGTGAGATCAGCCAGGCACAGAAAGAGAAGGGACATATGTATTCTTTAATGTGCCCAAACTAGGGAGTATTAGAAATATCAGAGGGACTCCAGATAATGGAGGGGAAACCTCAGAAAAGCTGAAATGGAAGGGTAGGAGACAAAGAAGGCTGAGGCTGATTAATGGAGGGGCTACATTTGAATATGTGTAAAAATATGAATATAGCATGGTTAACCTGAACACTCAATGTTGGGAGGGGGGAAGGAGAAGTGGCAGGGAGGGGCACCAAGCACAGTCTAAATGTATGCCATTTTCAATGTGATCCACATAAAAAGAAAAAAAGAAAAAATATTTCTTTATCTCACAGTTTTGGAAACTGAAAGTCCAAGATCAGACAGCCCATTTGTATGGCTTCTGACAAGGACTTTCTGATAATGTCAAACCATGGTGGATGGCATCATGGTGGGAACACGTGCAAGAAGGAGAAAGGGGTCACATGAGGTGGGAAGCAATAGAGTTCAGGATTTAGTTGATTCTGTAAACAACAACTAGCTCTCTTGAGAACCACCTGCTGTCCTGAGAGAATCACATTAGTTTTTTCCAAGGTACTGACCCCCAGTGACCTAACCACCTTTCACCATGCCCATCTTTTCAAGTTTCCACCACTTCTTACATTGCCACACTGGGGACCAAGCTTTCTACATATCAACACTGAGGGGTCACATTCAAACCAAACCCAAACCACATCGCTGGTCTTTTTTCTTCCTTTCAACCTTTTTTTTTTCTTTTCCATGTATCCTCTCAAATTCACTCCCCTCAAGTTAAACACCTCTGAGATGATTCTCCCAATGTGCCTACAGCAACTTTATCAGACTCACTGCCTTTGTCAAACCCAGACTGTCTTTTACAAATGTCTGCTCAATGTTTTCCCTCAAGATGAGGCAGTTAGCATCTCAGACTTAACATGTCCACAAACTAAACCCTGACTCTTCAAATTAGTTCCTCCTCATGTTCCTTTACCAGTTAATAATGACTTGCATTCTCCCAAGTAAACAAGCTAGAAATATCATCATCATCCTTATCCGTCCTCTCTCCTTCTGACTCCCTCTCATGCACATCCAATCAGATGTCCATCCTGTCAACACCACAGTGTTTCTCTTCTATTATGACATCGCATAAAGAAAATGGGAGGCTGAGAAGTGGGCCAGGGAAGATAGTTTACAAATCAGCTTGGAATATAAGGGCTCCATGAAAAACATGCGATAAGACAAAGCAAAAGAGACAGTTGGCAAGGAGAAAAGCACAATAGTGCTGGGTGTCGTGGCTCATGCACTTGGGAAGCTAAGGCAGGAGGATCACAGGTTCCAGACCAGCCTCAGTGACTCAGCAAGAGCCTCTTTAAAATTAAAAATAAAGTAGGGCTAGGGGTGTCACACAGAGGTGGAATGTGCCTGGGTTTCATCCCCAGGATCATGAAAAGAAAAGAAAACAAAAGTAAACTAAAAGAAGCTAGCTCTGCTGCTTCTGGAGAAACTGGCATGTTTTTGAGATCCCTTAAGTTATGTGGCCCACAACTGGAACAGGAAGCATCTGATGTCACAGGTCACAGTGCTCAGAGGACTGAGATAGAACCATCTCAGGGCACACAGTACAGTACTGCAGAAAAGCAATAGTTCCAAAAGGAAGCTGGAATTCAGCAGGTCCTCCTCCCATCCAACCGAGAGAGGCAGGCAAGCTGCGGAGAGCAGGCATGTCCATCAGTATACCAGTTATTGAAGTAATGTTTTCAAACTAAATTGCTTTTAAATGTAGTTTTATGTTGCACATATTTCTCTTGCATTTTACAATGGTCTACATACATAGATTCCCAGATTAATTAGCTTATGATTCTCTTTTCAGAAAGAAAAAAAGTTCTTGTGTCCCCCCACACTGTGTGCTTCCACTGCCCACTTACTTTTATTCACCTCCCCAGTTGTACCCTGGGCTACCCAGCCTTCTTCTGTTCCTTGGATGGTTCTATCATCCTCCCTGGAGGTGGTGCCACCAAGTTTGGGAATCTATGGCTCCACAAGGCAGTAAAATGTGACCATAGAAAGAAAGGCCATGTTGCATTTGATTGGCATGGGTGCTACTACCTTATCTAGACAGACTTGGAAGCCTCCAAACTCTTACAATCATTCTTTCTTCTGTCTCTTTCTCAGATCACCCTCCTCTCTACTGTAACCATTGACCAAAATTTTTAAATATGCAGATGCTAAATAAAGCTAGTAGAATTTGCATAATATTAAATACTTTACAATCTATTTCTACCTAAGCTTCTCTATATCCTTGTATCCTGAATATTTTATACTCTTGCAACCAATAAAATAATAATAATTTATCTAAGCACATATACCATGATACTGATACATTCACCTTTTCCCAAACACAGGATATATTTTCACACTTGGCTTGACTCCCTTCAACCCATTACCTCTGAATGGAATTTTTTATATGCTTTTACTGGTGCATTATAAGTCTTTCATAATAATGTAGATCATAGTGATATTGGCATACATGCACACAGCACTTGGTGGTCTTTCTCCTGGCTCTGTCCACACCCACTCCCATTTTCCCATAGGAGATATTGAGATTGCCATTGGTATTCTGGAATATATCTGCCCCATCTCCTACTTCTTAAAATTCTGTTCAGCTCCCAAAACCCAAATCTAATGTCCCCTCCATCTTGAAGTCCTTAATTCTTTGCTCTCAACTTTTAGAGGGCACTGTTTAACCTCACGTTGCGGGCCTTAACTTTAGTCACATTTGGAAAGTACCTTTGCCACATAAAGTAACTTATTGGAAAAATCTCAGAGCATTAAGTGTGGGCCTCATTGGGGGGGGGCATTATTCTCCCTAGAACTATGGATGGAAGCTTCTTATGAATAAAATGATGCTCTACTACTTTAATGTTCAGCAATCATGAGCTCCCAAGCAGAACTGCATCATTAATAAATGTATCACTGCATGTATTTCAGGTCATTACCAACTATATCTGATTAAAAATTAGAATTTTTATTTAGAAACTTTATTTAGAAATCTGATTTGAATTAGTATTTTAGTAATGGGCAAGCAATGAAGCACTGAAAGACATGCCATTTAACTCTAGAGACTTGCCAAAGTACAAATCTTATTTCTGTCCCTTTGTTCTCCTTTAATACAGGATTATTGGATCTGAAGTAGTGAGTGAGAAATGTAACAAATTCCAAAAAGCAGCAGGCTGACTGTGGTACTCTCTTAATCAGGGTTCTCTTGTTAGTCCTTCCTCTCTTCTTTAATCCATCTTTTCTAAACTGAGATCTGATCAAGTGGCTTTAGTGGTAAAGACTTCAATGACTCCCTCATTCCTCACTAAAAAATGATGAAACTAATTAGGCTGAAATTAAAAATTGCCAGTTTAATCCCAAACTTTGAATTACCATATTCCCAGTTGCAATCTTATGAGTTAATGATTCAATAATAAATGTTCTAGGAATGTGACCTTGAGTGGACACTGTTGCTGGTAGGAACCTCCTAATTGTCTCAGGAGCTTTGCTGATATTCTAATGAATTTATATTTTGATAAATTTATCACATAATGGAGTCAGTGTTAAATCACTGTAATGAGGCTTCTTTAAACTACAGAGAAAATAAACCATTTGTGTGGGGATTCCCAATTAAAGGTAGTTGAGTAAATGGGTTTTTCTTGCTGGTCCTCCCCAAAGTCCACTGGAAAAAAAAATATGAAGAAAGCACCTGCCCTAATAAAACTGTAAATGTATTACAAATCCAAACCTTAAACTAGAAAAAATACTGCCCAAAACCATTATAAGACCTCATCACTGAGGAGACAGGAAAGAAGAGTAGGGTAAGTGGCAATTGTAATGCAATTGCTGGCTAAATTCAAATGTGCAGAGTCACATGAATGCTACCTCAGTACAAGAGAGGACAGTGACATTCAGGCCTTCCCTGCAAAACAAAGAGACCTCCAGCTCATCCCCAGAAAGAGGAACACACAAATGAGGAAGACATCTGCATCAAAGAGAAGGTCATAGGTAGACAGGTTTTCGTAGGAAAACTTTTAGACTACAATCAAAGATTTTGTCATTCCTCCATATTCCTGCCATTATCAGCTTGGGTTGCTATAATAAAACATTACAGCATGAGTGGTTTAGAAAACACTTATTTTTCACAGGCCTGGTTTCTAGGAAATCAAGATCAAAGTGCCAGCAAATTCTGTCTGGTGAGGGCTCAACTCCTGGTTCAGGAATGGTACCTCCTCATTCTGTCTTTACTTGGCAAGGAGGGGAAGCAAACTCTCTTGGGACATTTATAGGAAAACTAAAGCTATTCATGAGGGCTCCAACCACAGAGATGACCTAATCCTAAAAATCTCCCAAAGCCCCCATCTCCTAGTACCATCCCATAAGAGGATATAGTTTCAATCTATGAATCTGAGGGGAACATAGCATTTAGGCTATAGCGTCTCCCACATCACTGTTGGCACACAGGGAGCCCAGACTTATGAGACCTGACTCAAAGATAAACAGCCATCAGAAAGGAACTAGTGCAAAGCCTACATCAAGGTATTATAAACATAGAAGGAACAGAATAAAAGAAGTTTAAAAAAGTTGAAAACTAAACATCAAAAAAATTATTACAAAGAAGTTTACAGAAGAAATTTTCAAAAAATAAGCTCCAAATAAAGATAACTTGAACTCTACTTCAAAGAAAATGAAGAAAATAAAAGAAGATAATTTGACAGATGATAAACAGAAGCAAAAAATGAAATGAAATTATTAGGGAAATGAAAACTGCATTAGAAAGAACTACAATTAGAAGTTTTTAAAATATAGTCAGAGAGAACAGAATTAAGGAGATTAAAAATGCATATGATTAGAAAGAAAATGATACATAAGAAAGAAGCACACAGCATATAGTAATATCCTGGTACATAAATTAATATTGCTGAAGATAACCAAGAACATGGTACAGTGGTACATACCTATAATCTTAGTATCAGGAAGCTGAGACAAGAGGATCACAGGTTTGAGGATGGCCTCAGCAATTTAGCAAGACTCTCAGCAGTCTATCAAGACCTTGTTTCAAAATAAAATTTTAAAAAGGGCTGAAGGCATAGCTTAGAGGTAGACTGCCCCTGGGTTCAATCTCTAGAATAAAGAGAGAGACAGAGAGAGAGACAGAGACAGAGAAATAATAGAGGAAGATTTTTTTCAAATTCTGTGGAACAATATCTACAAACTTTTATGGAAAATAAATTAAATCCAAAATTTGTACATATACCTAAATTTTAAGTATAAAAGATCTTATCAGAAAAAAATACAATAGATATAAAACACCTCCAAGTCTTTCTTAAAATTTTTGAAAAATCTATTTGAGTACAAATAAAACATTTAAAATAAGAAACTCAGGGAAGGAACCATGGAATGAGAACACTTGAAATGTTTAGAAGGAAATTAGGATTATAGAAGTAAATGTAAATATTTTTAAAGTAGAGAGATTACTGGGGAAGGGGAATAGAAAAGTGTGATAAGTCAATTTCCACAAATTTAATAAAAAGAATTCAATAAAAATGAACTACAAACAGTCAAAAAACTGATTTAAGTATGTATGCAAATTTAGAGCTGTTACCACCAAAGACTTAAACACAGATTATAAATCTTTCTAATTATAAAATGTAAAATAGAAACAAAACAGATTATTTAGCAAAAGAAGAACTAGATTAGATTTTAAAATCCAACCATTTGACTGTATGAGATGTAAATTAAATATAATATTAATAAATATATTAAATAAATATAAAAGATTAAATATAAAATTTAAATATAAAAAATTAAATATATATATATGACACAAAATGTTTGAAAATGATAGGCAAAGGCCACACAAGCAAGTCCATATGGAAATAAAGCAAGTGTTTCACTGCAGTATTAACTCATAAAGGGTGAATTTAAGGAAAAATCATTACACAGGAAAAACAAGAGATCCTTAAAATAAAAGATGAAATCTGTAATGAAAATCTCATGTGCTTGAAGCTTTCATCCCTTAGTTTCAAAACTTACAGAAAGACAAGATGACATAAAATGCAGAAATGAACAGACTCAAGCACAGCACGAGGCGTCTTTAATCCACTTGTTGAGCCCTTGACAAACCAAGTAGTGAAAAGTATCATATGTGAATATACATGCATTACTTAAATATAATAAGCTGGACCGTCCGTAGCTGCCAGAGTGACATTTTTAACATACAAATAAGGCCCTGTCACTCTCTGGTCCTAAAACCTCCAGCAGCTTTCCAAATGCAGCATTGCGGCCCCTGCCAGGTTTCTCCTGGCTATCACCAAGCTAGCCAGGCTGACAGTCTAACTGCTTTCCTCAAATCCTTGGCTTGTTCACCTGGGAATAGTCTTAGCAGTTGCTGCTCCTCTACCGAACATACAATTCTCTCCTGAAATACTGCCCCCTCCTCCCTCCTCCCTTGTAGGGCCTACTCAGAGGTCTCTGCTCAAGGCCTTTTTAGCCTCCCTCTCACACAGCCGTCACCCCCACCTCAGATAGGTCACCCCCATCTCCTCACCTCTTTTTTCTCCTCAAAGCATGTTAGTGCTGAAAAGTTGCATGCATTTATTTGCATGATTACTTTCTGTCTCCTTAGCTAGAACTAACATTCTACAAAAAAAGAGATTGAGTGTATCCTTTTCACTTCACCATCCCTGGCACCTACAACTGATTCTGGAACAGGTGAATACTTTCATTTAAAATAAAATAAGATGCATTTATAAATGACTTATTCAATGAATGAAGCAATGATTCCACTGAGTTTTATTTCTCCCCAAACAAAGAAAATCACACACTCTCTCTCTCTCTCTCTCTCTCTCTCTCTCTCTCTGCAGGGCTCATGGAGCATTTACAAAAACTAATAATTTATTAAGCCACAGAAGAAAATCACAATAACTTAGGCAAAGTGCAAATATCACAGAAAATATTCACTGTCATAATACAATAAAGCTAACACTTATATCAAAAACGAAGCAAAAGCAAAACTTTGAAAATTTTAATCAAAATTCTAGACTATAGCATTTCTGATAAAAAACATTTGTGAGAAATCTATACACTGAAACATACATAGCACACCTAGAGCAATGCTTTAATCCAACATTCATAGTCTAAAATGTTTCACTAAGCAAGGAAAAATCTACAGAAAATTAATAAACCAATCAAAAAGTAGAAAAAGAAAAAAGCAAGAAAAGTTAAAGGAAGAAAACAATAAAAGTTTAAAAAGAATAAAGAAAGAATAAATGTGTCAAAGTTAATTAATTAATCCTTTAGAAATCAAATTACAAATGTTTAAAGTAGTTAAACTAATTGAGATTTTTAAAGTGTAAATAAACTTTAAATACAGAATATAAGACTAGAAAAGATATTTAATTATAGGAGAGTACAGTTTGCAAATATATTTGAAAATATAGATAAAAATTATTGTCCAGGTGTTGTGAAATTTGCCAATACTTCCTGAAACATTCTAAAGTTAAAGATTTCCAAAACCAGGCATGGTGACATATGCCTATAATTTCAGTATTTGACAACTACTCCTCCAATAGGGGACTAATATCTAGAATATACAGAAAACTCAAGAAACTCACTGCTAGGAAAACAAATAATGCAATCAAGAAATGGTTAAGTAGACACTTCACAAAAGAAGAAATTCAAATAGCCAATAAATGTATGAAAAAATGCTTAACATCATTATCAGAGATCTCACCTAACTTCAATTAGAATGGCAATCATTAAAAACACAAACAACAACAAATGCTGGCAAAGGTGTGGAGAAGTGGGAATTCTATTATTTGTGGGATTGCAAATTAATACAATCACTTTGGAAAACAATATGGGGGATCCTCAGAGGAATGGAAACAAACCTACCATAGGAGCCGGCTATGCCATTTCTGTGTATCTACTGAAAAGAATGAAAATCAAACTACCAAACTAATGCATGCATATCTATGCTCATGCCCACACAGTTCACAATTGCCAAACTATGGAACCAGCAAAAATGTCTATCAACAGATGAATGGATTACAAAACTATGCAATATGTACACAATGGAATTTTACTCAGCCATAAAGAAGAACAAAATCACATCATTTGCAGGAAAATGGATAGAACTGGAGAACATTGTGCTAAATGAGATTAGTTAGTCATAAAAAGTAAAACGTCAAATGTTCTCCCTAATATGTGGAAGCTAGGGAGTAAAGGAACCATAGGAGAAACTCTAGACAAAGAAGGAGATACTATAGATGAGCAAATAAGGGAACCTAACCGAGGAGGATAGGCAGGAAGAAGAAAGAAATTCCCTAATGTACATGATGCACATTCACAAACCTATCAAAGTCCATCACTAAGCCAAACATGAGAAGGAGGGAAGAGGGAGGGCATGGAGTGGGAAGTGGGGAAGGGTTAAATGAGTGATGTGTGTATATGCTTCTACTATCTTGTACCCCATTAAGATGCATGACTACAATTTATCAACAAAAGAAAAAAGAGAAAAAGAGAAAGAAAGGAAGAAAGAAAGAAAGAAAGAAAGAAAGAAAGAAAGAAAGAAAGAAAGAAAGAGAAAAAAGAAAATTAAGGGCATAAACTAGCATTTCAGAGGAAAAGAAATTAAATGGGAAACAAATATGGAGAAAGAGGCCCAGCCTCACTAGATTAAAAGTGTACAGAATAGTTGGGCATGGTGACACACATTTGGAATCCCAATACTTGGAAGGCTGAAACAGGAGGATTACACAGGTTCAAAGCCAGCCTCAGCTAGTTAGTGACACTCTCAGCAATTAGTGAGACCTTGTTTTCAAATAAAATATATAAAATATGTCCGGGAGTGTATCCCAGAGGTATAAAGCCCTTGGGTTCTACCCCCAGTACAATAAAAAATAGATGTACAGAATATTAATGACAAAATACCAATGTTCACTTTCAGATAGTTTAATAATATACGATTCCATTTAAAATGTTAGAAATAGTTCCCTGAATGTTTGCTAGAGAGCAGATGCTAATACCTCCTCTGTGGAGGATAACTTAGAAATATCTACTAAGATGCAGCACACACATTTCCCATTTGGACTGGAAATCCTTCATGGAAGAATTTTTCTTCCAACTATATTCACTTGAGTATGCAGAAACATATAAAAGAAGATCAATCATAGTGTTTTTACAGCACACACTTGTGCATGCACACAAATACTCACACAACAGAAGAAACAACCTAATTGTTTCTCAATAAAGAACTGGTTAAAGAAAGTAAGAAAGTAAAAATGCAAAACAGAATAATGTGCCAGCATTTAAAAACAAACAGGTCCCAATGCATTGATTAAAAAAGATAAAATGTCCAAGATATTCTGGTAAGTAATAAAGGTAAAGTACAGACTGGTGTGCATATAATTGTCCAATTTTTATAATCAAAGGGATATGGGATTAAATAAAGCTTAAAGACCCCCAGTAAAATGCCTTTAAATTTTTCATAAAAATTTTCCAAAGGCACATCAAAGTTAATAATTAATGTCTGTGGAGTGAGAATAGGAGTCAGGGAAAGTGATATTTTTTTTACTTTCCATCTGAAACTAATTATCTACTACTTAACCTTTTTATTATGTACATCATTTACATTTTTATAATTTCAAAAAATAATTTAAATAATAAAAATATTATTTCATTAACCTAGTTTCCAAAAAGTATGATCTCAAAATTTAAATCATGTTTTATTGCCCTAATCACTTGGGCTAATTTCTTTTTCCTTCCAAGCATTTTGAAACAAAAATAATTTACATCATCAGTGCAAATACAGGAAAGCTGAGAGGACTATAATTTAAATGTTTTGTGAAGTGAATTCTCAGTTGGTACGAAAAGTATTTCAAACATCACATTTGACAATAAAAGAATTTCAGTGAAACAGAAAACCTGCATTCAAATCCAGGCTTTATCTTCAACTTTCTACATCCATAAATGAGTGAAAACTTTAGTGATTTTTCTTCTCTTTATGACATTTACCATCAACCAAATACCCTAAAGGTCCCTGAGTCACATTTACACTTTGTAAAGCACACTGAGCCCTTTACAAAATGAATTAAGGTGTACCAGCTCTGTGTGGGCTTATTAATGCTCTTTCACCTGTGATAGATTCCCTGAAATGTGGTCCTTACTAGCCAGTCCTGCCCACCTCCACAATATAGCTACTTCCTGCTTCCCCTTTTTCTGGAAGTTCTAATAATACAGGTTTTATGTAGCCAAACTCCTACTGATTCTAATCAGTCCAGCCTTTGGTTTTAGTATCATGTTACTGATAATATTTCTCAGACATTGCTTTTTTTTCCAGGATAAAGCTATTTCTTCCATTTACTACTAGTAATGCTAAATTATGCCCCAGAGATACATTGCTAATAACGCCCCATTCTTCTTTCCCAAACATCTATAACACTTGCAACGCAATAGCAATTTTCACACAATAAAAAGTAAATACAAAGAATTCCACTCTTTCTTGGTTTGCAGAGAGCTTGGCTGAATAGGAGTTATTGTGAAATGGAGTCCCTCCAGGAAACAGCTTCAGTTTATAGCAAACATCCTCCTATAATCATGTATCTCTTTAACACCAAAATTACTCAAGAAATCCTGTGATAGAACTGAGCCACCTCTTCATAATGGTAAGGTAGATGTTTCATTTCATCAGAAGCTTATATTTTTAAATTGTCAATATGAGCTAGTAAATCCCAAAACATGGGTTGTTTTATTACCCTGATGGAGGTATTTGGATCCAAAGTGAAAATGTGCCCCCAACTTGATTTTCATATTTTCTTTGAAGAGTTGTTCTAAAATCCCACTGATTCACAGAGAAGTCTCTTTAATGAAACAGATGTGGATCAGTGGGAATTAGGCAGACATTCTGAGGCCTATTATCTGGAATAACTTTCTTCTAGGAAACATCACAACATTAATACTTCTATTCCAGGAAACTTTACCCCACAAATAAATCCTTTTAACTGCCTATGGAGGAGAACATTGTTATCAGTTGGTGAAACAAGAATAAAGGACTTGTCAGGAACCATAGGAAATCATGGCCACATCCTAATCAATTGAGGTAGGCAACTAAGACATGTAATGGGAAAAATGTAAATAAAAAGTATGAGTCTGCCAGGTGTGGTAGCGCACGCTTGTAATCCCAGCATTTGGGAGGCTGAGACTGGAGGATCACAGTTCCTGTACAGCCTCAAATACTAAGTGAGGCCCTTTGCAACTCAGTGAGACCCGGTTTTAAAATAAAGAATAAAAAAATAGGGCAGAGGGTGTAGCTCGGAGGTTGAATGCCCCTGGATTCCATTGCTAGACCCGCAAAAAAAAAAAAAAAAAAAAAAAAGTATTAGTCTATAAAGTGAGCCTACTGGGATTATTACACTGTGTTAAGAGCCTGAGGAGGAGATCCAAAATCTTCCCAGCTCCAATGGGCTGTGAATTTTTGGTTTACTGACAATGGAGGTATTTGGGGGATGTCGTGTTTGAATCATAAACCAGATGAAAGGGAAGAGCAAGAATGTCCTGAGAGTGACACGAAATGACACTGGCACTAGCAGTAAGGACCTGGGCGAGGATTGTGGCGAGGGAAGAGGAGGAAGCTTCCCAAAGGGAAAGTACAGCTTTCTAAAGGTATCCTCCACGTACTAGCCACTTCACAAGAACTTTCCATTTATTTTCTCACAATAGTCTTATATGGAGTTGAAACTGGAATAATGCCCTTTATACCAACAAGGAATCCAAAACTCAGAAAGGCTGACTGACATGTCATTAACCTGACCTGTTCTTGAGGTGGAAATGAAGTGGAATTTAAAAACAAAATTAACCCAGGGTTGTGATGCATGCCTGAAATCCTAGTGCTGAGACAGGAGGATCACAGGTTTGAGGCCAACCTGGGTAACTCAGTGTGACTCTATTTCCAAATAACAAATTAAAAAAGCTAAGGGTATAGCTCAGTGGCAAAGAATCCCCAGGTTCAATCCCAGTACTAAAAAACTACATAATTAAATAAAAGGTAAATAAATAAATAGTACATTTTTAAAGAGTAAGCTCAGCTTATCTCTTACAACTTTTTTATTTTTAATTTTTCATTGGTGCATTTTAGCCATACATCTTATTGGGATACCAGATGGTAGAGGCATACATGCACACAGCACTCATCCCTTCCCCAATTCCCACCCCATTCACTCCCCACTCTCTCCTTCTCATGTTTGGCTTAGTGATTGACTGTGATGTTTCTTAATGTACATCATTTACATTAGGGAACATCCCTCTTCCCCCCACCCATCCCCCTCAGTTAGCCATCCATTTCCCTATATATGACATTATTTTGTTCTTCTCTATGGCTGAGCTCTTACAACTTGTTGACCATATCCTATACTACCCAGAAACACTGTAACACTGTAGTTAAACAAACTGATGAGAGCTTAGCACGTTTGAAATAATGAATATTCGCCGGGCGTGGTGGCGCACGCTTGTAATCCCCGCGCTTGGGAGGCGGAGACAAGAGGATCGCGCAGGTTCGAAGCTAGCCGCGCGCTGGCTTAGGAGACCCTGTTTCCAAAATGAAAATGTAAAAATAGGTCTGGGAGTGTAGCCCCGAGGTAGAAGGGCTTCCAGGAACCCCAGTACCACCAAAAAAAAAGAAAGAAAAAAAAAGAAATAATGAATATTCATGTTCACTTCTTAAATTAATGCATGATTGCTGCATGTTTTCACTCTTGCCTATTTACATATTTTCTTCTCCAATTCTCCATATAGCTTTTATTTTATTTTATTTTATTTTATTTTATTTTATTTTATTTTTGGTGGTACTGGGGCTCCTGAAAGCCCTTCTATCTCTGGGCTACACTCCCAGACCCATTTTAATACTTTTTATATGTGGAAACAGGGTCTCTTAAGCCAGCGGGGCTGGCTTCGAACTGTGCAATCCTCTTGTCTCCGCCTCCCAAGCATGGGGATTACAAGCGTGCCCGCGCCCGGCTCCATATAGCTTTTAAAAGGGGATGTATGTTCTCTTATCTCCATCCCCAGTGAAAATCCACGGTTTGACCTACCTACAGTCTTCAGTGCTCCAGCCTATGCAGTAGTCAATACCTGAGCTCAGCTCCATCCATGACAGTCATCAGTCCACACAAAAGTCTCCTTTACCATCTTATCTTTTATCTAGCTTTCTGTCTCTATTCAGACACTGTTCCTAATCACATTCCTCTTTTTAATTCCCATATATGTGATACATTTTAGTTCACCTTCTTAATATTATTTTAAATAGAAGTATTTCCAGACTATATATATAATATATATTATATATCTATATATTATATAGAGAGATATTATTGGCATATTTTATGCTAACAAACATGTGATATGACTCTTATCTCATTTGTTTTATATCTTAACATGTTTAGACAACCTAATTAATTGCTTTTGATTAAAATACGCATTTTATCATACATATTTACACTTCTTATCTCCATATTTGATAGTTTGTTTTTATTTATTTACCCTTGTACAAGGAATTGAACCTATGGGCATTCTACCTCTGAGCTACACCCCCAGCCCTTTTTCTTTTGTGTTTTGAAGGAGGATTTCACTAGAGTGCTGAGAGTCTTGCTATGTTGGGGAAGCTGTTCTTGAAACCGTGATCCTTCTGTCTCAGCCTCCCACGTAGTGGGATTTCAAGTATAATCCAGCTCTAGAGTTTATTTTTATTACTTGAAATAACTGCAAACAACTAAAATAAAAACAGTATTTTCATATAGAAATTTAGGTTTTCATCTTATCTTGAAAAATGAGCAAGTTTGACAACTGTGAACCTTTATTCCCTCAAAGAAATCTTGGCTGGAATTGAAGGGAGGTAATATTGAACAGATACTCTCTGGATTGTCACAGTGCCTATTACCCCATATTAATCCCCAGACTTTACGCCTTGGTTTTATTTGCTGTATTATTTTCCTCCTGTTGCTGTAACAAATTAACACAATTTAGTGACTCAAAGAAACACAAATTGTTTATATCACAGTTTTGTAGGCCAGAAATCTGAAATACAATTCATTGGGTTAAAAAAGAACCAAAGAGTCAATAAAATAATAAAATACGACACCAGCATCCTTTGTAGGTGTCTTGGAGAGACTTCTTTTTAGTTTTCTTTCTTTTTGCCTTTCTCAGCTCCTTGAGCCTTCATGGATTTATTGGTTCTTGGCCCCTTTTGCAAAATCTTGAAGGGTGATGTTAAAGGGTTGCTATCTGCTATTTGTTTGTCACCAGCGGGTTCAGTCCTGTGGGGGGCAAGTCCACTAGCGGTCGGGGGCCTCAGAAAGATGGGTCAAAAGGCAGGCGACGTTCTGCAGATTCTAATCTGCAGCGGTTCTTTTCCCCTCTATGAATTCCTTAAGTTTTTAGTTACGACGCTTTGGAAAAGAACCTGGGGTGGACAAAGGCTTCTTGAGCCAATGACACTTTATTACAAAAACCCCAAGAAATTTATACACTTCACCAGTAAAGTTAAGAGAAAGGGGGGCGGTCTTTTAGCTGGCTGTTGGCCCTCGAAGAATTAACTTCTGTTTCTCTCCAAGGTCTTGCAGATAAGCAGCTCCAGGTGGCAGCCTCCCAAGATAGTCAAGGCTCGGGAACTTTTCCTGGGACTTTCCATCTTTTGGGCTCAGTTCATATAGCAAGTGTGGGGAGATGTGGTGATTCAGGTGGATGTGATGGAGTTTCTTCAGGTGTTGGCATCTTATCTTCTAAATCTGAAAGCTTAAGCATACTCACAACACAGTTTGGCAGACAAAATATCACAAATAACACCACAAGGTTCTTAGTTCTAATTGTCAGATGTATTTCCTTAACTGCTGAGCATTCTTCTTTAAACAACAAGCCTATTAAAAGAATCCACTTCCCTGTCACAAACTCTCTGCAGCCTGCTTCTAACTTTCTAATTTCTTTCTTTCCCAGTTGGGACTTTCTTATGATAAGCTCTTTTTCATGCAAAAATGCTTTTCTTATTCTTACGGTATTTCTTTTCCTTCATACATATATATTTAGAATGTCTGTCCTTTATTTTGTAATATTTATTTCTAATTATGCGGCCAGTTTTTTTTATCTCCTGGAATGCTCACACTGAGGTAAAAGTTAACAGTCTTTTTCTTTGGGTCTATTGTATTTGGGCAGCTAAGTTGTTTCTTTAAGGTCACACACAAAGTTTTTCTCTGTCTCTAGGCAGGATTTCAAGGGTGAATAATTATTTTGAACTGAGCTACTTTTGCCGGAGTGATAGATAGTGATGAAGGTCGGAGGCCATTTGTGATTGCTGCAGCTGGGGTGCTTATCACAGTACCTGAATTCTGGCCAGTTTCTCATTATTGTTGAGCAGAGCCAAGGACATTTAGACAAATTATTAGAGAGTTTATTTCCACGGACTCAGTTTCTTTTTATATTTCTAATTTCACATCACTGGAGCAATTCGTGTAGAGAGTTAAAAGGAATAATAGTGAAGGGTATCTAAAAGTGGGGGGTACTTTGGACAGAGACGACACCTCCTTCTCGGGGCGTTTTTGCCGAATAACTATGTGGAGTGGGGGTCTCAACACATAGATGCCGAGGCAGCAGGATGTCTTGGCATTTGTTGTTCTTTCTTGAAGGGCCCCTTTTCTGGCCTGCCTATGTTTTCTTAGCAGAGAACCACCCCACACTGTAACTTGTTGATGAGATTGCCTGGTGAGTGAGCCTGCTGCTATCCATTCCTGCTGCCTCCCTTTGCAGGCCCCGCACATAGAACCCAGGTACCACCGGGACACGTGACAACCTGGCCTCGCCTCCTGCCCTGCCTACCTAACATCATTTCAAGTCTCTGGACATCCCCAACCACTGTCTTCTTGAGCAAGCTCCCTGCAATCTATGATCAATCTAAACTCTCCTTGTCTTGGATCTTCTCCCTGACTGCAGAAACTCCCTAGAGGAAATCAAATAACCCTACAGATCTATTTTTCTATTGATTGTTTTAGTCTCTAACATCAACTGCACATAAGATAGCCAATGATCCTTGATTACCTAGACCTAACAGGGTTCCCAGGATGTGTGACTTAAAATCTACAGTGGTTTTTGGCCACTGGGAACAGTCTGGCTTTGTCCCAATAAGGCTCAAAATCCCTTTTCATGTCTCAGTTCAGCTCTCGTCTCCATCCCACACATTCACATCCCACTGCTGTCCTGCACGCCCTCGTGCACATGAATTTTTTTTTTTTTCATTTTACAGAGAACACAACGAACAGCAAGCTACTTCATTTACATTGAAAATAGCCAAGTCAGCAGAGGTGGTGCATGCCTGTTATTTCAGTATTTGGGAGGCTGAGACAAGAAGATCACTGGTTCAAGAACAGCCTTACAGATGTAGTGAGACTCTCAGCAATCTAGTAAGACCTTGTTTCAAAAGAAACTTGTTTTCTAAAAATGGCTAGGGGTGTAGATTCAATCCCCAGTGCCACAAAAAAGAAATTTAAAGTAGCCCATATAACAAGGGGACATCAACTAGAAAAGACCAGAGGCTCCCTCTGATGAACCTGCAAAATGTAAAACTGAGCCGAATGCATTCACTCCCACCTAGGAAATGGCACTTTAGCTTATGGGAACAGGGAGAGAAATTTTATTTTGTGAACAGGGAGAGAAATTTTATTTTGTTAGCATACTGACTCTGAGGGGTGAGCTCTCATTAATCACATTCTCAAAGACTGATATTAGGTATCAGGAAGATAATATACTCATTTATGTGAGGCACAACCATCAGGCAGAAACACTCGTGTCAGCATGCCAAGGCATTCTCTTCTTGTAAACAAGTGACAGGAAGAACTGAACTATCAACAGAGGACCATTTATTCAAGTTTCACTTTAAAGCATAGCTGTGAGCAGAGCAGGAATCTGATCCATTAGTCTGGTGCAGTATCCTTGAATAAATAGATAAGTGAAAAGCTACATGATCAGAACATCACCCCTGTGAGTGTTGACCAGAACAACAACAAAAACTAAAAAATACAGAAAATCTTGGAAAGCATCCTCCAGCAAAAGTCATGTGAGACACTACCTCACACCAGAGGTTGTTTTCACCTAGAGAATCATGAAATGCGCAATTCCAAAGAGCTGTCATTCATACATTAGCAAGGAGTCCAAATGGCCATTTATCACAACCCTAGTAGCACAATAGAAATGCTATTTTTCTTAGTTTTTGCATTCACGAAATATACTGGAGACTGTCCTATTTTAATACTAAAGAATTACATCATTTTTTCTTTAGGGAAAAATCCCTTGCTTTATGCCCCTTAGATTGTTTGCATTTACAGCTAAGAGAGCCAGGAATTTCTTAATCTAATCTTCCCTTGTCTTTTTTGGGAATCCTGCTCCATTAATTAATCTTTCTGTCCTACATTTTGTTTCTCTACTTCACCGCCACCTTCCCCAGGGCCTGAATGTGACACTCAAGTTTTTCCCTCAATCATTTAAGCCTTTTTCTCACTCACATATATTTCCCCTTTCTTTCACAATCTTGACTTCAAGAATAATGGTCTTCTTGAAAATATTCCTTCTCTCCACTCATTCTCTATTCCATTCATTGAAGTTATGTCCCTGTCACCAACATTACACTGATGCTTAGCTGCATACAGTCACAAATGTCTCATTACTTCCAAAACAAGCTAGTTTTAAGACCCTTCTCACCTGGCCTCCCTATCAGTAGTTCCCCACTTGGTACTTCTCGCCCTCCTCAGCTTCCCTGAAACTGCTCACTCCTGGATTTTCTTCTCCTTTCTTCTTTGTCCTTAACATCTTTGTTCTCATCCTCTTCCCTGCTGATATAATCCACAGCTCTGCCTTTGGCCTTCTCCCCTTACTCTACCCTACATTAAATCATCTCAAGCATTCAGCATTTATCTACGTGTGACTGTGTCAATATCCACATTTAGAGCCAAGGCCTCTCTGGGTTTCAAGCTCTGCAACCTACCACCTTCGTGACACTTTGTTTGGCCTACCCACAGGTACCAAGAACTTGAATCACACTTAGTGCTGTGTGCCTGTGTGAGTGTATCACACTGAACCTCTAACTGAGGGGGGGGGGTAGAGCGAAACACTCTAAAGCATATGATGTACTTAAACATATCAAAGTCAATCACTGAGCCAAACATAAGTAGGAGGGAGGCGAAGGGAATGGGGTGGGAATTGGGTAAGGGCTAATTGGGTGGTGTGTGCATGTATGTCTCCACCATCTTTTATCCCATTAAGATGTATGACTACAATGAACCAATAAATTTTTTTTTAAAACTCAGCATGCCATATCTGTTCTTCCTCTTTCATCTTTACCTTCTATAAATTTTTAGAGACCTATGAGATCCTCAATGGTAGCAAATATATCTTTCTTCACTCTGGTCACTTCCTTTTTTCAGCCTCCAGTAGTCTGCTGAGATGTTAAATAGCTTTGTAAAACAGGGCCTAAGACAATGCCAACGTGAGAACTGTCACAGTCCTTTCCTGAAGCACTCCAGGAGTTCAGGTGGCCCTTGTCTGCTCATTCTTTCTATGCCCTCATCAGAGCAATTGACCAGACAGGTCTTAAATATCTTAGTGTGAGTCAGAAAGAAGCCCACCAAGGTATTTAAACCAATACAGAAATATTAAAGTATCTAGAATAAGGTGAGTCTCAGGCATACATATACCAGTTGTTTCCTTAGAAGGAAGGAGAGGAGACTTATAGCAAATAAGGGAATCGTGACCCTTTTTTACTCTCTATGATATAAACATATTAAGGCTAATGACAATTCTTCTTAAAATTTGGCATCTTGTCTTATGTTGCCTATTGAATGTGTCCCCCCCCCTTTATACATTGTTGTGTCAGCCCAACCTCCCATTTGATCATCCTACTACATTATCATACCATTTGATGAAAAATTATATTCCAGTGAATCAATCTTAGGAAAATAATCCAAAATACCAAGAAGTTGATTCACAAATATTTCCATGGGTATAGCTCTAATAAAATATTAAAAATTATTAACACTATTGGAATTGCTAGGTAAATTATGGAAATCCCACTCAATAAAACTCACATATCCATTCATAATTTGAGTTATTCTAAGAGTATTCCTAGGTTATAAAATATGTCCAAACTGAACATACATACAACTTTGTACAAAAAAAGTCCTACATAGAAAAGTAAATAAATGTTAATAGCATTCTTCATAGAATGATATTTTTGTCCCTTACTTTTTCCAACTTGTATTTTCTATGATAAGCATTTGTTACCTTCATAATCAGAAATATAAAGCAACTTTTTAATAGAATGCTCATAAACTCCCACCCCAAACAATGAAATAGATTTATCTTCACAGTGGACTTAAGATTACTCTCTTTGAACCAAAGCCCATGCTGGAAGAGACAGAAGCTTCTAGACTGAGCCATCTTTCATCTTTTTCCAAATAAAAAAGTAAACTGGTCACTTAGTATTTTAAGAATATGCACAAATAAACCCAACAGCTGGTGATGAGACATTGAGCTTTCATCTCACTGCCCAGGAAGGATGTTTGAAAAATAATTAAAGAGTACCAAAAGCTGAATAATGATATAATATTTTCTTAATCATACAAGGCAGTTCTCTAAAGTAAGGAAGAACACTGAAATTTTTATTTTTAATCAATGTGTCGGGTAAGGAAGCACAGCTCCAAAGAGGCTTATCTTGAGGCTTCTGCAATTAACCTACCCATGTTTACCACTTTGCAGAATTAGTTCACCTGCCAAACTCAATCTGCTGGGACTCTCCTAACTTTTTAAATGTGAACTTTAGCAATCCTGAAAACCAGTCTATTGGGCAGTCTGTCAAGATATAACTGCTACTGTCTGTTACATTCTGTCCTTCCTAATGGAGTTGCTGGGGACTACTTCAGGTTTTTAACATTTTTCAATTGCTATGTTGATTCTTTTTTCTCTTTATGTCCATTATATATACCACTGGCATCTCATGACAAAAATGCTAAACTTTATAACTGGAACTTTACCACTATAGTAGGTAGCTTCCTTAGGTTATTAGCAAATGTCACTAATGCAATTGAATAGCAAGTATCAAAAGAGAATGTCTGTCTTTAGACCTTCTTGATAATCTGAAATAGTAATTATATGCATTAGTGATGCTTTCTGACAATGAAGCTCTTAATTAAAAAAAAATCTGAGGTGACCTTTTCTACAATTTCATAGCAAAAATGGAAGGAACCTAAAATTAGACTATCAGGACCATGTTATCATCATCCATCTTCTTTCAATCTGAAACAGTGGGAAATGTAAAAGGGAAAGTTTCAAAGTTCTTTAATTGGAACTAATTCCTATCGACCTGTAGCAACTTTGGCAAAGCTCAAAATAACAGATAATAGGATGATTAATGCTTTAATCCCCTAACAAAAGAATGTTGAGCCTGTTACTATTGCTCATTCTCTCCCCAGACTTCATTTAATTTTGTTTTCCTTGACTCACAAAAGTTGCCTTAGATGGAAGAATCGTGTCTAGCCCAACAATGTGCTTCCTACATACATCAAGAGGAAATATGATTCAGAAATAAAACTGGAAAGACAGGGCATCTGTTAGAATCTGAGAAGTGCTCTTTTTACGTTTTGTGGTGCAATGATATTTAATATGTATCAAAGGCCTACGTTACTCAGTGAGATACATTGAGAATATATAAATCACTGCCTCTGAGGGTATTTTCTGCTTCTGTAATACTTAGCATCCAAGTGCATTTGTGCATTTATTACATGCCTACAGTATGAAGGTTTAGAAGAGATGTATAAGATGTCCTTGCCCTTACAGAGCTTTTCATTTCAAGTTGAGACACAGAACCATTTAACATTCACCTATAAGAGATTAGTAAGAATAACTGAGACTATCCTGAGTGGTGTGGGGTAGTCAATATGATAAGAATTCAGAGAAGAAAAAAATTTAGCAGATTCTGAAGTGGCAAAAAAAAAAGCTGTCCAGAAACTGTTAAATATGATACCCTCAAATGAAAGGTCAAATTTTAATGAGTGGAAGAAGGTATACATGCTGGTCCCTTGTAAGATCCACCCCCTACCTCTTTTCTAGCTTTGCTTATTTTCCAGGTATATCTTAAATGTAAAAGATACTTTTTTTTTTGCATGTGTGGTGCTGGGAGTTGAACCCAGGGCCATTCTACCCCTGAGCTACACCCCCACAGCACTATTTTTTATTCTTTATTTTTGAAACAGGGCCTCACTAAGTAGCTGAAGCTGGCCATGAACCCCGATCCTCCTGTCTCAGCCTTCCAAGTACTGGGATTACAAGTGTGTGTCATCATGTCCACCTTACAAAAGATATTTAATTTTTGTTACAAAGGAGACCTCAACAAGGAAAACAAATGGATGAGAACATCTTCTGAATAATCAGAGTCTTCACCCTGCTTTCCTTCCTCTATGATGCAGAATTTGAGGAATTGACCAGGATAGCAGAGGGAAAAAAATGGGTATATATCCCAAGCAGATTCTAAAGAAGCATATCTGTCCCCAGTGGATGGAAAAAATGCCTATCTTTCTTTTTAATGTCTAAGTCTTTGCAATCAGCTTCATAAGTTTACATACCCTGCTCTCCCACACTTCCTGAGGCAAGCACCTGCTGTGTGCACTGCCTCATTTATATGAGACAGATGACGGGCAAGCCAGCAGAGATTTACTAGTAGACATTACAGAAAACCCTTTCCATAGGTTCTCAGCAGCCAGAGGCTGCATTGAAGCTGAAAACATAATCTAAACCACATATAATATTTAATTTTTTCAAATCTGCATCACCTCTTTGTACCATTACAGAAAATAATATCTTTGGGTATGCTTTGGGTGCATTTTGAGTTTAAGATCTCCTGTACTTAATGCCTTTGCATCTCTGACTTAATCCAATGCTTTAGGTGAAAAAAATGGATGTCTGGCTGCAGTCCTTCTGATTCATTCTCTCCCTATTGAGTCCTCAGCATGGACATGGTGGGACTTTCCATCCCACATCCTGTCTCTGTTTCCTCAGCAGTAAACTTAGAATAATCCATTATTTTCAAGGCATTCTTTTTCAGATACCAAGGCACTTGATTCTTTCAGACTATCAGGGATGGAGGGTGGAATTTTACACACAAAATATGGAATCCTTGAAATTCAATTTTTCTTTCCTTTGCTCTTTAGAAACTGCATGTGGCATATTACTTTCTCTATTTTTGCTGAGAAGTCAAGCAAATGAACTATGAAGTTCAGAAAGCACTCCCCTCAAATGGGGTCTCCCTGGATAAATTTTTATTAGAAAAATGAATATTTCACCATCTCTTTTTGAATAATAAAAGATTCTTCTCTAATTTCCATTATCATGGCTGATAGTTCTAGCACATCTTCTAATTCTCTACATTACCAAATTTTGTCCTGAGCTGTTTCCTAGACTGGCCTGAAATTACCTGTGTAATAATACCAAAATCATCTTCCAGAGTGCTAAGGAAGCCAGAGATGGTGCCGCCAGCATTTGCTGAGTAAGAAAAGTTGCTTCTGCTTCATTACAAATTTAATCAATAAAAAACAAAAAGAGAAGTCAGCAGATTGTCATTGAAATTAGACTTTCAATCAATGCTACCTCTCCACCATAGTTAATAGTTTAAAAGCATTTTGACCTATGGTTCCTCTAATCCTTCCAATGAATGCGTGGACTGGTAAAGACAGGAATCAGGAAAGAAAGCTCCCCAAGCTATGTGCTTAGTCCTTTCAGCAGATCTGGAGTGCTCAGTTCCTAATCTACTTCTGCTGCCACCACACCCTGCTGCCTGATAAAAGAACCAAGGACATGGATGGCCACTGAAGCATTACACAAGAAGCACAGATGTAGCAAGTCAGGGGTTCATCCTGAACAGCCCCTTGTCATATTGGTGACACACTGGCCTGATGCCCAGTATCAAGGCCAAACTTAGTAAACTGTGGAAACATACTGTGACATGACATCACTGGTCCTGTCTCTAGGTCTAGATGGCATCTGAGATGCCAACTCATCACACAAATGGTATATTAAATTCATCTTTTTATTTGCTCTTTTTTATATCTCATTGGTAAAGGGATATTGCAGGCCTCAAGCAAGTATTTGGAATTTATGAAGCATACTTTGTGACCTGTACACCTGAACACATCCTCATGAGAGGTCCAAGTGTGCAGCAGAGTAAGTAAAGTTCAGTGAGTTACCCAAGGTCATCCTTATGCCAGAAAATAATTATAATTACTATTAGTAATAGCCTCTCCTCTCATGGACTTCATTCATACATTTAAAAGTGTTTTTTACTTGGAAAAAAAAACATTTCACAAAGGACAGAAAGATAATTAATTATTTTTTTTGGTGGTGGTACTGGGGTTCCTGGAAGCCCTTCTACCTTTGGGATACATTCCCACGGGCTACACTCTCAGACCTATTTTTTAACTTTTTTATGTGGAAACAGGGTCTCTTAAGCCAGCGAGGCAGGCTCCGAACCAGCGCGATTCTCCTGTCTCCGCGCCCCAAGCGCGGGGATTACAAACGTGTGCCACCATGCCCGGCCAGATAATTGATTTTTTATTAAGAAAATAGAGAATATTTTGAGATTATAAGATATTTGTGACCATTTAACTACCTTTTCCTAACAATATCTTTGAGAAGGGAATTGGTATCTTCAGTCTCACTTTACGAAGTAGTAACTGAGACAGACTTCCAAATTGATGAACAGGGTGGAGGATTTCAAAATGGCGACCGAGAGACACAGCACTTCTCAGTAGCTGAAACAAACAAAGTTCAACTACTTAGAAAGCAGTGTATTAATCAACAAAATAAATACATCCCAGGAACCAAAACAGATCCAGGTACCTCAGCGGAACCCTGAACTCGAAGAAGAAGAAGAAGAAGAAGAAGAACAAAGATTGGACAGCAGACCTGCTGCAGATAAAATCGGGACGCCTGCCGGCGGGCTGCCTGAACGGCTGCCTGCCAACCCAAACAGCACTCCCAAGCCCTGACTGAAATCACCACGGCAAGATAATCCAAGACTGAAAATGAACATAGAGCCTCATCTTAAGCAGCGAGCAGCACCCACGTCAGAATTCTGTGTGCCCACCAGCAACTGGATCACAACAGCACAGAGACTCCCACGGACATGGACGCCTGGACCAAGGAAGCCAGGTACCTGAGTGCATCCAGGGAAAGTGCGGGTCCTAGTGTGCGCCCCAGTCCCAGCCCCAGCACTGGCCTGGGGCATCTGTCCCACGCCTCAGAACCCAGCACTGTCTTCGCGCACCCTGCCTGCGCCCCAGACCCCTGCTAGTAGTCAGTGCCTACGCCACAGCCACCCCTTAATTGGAGCTTACCTTCTGTGTCTAGCCCCCGTCCCCCACTGGAGCCCAGGCATCCACCTTGCCGGAGGCCTGCCTGCCAGGCGGTGAAAGCTCTATGCGCCCATGAAATTTCCTCGGGACCCCCAGCTTCTACGTCCCACGGGAGGCAGAGATCATTGCTGGACACTACACAGCGCCTGTGCACCCGGACCCTTGTGCACCTATCCCGTGCCCCTGGCCCACCGCTGGGAGTTCCCGCCCGCCCGGTAGCCTGATGCTTAGCCCAATGCACCTTGGAAGAGCATAGCAGCAGACACGAGGCAGCTGCACCCACTCACACCTGGATACAGTAATAGCAGTGCACCCAGCCTGCACTCTCGGAATAGACAGAGTTTTGGCGGTATGTGTGGGCATCCAGGAGCCAGCATTCCTTTGCCCAGGGTACATCCTGGGACCACACCAGCTAGCCTAGTTGGAATTTCCAGAGACACAGGAAAATCCATTGAGACACAATATCTGCACAGGACCTCAGGGGGAGGTTCCAAGTCCACTTTGGACATCCTCCACTCCTGCTGTAGGGAAGCACAGGCTGGAGACTAGGGTGGTGAGTGCAGAGGTGCTGACTACAGGTTGGAATTTTGCAGAACCTGGGAATTGTACAGAATCTAATAGCAGTGAAACCAGACAGCCTGACACATAAACCCAAAGCAGTTAAAGGAAAGAAAGGTGTCCAAACACCCAGAGTGACCTAAGAAGATAAAAATAGAGTACAAAGAAAACTAAGAGACATTGGATTATATTCTGAAAGCTACCAAAGCAATCAGATATGCAAATATAATATTATATGGACCTGACCCCATATTCGTAAATAAGTAGGACTGTAGGAACTACAGAATACACATTCTTCTCAGCAGCCCATGGAACCTACTCCAAAATAGACCACATCCTGGGACACAAGGAAAATACCAGTAAATTCAAAAGATGTAATATAATTCCTTGCATCTTTTCAGACCACAAGGGAATAAAAGTAGAAATCAACAACAGGAAACTCAAAAGAAGGTATTCAAATTCATGGAGAATGAATGATACACTATTGAATGATGAATGGGTAAGAGCAGAAATTTGGGAAGAAATAAAGAAATTTATGGAAACAAATGAAAACAGAGATACAACCAACCAAAATCTATGGGAAACCATGAAGGAAGTATTAAGAGGAAAGTTTATTGCATTGAATGCCCACATAAGAAGGACAGAGAACCACCAAGTAAAGAACCTAATGACACAACTCAAGGACCTAGAAATTCTGCAACAGTCTATTCCCAAAGCCAGCAGAAGGCAAGAAAACATTAAAATTAGAGCAGAAATAAATGAAATAGAGAACAAAAAAAAAACAATTCAAAGAATCAATAAAACAAAAGGTTGGTTCTTTGAAAAGATTAATAGAATTGATAAACCCCTAGCCAACCTAACCAAAAGAAAAAGAGAATCACTCAAATTATCAATATTAGAAATGAAAAAGGAGATATCATCACAGATAGTAAAGAAATTCAAAAGATTATCAGAAACTACTTTAAAAATTTATACTCCAATAGACTTGAAAACATGGAAGAAATCGATAGATTTCTAAGCACAGTTAACCTTCCTACACTCAGCCAAGAGGATATATCAAGCCTAAACCAACCATTAACAACCAAAGAAATAGAAACGGCAATAAAAATTCGTCCACCAAAGAAAAGCCCAGGCCAGATGGGTTTCCAGCTGAATTCTACAAAACCTTCAGTGAACAACTAATACCAATACTTCTTAACTTGTTCCGGGAAATTGAAAGAGATGGAACTCTCCCAAATTCCTTCTATGAGGCCAGTATCACATTAATCCCCAAACCAAATAAAGATATCTCAAGAAAGGAAAACTACAGACCAATATCCTTAATGAACATAGATGCAAAAATTCTAAAAAAAATACTAGCTTTACGCATTCAAAACTATATCAAGAGAATAATACACCATGACCAAGTCGGTTTCATCCCAGAAAAACAAGGCTGGTTCAACATACACAAATCAATACATGTTATTCACCACATAAATAGAACCAAGAACAAAAACCACATCATCATAGCAATAGATGCTGAAAAAGCATTCGACAAAATCCAACACCCATTTATGTTAAAAACACTACAAAAAATTGGGATAGAAGGAAAGTACTTAACATCATTAAGGCAATATACTGTAAACCCAAAGCCAACATTATATTGAATGGGGAAAAACTGCAAGAATTTCTGCTAAAGTCAGGAACAAGACAAGGATGCCCACTATCACCACTCCTTTTCAATATAGTCCTTGAGACTCTTGCTGCAGCAATCAGACAAGAGAAGGAAATCAAAGGAATTCACATAGGAAGAGAGGAATTAAAATTATCCTTATTCACAGATGACATGATCCTTTATCTGGAAGACCCAAGGAACTCAACCAAAAGACTTCTGGAGCTGACTGACAAATTCAGCAAAGTCGCAGGTTACAAAATCAACCTAAAGAAATCAGTGGCTTTTCTTTATGCCAACAATGAATCCACAATTAAAGAAACAAAAAAACAAATTCCATTCACTATAACCTCAAAACCAATTAAATACCTAGGAATAAATCTAACCCAAGATGTAAAAGACCTCTACAACAAAAACTATAAAACATTAAAGAAAGAAATTGAAGAAGACCTTGGAAGATGGAAAGATCTCCCGCGCTCATGGATAGGCAGAATAAATATCATAAAAATGGCCATTCTGCCAAAACTGATCTATAGGTTCAATGCAGTTCCCATTAAAATACCAGCGACATTCTTCAGAGACCTAGAAAAATCAATCAGGAACTTTATATGGAGAAAGAAAAGACCCAGAATATCCAAAGCAAATCTCAACAATAAGAAACATGCAGGAGGTATTACAATCCCAGACTTCAAACTATACTATAGAGCAATAGTAGTAAAAACAGCATGGTACTGGCACAATAACAGATATACTGACCAGTGGATTAGAATAGAAGCTACAGAAACAAACCCACATATCTTTAGTCAATTAATCTTTGATAAAGGGGCCAAACACATACACTGGAGAAAAGACAGCCTTTTCAACAAGTGGTGCTGGGAGAACTGGCTAACCATTTGTAAAAAGATGAATCTAAACCCCTATATCTCACCAAACACAGGAATCAACTCAAGATGGATCAAAGACTTAGAAATTACACCTGAGACTGTGAAGTTAGTAGAGGAGCGCATAGATTCAACACTACAACATATTGGCACAGGCAGTAACTTTCTCAACAAAACTTCCAATGCTCAGAAAATTAAAGCAAGAATAAACAAGTGGGATAGCATCAAACTAAAAAGTTTCTTCTCATCAAAGGAAACTATCAATAACCTAAAGAGGAAGCCTACAGAATGGGAAAGGATCTTTACCAGCCACCATTTGGATAGGGGGTTAATATCCAGAATATACAAAGAGCTCAAAAGACTCTACACTAGCAAAACAAACAACCCAATCAAGAAATGGGCAAATGAAAGCAGACTTTCAGGAAGATGGCGACCGAGAAAAGTGGAGCTTAAGAGCCCCACTAACAACCAATCTCCATTACCACAAAATCAGCACCTTTCATAGCCAGAAAACACCATCACCAGAGAAACAAAAAAATTACCAGGCTCCAGAGAGAAAGCGGTCTGAGAACAGAGCTCAGAGCCACAGAGGAGATACACCGGGCTCACACCCGAGGCCACGGCAGCAGCGCCATACTGCCGGAGGCAGCTGCGACTTCACTGGACGGCTACAGCAAGCCGAGGCGAGCCGCTGCGGAACAGCCAGGCGGGATTTCTCGCCTCAGGTAAAATCTAAAGCTCCCAGTGGCTGAGCTCAGCACACGCTGCAGGAATTCAGAGTGGAAATCAAAACCAAGAAGAAATACTCCAGCCTCACGGCCGAGGGCATAGCAGCGGCGCCATATTGCCACCGGCGGCAGCAGCAGCAAAATTCACCGAGCCCAGTACAGCTACATCTGCGTACTCAAGAACAGTGAGTCAGATTGCGGGCCAAAGAGGATAAATCCCAGTACTGTACTCCCTGGGACTTGACCCAGTGGGGGAGGGAGGTGGCAGAGATATCACACCATAGGAGAACGTGCAACCTGGCACCCCCCACAGTCTAAAGCAGCCTCTATCCACTCTCTGGGTCGGAGACTCTGTGATACAACCCAGTAAAGGAGTAGTGGGGTCTGAGATACTACTGACTCGAGATCCAGAACACCTTAAGTGAAGTCATAGTGACCCAAGGGAAGAACCCAGAAAAGGCACAAACTTCCGAAATCATGGGAAAGAGGAATAATACTGGAGCAATGAATGCCCACAACCCCACAACATCAGAACCGATAAAACAGAAAATCAGAGATTTCTAGAAGATCAAATCAGGAAAATAACTGTAGAAATAATAGAGGTGCTTCGATAAGAACTCAGAGAGAGCCAAAAAGAGATAAAAGATGCAATTAATGAAGTAAAGGCCTCAATTCAAAGCACAAACAACTGATTAGACCACATGGAGAACAGAATCTCGCTCTTAGAAGATGATCATTCCAAAAATGAATGCATAGTTTCTAATCTAGAAAAAAATATCCGACAGCAGGAATCTGATATTGAAGAAATATGGGCCCATTTTAAGAGAGCTAACCTAAGAATAATTGGAATAGAGGAGGGAAAAGAAAGTGAAACCAAAGGGATCAACAATCTCTTCAAGGAAGTAATAGCAGAAAATTTTCCAAACATAGAGCAAGAGGTTGATACACAGGTCCAGGAAACGTATAGAACTCCCTTTAGACAGGATCAGAGAAGAGGATCCCCACGCCACATAATTTTCAAAATGACCAATGTGGAAGCCAAGCAGAGAATCTTAAAGGCAACAAAAACAAAGGGCCAAGTGACATTCAGAGGCAAACCGATTAGAATCACTCCAGACTTCCCAAACCAAGTCATGAGAGCCAGAAGGGCTTGGAGTAACATATTCCAAACTCTGAAAGAAAACAACTTCCAGCCAAAAATTTCCTACCCAGAAAAACTTTCTATCAAATTAGATGGAGAAATAAGAAGCTTCCATGACAAACAGAAACTGAAGGAATTTATGTCTTCAAAACCAGCACTAGAGAAAATACTCAAAGAGATTAACTACAAAGAAGAAATAGGTAACACACACCAGAACCAGAGAAACAAGAGTTTCCATCCAACAGACAATTAAGATTGGTTATCTGTGGAGATTCATTACTTATGTTAGTCTTTTACCTATCTCTAAATGGTATTGTTTGCCTTTATTGTTGTTAATTTTTAGGATTTATAGTTGGAATATTAATATACCTTCAGATATAGCATTTGGAAATATTTTATCCCATTCTATTAGTAACTGTTAACTCTGTTTACATTGTCTTTGGATATACAATATTTTTTTTATTTTTTAGGGAGTTTGTATACTCTTCTGTTGCCTGTGCCATTGAAATCATATCCAAGAAATCACTGCCAATTTCAATGTTGTGAGGTTTTATGACCCAGATTTTCTCCTAAAAGTTTATAGTCTTAAGATTTATATTTAGGTCTTTTATCTATTTTGAGTTAATATTTGTATATGGGATTAGGTAAGGGTCCAACTTTATTCTTTTCCATGTAATTATTATGTTTCAACAATATTTAGTTAAAAGATTATTATTTCCACCACCAAATGTTCGTGGAAACCTTGTCAAAAATAACTTGACAATATAGGGAAGAATTTAGCTCTAGGCTTTTATTTAACTCCAATGGTTTATATATCTGCCTTTAGAATAGTACTATACTGTTTCAATTATTGTAGCTTTATATGGTTTGAAATTAGAAAATATATATCTTCTAGCTTTGCTCTTTTTCAAGATCGTTTTGGGTATCTAGAGTCCATATTCCATATTAGGATAGATTTTTTTTTCTGAAAAATAAATATATAAATATATGATAGTTTTACCTAAAAAAATAGAAAAAAAATATTCTCTGGTAAGAAAGAAAGTAAAAAGAAATATTGAAATGTTATCTTTAAGTCATCAAAAGCTTGGTATCAGACAAATGAAACTATTATGTGATATTATCATTTTTAATTTTGGATAAATTGCTATAATACTAGATGTCAACCACTAAGCCAAGCATGGGAGGGAGGGATGGGGAGAGAATGGGGTGGGGATCGGGTGGGGGCTGACTGGGCGATGTGTGCATGTATGTCTACAAAAGTTTTTTGTATCCCACTATGATGTATGAATACAGTGCACCAATAAAAAATAAAAAAATAAAAAATAAAAAAAAAGAAATGGGCAAATGAACTAAATAGACACTTCACAAAAGAAGAGATACAAAGGGCCAATAGATACATGAAAAGATGTTCTTCATCACTGGCCATCAGGGAGATGCAAATCAAAACTACACTGAGATTCCATCTAACCCCAGTCAGAGTGGCAAACATAAAGAAATCAAACAACAACAAGTGCTGGCGAGGATGTGGGGAAAGAGGAACTCTTTTACACTGTTGATGGGAATGCAAACTAGTTCAGCCACTATGGAGATCTGTGTGGAGATTCCTAAGAAAGGTGGGAATAGATCCACCATATGATCCAGCTATACCACTCCTGGGTATCTTGAATTCAGAGAATAGAGCAACGTATGCATACCCATGTTCATAGCAGCACAATTTGTAATAGCCAAAATATGGAACCAACGCAGATCTCCATCAACAGATGAATGGATAGCAAAACTGTGGGAAATACACACAATGGAATTCTATTCAGCCATAAAGAAGAACAAAATTATATCATTTGCAAGAAGATGGAAAGCCCTGGAGAACATTATGTTAAGTGAGATCAGTCAAGCACAGAAGGAGAAGGTACATATGTTTCGTCTAATATGCCCAATATAGGAAACAAAATGGATACCAGTGGGACTCCAGATAATAGAGGGGAAATATCAGCAAAGCTCGAATAGAAAGATAGGAGAGAAGGAAGGCTGATCTTTATTAATGATGGTCTACATCTGACATGCGTAAAATTATGAACATGACATGGTTAACCTGGTCAACCATTGGTGGGAGGGGGGAAGGGAAAATGGGGGCGGGGGGAGAGGGCACCAAATATAGTTTAAATGTATACTATTTATGTTCAATAAAAAATTGTTAAAAAAAACAAATTGATGAACAAGACAGAAAATGATCAACCTGATAAAAAATTAAATAATATAGGATAAAGTGAAGCCTATATGAGTTTAAATGCACTTTGAGGTTTTTTTCTGATATTACATGTTTCCTTTCTTTGTGAAAGTGTCATTTCTCAAATCTAAGCCAAAGATCTGATTAATTCTAAAGAAGAGGAGGGGAATTATATGAGTCACAGAGCAATATTCTCCAACTCAAAATCCTCTTTAATTATACAGAAAATGAAGCGCTTTGTCTTTCTAGTTTTTTTTCATTTGAATAAAAATAAAATCCCACTGAATAATTCTATTCTTTCCCCATTGTGTTTATATTCATTTGTCATTTTGATGATTGGAAGAACATTATTTCTTTCTTTCTCCAATTTGATCCTGGACTGGAAACTCATGTGCTAATGAAAAAAGAAAGTTCGAAACATAGATAATGTATTCTTGTTGGGTGTAGCATTTAAGCTTATAGCTTCAAATATGAAAATATTGCTCTTATATTCACTCAAACAATACTTTCTTTATAAACAAGTACCAGGAATATTACCAAGTTCTTTTTTATGTGAATATTTTGGTTGAAAAGCAGAAAAAATGTCAGTGGTGGTAAGAGAAAGAATTAACCTCTTGAAAAATCTGTCACTAAAAGTAATAAAATAGTCATTGTTCAGGCAGCTAAATAAGAGTATATAAAATACATAAAGCACATAAAAGAACCAGTCTGACTCAGTCAGTGATCGTTTGCAATATGTCTCCTTTCTTCTCCTATTTCCTTAAGCTTGAAAAATTACCTTTTTGCTGTCAGTAGATCTGTAATGTAATTGCTACTTATTAAAAACACTTGGCTGAAAACTAAATCACAGAAATCATCCTTGAGCCTAGTAAGAATATGAAGGCCCATGCAAGGATGAGAGGCACAGATGTTATAGAATTACTTGCAGGTAGAGCCTGGAACAATCCCAGCACATTTCCAAGTGCCATTTAAAAGGGCAGAATAATTCAAATAATCCTTTGTTTATACATGATGTTATCTGTATCGATGGAAATATTATCTATAGGGAGGAAGAGAGCCAGGAAGGACCCAGAGGGAACCACACAGTGAATGCTGTGTACATGTATGTTTTTGTCACTCTAAACCTCATTATGTTTAATTTCACTGCAACAATAAAAAAATTAAAATTACAAAAAGGGCAGAAGCACAAATGCCCAGACTGCTGAGGAAGAGAAAGAATAAGCAATCCTCCCTCCTGTTCAGTACTTCCTATATAAACCAACATACAACCCCGCAACAGGAAACTTTCTAAACCACCACTTTGAACAAATTACCCCTGTTCCAAAGCCACCTGCAACTCCCTATTATCAGTATAATAAAATTCTAGGCTTTGATGTAAATACCCCCATGAGAACCATACCCTTGGAAGTTCTTTTCTCCTGGCTCTCTTCTCTGTCCTCTTGTTTCTTGCACCCCCCATACATTAGTCCAGTTTGTGCCAACTGCCTCAATGGTTCCTTTCTATTCACTACATTTCTTTCTTGATTCAGCACATGTTCCAGTTTCTCCATGAAGTCTTCCTCAGTCACCACCCCACAGCCATCTCACTTCTCTCTAAATACTACTTGTATTTATTGCCATTTAAATATTATTCAAAATGTCAGTAGATAATCAATTGACATCCTTGCTATTTATTGCCTCTCAGCATATGCTGCCCTGTTATGCTCTGAGAATGTAATCTTAATATAACTTTATGAAAGGCAAGATCTCTCTCAGGTAATCTCTCCTACATTCACCAGAGCATCCAATACATAGAAATAATGCCATATATTCATAGAGTACATCAGAGGACACACAGCACTTTCATAGCTCTCAAAGTAAGCAAACTCCAAGCAAGGTAATCACTGCCCCCAAGCCATTCATCTGCTATTCTCACCATTGAGTCTTTATTTACATTTTATAAATGAGGATACTGAGACTCAGAAACAATGGCTTTCGTATAAGTGAGAACTTGAAGGAAAGCTAGGTCTTTTAACTCCAAATCCAGTAGTCATTCCTACTACATCTTCAAAGACTTTGCAGGTTTGTATTGTGACTATCAGCAACACTACTAACAAGTTGTTAGAAGGGCAATATTGTGTGTGTGTGTGTGTGTGTGTGTGTGTGTGTGTGTGTTAAAGAACTAAAAAGGATAGAGAAAAAAGTGTAGCAAGATCAAAGATAAAAAATAAAGAAAACCAATAATAGCTATAATGCCTAGGAGTTGCCAAATTATCCACCCGCCACTGATTAGTCATCTCCCTAAGCCTCAGACTGTTTATCTGTAAAATGTAGGGTTAAACAAAATAAATTTCAATATATCTTCTAGCTCCATCCTTCTGTGACTCCACATTTAACCCTGGAAGGACATTATACCAGAATCTCAGCTCTGTCACCTTCTGAGCCAGCATCAAACAACCTTGCGGCTTTCCATCTGTGTCCCACATTTGTACCATCCATGCTGCCACACAAGAAGTACGGTGCCAAGCTCCATCTGGAGGCTCAAGCCACACACAAGCACCCCCTTTATCTCTGCTCCAAATCCCTACCTGTCCCTCAGTCCAAAATAAGAGTCTATAGGCCTGTGAAAAATGACACCACACTTCAGACCATAATCAATACCTAACCCAGGAAGATAAGAATGAATATGATTCAGAATGTCAGTATCCGTCAATTGACATTGTAGCACTGAGAAATCATATTCTTCCTTTGGAATGATTTATAATGAGAGGTAATTACATGTCCTGGATGCTTCACATATCTCTGGTTTGTTTAAAGCAGGAGCATAGACTTTATAGGCTATTAATAGCTTTCATAAATTCTGATTCTAGGGTTTATATGTGAACACAATATGAAACTCCAGGCTGGACAGTGGACTCTCTAAGAATTTGTTGTGTAATGATGTGGAGAAATTTTCTTAATTTTTCATACTCAATAATCCTATCTGTGAAATAGAGTGGATGGACAAAAAAATTTTAAAGTCATTTACATGTATAAAATCTATGAACTAAATATTTATGAACAAAATGAATAATCTATAAACAAAATGGAAAATTTTTGTAAGATAAATATTTTCAACAGGATATCCAGAAACCTGTACAAAATTTAATAACTGTTAAGCACAATGACCATTATTAATTCCATTCCAATCTATTTACCTGAATCTTTCTTGTGATATTACATACAAGAGACCTCTCTGCAATTTTATTTGAAAGAAATAATAATTCCCCAAATATTTCAAGTCACCTTCTCTCAGAGCTCTGCTGTGAAGATAAATGAAGCAGAAATCCCCTACTATGAACGTCAATTCCAGGGGAAGTGACGGCTTTAGAAAGAAGCACAGAAATCCCAGTGGAAATTAAAACAATAAATTCTCTTTCTCAATGACCCCCTGGACAAAGAGTAATGATTTTCAGCTTGCTTTTCCTCACTTTTTCCAGCTGTGAAATGGAGACAAACTTACAGCCAGGAACTCTTTCCCACACACACAAGGGCAGAACAAGTTTTGCATCCATTTCTCCCATAATTTCCAAACTGCAGGCATTGTTTCCACCAGTGATTACAAATAACCACAAATTCGACAGATTCAAACACTGCACGTGCATCATTACACAGTTTCTGTGCATCAAAAGTCTGGAATTACTTTGCTGGTCCTCTTTCCATGGTTTTGCAAGGTTGAAGCCATGGTGCTTTTTAGACTGGATTTCCATCTGGAGCATCTCTGGGGAAGAATCTTGTCTGCATTCTTTGAAGAGGTTGATCAAGTTCATTTCTTTTCAAGCTGTACTACTGTGGCCCTGGCTGTTGGCTGGCTATTAAACAGAGATCACTTCAGGTCCTTGAGGCTGCCTGTCATTCCTAAGGGACACCTGAAGTGTGGGCTCTTCCAGAATGGCCACTTATCTCATCTGGTCCAAATGTAGAGTGTCCAGCTACATTATATTAAGACTAAAGTCTTACAAACTGTAGTCACCAGCCCATATTCTATTGTTCAGAAGCAATTCACAGTGCATGTCCACAGTTGAGGAGAGGGCATTACTCTAAGCTGTGAACTCACTGTGGTGTTCATTGGAGATTCACCTTAGGGTCAGCCTGCCACTTTCACCCCTAACAGCAAAATCACTCTTCAGGCCCTATTGCTGAAACCCTCTGCCCCAACCAAAGCATTTCTTCATTGCCACCGAACAACTCACTGCTTCCATGATTTTTAATGCCTTGGAGCCCAAAATTAGGCCACAGACCTTCTCTAATCATTCTGCAAAGCTTTTTGAGCTCATGATCCAGACCCAATTATAATGTGCTGGGCTGAACAATGTTATCTCTCCATCACCACTAGTAAATAAATAAATATATAAATAAAATATTCAGGCACTAATGTCCATGATTTGTGAATATGTTAGAATAAATGGTAAAGGAGAATTTGGGTTGCAGGTAGAATTAAGATTTCAAATTACCTGACCTGGAAATGGGAAGATTGCTCTGTATTATCCTAATAGGTCCAATAAAAAAGAATCCTTATTTGTAGAAGAATAATACAGAGGAGAGTATCAGAGTGTTATGATGTGAGACACTCAATGGGCATTGCTGGCTTTGAAGATGGAAGGGTACCACAAGCTAAAGAGTGTGGGAAGCCTCGAGAAGACAGAAAAACATAATTTGGGTGTTTACTCAGAGCTTCCAGAATGGAACTCAGCCCTTTCCACACCTGAGTTTAGTCTAGCTCCCCATTTCTAACTCTGACCCTCAGAACTATAAAATTAAAAATTTGTGTTTTCATAAGTCAATGTGTAGAAATTTATTGCAGTAATCATAGAAAACAAATACAACTAGGATCTGGGGATACAAAGATAAGAGACACAGTCCTTGTTCTCAGGAAGCTAATAGGCCAGTTGAACAGGAGACATACAGTTGGGGCTGCTGTTTGCTTCAAACTAAGATAAATTTTTCAGCACTGCCTGCAAACCCATTCTCCTGAGGTTAACACCTGTTCTATTCATGGCTCTAGATCTAGAGTAAGAATTTTCCTTCTATAAAATACAGAGGTGACATTGTCTACCTTACATATTAAAGAAAGAAAAAAGGTTTGGCATATCCAATCCAACATACAACTATAGGACATTTTACGAAGTGCCATAAACAAGAGATACACTGATGAGTAAAACTGATCCATACCTTCAGAGATTTAAAACCTTTGAAGAAAATAGGCACATGCATTTATAATTACATTTATAATATAAACAACTATATTCAGTGATGAGTGCTTATAAAACAACTATACACATTGTTTCTTGGGAATACAGAAAAAATGATGAGAAAGGTAGAAAGGGAGTGATATAAATTTCCAGAAATAAGGTGAACCAGGAAATGGATCTTAAAGAGCCAACAGGAATATGCCAAGTACATGAAGAAAATCAAGTTAAAGAACAGCAAGAAAAATGTGTGACATCCAGCTATATCACTCCTGGGTATCTTTCCAAAGGAACTGAAATAAGAGAGTTACAGTAATCTATGCATCTCAATGTTCATAGCAGCATAATTCACAATAGCCAAATTATGGAACCAACTTAGGTGCCCATCAACGGATGAGTGGATTACAAATTTATGGAATATACAAACAACTGAATTCTGGGCAACAATAAAGAACAATATAATGACATTTGCAGGTAAAGGGATAGACCTGGAGAACACTTTATTAAGTGAGATTAGACATTTTCAGAAAGCGAAGGGTCATATATTTTCTTCTCAAGCAGAAGCTAGGGAGTAATCAAGATACCAGAGTGACTTCTGATAATGGAGAAGAAACATCAATGGAGCCAGGAAGTGGTCCAGGGGACGGGGAAGGGAGGATCAATGAAGGAATCACTTCCATGGACATTATGTACATATGTGAGAATACCAATGTCAAAATCAATACCCTGTATGGGGAGTGGGGGAAGAATGGGGAGGGAGCTGGGGGGAAGCCCACCAAGTGATGCGTGCACGTGTCACTATCACTATGACTTACATTATGATGTGATTATAATGTACCAATAAAAGCATTAAAAATAAAAAATAATAGTGGAAGGGATTGTTGGAGGGAGGTGGGGAGGGGGAAGGAGAATCAAGTAATGTAATAGTTCAAATAATGTTATGTTCATATATCAAGGTACCACTACCAATCACTAGCATGTACAGGGAGGGATGACAGGGAGCAGGGAAGGATGACAAAGGAAATACACCAAGTACTGTGTGTATCACTTGAGCCTCACTGTGATGTTAATTACAACACACCAATAAAAGTTTAAAAATAACTAAATAAAACAAATGTGATGAGCACCTTATGGCATGAACAGGATGAACACACCCTTTCTCTTAGCACCATAGAAGTTAATAATGTGTCTTAGGGAACAGAGAACTTTGTTATCATGATATGTCATGTTATCTCTTTGACACCAATCATTTCAAGATGAAGGAAAAAGTACCATGAGTGTAGATATGATGAGGTCTTTAATAGCAAAATATTACTAGATATTTCTAACTCAAAATGAAAAAAATGAAGGATCCTACAAATTTTAATTTCTAAAGATGTAAATATCAGCTTCCATAACCCACTCAAGCATAAAAGCTTCTAGAGTCCTTCTTATTCTTCTTGTTAAAAAGGAAAAGTCTTGGAGGCCCAAAAGTGAGATGGCCACAGTGGCCACATCCAGCCATGACCTGACCATGTGACCTCACAAGGAGCCATTGTGAGGGAGTCTCCAGGATCAGCTATATAAGGTCCTCAATGAGGCTGGTTTTTGTCTACTGATTCAGGGAGCTCTGGGTGGTGACATGTCCAACTCCAAGATAATGCTTTGGTGGACTAATGGCTTTGGATATAATTTGTTGGCTTGGACTTTTGGCTTTGTTGTTTTTTGTGTGCATTTGTTTGTTTGAGTTTGTTATTTTGCTGTACTTCTGTTTGTTGGTTTGTTGTTTTGTTTTTTGGAAGCATTGTTAGTTGCTATTGTAGCTTTTGATGGACAGTGCTAGGAGAGAGAGTAGAGAGGCTGTAGCCAGCTTTCCCTACAAGGGTAGCTTTATGGACAATTATATGATCCTAAGGAATATTGATCCACCATATCCTCACCAGGACCAAGGTAGCTATGAAGGTCTTGCCTACATTTAGTGACAACCCTTTATTTGATACAAAATGGACATCATGAGGACAGTGGAGCACTTGAACATGGTCTAGCTGTTTGAAATCATAGACATAGCAATTATGTCTACTTGGTGATGGAGCCTATGAGCCAGGGGCTGCTGCACCGCATCTGGAAGTTGGCTGACATGGAGGAGGAGAAAGAGGAAGAGGCCCAGAGGGTGTTCAGAGCATGATACATTACTGCCACAACAAAGGTATCACACACAGGGACTGGAAGACATAGAACATCCTCCTGGACACAGAAGGAAACACCAAAGTGATTGACTTTGGGCTGAGTTGCAGTTTCATCAAGGGACAGAAGATGACCACCATCTGTGGCACTCCCAGCTACTGCACTCCAGAGGTCTACCAAGGCAAAGAATATGGCCATGAGGTAGACATTTGTGGCATTGGTGTCATCCTCTACTGTATGCTCCTAGGCTCCCTCCCATTCAATGGCACCACCTTGGGGTAGCTGCAGGAGCAGGCAATGCAGAGGAGGTACTAGGCACCCCCTCATATTTCTGCCCAGGAGTGAAGCCTCATCAACTACTTATTGACTGTTGACTCATCCCTGAGACCTTAGACTGCAGAAATAATCCCATGACTGAGACACGGTAAGGAGCATTCACCTCCTCCTGTCAAGGCACTCCCGAAATGCCTGAACCTCACAATCCTGAGTTTAATGCATCATCTGGGTTATAAACCACACCAGACCTGGCTGTCAGTAGTGAGCAGGACATTTGAGAACACAATGGTAATGTACCTGCTGATCCAATGCTAGGTGGTCCCACCAGGTAAGGTTCAAGCATCAGGATGTGATATCATCCCATCCTCAGCAGATTCTTCTACCTTCCCTCTGCCACCAAGAAAGAGTACCAGCCAGCCTGACCTTTGTACCTGCCAGTTTGTGTCCTCTAAGTATCTGCCAGCCAATGAGGACATACAGTCCAGGCAGAAGGGCAGCAGAAGGGACCCCCTACCTGCTATTCCCTCGAGGCCAGGTGAAGATGACCCCTTCTCCCAGTACAGTCCCCCATCATGGCCCAGAGTCTCCCACAGGCCAGCCCTTGCAAGAGTAGCAACATAGGGGATGCAGAAGAAAACTGATCCTCCCAGGGACCAGCAGAAAAAGCCTCCCCTTGCACCCAGCAATGCCATCATATACCCACCTCCAGTGCCTGACAGGAAGGGTTGAAGGTGGGTCACCAGGAGGATTTCCACCAGCGTTCTCTCCATATGCTGCTGCTGTGTGCTGGCCCCTGGAGCCAACAAAATCAGTCCAGAAGAAGGGTCAGAGGCACCTCATGTTATTCAACAACAATATTTCTCCACAAAAATTGGAAAATGAGGTGAATGAAACCAACTCCCTGGATCCTGACTTTGGCTAGAGTGGACTCACCTGAAGGATGAGGTGCTCCAACTGCAGTGGGCTTCTCCACACAAATTCTGGTCCAAGAGCCTCCACCTGAGAGAAACCAGAGACTATTTTTCCCCAGGAATCTCAGTCCTCTTTCTCCTGAGATGATTTTTATCAAATTGTTTTCTTATAATAGAAGTAAGATGCATATTAATTTTAAAAACATAATGTAGCCTGGCATGGTGGCACACACTTTTAATCCCAGCATTTGGGAGTCTGAGACCAGCGGATTGTGGTTACAGACAGCCTCAGCTACTTAGTGAGGCTCTCTGCAACTTAGAGAGATCCTGTTTCAAAATAACAAAAAATAGGGCCGGGGGTGTAGCTCGGAGGTCATATGCCCCTGGGTTTCATCTCCAGACCTGAAAAACAAAAAAAAAAAACATGTGTGGCAAAGCCTGGGATGTTGGGATATGGCTCAGTGGTAAAGTATTTGCCCAAAATGCACAAGGCCCTAGATTCAATTTCTAGCACCACAGGGGGAAAAAAATAGGCAAGACAATATGTTGCATTAGAGAAATCTGAAATGGCCTGGAGTAATTAGAGCCTGAAACTTGTGCTAAAAGAAGCAAGCAACAATATCAACATGAAGTGAATCATCTGTCTGCCATCACCACAAGCATAGACTCCTTCAGGCAGGCCTCTGGGACATCTAAGGGAAAATGGCATTTTAGAGGATTACTCTGGTCTGAAGAATAACGCCATCACACTATGGAGAGAATTTTGAAAATTGTGTCTGAGGTTGGAGCAAATAAATGTAACATGGAAGGTAAAGAAAAGAAATTAGAAAGAATTCAAGTTTCTGAGGCAACTGGGTCATGATGGTGTAAACTGTGCTGCTTGAACTTCAGGATGTCCAATGAAGCTGGATACAATGTACCCTGGCCACCAACAGGTCTCTAGTGTGCTAGTACTGGGTGGAACACTACTGCAAACTGACCATGAAAGGAGGTGAAAGGAAGAAGCGGGCTTTAAGAAAATAATGGAATCAGATTAGAGAGAGAAGAAGAAGAAGAAGAAGAAGAAGAAGAAGAAGAAGAAGAAGAGAGGAGGAGGAGGAGGAGGAGGAGGAGGAGGAGGAGGAGGAGGAGGAGGAGGAGGAGGAGGAGGAGGAGGAGGAGGAGGAGGAGGAGGAGAGGAGGAAGGAGAGGAGGAAGAGGAAGAAGAAGAAACGGTGTGAATTCCTTAGGGTAAGGAGCTCTATAAACTTTAGCTGTGTTATCTTTAAAAGAAAACCTCACTCAAAACTAATCAGGTTTAGATTAATTGGTTTGTGTTATCTAAGAAATTTGTCAGACAAAGGTATTGACCAGAATCTACTGGCCTCTTCAAAGACATACCCTCCTAATGTTACCTATAACAAGGCTTAACCAAAATAAAGATACATATAAAAGATGCAGCATATTTTAACTGACAAACAAAAAAATTAATTTAAAATTTTAATTATACATTGAAAACCAAAATAACCATCTTTTCACTTAACAAGGAGGAGGCAAGAAAACAGACAGTGGAAAGCGGTTCTTGTGGGAACTACCAAAAATTTGTTTAGAAATCTGAGACTAAGACAAATCTAGACAATTCATACTTACACCTCATTGATCACTTTCTTTCCCATTAACCTTTAAATATCCAAAAGTCTGTTCTGACCCACATGTACACATGTATTTGTGTAAATGTATGGCACTTTACTTTTTATTGCTTGTTTTATTGTATAAGGAATAGTGAAATTATTATTAACTGGAAAGATATAACTCAAGGTCATTTTTTTGCAGTACTGGGGATGGAACCTAGGGGCATTCTACCTTCGAGCTACACCCCTAGCCCTACTTTTATTCTTTTTTTGAAACAGGGTCTCACTGAGTTGTAAAGAGCCTCACTAAGTAGCTGAGGCTGTTTGCAAACTGTGATCCTCCTGTCTCAGCCTCCCAAATGCAGAGAGTACAAGTGTGCACCACCATGCCCAGCTTAAGATCATAAATTTAAAAGAACCTTCTGAGAGCTGAAGAAAAGCTTAGCAGTTGGGAAAGGTGAGGTTCATTATCACATGAGTGTGTCTCTGAGGATACAGCTCTTATATCCATTTAATACTGGGGAATTGAAGTCCCTTAATATTGTTTGGCTCTTCATTTCTCCCATAATTTTGCTCACTGCTTTATATATTAGTTGCTCATTTATTATATCCTCTCGATGAATTGTTGTAGAATGACCTTTTTTTTTTCTAACAAGTCTTTTTAGGCTTTTTTACTTAAGTCTGTTTTGTTTGATGCAAGTATAGACACCTCTGCTTCCTTTTGGTTCTAATTTGCATGGAACACATATTTTCATCCCCTCAGTTTCAGCCCTTATACATCTTAAAAGTATAAACTACATTATGATGTGACACTATAATTCACCAATAAAAGCACAAAAATAGTCTCTTCTGCTGGGCGTGGTGGCACACGCTTGTAATCCCCGTGCTTGGGAGGCGGAGACAGGAGGATCATGCAGGTTCGAAGCTAGCCTAAAAGCACAAAAATAGTCTCTTCTGGTGGGCGTGGTGGCACACGCTTGTAATCCCCGTGCTTGGGAGGCGGAGACAGGAGGATCATGCAGGTTCGAAGCTAGCCTCACTGGCTTAAGAGACCCTGTTTCCAAATAAAGAAATATAAAATAGGTCTGGGAGTGTAGCCCCGAGGTAGAAGGGCTTCCAGAAACCCCAGTACCACCACCACTAAATAAATAAATAAATAAATAAATAAATAAATAAATAAATAAATAAATGTCTCTTCCAAGCAAGATATAGTAATTTTGGGGGGTTTTCTTGTTTCGTTTTGTTGATGTATGTTTACTTGGTTTGGGTATCAAAGATTGAACCCAGGGGAATTTTACCTCTGAACTACACACCCAGCCCTCTTATTTTTCATTTTGAAGCAGGATCTCCCCAAGTTTCTGAGGGTCTTGCTAGATTACTGAAGCTGGCCTTGAACCTGCAATTCCTCCTGTCTCAGCTTCCCAAGTACTGGATTTAGAGGCAAGTACCATCAAGCCCACCTAGTTCTCTTGTTAGTTTTAAATCTGATTCCACCACTCCATATATCTTACTTAAAGATTTAATCCATGCACATTTTAAGTGACAAATGGTAGGCAAAGATTTACTGTTGCCTTCCTTTTGACTTTTCAAATGCTTTATAATTCCTTTATTCTTTTATTTCTCTCTTGCTATTTTCTTGTGATTTGATGATCCCATCTCCTTCTCCCACCACAGTGGTATGTTTTGATGCCTTTTTTTTCTTCTTTTGTGTATATATCACAGATTGTTTTATTTGTAATTACCATGAGGCTTACATAAAATACATTATAGTTTTAACCATCACACTGATAAAAATTTATAAAAGTTGATAAAAATTACTGACTGCATAAAATTATATGCCTTAATTTCTCCTCCCCAACATTTTGTTATTAATATCACAGTGTATATATTTTTATATTAACCATTAATAAATAACTGTAGATATAATTATTTTTAGGATTTTATCTTTTAACTTTCATACTAGTACTTTGAATTTAACTCTCTTTTTACTTTACAAAGTTTTACTTGTCTTCATGTTATTACTTAACCTTCTTTCTATTCCTGTTAAAAACATTAGCATTTCTTGCAAGGCTTGTCTACGGGTAATATGCTTTCATCTGTCTGAGAAGGTCTTATATCACCTACATTTCTGAATAAAAGCTTTGTAGAGAAATCCACTGGTAGCAGGTTTCTTTTTGTAATAAGTTACTTTTCTCTTGCTGATTTCAAATTTCCCTCTGAGTTTTGAGAATTTTGTTATATCATATCTCAGTACAAATTTACCTTTATTTTAATCTATTTGGAATTCTTTGGGATTTATGAACCTGTATATTCATTTCTGTCTCCAGATCTGAAAAGTATTCTGTCATTATTTCTTTAACCAAATTTTCTGTTTCTGTTTCCCTGCTCTTTCTGGATGTCCTATTATGTATGTCTTAGTTTGCTTATTGGTATCCCATTCCTCATAGGCTTTCCTCACCCTTTTTTCTTTATCTTTTTTATTCTCTGATGAGCTTGTTTTCAATGGCATGTGTTATGCTTTCTGATTCTTCTGCTTGAACACATCTGCTGTAAATGCTTCCTAAGAAAGTTTTTAGTATAGTTCCTGTGTTATTTTGCTCTAAAAATTTATTTGCTTTTTTCTTTTTTATTGGTGCATTGTTGTCACACATCTTTATGGGGTACAAGATGGTAGAGGCATACATGGACACATCACTCATTTAGCCATTTTCCAATTCCCTCTCCTCTCCCTCTTTCTTATGTTTAGCTTGGTGATTGATGTGTTTATGAATGTACATCATTATATTTTCCTCTTCCCCTCTCCAGTCCCCCTCAGATTGCAGATGATCCCAACAAACTCAACCAAAAGGCTTATAAAACTGATCGACAATTTCAGCAAAGTATCTGGATACAAAATCAATCTTAAAAAAACAGAAGCTTTTCTGTTCATCAACCATAAATCCACTGAAAAAAAAATTGAGAAAACACTTCCACTCAGGATTTCCCACACAAAAAAATAAAATACTTAGAAATAAATGCAACCAAAGAGGTAAAAGATCTCCCAAAGAAAATTATAAAACATTGAAAAGAGCAATCTAAGAAGATCTTAGAAGATCACATGTTCATGGATAGGCAGAATAATACCATCAAAATCACCATACTTCCCAAAGTGATACACAGATTCAATGCAATACACATTAAATTACCAATATAAGGTCTCACAAACATAGAAAAATCAGTCATTAAATTCATTTGGAACAACAAAAAACCCAGAATAGCCAAAGTAGTTCTCAGCAACAAAAAACATGCAGGAGAAATCACAATACCTGACTTTATACTACAAAGCCATTGTAATAAAAGCAGCAGGGTAATGACACAAAAACAGATACATAAACCAATGGAGCAGAATAGAAGACTCAGAAACAAATCTATTACACACTTACAGCCAATTGGTTTTTGACAAAGAGGCCAAAAACATACACTGGAAAAAGCCTGTTCAACAAATGGTGTTGGCAAAACTGGTTAACCAGATAGACACAAGATGGCGGCCACAAGACCACAGCCACAGCGACAACACTCAGATTGCTTTTTTTCAATGTTTTATAATTTTCTAGATCTTTTACCTCTTTGGTTAAGTTTATTCCTGTTTTTTTTTTTTTTTTTTTTGGTGGGAAATCATGAGTGAAAGTGTTTTCTGAATTTCTTTTTCAGTGGATTTATGGTTGACGAACAGAAAAGCTTCTGATTTTTTAAGATTAATTTTCTATTCAGACATTTTGATGAATTTGTTGATCAGTTCTATAAGCGCTTTAGTTGAGTTTGTTGGGTCTTCTTAGTATGTTGTCATCTGCAAATAGTGAAAGTCTGAGTTCTTCTTTCCCTATTTGTACTCCTTTGATTTCCTTCTCTTGCCTTATTGCTCTGGCTAGAATCCCAAGTACTATAGAAAAGAAGTGGTGACATCCTTGTCTTGTTCCTGTTTTGAGGAGGAATTCTTGAAGTTTTTCCCCATTTAGTATGATGTTGGCTGTGGGCTTATTGTAGATTGCCTCTATGATGTTGAGGTATGTTACTTCTATTCCGATTCTCTGCAGTGCTTTTATCATAAAAGGATGATGGATTTTATCAAATGCTTTTTCAGCATCTATTGAAATGATGATGTGATATTTGTCTTTGGTTCTGTTTATATGATGAATTACATGGATTGATTTTCATATGTTGAACCAGCCTTGCATCCCTGGAATGAACTCTACCTGGTCATGGTAAACTGAAGAGCTTCTGTACAACAAAGGAAACTGTCAAGAACTTCAACAGAGAGCCAACAGAATGGGAGAAGATTTTTGCCACCTACTCCTCCAGTAGAGGACTAATATCTAGAATATACAGAGAACTTAAAAAACTCAGTGCTAAGAAAACAAATAATCCAGTCAAAAAATGGGCAAGTGAATTAAACAGACACTTCAGAAAAGAAGAAATTCAAATGGCCAAAAAAATGCTCAACATCATTGGCAATCAGAGAGATGCAAATCAAAACTACCCTGAGATTTCACCTAACTCCAACTAAAATGGCAACCATTCAAAACACAAACAACAACAAATGCTGGTGAGGATGTGGAGAAGTGGGAACTCTAAGACATTGTTGGTGCGATTGCAAATTAGTGCAACCACTTTGGAAAACAGTATGGCGGAACCTCAGAAGAATGGGAACAAATTTACCATTTTATCCAGCAATACCACTTCTGAGTATCTATCTAAAAGAAAGGAAACCAAACTACCAAACTAATGCATGTGTATCTATGAACATAGCTGCACAATTCAACATTGCCAAACTATTGAACCAGCCTAGATGTTCATCACATCAACAGATGAATAGATTATAAAACTGTGAGATATGTATACAATGGAATTTTACTCAGCCATAAAGAAAAATACAATTATATCATTTTTAGGGAAATGGATGGAACTGGAGCACATTATACTAAGTGAGAGTAGTCAGTCACAAAAAAATAAGAAATCAAATGCTTTCCCTAATATGTGAAAGCTAAAGAGAAATGGGTAACAGAAGGAACTCTAGATGAAGGAGATACTATAGAGGAGCAAATAAGGCGACCTAACTGAAGGTATGAGAGGGGGGAAGATGGAAACTCTCTAAAGCACATAATGTACTTTAAAAAAATCAAAGTCAATCACTAAGCAAACAGGGTAAGGAGGGATGGGGAGGGAATTGGATGGGAATTGGTAAGGGCAAATTGGGAGATATGTGCATGTATGTCTATACAAGTCTTTTATCCCATTAAGATGTATGACTACGATGTACCAATAAAAAAATTTTAAAAAAATAAAAAATTATAAAAAGATGTATGAATACAATGCATGCTTGTAATCCCAGCATTCAGGAGGCTGAGACTGGAGGATCGCAGTTTACGGACAGCCTCAGGTACTTAGTGAGGCCCTCTGCAACTCAGTGAGACCCGGTTTCAAAATAAAGAATAAAAAATAGGGCAGGGACTGTACCTTGGAGGTCAAATGTTCCTGAGTTCCATCCCCAGACCCACAATAAATAAATAAATAAATAAATAAATATAAATTTAAAAACAAACTATGTTTGTCAGCCTTCACTCACTGTAGCAAGTATTAGAGATAATCAACTTATAAAGAGGAACTATTTATTTTGGCTCACTAAATCCTATTTCACCACTTTATATGCCACTTTTCCTAGATGGATGTTTTGGGAGCTTCCATCCATGGCTAGCTGACCCTGTCCCTTTTGGACCTTATTGAGGCAACATATTGAGCAGGAAGAACCTGGAGGGACAAAGCCACTCACCCGACCACGTAGTGAAAGAGAGAAAGAAGAAAAAGACAGGGCTAAGGTCTCGCATGTTCCTAATGACCTGAACACTGCATCTGGCCCCACCTCTTAAAGGTGCCTTCACTTCCCAATAGTACCACTTTGAGGAAAAGCCCTTCAACACATGGGCTTTTGGAGAATGATTACAATACAAACCATAGCACCTGGGTCCACAACAGTGGGCCTGTTGCCTAGAGCCCAGGCATAGGGGCCACGCTAAAGCTAGGTTGGGCCTGGAACCTGGCCCTGAGGGGCCAGCCTGGCATCTGGGTTCACTGAGTTGGGCTTAATTCTGGGTCCATGATAAAGTTTTGTGCCGACTTCATATTCTTCCCCTAAATGGAGAGAGACTTTCTCCATGTTAATCTGCAGGGGTGTAAGGAGAGATGGGATGAGAAAACAAACTGTCCTTTCTACTCATCTTCCTTGCATCTTTTCACGTATCTGTGCTTCAACTAGGTGCCATAATCTTTCATCCAGATTCCTTAGCTCTTGCAAAGGTATTTTGTGATTGGATAGTTAGTTCAATATATGTTTCTGTGAGGGGACAAGTGCTGGAAACTCCTATTTCACCATCTTTATGATGCTACTCTGCCTAGAAGCTCTATTATTTTAAAATTGATCCATTTTCCCACTGAGCATTTACTTCTGCTCTTACTGATAGCCCAATCCAACTTTCTAGTTGGTATTAAATAGCCAGCAGCTATCACACATATCTTTGATACCATAAATACCTGTGTTAAGAAGAAAAGTAAAAGAGTTTGCTTTTATATGTTTTTGAATGTACATTTTGTACATTAGAGAATTACCTTCTACCCCTCTTCCATCCCCCTCAGTTAGGTTGCCTTATTTGTTCATCCATAGTTTCTTCTTCATCTAGAGTTCTTCCTATGACTTCTTTTCTCCCTAGCTTCTACATTTTATGTAGAACATCCTATTTTTTACTTTTTGTGACTGACTGACTTAGCAGAATATTCAAGTCAATCACTAAGGCAAATATAAGAAGGGAGGGGGAGGAATTGGGAGGAAGGGAGGGAGTGGGAATTGGGTAAGGGCTAAATTAGTGGTGCGTGCATGTATGCCACTACCATCTTGTACTCCATTAAGATATATGACTACCGTGTACCAATACAACAAGAGAGTTTGCCTGTCTATAGCCAAGCAGAGCTTATGTTTCAAAGATGAAAATGTATGATGCTAAGAAATTAATACCTTCCCTATAGCAAATTGGCCAGTAAAGATAGAGTTAGATCCAGAACAGGACCCCCTTATTCCTGGTTCGGAGTTATTCCCACAGTTCCTCTGACCTAATCATCAGAGGTGGTCTGACATGAGTTAATAAGTTCTGGTTGCCTGCTAAAGCATGCTATTCTTACCTGTTACTGTTTTCCTCTGATAATGTAAGCACATGACCTCCAACATTTTATCAGCTTTTATTGAGCTGTTTTTCAGCACCAATAAAGAGTTTGAATCCATGTGCCCATACACTTTTAACTGAACTAATAGCACAATATCATCACTGACAGGACTTGAGAATAAATTTTGTAGTGAAGGAGGAATACTTTCCAGTGCAAAACCCAAATGAAAATCAAGGTTTATCCTCCAGCATCTTGCTACTCAAAGTGACATCCAGTAACATTAGCATTGCTCTCCAAACATTGTTAGAAATGAAGGCACTCAGGCCCAATCACAGACCTACTTACTCAGAATCTGCAACTTAAGATGTGTATTTATATGCACATTAAGCTTTAGGAAGTATTGTCCTAAACCACATGAGCACCAATTCGACAACTTGCCAGCTGTTGTGTGATAAATGGGTTGAGGTTTCGCAGAATTAACAATATCCTTAGGCTTCTACAGAGCTAATCAGACCCTGATCATCCAATGCTACTGGGCCATGCACAGCCTTGTTCACTTAGTCTTATATGCTGGGCAAACATAGGCTGGAGTTGCCTATGCATACCATGTGCACCAAAGAAAACCCAAGCACTATTTTCATGAAAAAATGTAAGGAAGCAAGTACCATCTCAACCCACTGAATGTGAACAACTGTTAGAAATATTCATTCACGTTTTTGTAAAATGCTCTCATACCATGATGCACATCAGAAAAATATCAAGTGATTGAATAACAACATTAACAAGACATACCAGAATTCTAGAAGCAACACAGCTGCTGCTCTGTTTTGAAGATCTACTGTGTGCTATCCCAGGAATCAAGATGATATCTCAGCCAACTACTTTCTGAAAGATTGAAAATGGTACACTCCAATAATGAGAGGAAGCCGGAAATATAAGCTGTGGTCTTATAATTTTCTATATCCCCCCATAAAAAATCCATGCTGAGCACAATGGTGCACACCTATATAATCCCAGGTACTCAGAAGGCTGAGACAGGACCACTGCAGACCTGAGGCCAGTATGCAGTAATTGAGCAAAACTCTCAAAATAAAAAATGCAAAGGGCTAGGAGTGTAACTCTGTGGTGGAGTGCCCTGGTTCAATCCCCAGCACAATCAATCACTCAATCAATCAATCAATAAATAAATCCATATCTTTTACTCCTAATCATGTATAACTATGATAGTATAAATCAGTTGAAATTTAAATATAAATTCATGAAATTTAAGCAAAATTTTAAAATTTAGATCTCTGTTTTCACTTAACTATACTTTCAGTGCTCAAATACCACAAATGATTAGTGGCAACATAATGGCTATACAGATATGAAATATTTGTTTTCACAGACCGTCTTGGAAGACACTGCTCTGGGCCTTCCAAATATATTATGTTCTTCCCTCAGATTTCTGCATAATAAGAATAACATACTATTATATATTATTGTTCTCTAACATAACTGGCTTAATCCAAGAAACTAATATTTGTCATTTATTAATATTTGACATATTAATTATTAATAATTGATTTAAGCCCAGTAAGATCAAGTGAAAACAGCTACTCGTTATTCGCAAAAGTTTCTTCATTCTTCTTTCTACCATTGAGGGTCAGTTGCTGCTGGGACTTCCCCTAGCCCCACAGGAGGACCATGGACCTGGGGCATACTCCAAGAGAAGCACAGAGGTGTTTAGCCATGCCCCATGTTCTCCTTTCATAGTAGAATCTTGAAGTTCCATCCTACCTCACCCCAAACACTCTACCCAAAAGGCCTCCATTAAACAGAATTATGTCTATTAACTCATTCATTTAATTCTCATAAATATGTCAATGCATGAGGTTATCCATTCTACAAATACATACTTATTGATAATTAGATCCAAATCACTGTGCTAGTCACAGGAAATATAGTGATATACCAGGAAGACACGGTTTCTTTCCCCCTGACATCAATGGTCTAGAGGAAAATTATGGATACATGATTAAATATTTGATGGGTACAACACAGGGAAATAGCTAATGAAAAACAGGTCTGACCAGTCTTCTGGGTTAGAGAAGCCTTCCAGAGCAAAAAGTAAGGTATAAAGCGTCACCATCTGACCTGTATTTGTAAAGATCACTGACTACAGAGGATGCACAGGAAAGAGCAAAAGTGGAATCACAGGAAATATTTCAGAGGCTGTATGTGAAATCATGTATTGGGATCGAGTAAAAGTGGAAATAGTAGAAAGATACTTGGAGATAGAGAATAAAGAGGTTCTAGGACTGAATAAGGAGAGGAGGAGGAGGAGGAGGAGGAGGAGGAGGAGGAGGAGGAGGAGGAGGAGGAGGAGGAGGAAGGAAGGAAGGAAGGAAGGAAGGAAGGAAGGAAGGAAGGAAGGAAGGAAGGAAGGAGAAGGATTAGTAGCAGTAGTTTGAAAATGAATCCGTTTTCTAATTTTAAGAATTGGATGGATAGGCAAACACTGGGAAAAAAAAAGAGTGGGCTTTCAGGGGACCAGGCATGAAAGTTAAATTTTATGGAGGCACTAGGGAGGCTGCAGATATATCTATGGGTCATCCTAAGAGTTGTAGACAGGATTGAAGCCTCAGGGGTCAATGGGAGCACCCGCAGACAGGAGAGGGTGTGGATTAAGAAGAGTGAGTGGTACCTATGCAGCCTCACATGCTGCCCAGTAAAGCTGCTGTGTGTGCTGAGGGACAGCCCTATCTTCAGTACAGCTACAATCCAATAAATAAATGTTCCACTCAGAATTGCCCAGGATTCAATCTCAGCAATCAAGCACTTGTGTTGGCCAAGGCTATTTTGTCAAGATTTTCTGCAGATCTGAACGCTCCAGCCCTGTTGATCTGGTTTAGAATAGGGTTGGTGCTCATGCTAGAGATGGCGGTCCTTTCCCGCCATTCCTGGAGGTGCACTGCCATCTGGTGGCTGTCATCCAGAAGAGGGACTCTGTTGGTTTGAGAGCCCTGCACATTTGAGGTTATCTTCTATGAACACTAAGGTATTTTTAGCTTTTTGATGGTATCGTTGAACTTTAAGTGTAACTGACACTTCAGTAAGTGACAATAAAACAATGACATTTTTCTATTTTTTATTTAAACACTGTTTTATGCAAACATTGAAAGATGTAGGCATTATTAACATAGGAAAGAAATGTAAATTATAGACATGCTCATAAATTGCTATAACACTATACAGATGCTCCTACTATTGATATTAAATAAATTTAATTAATTTATGGAATTTAATTAAATGTTGGTTCTTTTTTCCCCTAAATTAAATTAATTTCTGGACAAAAGAGTATGGAATGGCTGATAAAATAAACCAATATTGTTTTTTGCTTCATAGTTTCAGTATCAGCCATAGCTCTTGAGTATGGCTCCAATGTTAAGAGAAAACAATAAACAAATTCATACCATACTTTTCCATCTCTTTCTGCATTTCTTCTATTGCTGATAATATGTAAATTTATAGGGAAATAGGTTAGTTTTCACTTTTAGGGATGAGGAAGGCCTAATAATGGTGCCCTCCAGATATAATGCTATAATCTATAATACTTTCTGATGAAACAAGTTTTAATTTAGGCTAAATTTTAACCAAAGCAATAAAATAAGATGGGTTAAACACATAGATGGTATTACTATTATTTACTATAATTCAAAGAACCATTAAAAGGGTCTAACACCTATTCTTATTTTTATTTAAACTTTCCAGTTGCATATCATGCAAAGTAATTGCATAGGTTGTATTTTTGTGAGATGTCTAATTGAGAAGAGATCAGACACCCCTGTGCCACCTGATTCTTATGTGAAACTCATAGTTGTTTTAAAGGGGGATAAAACATAATCAAAGCCAAAAAACAAAGTAAAATTCAACAAAGGATAAAATCATAAAGCAAAACCAAAGGCCCAATATAAAATCACACTCTTTATTAACTACCTAACTTCCCCATTGTTCAGATATTTTTGCAAACATTTCTAGGCATTATGTTAGGTCTTTTATTTGAAAGATGTTCAGAATTTTCCTTTCTCTGTACCCTACTGTAATCATTATATACAACCTGTATAATCATTGAATGAATCATTGATGAATAGATGTGAGTGGTGCTGGGCTTTGCAGCATTAAGAGAAGGTGAATTGAAACAATTGCTGTTCTCGCAGTAACTCAAAACCTGATGTGTCCAATGTATAAATCAAATGAGACAGAAGATGGGAATGCACTCTGAAAATTATAAATCATGCAAATAAAGAATCATGGGTCTCAAAATCAAGGTGACACAAATATCATTGGAGAGGAGTACCCTATCACAAACAAACCTGCAAATTGATCAGGTCAATGAAATAACTTACATAAAAAAACCACAAAAATTAATATTAACTTAAGAATAGCTTAAATATACCACAAAAGTTAAATATGTATGGCAACCATGAGGGCAAGATTCACTTCTGGTACTTCTCACTAATTTTTGGTTTGAGGATTCACTGCAAGGAAATTTAATGAATCCCCTTATTTTTTTTTTAATTCCCATTGTAATTCTCTAGTATTCTTTCTCTCTTAATTCCCACAAGAACTATGGAGCAGCAGCAACCAAACTGACAACAGAAGGCGAGATGCCGGCAGCATCTCTCTAAATACAGCTCTGGTGTACAGTGAGCAGTGATGTGTGTCCAGTCGATGCAGGCAGTAAATTAGGTGCAGCCTCCATCCCCAAGCGTCCCATGTTACTTACTGCAGAGGGGGGTGCACAGTGCACAACTGAAGGATCTCTTTGCCAAGGAAGGTTTAAGCAAAGTTCAAAGAAAATTCCCTCCCCTGGTGGATAACCTTAAATCAAAATCAGGATGCCACAGACCTGATTCATGAGCCTATAAAGCCCTATGAGTCCTGACACAGACAGACACATTCCTGAATCCCCAGTAATTTTTCTCTTGCTCTTTTCTCTAACACATCAACTTCTCTCAGATCATCTCTCCATCCCAGTAGTTCATGGAGGAAAATCAGGATTGCAGGAAAAATTTAAAAGCCCCTTTTAGAGTGCATTTCTTTCAAATACCTTAATGCTTCTTGAGTATTCATTGGAAGATAAACCTAATATCAGCCTCCAGTCTTCAACAAAGGACATGTTTTCTTCCTGCTCTATTTTGGTCACACAAACTTTGAGATGACCTGGAATACCAATAACCTAGAGAGATTAATATTGATTTTTCATGACAAATGGCTACTAGAGGCAACCCATCAGGGCTGCCTAATTCAAGCCTGTATGAGTCAGCTTAGGCTGCCATAACAAGATGCCACCGGCTAGGTGGCTTAAACAACAGAAATTTATTTTCTCATAGTTCTGAAAGCTGGAGTCCAAGATCAAGGTGCCGACAGGTTCCAGGCTTGTTTATAGTGTAGCCTCTCTCCCCAGCTTGCATATGATACCTTCTTACTATGTCCTCAGCCAGTCTCTCCCCTGTGCACACAGGCTCCTGGGGCTGGATCATGTCCTGCCCTTGTTATTCTATTTGACCTCAATCACCTCATTCAAGGTCCTAACTTCAAATAAACTCTCCTTTAGAATGATCTCTTAACAAAATGGAAGGTAGACTAGAGAATCGAGACCAGAATCCATGGAGAAAGTAAGCAGAAGCTTCAGCTTCAACCCTAGAAATATGGTAGAGAACAAGAAGACAGATTTGAGAGCCTTTCAAGAAATAAAAGCAAGCCAGGCAGAGTGGTGCACGCCTGGCTGAGACAGGAGAATCATAGGTTCAAGGTCGCCTCAGCAACTTAGCAAGACCCTGTTTCAAAATAAAAAATAAAACAGGGCTGAAGGCATAGCTTGGAGGTAGAATGTCCCTGGGTTCCATCCCCAGTACCACAAAAATCAATAATAAATGCAAGATAAATGAAAAAAATGAGAAACTCAGTCACAAAGGACTTTTGAGGGAGCATTATTTTAATGTTAAGCCTTTCTCATTTCACCATTCAATTAGCATTTTAACATCTCTTTGATTTATATCTTTATTAATATAAGCATCAAAATACTATTAGTTTAATCTAATTTGCTTTTTAACACTCTGAACACCACTTTCAAATTTACACAAAAAAAACCTTAGTCTTACAAATTTATACAAGCCATCTATTGTTGGTGGATATTAAAGTACAGACCTACTAATAAATCCCCAACTAATAAATCTAAGTATATACTTAGAAAATTTTATCTCAAATTTAACCCATCATCTCTAAATTTATCACCCTCAGAAGCCAAAATTAGCTGACCAGCCTTGGTCTCTCCTGTATGTCCATGATAACCCCTTTCTACTAGGACCGGTTCTGCCTTGGAATGACCACAAAATCTTACATATCCCCTGATTCACTACACAGTAAGGCATGGGGACCTACAAGACTTTCTTTTGATTCTAAGGCTTAAACTATCTATAGTATTTACCCTTTTTACTCCCATGCCTAACCCACAACACATCCAGAATTCTTCTAACCCAATTTATTTGCAACAACCATACAGGCTTTTAAAGATAGGCATTCACCAAGACAATCAGATGCTTGAGGCCTCCTCAGACTCCTGCAAGTTGAGGGTGCACCATGTTTTAGAGATTACATCATAATCATCCATTTGTATATGTCTGCCTCCAGCTGAACTGTGAGATCTTTAGGCACAAGTGCCATATCTTGTTCAATCCAATCTACACCACCCTGCTTCAGAACTTGTGTGTCCTCTATTTCCAAATTAAGTACTTGACTAAGAAAACCTGTGTGCAATGGGAGTTTACATGAGTGGTGGCACTAAATACAGTGTTGCTAGTAAGTATGTGCTGCCTCTCTTACTCAGGACAAAGAACTTGGGTGCCAGGCCAGGGTGTTACATTGCTTCAGGTCTTGGAGGCAATGTCATGTTCTCAGGCAACTTGCAAATCTGGGAGCTACTTAAGTGACACCTGTGTTTAGTGAAGGCAATATTTACCAAGTGTCACACAAGCCAGAATCAAATCAGAGCCAAAACACACTTCCTCACTCCTTCCATATTAATAAGTGCCATTTGCAAGAAGATGGAAAGATATGGAGAACATTATGTTAAGTGAGATCAGCCAAGCACAGAAAGAGAAGGGACATATGTTTTCTCTAATATGCCCAAACTAGGGAGCATTGAGGATACAGAGAGATTCCAGATAATGGAGGGAAAGGCTCAGAAAAGCTAGAATGGAAGGCTAGGAGAGGAAAAAGGCTGAGGTTAATTAATGGAGGAGCTACATCCGAATATGTGTAAAAGTATGAATATAGCATGGTCAACCTCGACCCTCATTGTTGGGAGGGGAGGAGGAGGACAGGGGTGGGGGGAGAAGGCACCAAGCACAGTCTGAATGTATGCATTTTCAATATGTTCCACATATAAATAAAAATTTAAAAATAAATAAACAAATTTTTTAAATAGAACTAACAGAATCCAAAAAAGTGCCATCCCACAGATCTGTTAAGATAACCATTTCTCAGATACTTTTTCAAAATCTTTTGACACTCTGGGCATGGTGGCACACACTTGTAATCCCCGTGCTTGGGAGGCAGAGACAGGAGGATCGTGCTGGTTCAAAGCTAGCCTTGCTGGCTTAAGTGACCCTGTTTCCAAATAAAAACTATATATATGGTCTGGGATGATGATATATATATATATATATAGTCTGGGAGTGTAACCCGGAGGTAGAAGGGTTTCCAGGAACCCCAGTACCACAAAAAAAAATCTTTTGAGAAGAACTAGCTGGAACCTGGACACTTCAGGATTTCCATCTCTGCTTTGTTTGGGAGCAAAGAGTTTAAGAAGGAATACAGTCATTGAAGGAGATCAGAAACTAAACTTTAAAACTGAGTTCTGTAGCCAGAGCAAACTATTTACTACATCTTGTCCTCTTTGAAATGCTGTCTTGCCCAGGCTCCTAAAAAAGCTCATGTCACCAGCTAACTGCCTACTGCCAAGTCACCTGATCGTTTCAGGACCAAATAGTTAAGCTGTGGACATAAAATATAAGCCCTGTCCTCACCCCTACAACATTCCTTTTCTCTAAACTGAAAATGTTCTATTTATATAGGTTACCTTGCTGAAGGAGACACAAACCATAGGGAACAATATTAAAGCAGCTGTAATATTTTATGGCTTGCCTTTTCATTGTAAGAAACTGTATTTCAACCTGATATTGTTAAAAGTACCATACTAAGTTCACATGTAGCAAATGGGTGCAAAGGAAAGGTTCAGTGTGTTATCCAAATGGCTTGTTCATACCAATGATTTTTTTTAAAGGGTAGAGTAAACATGCCCCCCAATATCAGATAAGTGTTGCTGTATATGCTTTCTGTCTTTTTGTGCACATTTTGCCATTTTAACTTCACAATAAGCAGGACATGGTGGTGCATGCCTGTAATCCCAGTACTTGAGGGGTTTACACAGGAAGATCATAGGTTCAAGGACAGCCTCGGCAACATAGACTCTCAGCAAGACCCTGTTTCAAAACAAAAAAGAAAGAAAGAAAGATGGCTTGTGTTATAGCTCAGAAGTAGAATGTCCTCCAGGTTCAATCTGCAGTACCAAATGATAATAATAATGATGATAATAATTTCACAATAATTCTATATGATCACAATTATTCCTATTTATGGATGAGAAAAAGTGAGGCAGAGGGGGGCCTAATATCTTTTCTAAAATAACACAATTAGTCAGATGGAGGACTTAAGATAAACCCACTTCAGTCTGTCTCAGAACCCTACCATCCTTACCACTACTCCTGCCCAAGCTAGCCTGGGAAGTTGAACTGAGAGGCCCCATTGTTTGTGTGGCCAGAAAGACTCAGTGTCACAGGATAAATATGTTGCATTCTTCTGTAGCAATTTCACTCAATGGTATAGTAAATATATTTTAATATATTAAAACTAATGAGATACCTGTCAGTAGCATGTAAACCTTATGCAAATTTTTCAAGTAAAATAGAATGCACAAAAAATCATCCATTTTGAGTGGAGACTGATTCAGGCTCTCTTGGCCTCTGACTGCCTCAACTCTTCTGTGTCTTCTGGCCTTTCTCCACCACACTCCCAGGGGTGTCCATTTGGTTCTATACATTATTTATGTGACTCAGACCTTTGCCCACATTAGGAGATACATTCCAGGGACAGAAAAGCCTGTGGGACAGACACAGAAGCAGCCAATTTATTTGTGTGTGTGTGTGTGTGTGTGTGTGTGTGTGTGTGTGTTTGTTACTGGGAGTGAAACCCAGGGGCTTTTCTACCTCCAGGCTATACTCCCAGGCCTATTTTATATGTTATCTTGAAACAAGGTCTCACTAAGTTGCTGAGAGCCTCACCTAGTAGCTGAGGCTGGCTTTGAACCTGTGTGATCCTCCTGTCTCTGCCTCCCAAGCAGCCAGTTTATTTAGATGAGCTGCCCATGTTCATTCCACTCTCTTCCACAAAAGGATAGAGATTTGAGTACCAAGGCTTCTGTCCGCAGGTGGGGGTCCAGGCGAAAGTCTGAGTAAAAGAATCCTAGGCAATTCGACACAGAAAGAAAACAATTAAAGAGGGCAAAACTGGAAGGTTACCAAGGACTCACCCTTCAGGTTCCAGATTCAGGACCTGCTGGACAGTTAAAAAAAAAAAAAAAAAAAAAAAAAAAACAGAAAAGAGGGTCAGGAGGAGAGGGGAGGGGAGGGGGGAGAAAGAGGGCTTGAGGTACCAGGTACCATCCTACCAAAGCTAGCTGACCACCTGAATTTAATCTTAGTCAGTATTCTGGTATCATTGCAATCTAGACCACATCTAAATCCATGTCCTATTTGATGAATTTCTTAATGTGTGAATCTCAGTAAGAGGCAGAAACTAAATCCCACCTGAAGGCTGGAAATGCCAGACCTTGGAATATATGATCTCAGTGCTGCTGATCACACACCTGCACAGAGGCAACCACTCTCCTCCCCGCTCCTTTCAGGACTCCCTGGGGACCGGGGGCTGGCATGGGCTGAAAGGGAAGCCCATCAGTAGATCCAGATGTAAAAAGCTAACAGGCCAAGGTAGGGACTGCTATTTGAAAGTGGTAAAGGAATGAAATTTTTCTATAAAATCAAAGGGTCTTAGAAATAGCCTTATGCCTCAAGCCAATGTTTTCTGCTAATGTTTGAAGGTATGAAATCCATAAATCCTACCTGTGGATCTTACCTAAAGACAGATCAGCTTAGCATCCAAGCACTCCACATGATTTACAGTCCGATAGGAATTTTTTTCTGTGCTACTCTACCTCCACCTAGTGGACAGAGAGTCAACTGCAACCGTGTCTTGTAATCTGCAACCTGTACAGGTTTTTTCCTGACTCTATTAACTGCGGGTCTGTTCAGACTTTTGTAACTGGAGCACATTCCGATTTTTCACGGGAAAAAAAATACTCCGATGGCTATGGAAAATCGATACCTTGAAGTATCCATTTTTCTCAGAGCCAGATTGCATGTCCTGAACAGGTTCATTTAGCAATGACTGGTGAGTTGGTTGTGTATTTATGGCATTTCCAATTTAAAACTCTACCTTTAGAGTATTTCAATCTTACCAGGAATTTTTGCTTCACTGTGGCACAAAATAAAAATGATAATAATAAGGCAACAAGCATTGACACAGGAAATAAAATTCCCCCATTAACAAATAAATGTGGTTGTGTGGTTGCTGGAATCTAACTTGCACAAAGGTTAAAGGTTGGTGATGAGAAATCAAAGAATTTTTGAGTTGAGAAAACCTCGATGAAAATCTCATGTACATTAGGCCAGGCGTGGTGGTGCACATTTGTAATCCCCGCACTTGGGAGGCTGAGACAGGAGGATCCCACAGGTTCAAAGCCAGGCTCAGCTACTGAGTGAGGCTCTCAGCAACTTAGTGAGACCCTGTTTCCAAATAAATTACAAAATAGGGCTGGGAGTATAGCCCAGAGGTAGAAATCCCCTGGGTTTCACCCCCAGTACCATAAAAAACAAATCTCATGTATATTAGAGAATTTTCCTCTTCCCCCTTTCATACCCTAAGTTAGGTCGTCTTATTTACTTACCTGTAGTTTTCTTTTTTTTAACAATTTTTTATTGAACATAAGTAGTATACATTTACACTATATTTGGTGCCCTCTCCCCCCCCCCGCCCCCGTTTCCCCCCCCCACCAGTGGTTGTCCAGGTTAACCATGTCTTATTCATAATTTTACACATGTTCAGGTGTAGACCCTCATTAATCAAGATCGGCCTTTCTCCTCTCCTATCTTTCCATTAAAACTTAGCTAGTATTTCCCCTCTAATATCTGGGGTCCTACTGGTATCCTTTGTGTTTTCTAGTTTGGGCATATTAGAGGAAACATGTGTATCTTCTCCTTCTGTGCTTGGCTGATCTCACTTAACATGATGTTCTCCAGGGCTTTCCATCTTCTTGCAAATGATATAATTTTGTTCTTCTTTATGGCTGAATAGAATTCCATTGTGTGTATTTCCCACAGTTTTGCTATCCATTCATCTGTTGATGGTGATCTGGGTTGGTTCCATATTTTGGCTATTACAAATTGTGCTGCTATGAACATAGGTATGCATATGTTGCTGTATTTCTCTGAATTCAACCCCTTTGGAAAGATACCCAGGAGTGGTATAGCTGGATCATATGGTGGATCTATTCCCAACTTTCTCAGGAATCTCCACACAGATCTCCATAGTGGCTGAACTAGTTTGCACTCCCACCAACAGTGTAAAAGAGTTCCTCTTTCCCCACATCCTCGCCAGCATTTGTTGTTGTTTGATTTCTTTATGCTTGCTACTCTGACTGGGGTTAGATGGAATCTCAGTGTAGTTTTGATTTGCATCTCCCTGATGGCCAGTGATAAAGAACATCTTTTCATGTATCTATTAGCCCTTTGTATCTCTTCTTTTGTGAAGTGTCTATTTAGTTCATTTGCCCATTTCTTGATTGGGTTGTTTGTTTTGCTAGTGTAGAGCCTTTTGAGCTCTTTGTTTTACCTGTAGTTTTCTTTCTTCTTCTAGAGTTCCTCCTATAACCCTTTTTCTCCCTAGCTTCCACATTTCAAGGAGAGCATCTGCATCTGATTTCTTACTTTTTGTGACTAATCTCACTTAGCATAATGTCCTCCAGTTCCACCCCTTTCCCTGTAAATGATGTAATTTTGTTCTTCTTTATGGCTGAGTGAAATTCCCTTGTGTATATATCCTGTAGTTTTGTAATCCATTCATCTATTGATGTACATCTTGGATGGTTCCAAAGTTTACTTGCTCAATTTTGATTGGGTTATTTGTTTTCTTAGCAGCAAGAGGAAAATATTTTTAAGAAGCAACAGATATCAGCCTTTTTTTTTCCACTGTGATTCTCCAGCTGTCAGGTTTTACTTCGAGAAAAGCCTTTAGGGAGCTGGCAGGTCACAGAAACGTCTGCTCATCTATGCAGCCAACAGGGTGGCAGTTATTACCAGTTGGGGAAAAACTACAGCCCATTTGCCTACTTGATGGTATATAAATTAAAATTGTTGAACCCTATTCTTCCCAAGTAGGTTACATTCAAAGGCCACACTCAGCTCTGTGACAGCCCAGGTTGCAACTTCAAGTTTATGGCATCACTAAAATTTCCAGAGCAAGGCTTCCAGAGTGGCTATCAAGAATCATTTCCCGTCAAGTCACTGGACATCTATACCAATTATCCAGGAATTATTAGCTCTTCTACATGCATCCTCTCTACATCTGTGTTGAATAGGAAGGACAAAAAAAAAGGATGAAAGCAAACATATAAACCCAGATGCAGAAGTATGTTTTTAAGTGTCTTTCCCAGGTAGACCAAGCCTATAGCAGAGTAGAAACCATAAAGCCCGGTAAACATGAATGTGGTTTATATTCCATTACACTTCCATTCAGCGCACACTTTATGTGCCATCTGTGGATTCATATAATTGATTGCCACAGGACACAATTAGTTTAAAAGACAATTAATTTGATTGCCAACAATGAAGTTTTATCTACGCAAGCTAGGAGGACAATCTGATGAAGAAGATAATCAAGTTTCCAAATCAAATGTAAAGTGATCATGCAGAATGCAAGGTGCACCCCTCAGGAGACTGCAGAGAGGGATCTATTTGGGGGGAAAGATGAAATGGAGAAATACTGAGGTCAGGCATTCTGACTCCACCTCACCCACTGAATGATGACCTTTGTCTCAGAAACTAGATCTTGGGCTAGGCTGAATGTAAACCTCACTGCTATACATAAGATACTGTTAGAGATTTCATTTACTGTTAATCTATGAGGAAATAATAAGTCATAGCTGAGCATGTATGGTGTGCCAAGTAACTTGCTAGACACATTTTATCTATCCTTTAATTTAATCCTCACCACCAATTCTATAAGAGGGGCTAGGAAGATTAAACCAAGATCACACAACTAATAAGAACTGAGGCGGACTGAATAATGAACCCCCTCAACATGTGCATGTCCTCGTCCCCAGAAGCTGTGAATGGCACATTCCATGGCAAAAAGGGCTGGGTAGCTGCAATTACGCTAGGAATCCTGAGAAAGCAAGATGATCGAAGGTTACCCAATTGTCCTTTCGATCCAATTGTCTGTAATCTTACAAGAAGAAAATTGTCCACAGAAGTGAAGAAGGTGATATTATCACAAAAGCAGAGACTGGGGTAAGAGATAACAAGGAGCAGAGGGATCCCTGCAATCTCTAGAAGTGAACTAGTCAAGAAATGAATTCCCCTGGTGCCTCCAGAGGGAACCCTTGTCTATTAAGGGGCAATGGTGTATCTACATGGCTTCTTAACAGTGCCCATACACCGTTCATAGTCACATAACAATGTCCATACCGTGTTCATAAGCCTCACAACAGTGTCTATACATTATTTGTAGCCTCCTAACAATGCTGATACCTTGTTTAGGACTTCTTATCTCCAGAAATGGAGGAGAATAAATTTATGTTGCTTTGGACCACACTGCATTTGTAATCGTTACTCACAGGAGTGACAGGATCTGATGCAGAGATGAAACCAGTCTTCTAACTCAGGTCTACCTAAATCGGAAGCCTAGTCTTTCTGTTACCTTATGCTATATGCAATTTGATTAAAGACCTCAAAATTGAGCACACAAAGATACATATCTCGTGCCTATTTGAACATTCGTTCCTAAGATTTGGAGCTGAGTATTAAATTAGATGATGGAATTATGGATCTGATTAAATCATTGGAATCATTCACTTATTATTAGGATGAGTATAAGCAATTGAGTTAAAGATAAAGAAATTTACCATTTAAAAGTAGCTGATTGGCCGGGCGTGGTGGCGCACACTTGTAATCCCCCGCGCTTGGGAGGCGGAGACAAGAGGATCGTGCAGGTTCGAAGCCAGCCGCGCTAGCGTAAGAGACCCTGTTTCAGAAATATAAAATAGGTCTGGGAGTGTAGCCCGGAGGTAGAAGGGCTTCCAGGAACCCCAGTACCACCAAAAAAAAAAAGAAAAAAAGAAAAAAAAAGTAGCTGATTAGTCAGTAATTTGGACTCTGATAATGTCAACATACTTTCAGCTAAAATACTCAGATATTAAGCCAGAGTGTTTGATGCTTTTGGTTCATATTATTCAAAAAACATTCATTTCATATATCTAAATCCATCTTTATGAACAATTTTACATATTTGTACACTGAGATTTCTCTAACACTGTCATAACAGCACAGAAATCTAAAACCCTGGATTCTATCCTTAGCAACTTCTCCATCAACCAGCCTCTCAACTTTGATCAAATTCTCCCATATCCGCAGACCTCAGCCTCCTCACCTGTAAAATGGGGCAGTGGTGGAAGTTTGCCAAGCAGATGGGCTCTCAGGTTGAAAACAGCAAGATGGTAGGGTCCCCAGAGCAAACTTCCAAGTGGAATTCTAGTGTGTTCCTTAATACAAGGTGCCACTAGAGGTCAGATTAAGTTTAGTAATTCTGTCTAATCTAAAATTATATGGAGCAAGAGCCAAAGCTTACCCTAGGTGGATGCCTTGTGTGGCTGGCCCACACCTACCCCCTTCTGAGCCGGTGAATGTTCGTCTCAGGGTTACAGAATAATCTTGGAAACTAGAAGGTACATTCATTAATCTGTAATTGCCTAGTGCCAGAATGCTTATCTCTCCTGCGTGCCTGGATGCTGTTAATTGAATGTGTCACCTGAAGCCCGACGCTTCGTGTTTGCTCATGTTACTGTGTTAATCAATCAGTCACACAGAATTGGAAGCTGCAAGAGGCTGAAAATGTTCTCTGCAAACTCTGTGCATCTAGGTGTAACTCTATTAAGAATACATGGCTGTGTGAATTGTATTTGACTACAGACAAACTCACAGTGATGTGTAAAGGAATGAATGAGGAACAAAAGAAAAGAAAGAGAGCGCACACATCGTCCTTAGACACTGGCCTTGGCCAGCTACCGGTTACGATCAGCCCCGGGCACAGGAACAAGTCTAAAATTAGACTTCAGTAGCTACTATTCTCCATTTAGTTCTCCCTCCTCTTTCTATCACCCCATATTTCTCTCTTTTCAGCATCCCGAGTTAAATACTGCTCTTAGGAGAAAGCCAAGGAACTCCACTGAGATACGATATATAATTTTTTAAATGGTGATGTGGCTTTGTTCTCACTTGCTGACTAAAAGATGGGATTCTAAAAGGGTAATTGTAATCATCCGAAAAGATGGTACCTGGGGGAACATGACAACATTTGCAAAATCACAGACCCGACAGCACAAGCCAATGGCAAAGGCCGCCCTGGCCTCCTATTAATATACACAGTCTAAATGGATGGTCCTTCCGCTCGTACCCACTTTTATAAAATGCATTTACTGCGTGTTCACTACCCTAGGATTCCCAAATGCATAGGATGGCTCACGAAGGCATAGTGATTTCTCCCTGCGTGACATTTTAAGAGTGTGGGCAGGAGGTATGTGGAGCCTCAGTACCACATCCATAGCAAGGCTCTGAGGATAGGAACCTCGCTCCTCTTTCTGCAATCACTCCCATCTTGTATTAAGTATTGCTAGTGTTTGTGGTTAAAGGCTGGGGTGGGCCATTCTGTGAGAGGTGCTGAAAAAAAAGGACACATAGGGTCCTAGTCTGACTGGCAGCCTCAGACAGCTGCAATTCACAGAGAGCTCTGTGGCTCAAGGACAAGACAAAACTTCCTGATGGCTATCACTTGGTAATACCAGAGGCAATCAAATCTCAAAGCCCCATGCAGGGACCTCTACACTCCTAAGTTGCTCACCTCAATGATATTTGGGGCCACAGCCATCACAATCCTGTCTCCAACTTATCAACAGGTGTTTTTTTTTTTTTTTTTAGTAGAAGTACAAAATTTCATGTAACCATTAAACCAGGCCTTTATAAAATTTTGTTAGATATGTAATATATGATAAGTCTCCTTCTTACTTAAAGATTAAGGAAGAAACATATACCAGGAAACATTTTCCTTCCTACATAAAATCAGATGGGAAACAAAGTACTGAAAATACTATAACTAAAAATTAAGGTGCATTCTATTGTCAGGAAAAACTATTAGAGGATAAGAAAACATTACAGACTTGAAAAACCAAATATGCCTGGTATAAGAATTTTGATATACAAAATGAATGAAAATGTATCCTTTTTATATTTCCATGTTTATGGTCTATTCTAGACTTTTTTCAGTAGTGATGTAAATGAAGGACTATTTTCTTGAAAGCCAATGTAGAAAAACTATATTCAGAGAGTTATTCAGCTTATAAATTAATTCTCTGATTTTTGTATAAACATAGTTTAAGCTAACTGTTGATGGGTGGCAGCTTTGAATACAATAAAATAATAATAATTTCTAGAGTATGCTATAGAGAAGGCAAATTACATGAGATTTATACATTCCATTATGCAAAAGCAAACAATTACAGCAAAGCAAATGAACCAGAAGAGCACAAAGTGTTGCAGAGCGTCATCTATGCAATTAATTTTACAAAACAAGATCTCAATAATACTTTCTCATGAGCTAAAATATAACCATGAACATTTTTTGTACTTCATAAAATGCCTCCAGTTATTCTATGGCAAATTACCCAAAAGATATCAAACTTACTAATGAGATACCATTTTTCTTTGCAAAGAAATATGTGGCCCAAACTTGTTAACCTTTTCTTTAATGACATGTGGCTATCAGTAGAATGCATTCTTGCATAGTTTTTTAAATAAAGAAACAAAATATGTCTTCATGTTAAAAGTGATGTTTCACTTATTATCTTTTTTGTGTTGTTTATTTGTTTTATAACAGCCATCCTAACCAGTACTAGGTGTCATCTCATTGTAGGTTTGTTGTTGATGGTTTTCTTTGGGGGGGAGTTGGAATTTATAATGTATATTTATTTTTATACTTTTATTGATGTGTTATAATTATACATCATATTGAGGTATAGAGTGATAGAAATATAACACACACACAATCATTGCATTTCCCTCCAGTCCCACTCTCCTCCCTCCTCTCTGGCGGTGAGTGGTGTCAAAAATCTTGTCATATATATGTTGATCATTTGTCTTCTTGGGAGAAATACCTATTTGAATTATTTGTACATTTTTAATTGGGTAATTTTTCCCATTGTTGGTTGTAGTACTTCCTTATTTATTTTGATACTAACTCTATCAGATAAGTGATTACAAACAATTTCTCTACTCCACAGTTTCACATTCATTTTGGTAATTGCGTCCTTTGCTGTAGAGAAGCTTTTCAGTTTGATATAGTCTATTGTTGCTTTTGTGTCACATGCAAAAAAATCATTGCCTGTAACAATGTCATGAAATTTTTTCTGTATGTTTTCTTATAGGAGTTTTATAGACTTGGGAAATAACAAATGTTGTAGAGCTTATGGAGAAATTAAAACCCTTGGACATTCTTGGTAGAAATTCAAAATAGTATAGTTGATATGGAAAACAGTATGGTGATCCTCATAAAATTAAAAATAAAACTACTATATGACCCAGAAATCTCACTTTGGTGTTAATGGCCATAAGAATTTAAATCAAGATATCAAAGAATGGCTAAATGAATGATGTGTGCATGTATGCCTCTACCATCTTGAATCTCATTAAGATGCATGATTACAATGTGCCAATTAAAAGATAGACATCAGCATACCCATGCTTATTACAGCATCTTTCACAGTAGACAAGATCAAGAAAGAATCCAAATGTCCATCAACAGATAAACTAATAAAGAGAATGTGATATATACATACAATGAAATTTATAAAGACAGAAATCCTGTCACATGGGAAGATGTGGACAAACCTTGAGAATATTAGGCTAAAATAAATTATTCTGTCACAGAAGGACAAATATTACCATATTCCACTTACACAAGGAATCAGAAACAGAAAATGACAGGTGCCAGTCTATTAAAAAAAAAAGAGGTGTGGAGAGTTGTTGTTTAGGATCTGCAAGGTGAATACATTCTACAGACCTGCTGCACACATTGTATCTGCACTTAACAGTACTGTAGCAGGTCCTTGTAATTGGTTAAGAGGGTAGATCTCATTTCAAGTGTTCTTACTATAATTTTTAAAATGATTCTTCAACACTAAGTGAGGAAATAGCTGGTTTTCAAAATAAATTAGATAAGAAAGATTCTGAAATGGATATTGAGAAATGTTTCCATCATTATGGGATCGTGTTGCTATAAATGATGTGCATCACTTACAGAGCTTTTCACGTCTTCACACATAAGTGTACAGGAACAGAATTACTTCCCAAAGCATTTCAGTAGGTATTGATTCCATTTTATTGCATTTAAAAGACTGATTGTCATATGAGAAAATGTAAATTACATGCTGAATTTCAACAAAACTTTAGCATGACAGGTATATGATATATATAGGGTGGTACTGGGTGTGGAACCCAGGAGGGGCTTTTCTACCTCGGGGCTATACTCCTAGACCTATTTTATACTTTATTTGGAAACAGGGTCTCACTAAGTTGCTGAGAGCCTCACTAAGTAGCTGAGGCTAGTTTTGAACCTGTGTGATCCTCCTCTCTCAGCCTACCAAATGCTGGGATTACAAGCATGAGCCACCACGCCTGACTTGTATATGAGATTTTAAAATGAGCATCATAAAATGTAATGATAGTTAACAACATGCTTCTTCACTTGGATCTGCGAGGCGTCTCTTTCATTTGTAACATGTCGACCCTAAAACCAAATATTAAGATGCATTGTGAAAAGCCTACTTTGATTTTCAATACATGTAGTTTTAAAAACAAAAAAAATAGTCAACAAAAATATTACCATTACAAGTATTAACAAAAGAACTCTATCCTATAAAATCAGGTTAAGTGAATTATTTTGTCTCATCTTTCTTATTTCTAAGTTTTATATGTTTTTCATAAATACCAGTATAAAAGTACTTTCAAATAAAATAAGTAGACATTTTGGGGAAGTCAACTAATTTGTTTACCTGATGGAGTGCTGCCAAGATTCACACAAAAGCATATTCACACATAAGTTGAAGGGCGGGAGCTTAAAGCAACCTCAGATTTCACCTTAAACAGTTCAAAACTTCCCTCCCGCTATTATAAAAGTAAAATCAAGTCACAATGAATTTAAGGGGCAGTCTTAGAAGGACAAAGAAAAAGGAAAGGTTTAGTGCACAGAATATGTGTAAGGTACTTGTTGCCAGGTAGCCAGAATGTGGGCCTTGGCGAACTTGACCCAGGGTGAATGAGGAAACTGTACTGATAGTACAATAAGGTCATTAATAGCTAAATCCTCTCCAATGTCCTCACAATGCAAACCACACAGTCTCAAACTTTCTCTGTGTATGTTAAGAGAAACCAGAAAAAAAGCATTTATTGTACAAGGTTGTTATTTTTGTTGAGAATATGTTATGATTAGATCAACTCAGAAAATCTTCTGGATGACAATTCTTTTGTGCAGTCCTCGAGTAATGGAAAATTCTCTGTGCCTTTGAAGAAGTGGTTTGTTAATCAAATAAATAATATACAAAAGAGCCTTCTCAGAAAAACAGAAGTTAGAAGTATTCTAGTCCACTTTTCTAATTAATATATCAACTAAAAATCATTCCTATTAATTACCAAATTCTAAACTCTCTAGCAGAGTCACATCCTGATGGTGAGGACTCACATTAAGAAATACATCTTAAACGAGGCAAGGTAGCACATCTCAGCAACTTTGAAGGCTGAGGCAGGAGGATGACAAGTTCCTTAGCATTGCTGTCTTCATGAGACCCTGTCTCAAAATTAAAATATAAAAAAGTTTGGGGATATAGATCAGTGGTAGTGTCTCCCAGTTCAGTCTACAGTATTGAAAAAACAAGAAGCATTTTACAATTTATCCCAAAATACACACGATTATATAACGAAATAGTTTTAACAAAATAAATTATGTCTTTTTTTCCCCACAGTACTGGGTATTGAACCCAGGAACATTCTACCTCTAAGATATACCCTCAACCCTATTTTTCATTCTTTATTTGGAAACAGAGTCTCACTAAGTTGCAGAGGGCCTCACTAAGTAGCTCAAGCTGTCTGCAAACCTAGGATCCCCCGTCTCAGCTTCCCAAGTGCTGGCATTATAAGCGTACGCCATCATACCCGGCTCAATTTGTGTCTTTATTATGCAGACCATATCTATTTTATTTCTTAATTATGGCTATATAGCTTCCTAAATTTGATTTCCCTTTCTAGTAGTGAGTCTACACCTGTAGTTTGAAGAACACTGTGTTAGCATTTATATTCCAGATCTGCACACCCTGACCACAGCATTATTCTACATATCTGCAAGTAACATTGTGAATTTTTTTAACTGGATGTTATCCCATACTGTTATTAATGTTCCCTTCAAATAGAAGTGAATTCACAAAGTTTACATGATGTCGCAGAGTATCTGCCTAAGGTCAGGGTTTAGGGGCTTACAGACAGATGAGAGGGACCAGAAATGTCACAGGATGGCAGAACCTCCCAGGCCAGAGAAGTGGGACAGCACAGAGGGACAACACAGTTGCTGAGGAGCCAATGTACAATGTGCTGCCCCTTCTAGGCTGTTCTGAGTGCTTTATGTGTTTCCCCATTAATCTCTCTAACAACTCAATGAGGTAAAGACAATTGTCAACCTCATTGCACACCTGAAGAAAATAAAGGGTAGTTCGTCTAACTTTTTTATGGCAACTTGTTAGTAAGTTTAGGGTTTGAACTATTTCTCCTGACTCTAGGAGTTCTTATAACTCCACTGTCTACCTCTAGTCCTTATATAAAATCCTTCATTTTAAAAATATTCATTTAATTTTATGTATGTCCAAGTCAAATAGAACTTGCCCAGGACTTAAATATGCTCTGTGAAACTGGCAATCTCTAAGTTCTTGACTTACAGAGAAGAAAGAAAAACTTGACATGGGAAAACATAGTCAGAGGGTGAGGCTCATTCCTGCCTTTCTATCTTTTTGTGTGTGTGTGTGTGGTACTGGGTTCCTCCAAACCCTTCTACCTCCGGGCTACACTCCCAGACCTATTTTATACTTTTTATTTGGAAACAGGGTCTCTTAAGCCAGCGAGGTTGGCTTCAAACCTGCACAATCCTCCTGTCTCCGCCTCCCAAGCGTGGGGATTACAAGCGTGGGCCACCATGCCCCACCTGCCTCTATCTTGCAATGGAAGTTGGAGAAATCATGTGACCTCTATGAGCTACAACATCTTGACCTTCAAGCTGGAATCCTGAGGCAGACAGTCTCTATAGACCTGCTTCTTCCAACATTCTAAAACTCTAAAGAGCTCAGGAGAAACAGAGGTCCAAATCAACAGAGGAAGAGAAGATGTCTAACCAAGAGAGCACAATGGGGGTAAAAACAAAGGAGAAGAGTTAGAATGAAGGGGAAGGAAGAGAAGAATAAGGGTTACAATGAGGGAAGGCTCTTGGATGAGTGAGCACGTCAAGAATGCTGTTAAATAAAATAAAATACTCCCTGCCATGGTGGCCCACACCTGTAATCCCAGTACTTGGGAGGCTGAGACAGGAGGATCACAGGTTAGTGGCCAGCCTCAGCAACTTATTGAGGCTCTCCAAAACTTAGTGAGACCCTGTTTCAAAGTAAAACTTAAAAATGTTTAAAAGGACCAGGAGCCCAAATGTAGGATACCTCTGATTCAATCCCCAGTACCAAAAATAAAAAATAAAATGTTGTAAAACATGATTATAGTTGAAGGATTTTACATAATAGTTTTTTCTTCAAAATAAGGAGACATGGAAATAAGAAAACAAAGCAAAGCAGTCAACCCACTAAAGATACAGCCTGAATGCAGAGCAGACAGTGCTCAGCAGAACTTTGGCTGGCTAAGTGAAGAAGTCCACAGGATGGTGTGGGATTGAGGTCTGACATCTGAAGGGAATGAATCCAGAATCTACAGGAAGATCCTGGACGATCTCAGAAAAGAAACATGCCCTCTGGCTCAGAACTGGGATCTGATTCACAGGGCAAAAACACTGCCTGACACGGGGCCATCTCATTCTGAATCGCTGTTTTTCCTTGGAAACATTCTGACATGCAGGAGATGGAATTGTGGGCTGAAAATCAGCCCTGGAATGCCTGGAAATGAATTACTTCTCAGAATTAATTACTTTTTGAAACCCATCTGTCTGGAAAGTGTTTGATGTGAGCTGTCTGGAAACTGGGAGTACAGCAAATGTACCCAACATTCCTCACTCCTCGTATCTGCCTCCTTCTGGGTTTGGGGGGAACCTTGAACTTGTCTGAAATCCTTTAAAAGTCCTGCAGGGACATGAATTGCCTGTGAAAACCAGTGACTTCATTAATATATAAGTTGGGCCAGTTTCTTTTCTTTAGCTGTGTCTCTTATTGAAGACAACCACAGGGGAGCTAAGTTAAGTTACCAACTCATATAGCCCTGTCCTCAGAGATGGATGCCTGCATTCTTAACACGATCACAAGTGTAAGGTGGGCCCCTGACAGACTGCATTCTCGGGGGCTAATTCATCTGAGGCCCAAAGCGTGTATAACTGATTTTATTATAATAAGCACTGACCTGTCTCATTTTCCCCCCTCTGGTACTAGGAATTTAACTCAGGGGCATTCCATCCCAGAGCTCTATCCCCAGAGCTGTTTTCCCTTTTATTTGAATCAGGACCTCACTAAGTTGTTGAAGCTAACCTCATACATGTGATCCTGCCGTCTCAGCCCCCCAAGTACTGGGATTGCAGGGATGCGCCACCACACTCGCCTTCCATCACATTTTCGGGACATGAAAAATGTGCCCATTTGAGGATGCTCTTTCCCATCCATGACATCTGCAAATCTGCCTCTTCTCTGAGGTACTGGACATTATTCCTATGCTATGTGCCAACCATAACATTTTCCTTTCAGTCATTGTTTTGATGTGCTTCCTCTCACTCTCCAAGTTGTAGAAACTATTTTGGTTCAACACTGGGCAGTTCCTGGGGCCTGTTGTATGGTTTTCTCACCAGGAGGTTTTCTGCCTTGTCATTGGTATCGGGAACCTGCCTTTTGGCCGTTGCTCTTCCCCTTTACACCCCCTGTGGGATGAAGCAGCCAGCAAAGATGAGGAAGTCCACATCAGACCTGCAGAGTGCTTCATCAGCGATGGAGGCGCTGTACGGTGGGAAGCCATGAACAGTAGCAGGGGATGCATAGATGGATTCCATGGAGCTGCTGGAGTGTGCTCCAACTTGGTTTTTCTCCTGCCCCACTATTCACTCCACTTGTTCAAGTGTCTTATCTTCTCTGTAACTCAGTTTTTGCAACTGTAAGATAGGGATGATGTAATTCTCACCATATAGGACTATTGGGAAGATTAAGTGAGGCCACACAAGATGGGATACATTTCTTTCTAGACACCATAACAGCTAAGAAATGTGACCCACTTTTTCTTTTTTAAATCCATGTGACTTGAGACCAAGGGTCAATGTGATTTATAATCTCCCAGATAAACAGTGCTATTAGACTGCATCACAGAGGCAGAAAGCAGATATTCTATCTCTCACAAAGGCTCCGCTCAGACGTCTTGCTTCTCCTCACATCCATACTCCTTCTTCTATAAATGATCACCATCAATGTAGACCTTAAAGAAAGACACTAAAAGAAATAAAGTCTGCCCACTTTGATTCTGTCTGCCAGTTTTTACTCACTTCATTCTTATGAAGAACAGCTAATGTGTACTGAGGTCTTACCTTGTGCCCAGCACTTTGCCAAATGCGTCACACGACACTGTTTCACTTAGTCCTTATCAAGAGCCTGAGAAGTGAATATAATAATTATTTCTACTCTACAAATAAGAAGGCTGAGTTCTGCAGAGGCCAAGTAAATATATCAGGATCTCAGGGATCCCAATATGAGTGTGGATCATGTTATGCTGCCACTCTGCACTTGGTCATGTTTGTTGTTTCTAAAGTTAACCAATAGTTATTCCAAGTAACCAATAGTCACTCAAGAAACACACACACACACACACACACACACACACACACACATATATATATATATATATATATTGCATTGAATATAGTGGCACGTGCCTGTAATCCCAGATACATGGGAGGCTGAGGCAGGAGGACTACAAAGTTGAGACCAACCTTGTCAATTAAGCAAGAACCTGTCTCAAAATAAATATGTTTTTAAATGTTTGGGGATCTAGCTCAGTGGTTGAGCACCCTGGGTTCAGTCACCCATATCACAAAAGGAAAAAAGCATTTTTCAAGCGCCTATTCTGGGCACTATTCGTATTTCTGAGCTTGCAACACTCCACTCTTGAGAAATTTACATACTATTCAAAGGAGATAGAAATAAACAAATTACCTAGAAAGTTAAGAGGTGATGAGTTCAGTGAAAAAAAGAGAAAGAAAGAGGGTAAGAGGATGATGAAGGTGCCAAAGACATTTGCCATCAAAACAACATGGTCCAACAGGGCCACATTGCTAAGGTGGGACTTGAGCAGGGGCCTGAAACTGAGACATTTGTTAGGAGAAGGATTCCAGACAGAGGGACTCGCTGGTGAAAAGCCCTGAAGTAAAAATGTGGAAGGTCTCTAGGAGAATGTGCTGGGAATGTAGAATGTCCAGAGCAGGGCCTGGAGTCAGTGGCACAGAAAGGCGGGCAGGCCAAGGTTATAGGAGCTTTCGGGCCATCGTAGACTTTGATTTCACTCTAGATAAAATCAAGAATTATTACAGTGTCTTGAATAAAGTGATGTTTCTGACCTGCTTTTTAAAAGAATCTGTTTGAGCCTGGCATGGTGGCGCATGCTTGTAATCCCAGTACTTGGAAGGCTGAGACAGGAAGATCATGCAGGTTTGAAGCCCAACTCAGCTACTTAGTGAGGCTCTCCGCACCTTAGTGAGACCCTCTTTCCAAATAAAAATATAAAATAGGTCTCTGGGAGTATATCCCAGAGGTAGAAGGCCCCTGGGTTCCATCCCCAGTACCACACACACAAAAAATCTGTTTGTATGCTGTATTGAGAGACAACTGTGACCAAGCAACAGTGGCACAGGAAACCAACCACTGGATGCATGATGACGAAGGTGTGGGCTGAGAGGGGGATTAGACGATGGCAGGGACAAAAGACTGTTAGGTCTGAAACATATTTTTATGTTAGAGGCACAGGAACTTAGTGATAGATTGAATTTGGGGTGTGAGAGAAAGACAAGCATATTTAAAAGCTCCAGTGTGTCTGATCTGTGTAAGCTGCTGGACAGCAGCCGACATTGCCATAAATGAGAAGTCAGCGGCTATGGGGCTACCCATTTTGTTGTGGTGCATTTGCACAGCTGTGGATGAAGATTGGGCTTGGTACATACCAAGTTTGAGAACTCTATTGGACATCTAACTAGATATGTCAAGTAGGTAGATGGATGGATAATTCTGAAATTCAGGAAGTCCAGGCTGGAGTCGGCAATAGGAGCTTAGGTCCTGGATCCTGGTAGGTCCACCTGGCAGGAACTGGGATCATCCAGCAAATCATCCAAGCCTGGTGGGGTGGCTTAGTCTTGTAATTCTTGTACTTGGGAGGCTGAGATGGGAGGGTCACAGATTCAAGACCAGCCTCAACAGTTTAGTGAGACTCAGCAACCTAATGAGACCCTGTTTTAAAACAAAAAATAAAAAAGACTGGAGTTGTGGCTGAGAGGTAGAGTGCTCCTGAGTTCATTTCCCAGAAATACAAAAGAAAAAAAAATAAATAAAGTCATCCAGAAGGAGCCAAAACCAAAGACAGGGGCCCCACTCGAGGTTACGTGGAGAGAAGGGGAGGAGTACCCTGGCTTTCCTTTGCAACACTTTCATGTCCTGACAGCGTTTTTATTGGCTCACCTGGATGGCAGCCACTGGACAGTGGAGCTCTCGTGGCACTCTGCAGCCTATGACAGAAGAGGAGAGAAGCAACGAGTGGGCCTGAGAACATACTGGCAATCAGGAGCACAGGAATCCAAGCAGCTAATGCTTTTAAGATTTTTCTACAATCCTTCATGAGTCCCAGTGGACCAGTAGGAGGATCTCAGAAGTTGAGGAGGAATTAGGCCTGGTACAAAATTGAGGATGTACAGGATTCTATGAGAAGTGTGGGAGATAACGTGTAACTAGGGAGTCTGGGGCTTATTATGGCAACAGACATAAACAGGAATTAGTAGAATATAGGATTGTTCCTGAGATGTTTCACACAGATAGTATCAGTGAGAGACGGGTCTCTACAGGCCACTTTTTTAGCATTAATGTGAAGAGAGGCCAGGCATGTGCGTATGCTAAGGAAAAAGCTGCTAAGAAGTGTGACAGAAGTGGAAATGAGAGAAAAAAGGGAAAGGAAGACAAAGGAGAAAGGGAAGAAGAAAAGGTACTTCTTAAAGCATTAGGCTTCTTACTCTACCGATTCTCATATTTAAAAATGATGCCTTTGTTTTTACTACTTTTTAGATTCAAATTTGTCTTGACATACTATTCTACTAGGGTAATAGAAATTTAGTTATTTTCCCTCAGTTCTTTTTTCCTCTAAATTCTAGAATCTTACCTAATGCTAAGGTACATGGTTGATGTGTATGTTTGTGGTGTGTGTGTGTGTGTGTGTGTGTGTGTGCGCACGCATGTGTGTGAGAGAGAGAGAGAAAGAGAGAGAGGAGAGAGAGTGGGGGGGAGGGATCATTTGAACTTCAATGTCACCTCTCCACTGGCCACCTACTGTCCCATCCATCATCACATCTCTAGTGGCTGGTCCTTTCAGGTACCTGAAAAAAATGTCCTTGGTTTGTGCATGCCTGGTGTCCTCCAGAACCCCTTCAGCCCCACTCTTGGATGAAAGGTGTCATCTGCCACTCCCCCCAACACAATATGGTGTGAGAAACTCTAAGACATATCCAAAGTCCCATCTAGCTGGAACCATCCCCGGAGTTGTTTCTCTCCTGTCTCACCACCTCAAGTTCTAAGAGGGAGAGAGGTTAGGCCTCCCCCTCTCCTGTCTGGAACTGCTGCCAGTGCATCAAACTTGGTCCCAAGCCTTACCTGGAGTTGGGTGCAGGACCTTTCTCTGGTACTCTTCGACCTTCCCACCTTTCCTTCCCGATTTCTTATTATGACAGCCAGAGGACTCCTCAGTGGCGGGGAAGCCATCTATGAGAAGTTCTACTCGCCAAGTTCTAAGCCACTTCTGCCCAGTCTCATACTTCCTCTGGGCCCTAAAGGAAAAAAAGAGCCTCAACAAAACCTTTCTCTTTCCTCAGGCAATGATATGGGGTGAGTATTTGTATGGAAATAAGCAAAAGACAAAGAAAATAAAGTATCTGAGAAAAAAATGACAAAAGACATTTATTCTCCAACAATCAAGTTCCAAGAGAAGGTGTCAGGCAGGGCTAAGCATCACAGCAGAGAAAAAAGGAAAGAGGAAAGAAACATTTTGAGATGGAAGTTAGAATTCATACTAAATGGTTAATCAAATAAAATAACTTACTTATTCATTTATTTATTTATTTTTATGCGGAGGGTTGAACCTACGGGCATTCTACCTCTGAGCTACGCCTCCATCCCTTTTATTTTGTTGGTGTTGTTGTTTGAAACAAGGTCTCACTAGGTAGCTGAGGGTCTCAATTCACTAAGTTGCTAAGGCTGGCCTCAAACCTGCAGTCCCCTATATTAGCCTTCCAAATACCAGGATTACAGGTGTGCACCACCACACCTGGATTAAATGGTTGCATTTTCTTAGACATTTCATTTTTTATGAATGGAGTTTCACAGTAGGGAAAAGATGAGGTATATTCCAAGAGTAAAATGAGAGGCTTGAAGCATGCTTGTAAATGAGAAATCCACTATGACAGCCTTTGAGCTGTCATCACATGATTTTCTCATAATGGATAAAGGTAATTCCTTTTCACCGATGAGGAAACCAGCCAAGAAAGATTCAGAATTTGTCCACAGTCATACAAACACCAGGGAGGGTATGGCAGGCACTATGAAGCCTCGGGGTAAGAAGAAGCATTTCCCCAAAACTCATGTTTTGCTTCTTCTTTCATGAATAAACTTAAAAACATAACTTGTTCTCAAATGCATGCAACTCTGTAATCTGTGATTTTAAAATGTTTGTGTACGTGTCATTGACAGCAGTCCTTATCTGCTTGAGAAGATGAAACCAGGACATGACTCAGCATGGGAAAGTGGGAAGCTATTTTGTGGGAACACAGCTCCTTCAGAAACCATAGTAGACTGTAATTTTGCTGAGACTTCAATTTACTAATTAGTGAAAGTTATGCAGAAGGATTTATGTCTCCCTCACAGAACTCCCAAGTGGGTTGGCATGGGTACATACTTGCGCTGGGATTTGGGTCCCAGTGGTTGAGCTAGATGGGTGGAATATGTTACTAAAACAGCCTGAAGCAGGAAAAGGCAGGGCTGTGCAATCGCTCAGTCTTTGGAAAGCACCAAAAATCAAGCACAGGAAATAGAATTCAACCACCGAGTTTAGAGCAGATAGGAAACCACGGCAAGGTCTGAAATTTCTAAGCACAAAACTGAACATCATGGTCAGGGGCTGGGGCTTCCAATCTTTAAAAGCAGTCAGCTTTGGTATCACCAAAGAAATTAGTGTTTTTAAAGACTAACAGTGTATTTGCTTTATCTATTCATCACTTGATGGACACCTATATTGTTTTCATTTATTGGCTATTGTGAATAATACTGCAGTAACATCGGAATGCAGATGTCTCCACAGCATAGTGATTTCATTTATTTTCAATTTCATGATGGGATTGCTGGATCATGAAGTAGTTCTTTATTTTTTTTTCTTTTCTTTTCTTTTTTGAAGAACTTCCATATGGTTTTCTCATAATGACCATACTAATTTGCATTCCAATCAACAATGCTCTAGGAATCCTTTTCTCCACATGTACTTGTTAATTTTTGTCTATTTGATAATAGGTAGTCTTCCCAGAGAGAAGTAATATTTCACTAAGAATTTGATTTGTATTTCCCTAATGAGTAATGTTGAATAATTTTTATATACCCATTGGCCACCTGTATGTCTTCTTTGAAAAATGTCTTTTTAGATCCACTGATCATTTTCTAATCATATTATTTATTTTTTGTTTGTTTTGGCTGTTTAGTTTGGTTGGTTTTTGTTTTGTTTTCATTTTGTTGTGTTTGCAATTTAAGTATTTGAGTTGTTTATATACTTTGGATATTAATGACATGTCAGAAGTATAATTTGCAACTATTTTCCCCTATTCTGTAAGTTGTCTCTTCACTCTGTTGATTGTTTCCTTTACTGTACAGAAACTTTATAATTTGATATAATCCCATTGTTCTACTTTGGTTTTGTTTCCTGTGCTTCGGGAATTTGACCCAAAAGTCCTTGCCCATTCCAATGTTCTGAAGCATTTCTCCCTTTTCTTTCAGTAGTTTCATAATTTTAGGTCTTACATTTAAACCTTTAATTCATTTTGAATTGTTTTTTGTAACTGAAAAATAGCTGTCTAGTTTCTTTCACCTAAAGACAGATATCCAATTTTCCTAAGACAGATATCCAATTTTCCTAACACTATTTATTGAAAATACTACTTTTTCCAATGCACTTTTAGTATGTTTATGGAAAATCAGTTGGCCATAGATGTATAGATTTATTTCTAGACTCTTTATTCTATTATATTGGTATGTATGTCTCTTTTCATTCAAATGCCTTGCTATTTTTATTAATACAGCTTTGTAGTATGATCTTAAGTCAGTGAGTGTAATATTTCCTGCTTTGTTCCTTTTGGTGAAATGTCTAACTATTCATGATTTTTGTGGTTCAATATAAATTTTATAATATATTTTTATAGTTCTTTCAAGAGTGTCACTTGTATTTTCATAGAGATTGGACTGAATCTGTAAATCACTTTGAGTACTATAAACATTTTAACAATATTGATTTTGCCGATCTCTGATAATGGGATGTCCTTCTACTTCATTGTGTTTTCTTCAATTTCATTAATTAATGTTTTGTAATTTTCATTGTAAAGATCTGTTACATCTCTGGTTAAATTTATTACTAGTTATTTTGTTTTAGTTTTGTATTTATTGCACATAGAATTGCTTTCTTTTTATTGGTGCATTATAGTCATACATCTTAATGGGGAAAAAATGGTAGAGGCATATATGCACATGTCACTCATTTAGCCCTTCCCCACTTCCCACCCCATTCTTTACCCCCTCCCTCCTTCTCATGTTTGGCTAAGTGATTGACTTTGATATGTTTATGAATGTATATCATGTACATTATGAAATTTCCCTCATTCCCTTCCCATCCCCCTCAATTATGTTACCTTATTTGTTCATTTATACTTTCTCCTTCCTCATTTGTTCATTTATACTTTCTCCTTCCTCATTTAGAATACCTCCTATGACCCATTTTCTCCCTAGCTTTCATATATTAGGAAAAGCATCTGATTTCTTACTTTTTGTGATTGACTAATCTCACTTAGCATAATGTTCTCCAGTTCCATCCATTTCCCGGTAAATTACATAATTTTTTCTTCTTTATGGCTGAGTAGAATTCCATTCTGCACATATTTTATAGTTAATGGTCATCTTATATTTTATGTTAATGGTCATCTTGGCTAGTTCAATAGTTTGGCAATTGTGAATTGTGCGGCTATGTACATAGATGCATGCATTACTTTGGTAGTCTGGTTTCCATTCTTTTGGGTAGAAGTAGTTTGGTTTCTATTCTTTTGGGTAGAAGTGGTATTGCAGGATCCTATGATAGGTTCATTCCTATTCTTCTGAGGATCCTTTATGCTGTTTTCCAAAGTGGTCGCACTAACTTGCAATCCCACCAACAATGTACTAGAGTGTCCACTTCTCCACATCTTTGCCAGCATTTGTTGCTTGTGTTTTGAATGATTGCCATTCTAGTTGGAGTTAGGTGAAATCTCAGGATAGTTTTGATTTGCATCCCTCTGATTGCTAATGATGTTGACCACTTTTTCATACATTTATTGGCCATTTACATTTCTTCTTTTGTGAAGTCTATTTAGTTCACTTGTCCATTTTTTGATTGGGTTATTTGCTTTCTTAGCTGTGAGTTTCTTGAATTCTCTGTATATTCTAGATATTAGCCCTATATTAGAGGAATAATTGGCAAAAATTTTCTCCTATTCTTTTGGTTCTCTGTTGACATTCTTGACAATTTGCTTTGCTTTATAGAAGCTCTTCAGTTTAATGCAATCCCATGCATTGATTCCCCCCCCCTTTTTTTTTTTTTTTTGCTGGTCTCAGGATGGAACCCAGGGGCATTCGACCTCCGAGCTACACCCCTTGCCCTATTTTTTATTCTTTATTTTGAAACAGGGTCTCACTGAGTTGCAGAGGGCCTCACTAAGTAGGTGAGGCTGTCTGCAAACCATGATCCTCCAGTCTCAGCCTCCCAAATGCTGGGATTACAAGTGTGCGCCACCATGCCTGGCTCACATTGATCCCCTTTTAGTTTATTGTGCCTTTGGGGTCTTGTTGAGAAAGTTTTTACCTGTGCCTATGTGCTGCAGTATTGAACCTATGCCCTGTTCAAGAAGCCTCAAGATCTCTGGTCTGATTTCCAAGTCTTTGATCAATCTTGAATTGAGTCTTGTGCAGGGTAAGAAATTGGGATTTATTTCCATTTCTTTGCATATGGTTAACCAGTTTTGCCAACAACACTTGTAGAAGAAGTTTTTTCCAGTGTATTTTTTGTCCTTTTGTCAAAAATCAATTGGCTGTATGTGTGCAGATTTGTTTCTGAGTCTTCATGCTCCATTGGGCTATTTATCTGTTTTTGTGTCAGTACCATGTTATTTTTATTACTATGGCTTTGTAGCATAGTTTGAAGTCAATTATTGTGATTCCTTTTTATAGGTTTTTTTGGGTGGCTGTTTTGGGGTTTTTTTTGTTGTTTTTGCTTTGGGGGGATGTTTTGTTTTGTTTTGTTTTGTTTTTGCTTTTTGCTAAGAACTACATTAGCTATTCTGGGTTATTTGTTGTTCCAAATAAATTAAGGACTGATTTTTCAATGTCTGTGAGGAATAACCTTGGTAATTTAATAGGTATTGAATTGAATCTATAGTTCACTTTGAGAAGAATGGCCATTTTGATATTTATTTTGCCTGTCCAAGAACATTGCAGATATTTCCATCTTCTAAGGTCTTCTTTGTTTTCATTTTTCAATGCTATAATTTTTCTTTGTAGAAATATTTTACCTCCTTGGTTATTTTTATTCCTAAGTGGGTTTTTTTTGTGGGAGGGGGAGATATCCTAAGTGGAAATGTTTTCTGGATTTCTTTTTCAGTGAATTTGTGGTTGGCATACAGGATGGCTTCTAACTTTTTTAAGATTGATTTTGTATCGAGACACTTTACTGAATTTGTTTATCAGTTCTATGAGCTATTGGTTGAGTTTGCTGGATCTTCTAAGTATAGTATCATGTCATCTGCAAACAGTAAAAGTTTGAGTTCTTTTCCTATTTGTACTCTTTTGATTTCCTTTTCTTGCCTTATTGCTGTGGCTAGAGTCTCAAGTACTATATTGAAAAGAAGTGATGATATTGGACATCCTTTTTTTTGTTCCTGTCTTTAGGAATAATTCTTGCAGTTTTTCCCCATTTAATATGATGTTAGCTGTGGGCCTATTGTAGATTGTCTTTATGATGTTGAGGTATGTTCCTCTCATTTTGAGTCTCTGCAGTGCTTTTAGCATAAATGGTTGTTGGGTTTTGTCAAATGCTTTTTCAGTGTCTATTGAAATTATCATTTTTTTGTCTTTGTTTGGTTTATGTGATGAATTAAATGGATTGAATTTCATATGTTGAACCAGCCTTGCATCCCTGGGATGAATCCTACTTGGTCATGATGTATGATTTTCTTGATGTGGTTTTGAATGTGTGTTGCTAGTATTTTGTTTAGCAGTCTTGTGTCAAAGTTCATCAATGATATAGGCCTGTAGTTTTCTTTTTTTTGTTTTGTTATTAATGTGATGTTGACTTCATAGAATGTATTTGAAAGAGTCCCATTTCTTTCTATTTCACAAAATAGATTGAGGAATATTTGGATTAGCTTTTCTATAAAGGTTTTAAAAAATTCACTTAGGAAACCATCTGGTACTGAACTTTTCTTTGATGGTAGTCAAAGAATGCTATTGGTTGCTTTAAATTTTCTGTATCTTCTTGACTCAGTTTAGAAAGGTTGGATTTATCTAGAAAGTTGTCAAATTCTTCCTGATTTTTCATTTTGTTGGAGTATATTTTTTCAAAGTAGTTCCAGATAATCCTCTGGATTTTTACAGTGTTGGTGGTAAAATCTCCTTTTTCACCACTTATTTTCATAATTTGGGTTAATTCTCACTTTTTTTGGTTTAGTTGGCTAGTGGTTTATCTCTCTTGCTAATTTTTTTAGAAACTAGATTTGGGTTTTGTTGATTTTTTAAATTTTTATTTTCTATTTCATTGATTTCTGCTCTGATTTTAATAATTTCTGTCTCATATATTTTTATTGACTACCTCAGCATATTAATATTGTTATTACCACTTTTAACTGTCATGATGTATTATCCTTTATTACTGAAGGCATATATGGTTTTCACACCATTTGCAGTATTTGTGCATTCTGAATTTTTCTGTATACTTATTCTTAACAGAGATTTTTATCCCTTTGTCATTTTCTTCTTAATCTTCAATTGAAGAGCCCTCTTTAAGATTTTTCATAAGATAGGTTTAGCAGCAATAAATTCCATTGGTGTGGAATGATGACAATATTTCTTTTTCATTTCTAAATAAGAGCTCTTCTGAGTACAGCATTCTTAGTTGGCAGAGTTTTGGGTTACTTTTTCTTCAATACTAGATTAATTCACTTTTTCCTCATCTCCAGTTTTTGCTGAGACAAATATATCTTATATATTAATTGTTTCTATTCTTTTGCTGCTTTGAGAATCCTCTTTGTCTATAACTTCTATCAGGGGAGTACCTGACAACGACTTCCTAGTTTTTCTCTGTGCTGTCTTGAAACTCACTGAGTTTCCTTAAAAGAACTATTTGAATTCTCTGTCTGATAGTTTATATATATATTGGTTGTCACATTATCAGCTTTTGGTGTCTTTTTTTTTCCATTAGGTGAGGTCAAAATTCCCTTAAAGTTCTTATTACCTATTGGAATACAATGATGCCGGCAAATTGAAGGATTAAATACTTATTCCATGCTTCATTAATTGAATTTGTTTGTACTTGCCCTTCCAAAAATTTTCAGCCTGCTACATATTTTCCCTGAGCCTGTAGTCAGCACTGGATGGTGCCCGAAATCCAGATTTGCTGCCAGTCCACCATTTGTATGTTGTCATAATTTCAGCACTAGAGGGTCCCCTCTGCATAACCCTGTCCCAGTTGTTAGTTGTCTATTAAGGTTCTTGATAGTTTCCTTTTCTTCACAGAATCTCTTCAGTTTAATGCAATCACATGTATCAATCCTCATTTTAAATTCTTGTGTCTTTGGGGTCTTAGTGGGAAAGTTTTTACCAGTGCCTATGTTGAAACATTGGTATTATGCCCTCTTCAAGTAACTGCCAGACTGGACTAATTTTCAGCCTTCTGGTCTATCTTTAGTTAACTCTTGTGCAGGGTGAAAGGTGGGATTTATTTCCATTTTACTACATATAAGATAACCAGTTTTGCCAACACCATTTGTTGAAAAGGTTATCTTTTTTCTAGGATGTGTTTTTGGCTTCTTTGTCAAAATCAATTATTTATAAGTGTGCAGATGTTTTTCTGAATCTTCTCTTCTTCTCCATTTTTCTATGTGTCTGTGTATCTGTTTTGTGGCAATACCATATTGTCTTATTACTATGGTTCTGTAGTATAGTTTGAAGTCACATACTGTGATGCCTTCTATATGGTTCTTATTGCTGAGAACTATTTTGACTATTCTTGGTCTTTTGTTGCTAGTCAGGGTCTTTTGTTGTTTCATGTAAAAATTTAGGACTGGCTTTTCTAGATCTGTGAAGAATGATCATGGCATTTTAATAGGGACTTCACTGGACCTATAGGTTGCTTTTGGTAAGATAGCCATTTTGATATTTATTTTGCCTATCCAAGAGAACGGGATATCCTTCCATCTTCTTAGTTCTTCTTCAATTTTTTCTTTAGTGTTTCTCTGTTTGTATTAAAGAAATCTGTACCTCCTTTGTTAGATATACTCCTAGATATTTCATTATTTTTTAAGTTATTGTGAATGGAATTGTTTTTATGGATTTCTTTTTTCAGTGGATTCATGGTTGGCATAAGAAAAGCTTCAGATTTTTTCCCAGACATTTTGATGAATTTTTTAATCAGTATAGAAGTCATTTGGTTTGGTTGAGTTTTTGGATCTTCTAAGTATGGAATCACATCACCTGCAAATAGGAATAATTTCAGTTCTTTTTTTTCCTATGTGTATTTCTTAGTTTCCTTCTTTTGCCTTATTTATCTGACTAGAGTCTCAAGTACTATATTGAAAAGGAGTAATGATAATGGGAATCCTGTTTATTTTTCTGATTTCAAAGGAAATTTCCACAGTTTTTCCACATTCAATATGATGTTGGCTATGGGTTATTATATACTGCCTTTATGATGTTGAGATAAATTCCTTCTAGTCTGGTTTTTCACAGTGTTATTTTAACTTGAATATGTATTGTATTTTGTCAGATGCTTTTTCAACATCTATTGAGATCATCATGTGATTTTTGTTTGAGATTTTGGTTTTTATTTAGATAATCATGTAATATTTGCTGAAAAAATACAAAAGAACATTCAAAATGCAAAATAGATTAAGATGTAAAGTATTTAACATATTGTTTATTTAAATATAACAGTATCCTGAATCAACCTGGCCTCCTCAGCTTAGCAGTTGGCATTGATTATTTCTTGCCATAGTCTCGTAGGATCTGAGTGGTATGTCATTTCCAGAAAACTCTGCCCAAGGGAGACCTCAATTCCAAATACTGTAGAATCCTCAACTTCTAAATGCTGCTTCTGGAATTAGCCTCTATTCTTGGAGCTTCTGGGCTCCTTTGTATTATGAATTCACTCTCTGAGCCTAATCCTCTTTCCAGAAATAAGGAAAGCATTTTCTTTCTTTAAAATTATCCTCCAGACAGCTCTTAAACTACCTTCTTCTCTGTCTGGCTTAAACCCTAGGATTTCTGACACTTGCACAACCCATTCTTATGTGTGCTATGTGGGACTGAATAATGTATTTAAGTCCTGAGGTTGGTAAGATCCTTTAGTAAAGATCAATGCTGCCTATTTACAATAAGCCACGTTATTGCCATGGCTTATCGAAGGCCTGTGAGCTCCATATTTCACATTCTTGAAGCTAATGTGACTCTCAGGTTCTACCCTTACTCTACTCCTGCCCTCATCCCCAAGACCTAGAAGAAGACTCTCAATTATTTAACTTAGTTTTTAAGCCACTGTCTCACCACTGAAGTATCCCACATACCTTCTTGTTGTCAACACATTTTCAAGGCAGCAATCTGCATAGTTTGTCTAGACAAACATCTATTAAATACCTACTACTGTGCCAACCACTGTGCTTTGAGATTGTGCTGAAGTTACAAGACAGTGAGAAATAATTCCTGCCTTAAAGGAAATTTCATTCCATCTGGAGAACAACTAGTGCACATATTATACCAAAACAATGAATTAAAAGTTCAGTAAAGTCTGAGAAGGAAAGCTCCAAATAAAATGCTGGCCCTCAATGCCAAAGTCCTGGAGGCACTATACTTTAAGTTTCCTGGGGTGAAAAACTCTAAATATTGCTCATATTACATCTTGACTTCTAGAAAAAACTTGAGTACATAGAGCTGATGTACAAGAAAGGGTCGTTAAATGAGCGATCATATTCACAAATCCCAAGAGATCTCAATTATGGTATTCAGTTCATACAGAACCAGATCTGCTAAATGAGAATATTCTTAAATTGTATCCCAACAATGTGGTTTATGGGAAAGAATTCCAATGTCAGTCTGGCTCTGAAGTCAGTAAAACATCCGGTACCTGCAGGCAGCTCCACCTGCCCACATGGTTTGCCTCCGTAAAAGGTATTACAGATTCTCACATTCAACTGGGTGCTCAAGCGTTTGTACATTTTGTGTAACTTGTTTTGAGATCACTCAGATACAGTAGACTTACTCCCCAAGATGCTCAATACAGCTCAGACAAATTTGGAAGTCCATTTTGATAATGAGATAAAATCTGTCTTCCTAGAACCTCCACCTATCTGCCCTGAATTTGACTCCTGATACCATAGAGAATAAATAAAACACTTCTTCCAAACAATAGCTCCTCATATATTTGAAGATTTAGGCTCTCTGAACCTTTACTGGGGTCACCTAAAAATATACTCAGTGTTACAAATTATTCTTCATCTTCCAAGTGGCCTGATTGTCCTGAATAATATCCTTTAAACACACTTAATGGCTTACATAAATATGTATATTACACCATATGTATATATCATTATATGCATATATATGCCTACATATATATATATATATATATATGTCTTAGTTTGATATTCATAGAACTTAGATCAGCAGAAATAAGACAAGTGCAACCACCTCCTCAAGTCTAGATATCATATTATTAAAAATATGGCACATGGTCATATTATATTTTTATCTGTCATAGCTCCACTCCTGATTTATGTTGTTTTTACTTTAACTAATATTTTTACCTAAGATATTGCCAAATTTTGTCTCCTCCTCTAGAGACATTGCATAATAGTATTTTTGGACCCAAAGGCAGATTTATTAATTTTGGTCTTTTAAATTTATTCTCTATATATTCAGTTTATAATCCCAGAAAATGGCTGTAAATACCAACTCTGGTATTGGACAATTTCAGTATCACCACCGAGTTTAAAAATATGCAGTTTATTGAGTGTTCACTTGGTGCTAGGTACTGTTCTAAGAACTGGGGATTCAACAATGAAAAAAATGACTTTTCTTACAGGAAATTCATATATCGGTGTGGTGACAGTGTGGGGAAAAGGGATGGAAAAAGACCTTGTGAGTAGTAGGTTTAGAAAATGCCTGGGCACTCTCTAAGTCCCTAGTGAGCATGTCTCAGTAAGTTAGATCTTTGGTAAAATTGAACCAATTTTTATCTCAAGTTGACAAGAACCCCTGTGTATGTTCTTTCAGGTAGTTAAACTTCGTGAATGTCAACAGAAATACACACTGAAAACCTGGCATTCACTGTCTGTTGCAATTCCTTGGTTTTCATCCAAGTAATCACTCAAGTTCTCTATGAACTTTCATAATCCCTTAGAGATTATAACTGGTCTGACCCACTTCACTAGTCTGAGGTACAAATACATTCATATCTACTGTATTTTTCTCACTTGTCCCTCAAATTCTAACTAATGTTCCAAATAAGACTGCATACAAAAAGAGTACAGAGAAAACTTGCCTTTTATAAAGTCAGAAAGAATCCTACCCTTTCCTTAAAATCAGACTTCTCTCTTTAAATAACGAAATAAAATAGCTTGTGATTTTTCAATTCAGTAGAAAAAGTTGGTCTAAAATTAACTTGCTATTAACTTATGTATGTCTTTGTTTTTATTTTATTATTTGAAAATGTTTTCATCTGTTATTTTGTTTTAATATATTTTTATTGGTACATTATAATCAAGCATCATAATGAAGTTCAGAGTTTCACCTATGTATTTAGAAAAGGATATAATGGTCATTTTTTTCAAGTATACCATTTATATTAGCAAAGAAGAGGTGGTCACTTTTTCATAGAAGAATTTAAAAAGCACAGAAGGTTCAAAGCATTTCCTAGAAATAGGTTTTTAAAGCCCTGAATGAGAGCCCGGGATGGTGGCACTCGCTTGTAATCCCTGCGCTTGGGAGGCGGAGACAGGAGGATCGTGCAGGTTAGAAGCCAGTCGTGCTGGTTTAAGAGACCCTGTTTCCAAAAATAAAAAAGTATAAAATAGGTCTGGAAGTGCAGCCCGGAGGTAGAAGGGCTTCCAGGAACCCCAGTGCCACCAAAAAATAAATAAAATAAAGCCCTGAATGTGTTCATAAAAACAAAGGTAGAGACAAAGAGCCTAAACATCTGATATCCACCTCATGAGAGATGAGGGAAATGTTCTCTTATTTCAAGTTTTCTATTTTTTCTTCCTTTTTAACTTCACCTTCCAGTAGGGGAAGCTAAGACTAAAAGGAGAGAAACTGTACTGATCTGGAATAAATTGAAGAAGCTGGATTTAAAAAAAGATTGAGATGACCAAAAGCATGAATCAGACTTAACTTACAGGCTTCCAAACTAGTTCTGACATCTCACCTCTGGTATTGGCAACCTTCCCTAGAGTAAGCTACAGGGAGCCTGCTGGGAAATTTCAGTGACACACCCACAATTCACCTGCCTTTAGTTAAATACTCTCCCACACTCTCCTACCTCTGTCTTGCCAGACTGGCCCTACAGGTGTCCAGGGGTTGGCACTCCATGAGACCATTCTTCCTAACACAGCCAGTCTTAAACCAATGGTCCCAAGCTCAAGATTCCTCTCCCTGACCACTTCAGGCAGCAAGACAGCCTTATGCTTTGTCTAATTTGTTACCAAACTCTGGGTCAAAATATGAGACCCAGCTTATTTATACAATAGAAAGGAGCTTGTTAACCAAAATATATCTCTCAGAAGTGGGATATGACTTACGAGACTTCAAATTAGTCTATACTGATTCTGTCTCATGTAACCATCAAAAGACAAAAACATAGGCAACCCATATTATTCAACTGAACATAATGGCACCCTATGATAACTTAGCATATGATGTGAACCAATGACATAGGGCTTGTGTTAGCTTTCCATCACTTTAACAAATAGCTGAAATAGATAAATTTATAATGAAAGAATGGTCCATTTAAGCTCATGATTTTGAAGACTTCAGACCATGATTGATTGACACCACTGCATTTGAGCCTGTGGCAAGGCATCAGGTCATGGTAAGGGCACGTGGTGGTAGAACAAAACTGTTCACCTCATAGCCAGAAAGAGAAAGGAAGAGGCTGGAGTCTTACTATCTCCTTTAAAGAACACAGTCCCCAGCTGAGTATAGTGAAATTCCTGAACTTGGGATGCTGAGACAGGAGGATTGCTGGTTCAAGACCAGCCTTAGCAATTTCAAAATAAAAATAAAGATGAGACTCTGAGTATGTATCACAGAGGTATAACACGCCCAGGTTCAATCCTCAGTACAAAACAAAACAAAAAAACCAATGACCTAAAGACCTCCCACTAGCCTCACCTCTTAAGGATTCTACTACCTCCCAATATTGCCACAGGCAAATCCTTTAGCACGTGGTCCTTTGGATGACATGTACCCAGCAGTGCTCAACCAAATCAAAGAGCCATTACTTATAAGGAAGTGAAGTTTTCCCAGCAAATTCTTCAGACCTTGATGGAAAGTTTAAGGATCTCTGATACATATAAGAATGATAACAGTAACAATAATAGAAGTATCTAACATACACACTTACAAGGTACTTTTCATAGATTTCTCATTTTTTATATCTATAACACTCCTATAAAAGAGGGCTATCATCACAATTTCAAATTTTAACTAGTCCTTCAAGAGACAAAGGTCTTACTGCATTCTCTCTTAGGACTGAAAAGATGGAACTTGAGGGCCATAACCATGCATCAGTAGAGTAGCCAGGCCTTTTCCTCCACATACCCTACCCACAGTTGGCTGCCCTCCCTATCCTGCAGCAGACAGGTCTCATCATATCCTAGAGATCCAAACAAGTGATTTCATATAGCTTTCAGAAGTTGCATAAAAAGGCATGTGATTAAAGCAGCTCTTATCCTCATCTCTCAACAACCTCCACAATATTTCATCTTCAAAATTTTCCACTGAAATAAGTTTCCTTTAGTTTAAACTTCTCCACCTCAAACAAATTGGTATTATGGCCTTACTAGAATAATCCTTTATAGGCAGAGGTATGCATCAAAACAAAGCCCAAGTTGTTTGGTCATCAAAACCAATGAAAGGTACGAGAATATAGTCTTCAGGTAACTAAGAACAAGATAACAATGAGCATGCATCCACAAGTAAAATGTTGTATGGAACACTCCCTAGTCAAACTCTCAAGTCAAATCAGTAACTCAAGAGAAGTCAGTCTACAATGTTTTATTATGGTTTGTAGTTCTGCATGTAAGTTTGCATTACTAATAATACTCTGTTAATGTATTGAGCTTGTTGTATATTGCCTAAGAAGATATTGTTCATGGTATGCAGCAGAGAATCAGAGAGCATTTCCATGGGATAGTATTTTGGAAAAATAATAAACAAACGAATAAAAAGAAAACCTTTTCAGGAAAGATGTATCTGTCTTCAGTCATATTTTCCCTTTAACTTGATTTCTGTCTTCTATCACTATGAATGTTTCACTTTGAAACCCCTTTGTTGCACAGTAAGTTCATGAGGTTTTCAGAGTCATTGAAAGCAGAGGTTTGGCCAAGCAGGCTGCCTCTTCTTGCCTTACCATTTACATTGGCATTGAGAGACAGACATCTGCAAGGATCTGGAGATTTCCTTAGCCTTGGCCAAAAATCACTCTCTAAACATGGAAACTTTATCCATATTTCTCATCCCCAGGTCTTTCACAGTGCCTGGCAGTTGAGAGGGGAGATTATTTGATTAATTTTCTTGACAATGAATTATTCTCACGTTTGCAGTAATGCTGGTGTAAATAAACCTACTGTGCTGCCAATCATATAAAAATTCAACACATACAATTATGTATGGTACATGATATTTCAAGTAATAAATGACAGTACTTCTGGCATTTGTACTTCTGCTTATTAAAAATGTTTGTTATCAAAAATTGCTGTACTGTCAGCCATAACCTCATAAATCTTATATTTACATTTCTTGATTGCATTATTCTTGTGATTGATTTAATCTCATGTTGTTTGTTCATAAAGGGCATAGGGATATATATATATATATATATATATATATATATATGAATAGCATATTGCTCTATACATATATTCATAGATATATGTGCATGTGTATATATGTATGCATATATACATATACATACACACATACCATACCACTTAGGCATGTAAGAGGTTAAACCTTCTGAGTTTGGGTAAATATACTATACGATATTTGCACAATGATGAATGCCTAATACTGCATCTCTCAAAATGTATTCCATCATTCAACAACGTACAACTGTAATTCCAGTAGCCAGACATGTAACAAAGGAAGGTTGATGGTTAAGCACTTTACAACTGAATCTGGATCTTTATAGAAGGGCAGTGTGAATATATGAGATTAACATACATATTTTCACTACTAAATTTCTCAGACCTGGTCCAAATATAAATAAATAAGGTCTTTGGAACCTGGAAACCTTGTGTATTTTGCCTTATTTTGTCCTTTATATCAGAGAATGCAGTTTTTATCACTTTAAACTTAATGCCAATGACAGCAGAAGGAAACAGCAGTTCTGACAAAAATGAAGAGACTGATTCCCTTCCATAAACCTCTTGTTTTGAGGAAGACATTTCCTATTGCTGGAGTACAAGAACATATATTTGGCATCCCTTTTCTCAACCTTAAGTTTGAAACAGGTAAGTTTCCCTCATTCTAATATTCAGGCAAATGCTGAATGTTAAGGCGCTCTTTATGTTTGTCCTTCCTCCCACTATTGTTACTACTTTCCAAAATCAAATTCCCATCACTTCAAGAGTCATTCTGGAATAAGGCTTCTTGCCTCATTTTTTCTCCCAGGGTTCTCCCACTGTTATGACCAAATATAGAATGACACCTGGAGAGCTCGTATAGTAATGTTCAGGGTTGATCTAGTTAACTCATAGGGGTTGTAATCGCATCAGTAGATAAGTCCATTGTGATATGTAAATGTGTACGGTAGTAAGCAAGGACCATGGGGTGTAGCTAGAGAAGATGAGTCCCTGAGGGTGTAGCTTTAGGGGTTGTGCTTGTGTCTTCAAATCCCTTTGCTTGCTTGTTTTCTCTCCTTCCAGCCTCATGATGTGAGAGCAGAGCCCATGCTCTCTCCCTCTCTCTGCTTCCTGTCTCCATGCCCTGAGCTCCAGACCTTGACCTCACATAAACTGAAGCTGGAATCTCAAGAAAAAAGCCCAGAAAATAAATATTTCTTCCTCTACATTGTGGGTCAGTCATTTGGGATTATAGCAGTGAAAAAGTCCACTGAGACACCCATAGACTAAATTTGCTTAAATGTAATCTTATGGGCAGGAACTACATATGCTCATTTGTATTCCAAGTACCTTGTACAGCCTCTGATACACAGAAAAACTCTTTAAATGCATGATAATTGAGTGAATGAGTAGCTAAGTGACCGTCCTAGTATTCTCAATGCATCATTCTCTCACTCCCATCCTCTCAGTAGCTAATGAAGCCTTTATAATTGAAATAGGTAAATTTCAGTTTCTCAGATTTCATATTTGAGGATTCACCACTCAATAGAATTTGTTGGTAACTCCTAAATCAATACTCAAATATTTTCAAGGTCATCTATGGGCATGTGCTAAGCAGCAAAACACATGCATGTTCCTGGAGGAGATCAAACAGGGCTATCTTCTTGTTTCAATTCACATACTATAAACTGTCCTTTATGAGGTCTCATTAGTTTCATTTTTTTCACATTTTGTGTGGTGTTGGAGATTTCACTATTTACAATGGTCTCAAATCACAATATTGAGTATATTTCCTATTCCTAACTTCCCTGAGGAGAAAACATGTGTGTTTGAGAAGCACCATCCAGGCATGAGCTATACCATTGCTGGTCATACATTCAATATTAATTAACTAATGGTGGATATTAAACACAACGCCTTTAAACAGAAGTACTCATGAATTGTGATTATGTTCTGATCAGTTGAAGAAAACATTGTGACTTAAGGCTACCAAAACATGGCCCTGTATTTCCCCTACAAGCAACAGGTCAGTATTTGGCTAATTCGTAGTTTGTTGTGACTCAATAAACATAACTACCATGTTATGTTTATGTACCAGACTGCACTATAAACTATATCTAATTCTTTCTTAAGACATCAATAACCTGGCCATGCTATGTCTATTACCTTAGTCTCTCTATTCCTTAGTGGAAAGTATCCACTCTAATCACCTTGCCCTGACCAAACCAAGCCTCTGTGGTCTGGATCTTCCTCTATCCATAATAGCAAGGTCTTTTCAGGAGTGTACCTTCTCCATGAAATCTTCCCTGTGGAGTTGAGTCTCAATTAAGGAATTCATTTTTGAACTTTATTATAATTGGAACTTTGTTCATATCATGAAACAACATTTAATTACATTCAATCTTGATTTCTTTTCTACTTAATGTTTTCTGTTACCTCTTTGGTTATAATCACTTGGAGAGCCGATATTCAACTCATATTTATATCAATTCCATTTATTTATACTTAGTTATGACTATTCCATCTACCTAATAATGCCAAGTGGTTTTAGTCTGCATTTTCATATTATTATAAAATGTTAGTGCTGTACAGAGGCTTAAAACTCTTCCAGGCTACCCAAGACTTTTATAGACAAGAACACCAAGACCTACCAAGTGATTTTCTCAAGGATATGGCATTTTAACATCTAAAATGAAAAGAGAGGCCATGACTCCCAAGTCTGTCAAGTGTCTAATACTCTAAACCAGCTATAATAACTCCTCTTATTGACACTTATTTTTATTTAAGCAGAGTTTCTCTATACTTACAGATAGGAAAATAAAATAAATGTATGCCAATTCCATTTCATTCTAGAAATTGGTCATGTTCATCTATGTATACATAAACTAATGGGGGGCAAGAAGCAGATAGCAGCTTCATGAAAGATGGCCTTCTAACAAAATTTTACTTTTTTTCAACCCAGGGGCATTCTATCTCCAAGCTACATCTCCAGGCCCATTTTTTTTTATCTTGAAATAGGCTATCACTAAGCTGCTGGGGGACCTCAATAAGTTCCTGAAGTTTGCCTTGAACCTACAAGCCTCCTGTCTCAGCCTCTTTTGTACTGGGATTACAGGAGTATCCCATCATACCTGGCAAGATATATTTTCCTTGGTGCACTATAATTATACATCAAAATAAAATTCAACATAACATAATGCAGGCACACAGCACTTGGTGTATTTCTCTCTGGATCTCACTCCACTCTCCTCCTTCATATATGCATTAGTGAGATTGGTAGTGATATCTTCATAGATGGACATAGCATTATTTGAACTGTTTCCTTCACCAAGTCTTCTTTTTCCCATCCCCACCTCCCTCCCTCAATCTCCTTCCACTATTTTACTGGTCTTTTGCTCATTTATCTAAGGTCCATTTTGTTGCCTTTTACGTTAAGTGATTGTTTAAAATTATTTTTATTTTGATTATTTGTATACAATTTCATTTTTGCACTTAAAGTCTTATGGTTATAAGAAATTAGAAAATAATTTAAAATCCAGCACAAAATTTTGTTATAGAAATGTATAAAAGGGTTACTAGGATAAAAATTTTAAGAATAAGACAAAATCAGATAAAATTAGGAAGGAAAATGGAATAAAGTACAAGAGATAATAAAAATATTTCTCCATTTAACTGATTAAAAGAATATGTTAAAATATTTTAAGTCAATGTTTGTAACATTACAACTTTAAAACATTTCAACATACACAGTATATTTCCAATTAGCTCGATCTTTATTTATAGGAGGTCTGTTACCTTAATCATGAATATAGAGTCCAGGATTGATTAAATGTTGATATCAAAGAGAATTTCATAATTCACATGTAGCTTACAAAAGTTCTCTATTATCCATGTCTGCATCAAAATATTGAAAATGACAGAAATGTTTTCTAAATAAACATAGCTTTTAAAATAAACATTGAAAGTGTCAGAAATGGGTTTAATAAACGTAAATAACAGTCTGATGGTCAGCATGATGGGCGTGAAAAGTTGGCTCTTTGATATGATTAAAGGAATTCATGATATGTGATGTGGATAGAAATACTTTAGAAACATTTTTATGTTTGTATGAAAATATATAAGAATTCAGAAAAACTCATAATTTTTATCCATAGGAATGATACCCTGGTCCATTTTGTGCCACTATAATAAAATATCTGAGACTGGGTTATTTATTTCTTAGAGCAAAATTTATTTCCCAGAGTTCTGGAGGCTGAGACGTCTAGGATCAAAACACTAACATCTACGTCTGGTGAAGGCCTTCTTTTTGCCTCCTCAATAAGGGAGCAACAATGTGTCCTCACAAGGCAGAATGTGGTAAGGCAAAGAGGAAAATTCCCTTTGCAGAACCCTTTTATAAGGAACCTCACCCCATTCACAAAGTAAGAACCCTCACAAACTACTTGCTTCTTGAAGACCCCACCTCTTAATACCATCACATTGTTCATTAAGTTTCAGTGGATAAAATTTAGAGGGGACCGATTCAAACCATGGCAATCCTCTTCACTTGGTTCCTTGCAGTTTAATCCCAACAGGAGCACAGATGGATGGATTGTTTATTCAGCAGAATCTTCCTCTGGAATGCCGTTGTAGGTCCTAATAGAATCTTTCAAGGTATAGTTGAAGCACATACATGAGCAAAGGGCTAATGGGCCACTGAGCTTACAGAACAAGTTGAAAAATTTGAGTTGAAGCTGATTTGCTAATAAACATTTGTGTAATCACAATCTCTTCTGTAGCAAAATTTGACACAGGTCAAATTTGGGGTATTGGCTGTCATTCTTCTCGATCATTTTCACACTTACTCTTATCAAATCCATTATATTTGATTATACTGTGCTTTACCTGATCGTCATAGGTGAGCTGACTTAATGGATAATAGAGGATATCCAATTACTAGAGTATCTAGACTCCATTGGACTAAGTTACATGAGTGATGTTTTTATTTCTCATTTTGGTTTAGAATGTCAATGTGGACCACACACTAGAAATTTCATTTGCAACTATTTAAACATAATGAAAAACTGTAGATGTCAACTTCAAAAATATATGGTAAGGTTCATGGTTTTGCTGGAGTATTTTAAGTGGTGAATGTGAAAAAAAAAAAAAAGCTTAAACATCATTGCATGAAGCTGCCTATAGTATTACCTTGGCTAAGCACACTTAAAGTGTCTGTTGTAGGTAGCTTATCTGATGTCACCTACTGCTTCTGCTATGACAGCACACCCAGCCAATTCTCTCAGTAAACTTGTCCCCTGCAGAGCAGCTCACTTGAATTTTCCCCAACATCCAGGAGTAACAAAAACCATCTAAAAAGTTATTCGGGTAATACAGTTGCCCAAAACCTGATGAGACAGGAAAATATGGATAATGGAAAGTTCTAAGAGGAAGAAAAACTACATGCTCGTGTGAAACTTTCACCTAGTGGCCCTGTTTGCATGGTCACAACAACAGCTCTTTTCTTAAGAACCAATTTATAAAGAGCCTTGTACTCAGCTGAGCAGGATTCTGAGATTAAGAAATAGACTAGAAGGTTCAGCTCTTCTAACAGGGTAGATCATAGAGTAGTAATGAGAGCTGAAGTCTCTCAAAGCAAGTAATGTACAATCTTGGCGCAAACTCAGAGCTTCTTTTCCCGTGTGTAGAGATTGAATTTGCAAGTGATGATTATATTTGGAATGTTATTTCTTAAATACAAAACTATGCATTTCCCTAACTTAAAGCCTTACGATGACTCCCTATAAAATTTTACTCCAGCATTGATACTCTAACTTAGCACACAACACTTTGTGATCATGCCCCTGCTTTTGTCTCTAGCTAAGAAGCACTCTAGCCATCTACAAAGACCAGCAAGGTTCCAGTTGTGACAGGCAGCCACCCTGCCTCAGTATCCAAGTTCCAGAGCATCTGTCTAGAAAACCCCTCCTACTACTTTACCTACCTTCTCTTCCTTGAAGACACAGTTCAGGGATCATCTCCCAACTTCAAATCTTCATTCTTTGCCTTCTTTGTCCCCCAGTAGCAACCCCACCCAGCATTCATCATTTTGTGTTGTATTTATTCATTCATTCACTTACTAGCCCTCTCTGTAATTTCCTAGCAGGAAGAGGTTAATGCTCTAGAGGTAAATCAGTGAATAAGAAGGAAATAAATCAACATATAAATGAACAGAATAATTATATAAAAAGAACAAGAAGATAGAGGCAGTGAGAAAAGAAATAGTAGCCCTTGAAAACCAGCCCTACCACTTATTAGCTGTGTAGTCTAGCATAAATTACTATTCCTCTCTAATCCCCAGTTTCCTCATCCTTAAAATGGAAATAATTTTATTAACTTAAGCCACAGAGTTGTTCTGAGGATTAAATCAGATAATTATAAAACACCTGATGCAATGCCTAGCACATAAACACATGATAGATTATAAACTTAAGAGGCACATCTAGTTCATGCTAAGGAATAATAAAAGATACTTTTTTTGGCACTCTAGGGTACATGGCCTAGACCAGGACTTTGGACCAATATGACATAAAGTAATTATCTGATCCAGGGCATTCTATCTCTAAGCTGAACATGGCAAACAAACCCACATCAGCAATATTACCATCTATTTTAATTCATTATTTAGTTGTAGGATTACAGCAATTATAAGCTTGGGCAGGGGGTCAAAAAGATTTTGGTAAATCATGTTAACAATGTAGTTTTAGAGTCTCAACCTTTAAAAACAAAACAAAACAAAAATCATCTGAGGTTGATATGTGAAACAGCAAAGAAAGACTTAGCCCCATAATAAAAGAATCTTTACTTAATGGAGCTTAACCTTCTCAAACTCCCTGAGGTTACCAAGAAATGTTTTATCTCAAATGAATAGCAGCAGAATGTTTGCCTGTTGACCAAACCACAAGGCTGAATTTGGAGGTAAAATATTATCTAGCTGGATTAATTATTATATATCATTGAACTGAATACCTTGAACAGGCATCAGTGTTTTTGACTGGTCACTTATTAACAATCATTGTCTTGACATTCTGAGCATGCTGCCTGATTAAGAGTTCCTGGCAACACTGGCTGATAATTACTGGAATCTCTGTTTACTCAGTGATTACATAACATCTACACCTAGCTGCATGGCTAGTCACGATATTGCATGATGTTTGGCCTGAACAGAATGTCATGTTCACCAGACTGATCTCATTATACACTTAACATGCTTCAATTTTCCCACTCTGTGCCTTCACTTACTCTCCGCCTCCCACAGCGGCCTTTCTTTCTCTCCAATTGTTAGAATTATAGTCTTTTAAGATCCAAGTTAAATGATTTCTTTTTTAGTGCTAGGTATGGAAATCACAAGGGCTCTACCACTGAGCTATTACTCTAGCCCTTTTGATTTTGAGATAAGGTCTCTCTAAGTTGCCAGGCTAGCCTAGAACGTGCATTCCTCCTGCCTCAGCCTCCATCGTTGTTGGGATGACCAGCCTATGACACAGCACCCAGCCAAGTTAACTACCCATTTTCACCATTACCTACCCAAGTAAAGAATAAATTACTTTTGAATTCCCACTGCCCTTTATTATACTTTCCATATGTTGTGTTTGGCTTTATATTCTGTGTTTTCCTTACTAGTAAAATAAATGCCTTTGTGCTTAATAAGAGTTTATGGAAGGCATGAACTAGTGACCCACTTCAACTAAGGTTACTATGGATTATTTGAAAATGTAAACAAATCCACAGTCATGAAATGAAAGAAAGCACTTTGCTCCCTTTGAGGAAGCTCTGCTTGGTAACAAACACCTCAGCTCACTTCCTGCTTGTGTGCCTACTGTAAAGGCTTGGGGAGCCAACTCTAGTGTGAATAAATTCTAAAATTTCATCTCTGGCTAATCAACAAAGTATCTTGACATAGGATACACATCTTGGTTATTAAAATACTACACTAAAGTAGTGGCAACAGGGTTCAGAATTAGAGGAACTTAGAATAAAGGCTAGAGGTTGATGCTTTGGACTGAAGAAAGAACAAAGATGCCCTCCACTTGCCCCCTTTATGGATTTGCTTATTCCAAGAAATAAGGGTTCTAGCTGGGCTACAATAACCAAGAGTCGGGTCATGATAAAACCTGGAGGGATAATAGAGGTACTTGTAAGCACTAGATGATATTACACGGTTATTTTCAGTTTTGACATATTGAGGAGTGGCATACTTGTTATGAAATATAGAAGCCTCATTAGTTAGCGATACAGGCTGACATGATTTCTGACATTTGCTTTAAAATACTCTAAAAAAAGAAAAGAATGAAGAAAGACAGTAAAATGGGTGTGGTGGCACATACCTATAATCACAGTCCTTGGGAGACTGAGACAGAAAGATCACAGATTCAAAACAAGCCTCAGTGATTTAGCAAGCCTCTCAGCAACCTAGCAAGATTGTGTCAAAATAAAAATAAAATAGGGCAAGGAGTTCAACTTGGAGGTAGAAAGCCCCTAATTTCAATCCCAGAACCATAAACAAATGACCAAAGGAAGGAAGGGAGGGAAGGAGGGAGGGAGGGAGGGAGGAAGGGAGAGACAGGATCAGCAAATTGTTAATCGCTCTTGAATTGACTGAATAGTTTATAAAGCTCATTATGCTTTTCTACTTTTGTGCACTGAGACGTGTCTACACCAAATTTTTTTTAAAGAAATAGATATCTTCATTTCCAAACAAGAGCTGTGAGTCTTAATTTCCCAAACAATACTTTGATTTAAAATGACAAATAAGAGAGGGAGGGGAAGATTTTTATTATCTAGATCAATAGTCTGTTCTGATTTAATTCATATGCCTCCAAATCACTGCTAAGTTATGAGCTCTCTGCAGCATGACCTGAAAAAAGATACCTGTGGTTTTAACTTCAAACATAGTGAACGCTATTTCTGTTGTGTCCGTGGTCAAGATTTCAGCTTTATCCTGATGTGACCAGTTTTCTTGTGTTTGTTCATGGAGAGGATGAATGGAGAGGTGGATCCAGATTCCTGGCAGCCTATGCTGGGAATAATATGGGAAGCACTTAGTTATTGGTCATATCTGTCCTACTTCAAATTGAGCTCTGAGCCATTAATCAAATACAGTATTTTTCACAGAAGTTAATAAGTAATCTGCTTTCCTTCACCCTGTTTTCCCAACACCAGGCAGAGACCAAAGAAAACTTTTCTCTTTAGATTAAAATGAGAAAGCTCAAATCTCCATTCATAGAACAATTTAACACTCCAAATGTATTTATCTTGTTGAGTACTACTTGCTACCTTTTGCAAGTACCACCAAAGACTGGCATCTTCATACACTCAAGGGGCATGCTTTTTTTTTCAGTACTGGGGACTGAACCCAGATGCATTCTAGAATGGCATGTGTGTACCACCACACTGGCCTTGAGGAACATTTTCTTCTTTGCTTTTACCCCACCTTTACCCTTCCCCAAACTGATATGAGCATACACATTTCTAGGGGATAAAACACTACATTTTTGGTCCCAACATCACCAATTATCAGATGGTAGAAGATGTACAAGAGGCAGAAAGTAGCTTTACTGGCTCACCTAATACAACTGGCTTGGCACCAGGTATTTCTGGAAAGGGAAAACTAAAGTTATGTTTATAAAACAAGACAAAAACAAAAACCCTAGCAACCTCTATATCAGCTGTTACTTGCATAAAAAAGAATTTATAGGGCATGGGGCCCTAATAGTAGTTCAGTAAATGTAGGCTTTGAGAAGTGGAAATTGACTAAGCTAAGCTTAAAGAAGACAGGGAGAAAGCTAAAACAGTCAGCAGCTACATTTTCACATTCCTCTATATATTGGGTAATTGAGTACATCCAAACTCCTTAGAAAAAATTATCTTATTCAGCATTTCCTGAGTATTTATAGAAATGAAATACTATTTTTAGTGTGCAATTTTTAACAATTTTTGAAATGTTATATTTGTAATATGTTTATAGTGTACAGCATAATAATTTAATACATTATTCAACACATAAATTGATCAAATAATTATAATTAACATCGTGATCTCCTAGAACATGTAGCATTTTTACATTCTGGAAATCTTCAGACTTATGATCTAAGAATACACCCAGAAATACACACACATACACACACACACACACACACACATACATGGTAAGAACTCATTGTAAGACATCTATTTTATCATTTTCTTCAATGGTATGAACCAGTCTAAATGTATGCCAGTGGGCCAGGGCATATTTTCCTTTTCTTCAAAGAAGCAATGGATCTCATCTGATTATCTATGGAAGTAATCCTGTTTTAGAACAATATTGAAACCCTGTCCCAGTCTGATTATTCTGTTAGGAAGTTAGTATCCTCTGCCCTTTCTCTGGCCTGCCTGATTCTCTCTGTGGTCATATTTTTTCTAACACCCATGATAATCTAACTCAATAGAGTTCTTGCACTCAACCTGTGTTTATTTAGAATAGATCATGTTAAAATATGTGTTGAAAGAATGAGTAATAAAATTTATGTGTAACTTGAATAGTATTTATCCTTTTTTTCCTTCTTTCTGATATCTTCTTTATGTTCTACCTTTCATTACTTTCCAGAAGTATAAGGAAATACCATTTGTATGTACAAAACTCTACTTTGGTATATTATAAAAAATTGTCTTGATTGTGTTTTTTGTAGTTCATAATTTTCTGTGCTTTTAAAATCCTTTACATTCATTGAAAACTCTCAAAATTATATAGGTCATTTTATTTCTACATTTTTAAATGAAATGACAAAATTTTTTCACAAAACAATCTTTTCCCCACATTGTGTGAATTTGAAAGTCACAATTATGTTAATGCTGTCTTAACATGAAATCTTAGTCAAAGAAGGCCATGGTTCATCTTACTTTCTTATTTATGTATTTATGTATGTATTAATTTATTTATTTTGGTACTGGGGTACCAAATGAACCCAGGAGTATGCTACCACCAAGCCACATCCCCAGCCCTATTATTTTAAACAGAGTATCACTGAATTGCTGACAGTCTCACTATGTTGCTGAGGCTAGCCTTGAACCTGTATTCCTCCTCTGTCAGTCTACCAAGCACTATATTACAGACATGATCCACCACTCTTGGCTTCATTTTATGTATGAATATTTCATATGACTAGATTGTTTTAACAATCAAAACGGAAAATACAAATAAAAGGGAATTAGTATCACTTGAAGTCCAACTCTCAGAGATTTCTAGTGCTAGCATTTTTCTGAACTCACACCCCAATGTATTTCTCTACCTAAAGATATATATGTAAAATAATATGTAGTTTCACATGAAGGGGACCTTTCTATTCAAAATATTTGAAGCCTAGTTTTAACAATCATATTTTGGTCAAAATTCTTTATCCATAAATACAGAAGTCCTTAGGGCCTGCAAAGCTGTGTATGCTCTGGCTCTAATATCGCTTCTATCTCATCAACGGCTTCTCTCAGCTTATTCGCCCACTTCAAGCATTGGTGTCCCTTGTCATCCCTCAAGCACACAAAGCTCATCCTTCCTGAAGGCCTTTGGTCCATTTCTTTTTTTGTGACGTTATTAGTCATCTTTTTATTACAATAATAAAATACCTGAGATAATCAAGTTATAAAAATAAAGGGGTTATTTTGGTTCACAGTTTCAGAAATTTCAAACAATAACCAGTGGGCCCCATTGTTTTGGGCCTATGGTGGCACATCATGGCAGGAACATATGACAGAGCAAAACTGCTCAACTCATGGACAAGAAGAGAAGAAGAAGCAAGTGGACTACAGAATCCCTTCTAGAGCACACCCCCAATGACACAAAGACCTCCCACTAGGCCTCTCCTCTTAAGGGCTCTATTGCATCCCAATAGCACTAAGCCTTAGGGACATGGGACTTTAGGGGACACTTTACATCCAACTACATGACTTGGAATGCTCTTCCTCCAGCTCTTTTTTTTTTGTACTGGTATTGAACTCAGGGGCGTTCTCCAAGCTATGCTCCCAGTCCTCTTTATTATTATTTTGAAACAGGTTTTCCAAGTTGCTGATGCTGGCCTTGAACCTTTAATCCTTCTGTCTTGGTATCCCATGTACTAGGATTATAGGCATGCCCTGCTGCACCTGGCTCTCCAGTTCTTTTTTTTTTTTTTTTTTGACAATCTACCTTATGTATGTCATACAGATCCCAACTCTAACATCCTATTTATAATGGCTTTTATCAATGACTTTATCTAAAGAGATCATTCAGTCACTCTACATCTCATCATTCTGAGTTATTTTCACCATTTTTACCTTTGTCTGTAGTTTTCTTATTAAATTGTCTAATGACTGAAAATTTTTTAAATAAAATTTTAAACATCAATATGAAAATTTAACTATCAATTAAATCAAAACATTACCAAAATTCAAGATTCTAAGGACAAACTTTAGAATAGTTTATGGATTCCTCACTTATATTTCCTAGCACACACACACACACACACACACACACACAATTCAATCAACTATAACTTCTTCACAGTTACTATTGATAAGTTAAATAGCTTAAAACATAGTATCTTTTTAATTATAATGTTTATAACCTGCAGGACAGCTATTCAAATCTAAATTTTAGGCTATGTAAGCTTCCAATCAGTTCTATTTTGTTTGTGTTAATGTGAATCATATTGAAAATGGTCTAGATTCACACAGTGCCTGGTGCCCTCCCCCCTCCCTGCTTCTCCTTTCCCCCCTCCCAACAATGAGTGTCCAGGTTGACCATGCTACATTCATACCTTTACACATATTCATATGTAGCTCCTCCAGTTAATCAACCTCAGCCTTCTTCCTCTCCTACTCTTCTTTTCTAGCTTTGCTGAGGTTTCCCCTCAATTATCTGGTATTCCTAATACTCCCTAGTTTAGGCATATTAGAGAAAAAATATGTCCCTTCTCTTTCTGTGCTTGGCTGATCTGACTTAACGTTCTCCAAGTCTTTCCATCTTCTTGTGAATTATATGATTTTGTTCTTCTTTATAGCTGAATAGAATTCCATTGTGTGTATTTCCCATAATTTTGCAATCAATTCATCTGTTAATGGAGACCTAGGTTGGCTTCATATTTTGACTATTACGAATTGTGCTGCTATAAACATGGGTATGCATATGTCACTGTAGTTCTCTGATTTCAATCCCTTTGGAACAATACACAGGAGTGGTAGAGCTGGGTCATATGGTGGATCCATTCCCAGTTTTCTAAGGAATCTCCACACTGATCTCCATAGTGGCTGAACTAGTTTGCACTCCCACCAACAGTGTAAGAGTTCCTCTTTCCCCACATCCTCGCCAGCATTTGTTTTTATTTGATTTCTTTATGTTTGCCACTCTGATTGGGATTAGATGGAACCTCAGCTTAGTTTTTATTTGCATCTTACTGATGGCTAGTGATGTTGAACTTTTTTATGTATTTAATTGCCATTTTTATCTCTTCTTTTGTGAAGTGTCATTCTACCTTGTAAGGATGATTTAAAGTCTCCTAAGGCATTAAAAATAGTAATAAATCATTTAAAATATAATGACTAATAAATAACCCATCAATAGAATCTAAAGCCAGATTTTCTATGAATATTAGTAAATATGAGCAATATTATCACTTAAGAAAATTTCATCTCATTTCGAAGAGGCAAAATAAATTTTTAGAAATACTCAGATAATGATATGGTTCAACTAGCATAAATACATTAAAAACTAGAAAAAAGGAGACTAAGTATTCAAAAATAATAAAGAGTAATGTATATGATTTAAAAATAAAAATCACTATTTTTAGGATTTGGGATTGTTTATTAATCATAAACACAAAGGATCTTAACACTCTTATCTAGATATATTTATTAATGAAATAAAAAATGTAAACATAGTCACTAGTGACTGAATACTTCTATGATAAAAAACTAATAGAAAAAAATGCTTTTGTCTTCCACTCACAAATTCAAAACTTTTTTTGTCTTAACTAAGTACTTATTACATACTTTGGCCATATTTTTTACAGCGTGAGATACAACAGTAAACTAGTATGAGTTTATTTTCCCTTATTCACAATCTCACAGACAGAAAATTAGTTCTTACAATAGGTCTTAGCAACATTGGCCTGCATTTTTTCATTCCCATATTAAAAACTTTTACTTTCACATAAAGTAAGCACTTTATGGTTTCTCTTTGGTATATCTTAATTGCCAGTAATCACTCTTTTTGTGCATTGAAAGCATTGTTAAGTATAAAAAGAGAATTACTTGAGGGGAATAAAAACATATGTAGTGAAATATTAACAGAAAATTTCCCAAAGCACAGGAAAGGCATAGATATTTGAAAAAATATTAAAACCCGAAAGGGAGAAATGCCAAGACATATTTAAAGACAAATTTGTTAGACCAATAGTAGATTTCTCAGCAGAAACCCTAAAGACCAGGAGGCATAAAATGATGGATTTTAAGTACTAAAAAAATGACTGGCAGCAAAGATTACTATATCCCACAAGGCCATCTTAATAATTAAAAGAGAAATAAAGACTTTCCAAGATAAACATAAGCTAAGGGATATCATGACTACTAATCCTGAATTACAAAAGAGTCTACACTTAGAAGATGAAGAAAATCAAACATTATTATGGCTGAACATGAAAGAATAAACACCATAGAAAAGCAGACACACAAATGAGAAATAGGAAATAATTTAAAAATTACCAATAAGTATATTAAACTTCTAAAATGAATAAGAAGGCATAAATGAATATATAATATTAAAAATAAATAAAGTCAATAAATGTGTAAGAATAAGCACATACTTTTCAACAAGAATTCTGAATGTAAATGGTCTTAACTCATCAATGAAAAGACACAGACTGGCTGAATAGATGAAAATACAAAACCCAACAATGTGGTACACATAAGAAACAGAGTCTACCTGCAAAGAAATATATAGAATAAGAGGACAAAATTCGAAGTAATAAAGAATTAAACTTACTATATGTTGATTTAAGAAAAAATTTCAAGAGGCAAAGAATTTAGCTTACTATATGTTGACTTTAAAACAAAATTAGAAGAGGCAACATCAAGAAACTATAGCAATTACAAACATATATGTACCAGTTCTAGTTTCTCAGTCACATTCACCACATTTCAAGTACTTAGTAGCCATGGTAGATAGCAAATAACAACCACATTAAATAGCACAAAGATAGAACAATCTCATAAAAAAATTCTTATGGGTAAATTTGGCCTAAATTTAGTATCATTTTATTCTCCCCTTTCTGGCCAGGAATCTCTCTAGCTAGGCTATATCTGCACATCCCCAGTTTTTTCTTTCACTTTTCCTACCCTCAACCCTTCCATAAACCTCCTCATGTTGCCCCTTAGAAAGAAGTTCTTTATAATTTCTTCCTTGAGGAACTTACTCTCAAAAGACTTGAATTACTAGCCCATGCTTGGGCAGTTTGATGCATAGAGTTGATGTGTTCCTTCTCCAAGGTAATGTGTTTGTATTCTAGCTGAACACTTCTAGAGAAATCACACATTTACACAAAGTGTAAATATAAAAGTGGTGGCTTTAGGCACCATAGTAGCCTGGCACCTCAAACAGACCTCAGAATGCCTTTAAAGCAACTTCAAATCCCATTATACTTTTAGCCTGATCACCTGCCCTGGCCTTGGGCCTCTATGCTCATTCTTCTCCTAGGACACTGGTCTATCCATATCACCACAAGACATGTAACATTCATACATCTGAAAATATGTTTATGAATAGTAAATTGAAAGAAATACAATTGTTTTGTTTGTAACTATGCAAACAGAGTTTGAAGTGTGGTTTTGGCATCAGAGTTCATTTACTCTTTGTCCATTTTGGGCTCCCCACCAAGGTGTCACACAATCAAATAATAGCAAAATAAGAAATAAAACAAAGCTATTGATACTTGCTTAGCAAGGGTTCCCTTATCTTACAATATAGGGCTGTGATTTAAGAAAAAATCTGAACAAGCAAATGCAGGTGAGGCCACAAACTATTTTTGAAAAAGAATTTTTACCTTCTATGTGAAAAAGAATTAGGTGTGCAAGAAGACTCTAATTTGTCTTGTGATTCATTCAGTGGGTCAGAAGGAGAGGTCAGGCTGCTGAGCCCAAAGGAACAGTCCAGCCTTGTCTACTTATTACATACAGGCAGAAAAGTAAGAGAAATTCTCATCTTAGAAGGCCTCACTCTCTTACCAGGTCCAAGAAAAAGGAAAGTAAAAGAGAAAAAGAGAACTAGCCTGCCTCAGAAGAAAGCCATATTCCATGTATAACATCCCACATTCTGAATTTATCTGACTGATTCCCCATAATGTCACTTACCCTGATCTTCTATGTATAGATTTCTTATATAACTCAACTAAACTGTGTCTTCATAAAAAAATAACCACAATAAATGGCATTTTCAGTGTATTATTTACTTATTTGGGGAATTTACTTAGTAAATACTTGTAGCTATCATTCATTTAAGAAATAGAATATTGCCAACTCCTGTCAAGACGCCTTCTTTTTCTCCCAATTATCTCTCCCCACAAATAAATTGTTCTGATTTGGGGGGGATACAATTAGATTTAACCCAGGAGTATACTGCCTCTGAGCTGCACCCTCAACCCTATTCCATTGTTTATTTTGAAACAGAGTCTCACAGAATTGTGGAGGTCCTTGCAAAGTTGCTGAGGCTGGCTGTGAACCTGTGATCTTCCTATCTCAGCCTCCCAAGTACTAGGAATAGAACTTCTATATTATCTGACCTTTATAATAATAGCTTTCTCATTTTTCTTTATGATTTTTACTGCCAAACATACATAATTAAATGCTTTTGTTTAGATTTGTCAGTTTTTGAACCATATATAAAAAGAGAATCATATATGATATGTATTCATTCTTATCTGCTTTCCTTTGCTTAAAATTCTATGAGATTGATCTGTCCATTGTCCACATTTGTACTTACCCATTTTAATTGCTGTGTGCTATTCATTGTGTGGAATACCAACATGTATACATTTTAATTTTCATGGATGTGCACATTGTTTACAATTTGGGGCTGTTAAGCAAGTATTTGCCATGAACTTTCTTCTTGTTCTTGTTTCTTGCTGACACATTTCTCTCTTTACATCTTCAGAAATATACCTAGGCATAATTAGCAAGTTATTTTGTTTTAAAATGCATATCAAAATAAGCCTTGATATAATTTATCACAGCTTTGATTATTAAATGATAAAGTTCTACAAATTCAACTAAAGAATCATGTGTTTTACTACTATATTATGATGGAATAAAATAATAATAGAATATAAGATAGAATGAAATGAATAATATAATGGTAAAATAATTATAGAATATAATAGTAGATAGAATTAAAATGATAGTCTACTATCATTAAAATAATGATAGAATAGGACAATATAAGAATAAAAGAAATGATAGGGCCACTCTAATTGTTCCTGGTCAAGCAAGACATTCTCTGTGATCTCATAATTTTAATAGGTGACAAAAAAACAGAACATATTTTGAGGAGAGGGACTCAAATCATAAGAAAATGTAAAATATATCATATGAAAAAGTTTTGGATGACAAAATTTTGATTGGGAGCAGTAAAAGGGAGCTGTTTTCAATCTACAAAGGCAGTCATAGAAGAAGAAAATTATGTTTGTTCTATGTAGTCTAGGAAGATAAAAGGAACACTTTAGGTAATCAATACAAAGTGACTGTTTTCAGCTTAATAGAAGCATGCTTTGAGCTCAGGCCTAACAACATTAGAGATCAGATCTGCCTGGTGAATTGAAGGGACATGTCCAAGTCCAATTGCAATAAAGTTAAGAAAACTCTTTGATTTAACTTTATTGTGAGTGAAGAAGTAAATAAGCTCAAAGCTGTTGACCCAAGAACAAAGCCCTCTTCAGCTGAAGGGAGAGGGGACTCTGAGAAGCGAATGGTGATGTTTCCTAATCCAGCCCCTGGATTAACTCCTGACTGATGTTGGGGAATGGAGGTGGGGAGCCCATGTGTGAGTGCCATAAGCAACACCAAAAGTTCTATTTTTACCAAAAGTCTGAAGACTCCAGAGCAAACAGCCCTACTTGGAAACATTCTGACCAGATGATATTTTATTATTATTTTTGTTTGTTTTTGGTGGTACTGGGGTTCCTGGAAGCCCTTCTACCTCCGGGCTACACTACCAGACCTATTTTTACATTTTTTAAATTTGGAAACAGGGTCTCCTAAGCCAGCGCGAGCGGCTGGCTTCAAACCTGCGCGATCCTCCTGTCACTGCCTCCCAAGCGCAGGGATTACAAGCGTGTGCCACCACGCCCGGCTCTGACCAGATGATATTTTAAAGGAAGAAACATGTTTTCCTATTGACTCACCTCAAAGGAAGGGAGCCACAAGACAAGGAACAAACAGAGGGTGCTCTATGGTAACTGAATGTGACTCAGTGACCTTGATCATAAGCACCCTGTGTACTCATTAACACCTTAGGAATTGGGGACAATTTAAGTTAAAGGAGTCCCGTATTGTCAGGTGAGGGATAAAGAAAATAAATAATAAATAAAACTCAGATTACTTAAAAAAGAGCTCTTCTACCAGTCTGAAGTATCAAAACATTGAAGAAGCTGCCTAGGGATACTGTCCTGGTATAAGACAGGCAAATTCTCACATCTCACCCAACACTGACATGCACAAGGCTCACAACAAATAATTGTTAAATGCAAAATCAGCTTGTCTTCATAATTGTTTTTCTTTCTCAAAGTTTGAGGAAGCACAAAAGAGAACACTAAATTTATAATTCTGTTATTATTATTATTATTTTTTTTTTTTTTTTTTTTTTTTACTCAATGACAATCGACAAGAAGAACTACTTGGCAAAGCAGAAGAGAAAAAAACATGTTAAAAAGTGGTGAGAGCTCCCTGGAGAGCCAGTTGGTTCCAGAGCTGGAGCAAGGAAAATATGAGAAAAGCCTATAGAATCTTGTGGCTCTGGAAAATTAAGGAAATGCTACAGGAGGCTGAAAGAGCACTCAATGGCCAAAGCTGTAAAAACCTTTAGCAATTAGTTAAATGGCAGCAATATTGTATTATTACCCTAAGAATGAAATTAACATCCATGGATCTCAATCTCTAAGTAAGTGATTGTATAAATAAATAAATAAATAAATAAATAAATAACAAGATTCAACTCTTCCCTACAGTAGTGTTTTAATTAATAAATGTAAAATAACCCTTAGATTACCACACTGAAAATTATTATACGTAAGGTCCACCAAAGGATACTAAAATTAGGGGGCTAAAGTCTAAATAGAAAGAAGATATTCCCATGCTCTAAAAGTATCTCCTCTAATATTGAGTAATAACTAGGAGGAACTAATAACTTCATGGTGGTCATCCTGGTTAAAAAAAAAAAAAAAATTACCTGCAACAAGTGACCAGAGTTAACGTTCTCAATACTACATATGGAGACTATATTTGCCCTGACATGAAACACTGAGAAGAGCACATCACATCTGTGGTATCCTTAACAACAAAGTATAACTTCAATCTAGTCATGAGAAAACCTCAGACAAACCAAGTTGAGAGGTGTTCTACAAAATTAGTTGACCACTAGTCTTCACAGGTATCAAGGTGATGAAAGAAAAGGAAAATTTGAAGAACTGTCACAAATTAGAGAAAATAAGGAAATATAACACTTCAAAAGACAGAAAAAAACTCCATTGTTTGTTCTACTCTCCTTCACTCACCTCACAACACAACACAGAACGTGACTAATGCTAAATGTTTTTCTCTAAATACCAAGCATTTATCCAGTGGACACCAACTACATTCTTAAAATCAATTCAGTTCTGATATAATCTCCTTGCAGTTAGACCCAGACCCCACAGATTTAAGGCTCAGCCCCACAATACCTCACAACAAATGCACTTCACATGACAACTGCCCTCTACTTGTCACCTATGCTTCTGACTAACTAAAAATTGGAATTATCTGTGCCTCCCTTCTTAGATTCAACTAATTTGACTGGATGGCTCACATCACTTAGCAAGACACATTTATTCATTTATTATATTAATATAGGTTGGCTATAATAAAGGATATAGATGAACAGCCCAATGAAGAATGTAGAGGATAAGGTTTGTGGAAAGGGGCTGCAGGTGAAGGTTCCAGCTTTCTCATCACAATGTTGGCTCCCTGACAACCAGCTCCTGTTCTTAGACTATCCAGGAGCCCACCTAGAGTCACCTCATTAGGACAAAAGATGCTTCTGTCACCCAGGCCAACATTCATAAAATTACAAAACGAGCAGCAGAAGAGGGAACATATCACATGCTATGTGCATCGATGTTTCTGAACCTCATTATGATGTATAATTGCAATGCACAAATAAAAAATATATATATATAGTGTGTGTGTGTGTGTGTGTGTGTGTGTGTGTGTGTGTGTGTGGTACTTGGGTTCCTGAAAACCCTTCTATCTCCGGGCTACACTCCCAGACCTCTTTTATACTTTTTATTTGGAAACGGGGTCTTTTAAGCCAGCGCGGCTGGCTTCAAACCTGCGTGATCCTCCTGTCTCTGCCTCCCAAGCACGGGTATTATAAGTTTGCGCCACCACACCAGGCATAAAAGTATATTTAAGAAAAATTCTGAGGAGTATTATGTTAGGAACTGGGGTCAAAGGCCAAATATTAGGAAATAAAAGAGATTCTCCCAGCATCCCTTTTTATAATTCTAAGGAATCTATGCCTGGAACCAGAGACTGAGACATATTTCTGGAGGGAAAAGACATTAATAAGAAAACCACTAAAATCCAAATAAATACTATAATTTAGTCAATAGCGTTTTTGTTCTAACGATGACTTCTTAGTTTTTATACTTACTGTGTAGTCATGTAAGATACTAAGAAAGGGAAGCTGGAATGAAGGTACATGGGAACTCACTGGACTTTTTTTTGCAACTCTTCTGTAAGACTAAAATGAAGTAAGCCTCTAAGTCTTCTTACTTCTGTAAGTGAGAATATAGAAGTGTAAAAAAATGTGATGAGCACATACTGGAATTCCTAGACCAGGAGGAGTAGAACACTGGGTAAAATCAACACACCCTAACTAGCCATTAAGGAAACACTTGCAAAAAGTTCAGCAATAAGAAAGACATGGTCTCACATTCAAAGATCTTAAAGGGAAAGTGATACTAATAAAAAGTGACACTAATAAGAACAGCAAAACCATTTTTGCATCATCTCCCTGCTTCTTCCTTTCCCCCCATAACCAATTGGTCATCTAATCCTAACAGTTCAAACCCTTCCTCCCTATTACCCTACACTGCATGACCTGGTTCATCTTCTTGACTAATGATTTCTCCTCTACAACTGTTCTGAAGTCTAACATATCCTAAGTTGATATCGCCAGAGTTCTTTTCTAAAACAGAAGTCTAACCATTTCCCTTCTCTGTTCAATAAATTTTAAACTTAATTTTTTAATAAAGCTAAATCCCTAAGCCATAACATATAAGCTGCCTTACTCTTCAGTCTCCTAAACTATAGCTTCATTTCTGTTCACTCACCCAAGAAGTATAACACTTCATATTCAAAACTAGTTATGGAATGCAGAATATTTCTATTCTGGCCTCTGTTCATGTTATTCATTCTGAAAAGGACACTTTGTTAACCAGCTCCTCTATCTGTAAATATTTAATCATTCTCACTCAAACATTATTTCTGTTTCAGTCAGATTCTTATGATTCCTCACAACCTCCCCATCTCATTCTCCATGCCTTGAATTAAATCTGTCCCTGCTATGCACCACCCCACTGCCCAGCTAGGACATTGTGAGTATTGTTAATGAGCATACACCATACTGAACATAGCTTGTGGTATATGAGCTATGAAACTGAGTCTCTTAATAAGGTACAAATGTTTTGATGATACTGTCCATGTCTAATTCACCTAGGAGTCCCCAGCCCTTGCTTAATACCTGGCTCTTCAGATTTAGTCAGTGCCATTGGTTAGACTGAATTGATTAAAATACAGTCAGATTCCCAAACAGATAAAGTATTCCTCTCCTCTCTCTCTCTCCCTCTTTTTCTCTCCTTTCTCCCCCTCATCTCTCTTCTTTTCTTTTTCTTTTTTCTTTTTGGATGTTGAAGATTGAACCCAGGAGCATTCTACCTCTGAGCTATACCTCCAGACCTATTTTATTTTTTTATTTTAAAACATGATCACACTAAGTTGCTGAAGGCTTGTTAAGTTGCTGAGGCTGTCCTCAAACCTTTGATCCTTCCGTCTTAGCCTTCCAAGTCTTGGGATTGGAGGGGGAGAGAGTGGTGGGGAAGGAGACCAGCTCTACCTTCTGGTCCTCCCTCCAGATCTAGAACCATGGCAGAAGGAATCCAGTAACTCTGAGCTGCGAGATCCACTGAAGGAAAAAAAAAAAAACTCGAACCTGCTGTGGACACTACCCAGCTGCTGGCACCAACACGGGCCATCGGCCCAAAACCACAATTCCCGGCCAAAGAGCTCCAACATCTTAAGTGGCTAGTGGCGCCCAAGCTAGAAGCCCATCACCAAAGGCGGCACCCGCAGCGGCACAGAGAGCCCTCCTGAGACCAGGACCAAGGCATCCAGGTATCTATGTGTGCCCAGAGAAGCCATGGGACTTGGCATGCATCCAGTGTGCACAGCAGGACCCAGTGTTAACTGTGTCGCCCAGGGACCTGGCAGTAACCATGTAAGCCCAGTGTACAGCCCAGGGAACTGGCAGTAACCATATGGCCCAGTGTACACAAAAGGACCCAGCGGGCCAATTAAGTTAGAACCTCCAGAGACACAGGAAAGGTGCTCAAGGCACGATAATTGCACATGGCCACAGGGGGTTGCTCCAAGACTACTTTGGACAACCTCCACTCCTGTGGGTAGGGAAGCACAGACCTGAGTCAAAGATGGAGAGTTGTAGAGGTGCGGACTATGGGCTGGAAATACAGAAAACCCAGGACTTGCACAGAACTCATTAACAGTGACATCCAATGCCCTGACACCTAACTGCAAAGCTGACAGAGATGAGAGAGGGGTCCAAACACTCAGAGAGTGGGTAAAGGAGCTGAAAATAGGGTACAGCGCAAATAAGTGATATTAGATTACACTCCAGAAGCTACCAAAGCAATCAGACATTCACATATTATATAGGCTCAGCCCCATATTCATAAATTAGTAGGACTGGTCTTTTTTTATTTGATTTGGGTTTTTTATTTGATTTTTTGTTTTGCTTTTTGGTCTCACACAGTTGCTAGTTCTTTTTATTTTATTTTTGTCCTTCTTTCTCTTTCTTACTTTTTGTTTTCCTCTTTTGGTTTTATTTCTTTGTCTTTGATGTATAATAGTCAGCTTTTGTATCTTGTGTTGTTACTTTATTTGTGTTGTTTGCTCCTTTCCCCATTCCTTTTACAAGTTTCCTCACTCTAACATATCTACTCTCTTCTCTCAAAACATTTTTCCCTTATTGTATCTTCTTGCTTAATATTCAAGGTATTTCCTATCTCCATACTTAAATACTCTACTAACTACAAGAGTCCTACTATCTTTCTCTCATTCTCATCCAAATATTACCTTATTACACTTAAATTTTTACTCAACCTAATCATATCCCCTACTATACCCAACTCCTGTACCCATCATCCCAGCTCCTCCCCCATCACCCAACCCTCAACATTGGAAAAAGTACTGCTTACCTGCTGACACCTCTAGATTCCTACTACTAAGATTGGATTAGACATAGTAACAACAAAAGATGTCACAATATCAGAAAAACAAGCCTAAGAACTTTGAAAACACGAGAATTAGGAAAAGTGAAGAAACAATGGAAATCACAAATACTGACCTACAAGAAATGCAAGAAGAAGGATTCTGAATCCTGATCTACAATATGTTGAAAGGCCTCAAAGCAAGTGTATAGGAAATGAAAGAAGAAATGGAGACACTAAGGAAGAATCAGAAAGAGGTCTGGGATGAAATGAGTCAATAAGAAGACAGCAATAGAAAGAAATTCTGGAAGATTAGATGAAATGGAATGTAGAAAATCATTGTTAGAAGATAGCTCATTCAAAACCAAAATCACAATCAACACATAACTGAGGAAAGATGCCAGTGGCACTCCGTGTCTACACAGAGAGTGACAGCAGAGGACCAGTCTGCTGAATATTCATATTTTTGTTGGGTTTTATTTTGTGTTGTCGTTTAATTTTTTGTTTCTTGTTTTGTGTATATGCTTGTGTGTATGTGTGTGTGTATGCTTGTTTGCTCTCTTCCCAAACCCTTTCACAAATTTCTTGGTTTTTTTTTTTTTTTTGTGGGTGTGTGTGTGTGTTGTACTGGGGTTCCTCAAAACATTTCTACCTCCGGGCTACACTCCAAGACTTATTTTATACTTTTTATTTGGAAACAGGGTCTCTTAAGCCAGTGCAGCTGGTTTTGAACCTGCACGATCCTTCTGTCTCCACCTACCAAGTGCAGGGATTACAAGCATGCACCACCACACCCAGTGAACTTCTTCTTTTATACATATCTATCCTCTCCATCTCTTTTTTACTCTCTCTTCTTTTCTCTTCTTTATCTTGCATTAAATCCACTTCATATCACTATACTAGTATACATTGATTACTAGAATACAACTACATTTTCACTATCTCTAATCTCTACTATATACTACCTTACCAAACTGATACTCCTATTCTATTTGATCCTATCTGTGGCTTTTCCCTATTATTACATTTACAACTTCACTTCAACTTCACTTCTCTCCTCACTCAGCCTTCACTGTTGAATACAACACAGTTTGCCTTTGGATACACCAACTGACACCTAGAGACTGAGAGAAATCTATTAAAAACAACAGATACAAACATTTGAAATCATGAGGAGGAATAACAAGAAAACAATGAGTTCCCACAATACCAAATAACAAAACCTGACAACACAGACTTGCAGAGATCACCAGAAGGACAAATCAGAAAATTAACAGTAGAAATTATGCAGGACTTATGAAGTAAGATTCATTCCAAGGATGCAAGGCTGGTTCAACATACAAAAATATATTCATGTAATTCATCACATAAACAAAGCAAAGACAAAAATCATATGATCATTTCAATAGATGCTGAAAAGTCATTTGACAAAATCCAACATCTATTTATGCTAAAAGCACTGCAAAGAATCTGAATAGAAGGAACATACCTCAATATCATAAAGGCAATCTACAATAGGCCCACAACCAACATCATATTAAATGGGGAAAAACTGATAGAATTTGTCCTAAAAACAGGAACAAGACAAAGATGGCCATTATTACCACTTTTTTTCAATATAGTACTTGAGACTCTAGCCAAAGCAAAAAGGCAAGAAAAGGAAGTCAAAAGAATACAAATAGAAAAAGAAGAATTCAAACTTTCACTATTCACAGATGACATGATACTATAATGTAGAAGACACAAAAAACTCAACCAAGAGGCTTATAGAACTGATCGACAAATTAAACATGGTGTCTAGATACAAAATCAATCTCAAAAAATTGGAAGCTTTTCTGTGTGGCAACCATAAATACACTGAAAAAGAAATTCAAAAAACACTTCCACTCAGGATTTCCCACAAAAAAATAAATAAATAAAATACTTAGGAATAAACTTAACCAAGGAGGTTAAAAACCTCTACAAAAAATATAAAACATTAAAAAAAGAAACCAAAGAAGACTTTAAATAATGGAAAGGTCTTCCATGTTCATGAATAGCAGAATAAATATTATTAAAATGGCCATCCTTCCAAAAGTGATCTACAAATTCAAAACAATACCCATTAAATTACCAAGAGCATTCCTCACAGACATAGAAAAATCAGTCCTTAAATGCATTTGAAACAACAATAAACCCAGAATAGCCAAAGTAGTTCTCAGCAACAAAAACCATTTAGGAAGAATCACAATACCTGACTTTAAATTATACTATGAAGCCATAGTAATAAAAACAGCATGGTACTGAAGCAAAAACAGATACATAGACCAATGGAGCAGAATAGAAGACTCAGAAACAAATTCACACACTTATACCCAATTGCTTTTTGACAAGGGGCCAAAAACATAGACTGGAAAAAAAGATAACCTGTTCAACAAATGGTGTTGGCAAAACTGGTTAACCATATGCAGAAAAATGGAAATAAGCCCCAGTTTCTCACCCTGCATAAGAGTCAATTCAAGATGGATCAAAGACTTGGAAATTAAACCAGATACCCTGAGGGTCCTTGAAGAGGGCATAGGCCCAACACTACAACACACAGGCATAGGTAAAAAAACTTTCTCAACAAGACCACAAAGATGCAAGAAACTAAAAGATGGATTAATATGTGGAATTGCATAAAACAGAAGTATCAAGAACTTCAGTTGATAGCCAAGATAATGGGAGATTTTTGCCAAGTACCCCTCCAATAGAAGATTCATATCTAGAATATATAGAGAACTCAAGAAACTCAGCACTAAGAAAACAAATGGCCCAATCAAAAAATGGGTAACTAAATAGATATTTCATGAAAAAAGAAATTCAAATGGCCAATAAATGCATGAAAAAAATCCTCAACATCATTAGCAATCAGAGAGATGCAAATCAAAACTACCCTGAGATTTCACCTAACTTCAACTAGAATGGCAATCATTTAAAACACAAACAACAACAAATGTTGGTGAGGATGTAGAGAAGTAGGCACTCTAATACATTGTTGGTGGGATTGCAAATTAGTGCAACCATTTTAGAAAGCAGTATGGAGAATCCTCAGAAGAACTTACCAAATGATCCAGCAATACCACTTCCGGGTATCAATCCCAAAGGATGGAAACCAAACTACCAAACTAATGCTTATGTATCTATGTTCATAGCTGCACAATTCACCATTGTCAAACTATGGAACCAGCCAAGATGTCCATTAACAGATGAGTGGATTACAAAACTATGGGATATGTACACAATGGAATTTTATTCAGCATAAGAAAAATACAATTACATCATTTATAGGTAAATGGATGGAACTGGAGAACATTATGCTAAGTAAGATTAATTAGTCACAAAATGTAAAAAAAAAAATTGGATGCTTTCCCTAATATGCAAAGGCTATGGAGAAAATGGATCATAAGAGGAACTCTAAATGAAGAAGGAAAAAATATAGATGAGCAAATAAGGTGACCTAACTTGAGGGGGATGAGAGGGGAGAAAAGAGAAATTTCATAATATACATGATGTACATTTACAAACATATCAAAGTCAATCACTAAGCCAAACATGAGGAGGGAGGGAAAAGGAAAATGAGGAAGGAATTGGGTAAGGGCTAATTGAGTGATGAGTGCATGTATGCCTCTACCATCTTGTACTCCATTAAGATGTATGACTACAATGTACCATTAATACACCTTGCTTACACAGAATTACTGTCAGCCATTCGGCCATTTATTAGAAATTATGAAGGCTAAAATCATGCCAGGGTCTGGAGATGGGAACTTTGAAATTAAACACAGTAAAGAGAGAGAGAGAGAGAGAGAGAGAGAGAGAGAGAGAGAGAGAGAGAGAGAGAGAGAGAGATGCATTTTAAGAATTCTTTTTTTTTTAATTTAGTACAGGACCTTGAACTCAGATACATTCTAACTCCAAGCTACATCTCCCAGCCCAATTTTATTTTATTTTATTTTTTGAAAGTTCTCTAATTAGTTTATTTTTATTTTTTATTATTGTTAAATGAATTTTTATTGGTGCATTTTAGTCATACATCTTAATGGGATAAAAAAACTTGTGAAGATATACATGCACACATCACACAATCAGCCCCTACCCTATCCTTCACCCTTCCCTCCCCCTCCCTCCTTCCCATGCTTTGTTTCCTGATTACCTTTAATATGTTTGGGTTTTTTTCTTCCATATATGTCAAGTTATTTTTGACAAGGTTTCCAAAAACATTTGGTGAAGGAAATAATAATCTTTTCACTAAATATTGTTGAAAAATAATAACTACATGAAAAAGAATAAAATTGGGCCTTTACCTAACACCATACAAAAATATTAACTCAAAATAGATAAAAGACCTAAATGTAAATCTTAAGACTATAAACTTTTAGAAGAAAACCTGGGTCATAAAACTTTACAACATTGAAATTGGCAGTGAGTTCTTGGATATGATTCCAAAGGCACAGGCAACAAAAGAATAAACAAACTTCATAAAAAATTTAAAAAAGTATTGTACATTCAAAGACAATGTAAACAGAATTAAAAGTTACTGATAGAATGGGATAAAATATTTCCAAATGCTATATCTGATGGTATATTAATATTCCAAATAGAAATCCTAAAAATTAGAAATAATAAAAGTAAACAATACAATTTAGGAATAGGTAAAAGACTAAAATAGATAAGGAATCTCCAAAGATTTTTATATGACCAACAAACACATTAATATCACTCATCATTATCATAATATAACTAATCATTAAGGAAATACAAATTAAAAACTATAGTGAAATGCTACTTCACATTTGTTAGGATGGCTACTTAACATGAATTACATTGCTCTAGCCCTTTACCTTGAGTTTGTTCCTATCTTCACTTGTAAGGTGTGTTTCTTTTAAGCAGAAGATGGATGGATTCTGGTTTTTAATCCATTTTGCAACTTTATGTCTTTTTATTGGGGAATTGAGGCCATTTACATTCAGTGTGATTATTGAGGGATAACTTAATTCCTAACATGTTAAGATTTTATTTCTGTTTGAAATACTCTTTATTCTTCTTTGCTTCATTGTCTGCTGGATGGAAAATCTTGTTTCTCTGGTTCTGGTGTGTATTACCTATTTCTTCTTTGTAGTTAATCTCTGAGTATTTTCTCTAGCGCTGGTTTTTTGTTTTGTTTTGTTTTTTGGTGGCACTGGGGGTGGAACCCAAAGGCTTTCTACCTCTGGGCTATACTCCCAGACCTATTTTATATTTTATTTGGAAACAGGGTCTTACTAAGTTGCTGAGAGCCTCACTAAGTAGCTGAGGCTGGCTTCAAACCTGTGCAGTCCTCCTGTCTCAGCCTCCCAAGCGTGGGGATTACAAGTGTGTGCCACCACGCCCGGCTCTAGTGCTGGTTTTGAAGACATAAATTCCTTCAGTTTCTGTTTGTCATGGAAACTTTTTATTTCCCCATCTAATTTGATAGTTTTGCTGAGTAAGAAATTTTTGGCCCTCAGCCATAAGGCTCGTGTATTTCTTATCTGGTTTTGAGCTCCATTCTGAGTCCCTGGAAGGTGTGATGAGCTTGGCTACTGGGAGTTTTAGATGTTCTTTGCGCTGAAAGAACTGCTGAATTACACCCGAATGATCTGCAACTACTCACTTCAGCTCCTTGTTTACCTTTCCTCTCTGGAGCCTGGTGCTGTGAGGCATGATGGCGCCAGTGTGGCTCCGCAGTGCAGGCTGGTTTCTTTTTTGGTCTCTGGTTGTTCTTCTAGTCTTCTTTTTCTCTGTCCCTTGTGTTTACATTTTTTTATTTCTCTGCTGATAGTGTTTTCTGGCTATGAAAAGCGCTGATTTTGTGGCAACAGAGACTGAGTGTTAGCAGGACTCATAAACCTGCTTTTCTTGGTCACCATCTTTCCGGAAGTCCTTGCATTTCAAGAATTCTGAGTCAGCCGGGCATGGTGGCGCACACTTGTAATCCCCACGCTTGTGAGGCAGAGACAGGAGAATTGTGCAGGTTCGAAGCCAGCTGCGCTGGCTTAAGAGACCCTGTTTCCAAATAAAAAAGTATAAAATAGGTCTGGAAGTGTAGCCCAGAGGTAGAAGAGTTTCCAGAAACCCCAGTACCACAAAAAAAAAAAAAGAAAAGAAAAGAATTCTGAGTCAGTTTAACATTGAGCTCAAGCTAAATTATACAATAGTTATCTGATAAATGATTTGTCACCTATTGTAAAGCTGCCAGTCCAATATGGTAACCTCTAGTCATATCTCATTGCTTAAATTAATTTTATTTTTTATTTTTTTGTGGTACTGGGGTTCCTGGAAACCCTTCCACCTTCGGGCTCCACTCCCACACCTATTATATATATATATATATATATATATATATATATATATATATATATATATAACCTATCACCTATCTATCTATCTATCTAATCTATCATCTATCTATATCTATCATCTGTCTTTGGCTCTATCTCTCTGGAGAACCCTGACTAATTTTCCAGTCATATTTGCCAAGAATATATATATATATATATATATATATATATATATATATATATTTTTTTTTTTTTTTTTTAATTTGGAAACAGGGTCTCTTAAGCCAGCAAGGCTGACTTCCAACCTGCATGATCCTCCTGTCTCTGCCTCCCAGCTATTTTAAAAATTTAAGACTCATTTACTAACCTGTACTAGCCATATTTGCATTGCTCGATACTGGATGGCTCAGATAATAGAACATTTTTATCATTACAGAAATTTTCATTTGAGAGTGCTGTTAAAGTAGTAACTATTTTCTTTTACTAAAGTAGTAACTGGTTCACTAGAAACTAGCATAACTAACTGAGGTTTTATACCAAACAAAACTTCAAAACCTTGATAGGATTTTTATACTCTTAGAGATAGAAACTGCTTAAATGTAGACTATCTTAATTTTAGCAAAACATGCAACATAATTTCTTATGAAATTCCAGTTGGTTAAAATTAAGAAATATGAATAATCTATATAGTACAATTATGTAAACAACAGTCCTCAGTGAGTGTTGATTGGTGAACTAATATGATTTTAGAAGAATGATATGCTTTCTTTTTCAAAAATCTTGGCATTGACCCTCTCTTGTTCAACATTTTTATCAAGAATTTTTCTTGGAAGTAAAAAGAATAATTATCAATTTTTCTTATAGCTCAGTAATTATAAGATTATTTTATAACTTTGTGAAAGTCAATGTGTTAAAATATATCAAAATTTTCTACAATATCACTCTCTGACTCAGAGTTCTACTTCCTCAGGAAACAATCATGGATGTTTGCAAGGATATAGCTATATAAATGCTAATTATAGCAAAATATTTGGGAAATATGAGTGCTAAATAATATACACACACATTTAGGTGAAGTTAGAAGAAAAAAATCAAACTATAAAACAGGTTATATGATATGATAATTTTTATAATGAATGTTTATATACTATATGTGTTCATGTGAGGCTGTACATATATGCATAAAGAAGAAAACTGGGCAAGATCTACACTAAAATGTTAGTAATATTTATTTTTAATAATATTTATCTCTCTGGTAATGAGTTATGGACCTTCTTTGTTTTCTTCTTTCAGCTCATTTATACTTTTTTAAAAGTCCTATCATAGCTGGGCGTGGTGGCGCAGGCTTGTAATCTCCGTGCTTGGGAGGCAGAGACAGGAGGATCACACAGGTTTGAAGCCAGCCTTGCTGGCTTAAGAGACACTGTTTCCAAATAAAATATATTTTAAAAAAAATAGGAGTGTAGTCCGGAGGTAACAGGGTTCCATCCCCAGTACCACCAAAAAAAAAAAAAAAAAAAAGGTTTATCATGAATAGATGGCTCTTTATCTTAAGAAGAACATTTCAAACAAGGAGAACAAGGAGGAATGGAGAAATTAAGTGGCAAAAGTAAAAATATTCAAAGGGAAGAAAAGGTATCCCAGCAAGCTCTAACAATGGCCTAAAATTTACAAAAGGAGGCTTAAGATGTATATATGGAAAGCTTAGTTTTGAAGTTCTAAAAGTTCTATAAAAATAATAGTTTGGAAAAAACTGACCTAGTTAGTTTGGCAAAGTAAGTACAACTTTTGTGTGTGTGTGTGTGTGTGTGTAGTGGTGGAGATTGAATCCAGAGGACTTCTGCCTCCAAGCTACACCCCCAGCCCAATTTTTTATTCTGTATTTTAAAACAGAGTATCACTAGGCTGTAGAGGGCCTCACTAAGTAGCTGAGGCTGGCCATGAATCCAGATCCTCCTATATCATCCCACCAAGTACTGGGATTACAAGTGTGCACCACCATGCCTGGCTTAGCACAACTTTGAGTAAATCAAGTAGTACAATTTCCAAAAGGGTGAATATGAACTTAGATTTTTGTCTGTAGATGGTCCTGCCCAGATTAGGGAAAATGAGGTTCCATTTCTTCTCTGAACATAATCCCACCTTACCTGCTCAGTGACCACCTTGTTTTATGCAGTGGAGTTTCCACAGAGGTGAAAAACCAGGAAATTGTTATTGAGCCATAAATAGAAACTGAAGCATCTTAAATGCCACAATATTCTTGGCAAATATGACTGGAAAATTAGTCAGGGTTCTCCAGAGAGATAGAGCCAAAGACAGATGATAGATATAGATAGATGATAGATTAGATAGATAGATAGATAGATAGATAGATAGATAGGTGATAGGTTATATATATAAGATAGGAATTTATTTATTGCCTTCATTATTTGAAGCTGAACTGTCCCATGATAGGCCATCTGCAAGTTGGAGAACAATGAAGTCAGTAACATGGTTCCTCAAGACTAAAGGCCTGACAACCAGTGGAACCAATGGTGTAACTCCCAATTTGAGGTCAAATATCTAAGAAGCTCAAGAGGCTGTTGGTGTCAGTCCCAAAGTTCTAAGATCAAAGGACCTGGAGTTCTGATGCTCAAGGACAGGAGAAGAGTGCTTCATCCAGAAGAGAGTGAGATTTTGCCTGAGCTGATTGGATGGCACCCAACTTTTCTGAGGGTGGTCTTCTCCATTCAGTCCTCTGATTTTATGCCATCCCCTTCTAGAAACAACCTCACAGGAATCCCCAGAAACAATGCTTTAATGGCCACCTAGGTATCCTTCCACCCAGTCAAGTTGGCATCTAAAATTAGGTTTCATCACCAGGTGAATCTAAAAGTGCCCAAATCAATAAGCCCCAAAGAGTCTCCTAGTGACCCAGGCCATGCTATGGGGAGACACTTCCCACATTGCACAGGTCATCTGCTATGAGGTGGGAGGTTTAAATATTGCCTTGCCTAAACAACAAGAAGTGGATAAATAAAAAGTAAGGTGGGGGAGGGGGAAATGAGGGTACAAAACAAAAATTTGCCAAGGCTTTGGTACCTGAGAATATCCAGGACCTGAGATGCTTCCTCGGATTCTCTGTCACTGTCTCTTACTGCCAAAGCACATTTGAATAGTTGTTAGGAAACATACAAGAAAGCAGGTTACCTTTCTGAACATACATCAAAAGGCAGGAAGTGTGGAAAGACTTATAGCTCTGATGAGGATAAAACAGAGGAGAGAAGAGGAAAGGAGGAGGCAAGACAGCTTGTTGTAAAACACTCTTAAAGTATTACAGAGCATGTTCACAACAAAGCACATTTTTGTTAACAGTAAAAGTCTTCCAGGGACATAGGCAAAGCCACAAGATGAGTCTGTTCAGTGACATGGGTTGAAGAAAGAACAGTCATCTTAGCTATTTATAAGAACTATACAAACCTCCAGCATCATAAAAAAAACAATCACTCATGCCCTTGTAAAACCCTATCTACAGAAGTGGAGGATTTGGAGTTGAAAGAAATTATAGTCCTCCCTGAAACAAAGTTTGAAGCTCAGAAAGGCACATACTTCAATTTTTATTCCTAGTTTAAGCAAGATGAGCAGAACTTACTGATCAGTACAGGCTGTCAAAAGAAAGTATCAAATGTTGAAGTTGTGGTAGCCTCCTATGCTCTGATGTTTGTAAATGCAAGTAAGAGTAGCAACCTGATTTGTTTTCTTCTCTGGACTGGATGGATTTCACAGACTGTGAGAATCTAGATAGAAGGAAGGCTGTGATCTGTGGGAACTGGCAACAACTTCTGGGATAATATCAAGAATTCTGAGAATATCAGCTATTTTTACTGTTGTTCTTTTGTTTGTTTTGTCTTGATTACTAACATGTAGTAATCACACAGTGATTGTGTTAATTGAGAAAATATGTGAAAGAAATCATTTCTTCACCAAAAAGAGAAATAATGTACACAACCAACACTGAACTGCCAACAATAAGACCTGAAGGAGACTTCCACCAAAGTTCACTGTCTTATATGCAAGTACTTCATGTTCCAAAAATCATTTAAGAAAGCTTATAGTGATGTATGACCTATACAATATTATTTAAAATACGTTTAAATGTACAAGAGTGGGAATACAAAATGGAACCAAGTAGATCTATAAAATTATATCACAAAGATGGTTATACATGCTAACTGAGCTATAGAGCTACTTGTGCTAAATAACCATAGGTCATAAGATGGTACCAAAACCTTAGATAGTGGAGGAGAAACCCCAGTGCAGTGAGGGAGGTGGTCTAGAGGAGGGTACTGGTGGGGGAGGGAGAATTAATAAAGAAAGCACTTCCATTTATGGTATGTACATATGTGAGAATACCAACGCCAGTCTCAATATACATGGGAAAGGGAGGGAGCAATGGGGAAAGCACACCAAATGCTCAGTGTATGCATGTCACCATCACTCCGAAGTACATTGTGTGTACTTCAGTGTGAAACTACAATGCAATAAATAAAAACCAAGAAAAGTATTTTTAAAAGATGATACTGAACGTTCAAGGATAAAATCTACTGTGAGATCCAGACATTGCCCGATTGTCATTAAGAAACTGAAGAATAGCTTGAGCTTTGTTTTAATCAAAAGATTAAAAGTCCTGCCAGGTGTGATGGTACACACTTGTAATCCCCGCATTTGGGAGGCAGAGACAGGAGGATCTCGCAGGTTCGAAGCCAGCCACACTGACTTAAGAGACCCTGTTTCCAAATAAAAATATATAAAAGCGCCGGGCATGGTGGCGCATGGTGGCGCAGGCTTGTAATCCCCGTGCTTGGGAGGCAGAGACAGGAGGATCACGCAGGTTCAAAGCCAGCCGCGCATGCTGGCTTAGGAGACCCTGTTTCCAAAAAATAAAAAATAGGTCTGAAGTGTAGCCCGGAGGTAGGTAGAAGGGCTTCCAGGAACCCCAGTACCACCAAATATATATATTACACACACACACACACACACACACACACACATTTATATATACGTCTGGGAGTGTAGCCCAGATATAGAAGGGTTTCCAGGAAACCCAGTACCACACACACAAAAAAAGATTAAAAGTCCTTAAAAAAAAAAAAAGAGCCCTGTTTTGATGTCCCCTCCGATTGGTAAGAATAACACAGGGAAAATTAGTTGATTTTAATGTTGCTGCTTCACAGTCTCAGTGTCCACTTGTGATGAGATTAAGCATGTAGCTGATCTCCCCCTCCATGGCCTATCAGAAGATGAGAAAATAATAAAGTAAATAAACCAACCCTAATTCCCTTTCCCTGTCTCAGTGACACCCTATGAAACCAATTAATTGGACTAACTTAAATATGGAACCCCAAAGAGTAAAAGAACAGCTTAAAGAAGTAACTAGTATAGGTCTCCATCAAAGAAGTCCAACAACTTCATATATTTTAATACTAAATATCGTTTAGGAATGGTTCAGCAATGGTTGATAGAACTCATTCTACAAGGTAAATATACTGACATTTGAATGCATGGAGAATATCACACAAGCAATTTGCCATTGTAATCAGCACCAGTTGAAAACTGTTGGGTAAGTAAAACTGGGTTATAACTTCATAACCCTTTAAACTTGGAAAGGACAATATTACTTAAATGTTTAAAGAAAAGATCTTTGAAGATATGAAGCCTAATGTGCCTGTTTTAGAGAATGCAATCATTCAGAATCAGGGATAAGGAAGACACAAGACCATGAAAGGGTATGAGTTTTCAGTGTGCTTTAATGTTAACTGAGTTTTATGCATATTGACCAATGGCTCCAAATTCAATAGTCAAGTCAAATGTTGCTACAAATTAAATGGGAAGAGATTGTCAACTAAGCATTTTAATAACCATACCAGACCCTCTCTCGGCCTATCCATTTAGCCATCTTCTATCTCCTCCACAAAATACATGAAGGGAGGAGACAGATCACATCATCCTTGCTGTTATCCCCAAATGGTAACTACTTTTGAATTTCTTTGTCCTTGGTGATAGCTCCATTTTCACAGATTCCTGAAGCCTAAATTAACTCTGGTTCCTCCTACTGCTTTCTCTTTTCCCTAATCATTTTCTCATACATTCAATCAGTAGCCAAACCATGAACCTTCTGTCCTGAATATGTTTCTTGCATGAACCTCCAATTTTCTCCCATAACATTTCACCTGAATTACCCTAATGGCCACATGAATGTATTTGGCTTCTATTCCACCCTCTGTGTTTCTCTTGTTCTGCATTGCACCTGCAGTAATCTAAAACTGAGCTTGCTAAAGGAGCAGGTGGATTTCCTTTCCTCCAACGGCAGAAAGTGAACAGCTAGCCTCTGATTGATTTACAAATTTAAAAGCCTTGATTTGCTCCGCATGACACTGAAAGAAGCACAAATAGTGCATATATCTTAACAGCCTACGCTTGATCTTACCCAGGTCAGTGTTTTTCATTCATGTCGTTACCTCTCCTTGGATAACCTTATGAAATCCTAACAAGGATCCCACTCAAGATGAGTAATGATGTAGTGACTGAGACAAGAACAAGATGTCTCTAAGTAAAAGAAAACAGTGTGCTCCAACCACGGGAAACCAGTAGCAGGAATCATCAAGAGCCAAAGGGCCGTCGTAAAGCAGAACATCTGCCAGCTACCAAAAAAAAATTTCTGGAAGTTGTGACTGAATTCAACTAGTGACTGCTCTTTGAATAGACTGCAGTTTTTAAAGCCTGCTGTCTTCTCTGGCCTCCTTTAAAACAGTTACCTTTTTTTAACCATGTCTGTAATCCCAGAAACTAGGAAGGCTGAGGCAGGAGGATTGAAAGTTTAAGGTCAGTTGTGATAACTTAGTGAGACCTTACCTCAAAATAAAATACAAAAGGGGCTGGTGATGTAGATCAGTGAGAGATACCCTGGATTCAATCCCCCAATAGTGCATACATAAGCACACACACACACACACACACACACACACACACACATATTACCTTTTGAGATATACTGTTCAAAGACCATTTAGGGGAAGAAATTAGCTCATGTTTTGCTGCAAAAAAGAACTATTTACCTATCAAGGAAGAAACTGTCAATTTACAATTTTTTTCAGCTCCTAGGATGTACTTGCTAGCTCTCAAGCCAATATTCATTTTTCTCTTTACTTTTTTGTTTTTGTGTGTGTGTCTGTGTGTGCTGAGAATGAAATCCAAAGGCATTATACCTCTGAGCTACTCCCCAGCCCTATTTTATTGTTTTATTTTGAACCAGGGTCTTACTAAGTTTTGGAGGACCTCACTATCTTGCTGTGGCTGGCCAGGAATCTGGGATCCTCCTGTCTCAGCCTCCCAAATACTTCATTTTTCTCCTCATTAACATAATCCACATTTTAGAGGGCACATGAATGTTTCTAGATAAAAAAAATTACTTCCCAATAATAAAGGTAACCACATGACACACAGTTCCAGTCAATACAATATAAGCAGAAGTCACTCCATGGACATTCTGGAAAAGTCCTTACAAGGCTCACCTGGCGCACACTGTTTTGCTCTTTCTCATTTTTCCTCTTGCCTAGAATGGGGGTACAAATACAGGAAATGTAGTTATAGCTCTATCATCTGACCATGAAAGAAAGGCAAGAGAAGCATAAAAACCTCAGCCCTAGTAGCCCCAAGCTATTGAACTAACAGTAGCAACCATCAACCTCTGTGTCTCTTGCTGTATGAAATAGACAATGACCATTTGGTTAATTACTAATATTTGTACTTACTATTAAAATACCTGATTTAAAAATAAGTGATATAGTAGCTTAAAATGTGAAATAAAATAAGTAACTAAAGTACTGTCAATTATTTATGGTATACCTTTTCTTTTGTGTACACAATGTGTGCAAATGATATGTGTGAACATCCAGGAAAATAATACATTAATTCTCAGAAGACATCATGGACCATATGTTCATGTTCCCCTATAATTCATATGTTTAATCTTCCATATGATAGTATTTGGAGACGGGGCCCTTGGAAAATAATTGGTTTAATGAGGTCTGAAGGTGGAGTAGATAGGAAAGGATTAGTACCCTTATAAGAAGAGATACCACAAAGATCTCTCTTCTTCTCCACACACGCATGCAAAAAGAAAAGGTCACATGAGCACAGAGTAGAATAACAGCCACTAGAAGCCAAGAGAGGAAGTCCCAAAATAAAACTTACCTTACCAGTGTCTTCATCTTAAAATTCTCAGCCTCTATAACTTTGAGGAGTAAATTTCTACTGCTGAAACCACCACTCAGTATCTTGTTATGGTAGTTCAAGCTAAGACAGATGATTCCTGTATCCAAAAAAGGAGCATTGCCATTTCTGTGGCCCCATCTTTATGTATCAGTAATAGCATTCTTGGCTTAATTATTTGTCCTTCTGAGTCTTTTGATTAATAACATATGCAAATCAATAGAATCAACAGTGTGACAAAACACATCACACTCTAAAATCTTTCATTAACTATACTGAGCACTTTTATTTTATCTTCTCACTGGATACTTGGAAGAACAAAGGAAATAAAGTTCCTTTGTTCTCTGATTTTCTTGAGAAAACCTATTCATGCCACTTTTGCCCTTTTTCTCCCCCAAAATTGAGATGGTGTTAGTTGGCTAAATAAGCAATGACTAAATGTACCCCATTGGGTGAAGAGAGCAGGGCAAGCTGTAATATACCCACATTTTGGGTTTTGTCTGATCATGCAAACTGATTTATATTTTTGTTTTTATATGATCCACAAATTCTTTACCCTCTACATACATTTAATAAAGGCCACCTATGTCATAGCTTCTCAAGATACTATATTTTCCCAAATTCAAAATTTTCCCTATGATAACAAGCTTTATCATTTGAAACACATCTACCTTAAAATTACTGGCAATATTCAACTTGGGCAAACCCTTAGTGAAAACCCTAAAACTTGTGAATGGAAAAAGGTTTTGGAAATTTTCTTCAAATGATTGGTGGTTGGTATCTGGATGAAACTTTAGAGTTTATGAAGTTCTTTCATACCTTATAACATTTAGCTTATCCAATATCTCATAGAGATTATCTTAATTCTACATATGTATAAACTGAATATTTAGTTAAGAAATACATAAAAAATTATCTTAGTAATAATAAAATCAATGCAAATGAAAACAGTAAATACCATTTTGCAAAAAAGGTAAATAAGGAAAGTGATGTTTTTGAAGGTCAAGATAAAAGTTATTTTCATGTATTTCTAGTTAAAATAAAAACTGTTATAACTCCTTGTTAGAAAAAAAATCAAGAAAACAAATCCATTCACAGAAGCCTCAAAATTTTTTTTAAAAAACTTAATGAAGCCGGGTGTGGTGGCCCATGCTTGTAATCTCAGCATTCAGGAGACTGAGACCAGAGGATCACGGTTTGCAGACAGCCTCAGCTACTTAGTGAGGGCCTTTGCAACTTAGTGAGACCCTGTTTTAAAATAAATAATAAAAAATTGGTCAGGGGGTGTAGCTCAGAGGTCAAATGTCTCTGGGTTCCATCCCCAGACCCGCAAAAACAAAACAAAACAAAACAAAACAAAACAAACAAACAAACAAAACTAGCGAGCCTGGCATGGTGGCCCATGCTTGTAATCTCCGCATTTGGGAGGCTGAGACAGGAGGATCGCAGTTCACAGACATCCTCAGCTACTTAGTGAGGCCCTCTCAAGTTAGTGAGACCATGTTTCAAAATAGAGAATACAAATTACGTCAGGGGTGTAGCTCAGAGGTCAAATGCCCCTGGGATCCATCCCTAGACTCACACACACACACAAAAAAAACTAGCGATAATGAACTTGCTCTGATTATAAGGGCAAACCAAGGAGTAAAGAAATCACAGACAGCTCTAAAACACATAAGTGGCTTGTGATAAGGGACTATTTATTTACCAAGGGGGCTTGAAGGGAATTATTGTGCCCGAATAAGACTAAAAACAAAAATTGTTCTAAGAAATATTTAGAAACAGTAGGGTAAAGCCTGGATCTAAGCCAGGTGTGGTGGGACACGCTCATAATTCCAATACTTGGGAAGCAGAGATAGGATGATTGCAGGTTCATAGCCAGCCATACCCTGATCAAAATAAAGAAAAAAATAGGGCTGGGGGTATAACTTGGAGGTAGAATGTCCCTGGGTTCCATTCCCAGTTCTACAAAACAAAACAAAAAACAAAAAAAAGCATGGATATGATGTATTTAAAGTTGAGCTTCCACAATGTTTCATTCTATGAAGTCAGACAAGTTCTTACCTCTTTTATAAAAATGCCCTAAGAAGTCACTGGAAGGGTTAGATGAAAACATGTAGGTAAAGAGCTTAACATGCACAAGAAACCCAGTGAATGGCTTAAGTAGTCAGTGATTCCCCCGATTGTGTTTCTCAAGAGTAACTTCACTGAAGCAACCAAGCAACTGTAATCTCATCAAGGATATGTCCTCAATTAGAAAGATATTCATGGCACCTGAAATTATATTCACAGCTGCTATTTGCCTGATCAAGCTCCAAATACTAAAGCAATAGGTCACTAATTATTATGAACACACAGGAGTATCAGAACATGGTGGAAACATGTTGAATAAACATACTCATCCTACTGCTTGCTTCGGTGTAACTAAAAATTACAGAAAATTGGAAAGCAATACCTCTTATTGAGATCATGAGAGCCAACCAATAAACTACTGATTGAAAATGTATGAAAAGAGCTGGGCGTGGTGGCGCACGCTTGTAATCCCCGCGCTTGGGAGGCAGAGACAGGAGGATCGCGCAGGTTCGAAGCTAGCTGTGCGCGCTGGCTTAGGAGACCCTGTTTCCAAATAAAAATGTAAAAATAGGTCTGGGATTGTAGCCCGGAGATAGAAGGGCTTCCAGGAACCCAGTACCACCAAAAAAAAAAAAAAAAAAGAAGAAGAAAATGTATGAAAACAAAGCGGGAATTCGAAGATGGTGGCAGCCACGGTTGCAGTGGTGACTGCGGTCACAGCAACAATAGCTGGCAGCGGCCAAATATGACAGGTATTCCACTGAGAAACCCTGGATGTCAGGTTTTGGTTTAATATCTGATTGGGACAATATATAGAGACATTTATAGCCATGACTTCCTAACTAAAATATAAGAAAGAAGAGACGGACCAAGATGGCTGAGACAGTGGTGGCAGCAACAGCCAGTATTCTGGAGAGGTAATAAAACCAATCCAATCCACCTTGAACTGTTGGAGAAATCTCCCCAAAAAAAGACTGTAACTGTCCCACATGCTAAGGAATTCTGGACAACATACTATGTAAGAAAAATGCTCGGGAGGAGGGCCAAGCATAGTGGTGGCGGCAGTGGCCAGTATCGGGGAAAGGCAGGTAAATACATTCTAATCTACCCTGAACTTTTGAGGACATCTCCCCGAAAGTAGACTGAACCTGCCCCACATGCTCAGGAACTCTGGACAACATACTATGTAAGAATAATGTTCAGGGCGCTTCAGATAGAGCCCCACATAATCAGGTCAGCCAGTGCCACATGTCCAGGGAGCCAAGGGCATTGCTGGCCACCACGATCTTCTTCTATACAGCACTGGGGCTGGATTCGCTTCGAGCAGCAGAACCGGCTCCCGTGATGAAGCTGTGTGCCTCCGCTCTTGGAGGGGAGATAAAACACATTGCTACTAAGTACTTGGGCCCCCAACTCCTGAAAAGGACACATACTAGCCGGGCATGGTGGTGCACGCTTGCAATCCCCGCACTTGGGAGGCAGAGACAGGAGGATCGCACAAGTTCAAAGCCTCTCGCTGGCTTAAGAGACCCTGTTTCTAGCCGGGCGTGGTGGCGCACGCTTGTAATCCCAGCATTAGGGAGACTGAGACCGGAGGATCGCAGTTCGCAGACAGCCTCAGCTACATAGTGAGGCCCTCTGCAACTCAGTGAGACCCGGTTTCAAAATAAAGAATAAAAAAATAGGGCAGGGGGTGTAGCTCGGAGGTAGAATGCCCCTGAGTTCCATCCCCAGACCCGCAAAAAAAAAAAAAAAGAGACCCTGTTTCTAAATAAAAATATAAAATAGGTCTGGGAGTGTAGCCCAGAGGTAGAAGGGTTCCATCCCCAGTACCACAAAATTAAGAAGACACATACTGTTTTCTTTAATTAAAAAATATTGAAGATGGAGAAAGATGGCAGCAGCTGCAGTTGCAGCTGCAGTGGCGACCACGGCCAGAGCGATGTAGGTTGGCAGCGGCCGAATAGGATATGCATTCCCCCGAGAAACCCTGGACAACAGATTTTGATTAATAGCTGATTGGGACAACACACAAAAACATTTCCAGTCATGACTTTCTATCTGAAATATAGGAAAGAGAGTGGAAAATGGCAGAATTAGAGGCAAGACTGCAGCGCGGTGCCTGCCACTGCAAGAAAAGTGATTTTTTGAGGATATCCCAGAAGAGATCAGAAAGCAGAATGCTCCTGCCACACATTCACAGGAATACTTAACAACAACATACTCAAGGAAAGACCAAGAAGGCGGTGGTGGCGGCCAGTATTCGGGAGAGGCAGACAAATCCAATCAAATCCACCTTGAATTTTTTAACAAATCACCCCCCAAAAGTAGACTGTTCCTGCCCTACATGCTCAGGAACTCTGAACAACATGCTATGTAAGAAAAAGTTTTTCAGAGATGGACCAAAATGGCAGTAGTGATGGTGGCCAGTATTTAGGAGAGGCAGACAGATTCAATCCAATCCACCTCAAATTTTTGAAAATATCTCCCCAAAAGTAGACTGCTCTTGCCGCACAGGTACAGGAATTCTAGACCAACACCTATGTAAGAAAAATGTCCAGGGCAAGTCGGAGGGAGCCCCATATTGCTGGGTCAATTCACTTTGCTGGGTGTCCTGGGAGATCTCAGCTCATTGCCTCTGCGATTCTCTACGCTGTGCGGGGGGTCACGGTGTGCTGGGAGCAGTGGATTTTGCTCTCCATGGTGAGACTGTGAGCCTCCGTTTTCAGTTCAGAGATAAAATCCATTGTTGCTGGGGAATTGGGCTCTCAGCTTCTACGAATGACACATGCTGTTTTCTCCTACTAAAATGTGTGTGTGTGTGTGTGTGTGTGTGTGTGTGTAAGGAGGAAAAAATGAGAACCTCTATAAATGTTATGCCCACAGTGACAGGAACCAGAGCCTGCTGCGCGGCAAGGCTGGGTCTGGAGCCAGCGGGCCGGGAAAGGAGCCTGCCCTGGGCAAGGCCGGGTCTGGATTCAGCGGTCCAGGAAAAAAGCCTGCCCCGTGGTGAAGCCAGGTCTGGAGCCAGTGGGCCAGGCCCAGAGACTGCCCCACAGTGAGGCTGGGTCTGGAGCCTGCAGGCCAGGCCTGGAACCTGCAGCAGGGCAAGGCGGGGTCAGAAGCCAGTGAGGCAGGGCCTAGAGCCTGACATGCAGAAGGCCTAGAACTGGGGCCTGCTTCACAGCAAAGGGCCAGCGGGTTTCTTTAACTGTGTAGCCAGGAAGCAATAGAAGCTGCTGCTGCCTCACCTAATCTCTCAGCAGATTTCCAGATTCAAGTGACCTCTATTTTTAAAAAATTGGTTTTGAGTGGATCATCTTGTCAAAGTTATTCATCTTCTGGCTTTCAGGTTTTCAGTAAGTGGGAATAAGTGTGGAGAAATAGAAGCTCTAATTCATTGTTGGTGTAATTGCAATTTGGTGCAACCACTTTGAAGAACAGAATAGAAGATCCTCAGAAGAAGGAAAACGAACTTACCATAGGATCCAGCAATAACACCTCTGGGTATCTACCAAAAAGAATGAAAACCAAAATACCAAACTAATGCATGAACAACCATGTTCATAGCTGCACAGTTCATCATTGCCAAACTGTAGAACCAGCCAAGATGTCCTTCAACGAATGAGTGGATTTCAAAACTATGGGATATGTACACAATGGAATTTTGACCAGCCATAAGGGAGAATAAAATTATGGCATTTACAGTGAAATGTCACAAAAATATAAGAAATCAGATACTTTTCTTAATATGCAAAATATTAGGGAGAAATGGGTAACAGGAGGAACTCTAGATGAAGAAGGGACCCTATAGAGGAACAATGAAGGTGACATATCTGAGGGGACAAGAGGGAGGATAAGGGAAACTCTTTAAAGCACATGATGTACTTAACCATATCAAAGTCAATCAGGAAGCCAAGCATGGGAGGGGAGGGAAGGAGTAAGAGATTGGGTAGGGGCTGATTGGGTGATGTGTACATGTATATCTTCACAAGTTTTTATCCCATTGAGATGTATGACTACAATGCACCAATAAAAATTTATTAAAAATAATAAATAAAACATATAATTACAAAAAATGTTAAGAAAGCAAATTGTTCAAATTTAAAACTGAATTTAGTTCAAAAAAGTTTTTTATTTTGTTTTGTTTTGTTTTCAGTACTGGGATTAGAACCCAGGGGCATTCTATCCCCAAGCTATACCCACAGCCCTATTTTTTATTCTTTTATCTTGAAATAGGGTCTCACAGAGTTGCAGAGGGCCTAAGTAGCTGAGGTTGGCTGGGAACTGTGGTCCTCTTGTCTCAGCCTCCCAAATGCTTGATTACAAGAGTGTGCCACCATGCCCAGCTTAGTTCAAAACACTTCAGATGAATAAAAAAAGCCAGCTTCTAGAGACCCCTCAATACTTTCCATGTTGCTTTCATAAAGAAGGGAGAACAACCCATGACTTCAGTTTAGTGGCAAAAAGGGAGTTCTCTGAATCTCTGGCAATGTTTATTGGCGTTTCTTACTCCTGAAATAGAAGGATTGGTTATAAAAGTGAACTAAGACCCTGTGTTCAAGATGTTATCATGTTTAATCTCACAGACCAAAACACACAGACAAAAGAATGTATCATAAATTGTGGCCTGATATATGCAGAAACACAGTTACTATCACAAAACCACAGAAGTCCCAGCTGGTAAAAACAAAAATGACTTTGCACATTTTCTTCCCCTCTCCGGACTCCTAGGAAGATGAAGATTCTTTTTGTTAAGCAGGCTTTCACACTTCCCATTATGACACAGTAAGTTAATTGTGTGAAGCATCTCTAACATTGAAGTCTGCCTAATTTTGTTTTGGCTACTAAGGAGTGCGCGTTGTTGTTATTGTTGTTGTTGTTGTTGTTGTTGTTTATAACCCTAATACAATATGTGCTTGCCTTGAGTTTTACCACTGAATGTAGAACACTCATTTTCTTCTTAAATTTGTAGATATATTATTTAAAATACTTTCAAGTTCAACTTTTGAGTATCTTAATGTCAATGTTTGTTTTAATATGGGATTTTTCTTTAACCACTTACCAAGCAAGACTAAACTCACAGACATAAAGAGAAAAAATTGAGGCCTCAGACATCAATGAAATGACAGTCGTTTCCAGCCCTCATGTTCTATAATATCAATCTGAGCAATTTGAATAAAAATTCAAACAATTGGAATGATCTTCATAAGAGCTAAGGAATCCAGATGAGATATTATAGCACCTGAGTGGAACACAAAGGTAAAATAGACATTGATTAGCGTAATAATAATTTTACTAACTGTTGAAGAATTTTCCCTTGCCAAAATCAATCTGCAAAGGCTCAAAGACATGCCTACTTCTTCAAATGTGCAAAGCTACAAGAATCAAGAATAACCTGAATAACATGATACCACCACAAGAAAAAAACTTAAGCAATCCTAATGAAATGGAGAACTATAAACTGCCTGACAAACAGCTCAAAAATAATTATCTTAGCCAGGTGTGGTGGCTTATTAATCCCAATACTTGGGAAGCTGAGACAGGAGGATCTCAGGTTTGTGGCCAGCCTCAGCAACTTGTGAGGCCCTCTGCAACTTAGTGAGACTCTGTTTCAAAATAAAAAATAAAATAAAATAGGGCTGGGGTTGTAGCTCAGAGGTAGAATACTTCTAGGTTCAATCCCCAGTACTGCAAAAAAAGTATAATCATCTTAAAGCAGTGAACTACAAAATAAAACAAAATTTCAAGTAAAAGAAATTTTAAAAATGCCTGAAAATGGATTCAGCAAAAAGAATTAAAAGAATAAAACAGCTATTTTGAAGCTGATGAACACAATAACTAAATGAAAAATTCCATAGACAGCTTGGGCAGCAGATCTGTTCAAACAGAAGAATCAGGAAGTATAAAGATAGGTGATTTGAAACTACCCAGGGGAACAATAATAAAAAGGTAAAAAAAATAAAAAGAAGTGGAAAAAAAAGAGAGAACCTATAGATCCTATGGGAAACCACTGAGCAAACCATATATGTATATGGAACTCCCAGAGGATGAGAAAAAGAGAAAGAAATAATGACAGAAAACTTCTAAAACCCAAAGAAACATAATGAATAGAAATACTTGCCTATGGGGAAGCATGATGGGGATGGAACTGGACAGAAGGGAGACAGGACTGGGAGTGACAATCTACTGTGAGTCTTTTTCCTTTCTGTTTACATGTCCATAGCATTTATTCTTTAAGGTATTTAACATATTGCCTACTTTAAAACTTAGAATGACAAATATACAATGAGATAAGATAAAATCTCTTTTTATGCAGGAGGAGCTAAAGCCATGAGAAATGAAATAACAGCCCAAAGTCCAGAGATAGATAGTGGCAGAGTCTACTTGAAAACCATGAGGTATTAGACCCATGACAACAAAGTCAGCTAAAGTAGCAAGGCTACCAGGGACCCTGAAATCTATAAATCTGTTATTCTTTAACTGTCATAATTTCTCTTCCCTGATTATCTTGACGTCAGAATGAATTTTAACCTTTACAGAGTTTTATTTCTAATTAAAACTACCAAAACATATGTCACCTATATGTTTAATAAGAAACAAAAATTGCTAAGGATGTAGAATATAAATAACAAAAATTTCCATGGAGGAATAACAAAGCAAAGCAAGAAGCTAAGTATTCAGAAACTAACAGTCAGTTTAGAAGCAGTAATGTCACTGGATGAAGACCTAGGTATGGCTCGAATCATCAACCAAGCAGTTGGGATAGGTTTGGAAGGGCTCATATAGCCAGGTTTGCGTTTGTCGATTTACATAGAAACCCACACTTACACTACTTTTTCCTCCCTTTTTCTCCATATTTACTCATTTCTGCTAAATCATCTTGGAAGGACAAAGTTGATGTCTTCATCTTCATGCCCAGGACCTTGCCCAATACCTTGAACATCATAGACTCCTAGATTTCTATGACATTCAAAGCAGAAGAGTTAGGAAATATCTAGCTCAGTTTTAAAAGAGAAAAACTTCTTGTTGTTGTTGTACTGGTTGTGGAACCCAGTGGCTTTTCTACCTCCGGGCTATACTCCCAGGCCTATTTTTCCAAATAAAGTTTATTTGGAAACAGTGTTTCACTAAGTTGCTGAGAGCCTCACTAAGTAGCTGAGGCTGGCTTCGAACCTGTGCGGTCCTCCTGTCTCAGCCTCCCAAATGCTGGGATGACAAGCGTGCGCCACCACACCCGGCTGAGAAAAACTTTTTTAAAGCAACAAATCCCTTTTCCAATGAAATAGTATTTAAAGCCCCTCAATGATATAAAACAGATAAAAGAGGAGATGCCTCCCAAAATTTTAGTGTTTTAAAACAACAAAGTTGGCTTCCATTTTGTTTCTCTCTTAGTTGTGACCTTAGACCCCATAGATGAGTGGAGACTCTGCTCTGTGCTGTCCTCACACATAGACAACACCAAGACTAATGAGATGGTACCAGCAGAGCTTGTGTATCTACATCCCGTTGGTCAAAGAGTGTCCCCAGGTCCTGCCCAACTGCAAAGGTGTCCGAAAATAAAAAATCTCTTCTCTCCCAAAGGAGAGGATGACCATAAGGTGAGCATACCAAAAGGAGCAGGTCATGATAAAGATGTAGCATTTATGCAAATTGTGCCCAAACTCATGATGACTACTAACATTTTCTCTTCTCAATAAAAGCAAAAGGCCGTCCTCCTATTACACTGTAAATAAAAAGCCACTTGTTGCTTCTTAGACTTCTCTGTTTCTCAGATTATACTGAGCCTTTATCTTTTCCATATTCACCTCAGGTTCACCTTTTTCTAAGCACTTGAAATACCGCAGAACATCGTGACAGGCCTTCTGGTGTTTCCTGGAACATTTTACCTCAGTGCTGTGCTTTCTCAGGCCTCCCTTCTGTCTTGATCAGCACAAGAGATCTGTTCTCTTAGCTGCTGACAGAACCCACATTTTCTCAAAAGGCAAGAAACGAGAAATCTATCATTCTGAGAGGGAAAGGAAAAATATTTCATTTTTAACCAGACAAATATCTCTTCTCCATTAGAACTCAGTATTTTTAGAATTGAACAAAAAAAAAAGAAAGCTTTTTTTCTCTCTAGAGAAAATGTCTAGATTGACTGATGCTTTAGTGCTTATTAAATTTCCAGAGTAGATTTCCAAAAGAAGTCTGGAGACTTGTATTTTCCATGCCACTTATGTTTAATGGGACCCTCTTTAAGTCTCAGACATTGTTCTTTGCTCTCCAACAAGAATAAATAATTAATAAATCAGGAAAATCCCATTTGTCTGAGTCTCAGGTTTCTCATCGATAAGACAGGTATGACTGAGCTTGGCACATGCCTATGATCCCCCAAGTTACACACAAGTTCAAGGCCAGGCTCAGCCACTTAGCTAGACCCTCAGTAACTTAGCAATACCCTCTTTTAAAATAAAAAGATAAAATAGCTCAGCGATAAAACATCTGGGTTAAATCCCCAGCAACATACACACACACAAAACATGCACACAGGATTAGTAACAGTCCTAGTGACTGAGATGATGAAGATGATACTGAGTGAACTAGCCCTCCTTCCATTTTTGGCCAAGAGGCTGCCCCAGAAAGGCACCAAGTGTGTCCTTCAGTGGATTAGCAGAGAAATAAACTCCACCCTATGGCCTGCGTAAGGGGAGATTTCCCAGGCAGCTTCATGAAGACCACTAATTGAACAACCAGTGACCTATGGGAGATTTGGCTGAACAGCTTACCTGCTTAGAATAGACTGCCTAAGAACAATCTCCTGGTTCTGAGAACTCTGCTAGGTGTCCTTTCCATCTGCCCTACCATGGAGTTTAACCATTAAATATGCAAACCTTTGCTGGGCGTGGTGGCGCATGCTTGTAATCCCGCACTTGGGAGGCTGAGACAGGAGGATCACACAGGTTCAAAGCCAGCCTCAGCTACTTACTGAGGCTCCCAGCAACTTAATGAGACCCGTTTTTCAAATAAAATATTTTAAAAATAGGTCTGGGAGTATGTCCTGGAGGTAGAAAGCTCCTGGATTCCATCCCCAGTACTACCAAAAAATAAATTAAATAAATAAGTAAATAAATAAATATGCAAACTTTGGAGACAGGTAATCCAGTCTCAGCTCCTCCACTCACTACCTGTCATTTAAACTCTCTATTCTTCATTTTCCCATGTTTGAAAATGGAAAAAAATCAGGTTTATTTCATCAGGATATTGTAAAAATTATGACATGGTCCTGCAAATCCATCAGTGCAGCCTGTGATCCACAGTAAGACTCGGTAAGCGTTAATTTCATTATATCATCGCCAACCTGGAAGAATAGAGACCCACTGCTTAAAAATTCCTGCTCAAGACTTAGGGATATCAACTATTCTGTTTCTATCTGTCAGGCTTAAACCATTACAAAAAAATTCAAAGAGTGAGCTCAAATGAGGGAAGGAACGCCGAGACTTCCTTCTGACAACTCAGTGTTCAGCATGAGGTGATGACTTTCTTCCCCGCGTGCTGCTTCAGTCAGCATTGTTACTGCTGTAATCCAAAACACTTGAGAACAACTTAGAAGCAGGAGATTTACTTGCTCATAGTACTAGAGATTTCATGGATTCAGTCCATGTTAGGCCAGATTGTATTGGCAGAGGACAAGAAATGGTGGGGGAGGCAGAGAAAGAGAAAACACACAAAGACTCTGATATCAGGGAGGGAGGCTGAAAGCAAGAGAGAGCAAGTAAAGGAAGGAGAGAATATATATATATATATATATATATGTATATATATATATATGATCCCCAAGGTCACACCTCCACCAAATCCTCCTCAGGAAACAAGCCCCACCTCCAACATGGTTGCCTTATCTAAGGCATGAGGTCAGGGGGATATTCTAAGTCCAAACCATAGCATGTGCTTTTCAGGTTTCACCCTTTTCCTTTAGTTTGCCCACTCATTTGTATTTTCTTAAGTTACAATGAAGAATGTCTTTTGTGTCACAAACCCTTTATTGTGAAATTTGCCTTAGAGGTGGATAACTCTAGGCCTTTTTTCCTATTTATTTCAGCATTTTATTATTATTTTTAATCTATATATTTTTATTGGTGCATTGTACTCATACATCACAATGGAATACAAGACTTGTGAGGATATACAAGCACACATCATCCAATTAGCCTTTATCCACTCCCCATCCCATTCCCTCCCCCTCCCTCAATCCTATGCTTGAATGGTGATTAACTGTGATACATTTGTTTACATACATCATGAGTTTTAAAGAGATTCCATCCTCCCCCATCCCATCCCCTCTAATTGGTCACCTTAATTGCTCCTCTATAGGGACCTGAAGTCTGGTACTAGGCTCTAGATAATTACTGATAGAAACATTTAAAAATGCACTATGAAAGTGTATGTGAACAATAAGTTTCTAATCAAATGTCAGTTTTTATATTTACTGTTTCTTTATATTCCTTCAGTATTATAAAACATTGTCACTCAAACTGTAAAAGTAGATTAAGCAGTTTGACTAGTTTAAAGTGAGGCAGTTTCACGCTGTACTCTGCTCCCTATCCACAAGAACCACCTTTAGAACAAGTCATAAAACCAGAGATGACAACCATATACAACAGAGGTGCATATTTACTTTCACTGATGTCTGCCTAGTAGCACTAAATTTACAAAAGTGTTTCAGTTCATGGTAGATAAATGCAAATATGGTTCCTCTGCTTTAGTAGACAACAATCTCATGATATGTAGTTTATGCAACTAAAATCAATTCTAAAGACCCACAACCTGGTCCAAAAAATAAATATGCTTTTACTTGAAATATTCACATACATGGTTTTTGTTTTGATTTTGTTTCTTTGTTTGACAAAAGGTAATGTTTTTCTATGTAAAACCCAAAATTACTTGGAACTCCTTAAAATTCGTTGTCGGAGGTAGAGTCAGACAATGTGTGGCACAAAGAAAAAAGGAGAGATGTAGAGATTAACAAAGCCTGTTTTGCTGCTTTCTTTTTTTCTTTCGCCTATTGTAGTCACCCTATTTGGGGCCCTTGTCATACTAACAGTGGAAAGTGTACCAACCAGATCCCATACCTTATACATAAAATGTGAGTATACAGTATATAATTCATGCATGTGAATTTTTCCCTCATACAATCCCAATCAACTTCCACATTTATTTGCTAAAACACTACTATTTCATTTTATTCTTATTGCCTCCAAAATATCCAATATACCAATCTAGTGTGTGTGTGTGTGTGTTCAATTAAACATATTTAAATATGCATAGAAATTTTTTAAATTTAAAAACATATCACCTCTTTAATATTAGTACTTGAATAGATGAATTGGCAAGCACAGATAGAATTAAACAATGAGATAGATAGGAAATTTATAGAAAGTACAGGTTTAGAGTCAGTCTTTACTTCAAATCATAGTTTTTGGCCACCTGATAACAGAGATCACTTGTTAACAGAATATCTTGGTTTTTTAAGTATTCCCCCCAAACAGACTCTGGAACACACAAGGGTTTACAAGCAACTAATTTATTGAGGAATTGCCCATATCAGGCATTGGTTCAGACAGAGAGGAAGCAGCCAAGTAGGGAAGGGGCCGAGCCAGTGTGACTTGACTCGGCCTCTGGCAGGGCCATTTCAGCCAGATTCTGAGGGGAGTTAGAAAGGGTAAGTCACACAGGCCAGTGTTCCTCCTCAGGGCCAATGCTGAGCTTTTACATTCTGGCACAGGTCAATCTGGAGCCAACACCTGCCCAGTGGGATGCAAGGTGAGGGAGGACCACAGGCACCTTGTGCCATTGGCACAGTGGTCTCCTAGCAACAAGGCAGTCCTCAGAACAGTGGTGGGTACCCACATGAGAAGTGAAATTTCACAGAAGCTGGGAGAGGGGTGCATGGAAGCAGCAAAGAGATTCAAAAGGAATCTGGTCAGAACAGCACTGGATGAAGAACAGTATATTTTTCCCTTTTCAACTTCATTTCAATCATATCTTTAAGTCACATGTTAATATGGTAAAGAGAAAATATTTACAGCAGTGTCTCATTGCCACAGGGCAAAATCCAAATTGGGAGGTAGGAGTCAATGTTCATTATAATCAACCTTATTTGGGAGAGTATTCAGACACCAAAATGAAGGGCTACTTTATAGACCTGTTTGCCTCTAAAGACACCCTTCACACACACCTCACTTCTTGCCAAAGTTGTCATCGAAACTAGACAACCCGACACAGGAAAGCTCTGCCCACCAACCACATCCACTCCACTCCTCTCTCCAGGCCCAAAGGAAATAGTTTGGAAGAAGTGTGAGGCCTTTGGACTACCTTGGACTCTGCAATAAGTTCCAAAGTTCCATATTTTAATATCGTAGAGGGAGTTCTGATCTGAGGCCAGAGGTGACACTTAAGCCAGTTCTATCTATAAAATAAAATTTAGAAGGCAGCCTGAGAACCCAGTAGCAATTAAGAATGTTGCTTCTGTAGAAAATCTCTAAAGTTCAAGCAATTTATTTAAGAAAGTAAAGATATTTATATTTTTCTATTTACAATGAGAAACATGTGATCCAATCATATACATGCATACCTTTGTATTATATAATGAATCAATAATATCTATGCATATGTATATAATGAATCACTTTTTAAAGTGATTTGACCTATTTAAGTAGCTGTAAAACCTTTTGAATATGGTTCAACTCTACTTAACTCAGAAGACAGAAAAAACTTGTGTCAAAGGACGTTCAATTTGACATTCCTTATAAGAGCATAAAGAAAGAAAAAGCCTAAGAGAAGTAGTATGAAATTTATTCAGTTAAATATTATGCAACATTAATGCTGCTTAACGAGTTCCAAAAGCATTGGGAAATGCTTATGCAATAATACATGAAAAGGTACCATATAAAATAAATTAGGTGCATTTTACTACATTTAAATAATAAGCATAAATTGAAATCCACCTATGTTTCCTTCCTTGAACATTTTTCTGGAGTTATTTTGGTCTCTAGACACTCTCTGAATTTCAAATTCATCTATGTGCATTTTATTATTCATATAGTAGATGACAACAACATGCCAAGCAGGTTCCTGGAAGCTAGAGACACAAAGATGACTAAGATTTGGTGCCTAATCTTTGTGGAACTTGTAATCCAAGAAGGGAATCTCACACACACACACACACACACACACACACGAGTAACTGCGTAAATGCAGTGGGTCCTCTGCATAACAGATGCACTAACAACATGTTGTAGACGTTAAGTCCACTGAGATATTTATTTTCATGCAGATCCCTGCTCATGCAGCTATTCAGAAAATATTTGATAATATTTAATTGATTAATGTTCAGGTAAACTAGATTAATATATCTACTTAACTGTGCAAATGATTCCACTAGAATCTGCTTCAGAATATCTGCTAATATGAATCAACTTAATAGATAGCAACTGAGTCTGCCTCTGTTAACATACAGGTAGAAAACAGCTAAAAGGGAAAAACAACTGTGCATCTTAAGACAGGAATCTGTGCATCTTAAGACATACTCTTGTCTCCTTTCAAATCAGAAATGCTCAAAAAACAACATTTTTGTTTGTACTGAGGACGGAACCCAGGTTTATTTTTTTTATCTCCAAACTGTACCTGCTATTTTTATTTTTATTTTTATTTTTAAACAGGGTCTCACTATGATGTTGAGTTTCTCTCTAGTCCCTAAGGCTAGCCTCCAAACTGTGATCCTCCTGTCTCAGCCTTCCAAGTACTGGGATTACAGACATTTGAGAATGCACTGTACAAATTCTCAAAATTTAATATGCATAAGATTTATAAAATATACAAATCCAGTAGGACTGGGATAAGCCCAGAGTCAAGTGTCTGAGGTTGTTCAAATACACTAATACAATGACTATTCCTCAACAGTACATAACTTTAAATAATTTGATAACCATGTTTTATATAGGTCATACTCTATCACAGTGAGAGTTTTAAATATTGCATCTTAATTAGAGAAAATGCTTTTACAAAATATTCAACAAAGAAAAAGGTTAAGAAATGTTTTTTCTTTAAGAAATATCCTTGCCCTATCTTTAGACTCTGATAATAACTAAAGAAGATTGTATATATAACTTACATGGGTCAACATTATAAACTCTATTTACTTCTTCACTGGATAAGAAGAAAGATGATTTTGTGCAACTGGATTTTCACCATCTGAGGTCCAGCTCCAAGCTAAACTGAAATGTATCCTTGGAAGCTGTATGCATCACTTTTCCTTTAAGACCTCATGTTGGTGACAGGCACACCTACCCTTTTACTGACTGATGAATCCGAATTCTGAGAGCAGAAAGCTATGGAAACATGAAATCCTTAGTGAACTCTGGAGAATATGTTGTCTTCCTTTCCAATGCCTCTTTTCCACAGTTAAGATTTGCACATGAAAATTTTAGCTCTTTGGAAAATCTGCCACAGTAAAGAGAAGGGAAAATGCTTAAGGCAAGAGAAATTTTTCAAGTGGAATATCAATCTGGGCATTTAATAGGATCAGCTGCCCACTGAGGGAAAAATCTAAGTTTGAGACATATGGTTTATAAGTTTACAGAATTGTTCCAATAACAACACAGAGAAATAATAATGAACTACAGAAACACAGACCTATTTCTAGTCTCAATCCCACCAGTGGTAAGCCCTGCAACCTTAGATAAATCATTAAACTGTGGTACTTTATTTACTTGAATACCTTGGTGAAGCTCTTTTTCTCTATGGTATTTCTCTTTTATTTTTAGCAAAAAAAAGTAAAAGGAGCATGCTACAAATGTCACTTTTTTTCTTTTGGCATAGTCAACTCTAGTTCATACTATGTTATTTTTAAGTGTCTGTAGCAGGGTGTGGTAGCACACACTTGTAATCCCAGGATTTAGAAAGCTGAGACGGGGGAATCACAAGTTTGAAGCTCTCTGCAACTCAGTGAGACTCTGTTAAAAAAAAAAAAATAGCACTGGGTATATAGCTCAAAGGTAAAATGCCCCTACATTGCATTGCCAGTACCACAAAAGATAAAAAATATGATGATGTATATTGAAATACTAGTTTTTTTCTTGAACATATTAGAGACATACTAGAGTGCCATTCCCTAATTCTTTTGAAATGTAAGGATTTTTTGTTAATATTTTTCCATTTTACATAGAAGACCTGATGTTTAGTCTTGTGTGTGTAGTGACATTTTATGCTGTGATATCCTCCATCAATCAACAAATATTTACTAAGAACATTTTTTTCTCTTTGCAGTTGGTACTAGAGATTGAACACAAAGGCATTCTACCTCTGAACTACACTACAGCCCCTATTTTATTTTTATTTTGAAACAGGACCTCACTAAGTTGCAGAGGGCTTCAGTATTTGCTGAGGCTGGCCACAAACCTGTGATCCTCCTGTCTCAGCTTCCCAAGTACTGGGATTACAGGCATGTGCTACCATGCCCAATTTACTGAGCCCTTATTTTGTGCCATAAACAATTTGAGTTTTGAGGCTACCAATATTACTTGATATAAAATCCCTTATGAAACTATCAGGTAATCTCTAGGCTTGAAATCAGTAGGCACAGGGTCACTGAGAATTCTCACAATCAGAAAGAGTTATGATAGCAGGAAAAAAAGTACAGTTGTTGAGTAATAATTTATCTATCAGGTTTTAAATACAGAGTTTTGAATTTCATTTAATTTGTGTGCTTTATGATCCTGGTGACATTTTGGAATAGCAATTTCTAGGCTATTATCTATGACTACATAGTCATTACTATTTATTTATTTTTCTTTTTCTTTGGTGGTAGTATTAGGAACTGAATCCTATTTCACCTAGTAGAGCATGCTACCTCTGAGCCACACTCCTGGCCCTCCCTTTTGATTTATTTATTTTTATTTTAAAATAGTAACTTGCTAAATTACCATGAGATCCTCCTGTCTTATCCTCCCAAGAACTGGGATTACAGAAGTTTGCCACTCCGTACAGATTTATTAATTTCTCTTATCAGTTAACTTCTATTATACTGTATATGATTCATCCTCTTTTTCTATTTTTCTTACTTACAATCTCACCTTTCAGCTCATCTCTGGGATTCTTTTCTCTTAGCCAAACAATATGCTACTGACCAGTGCTGCTAAGACAATCTTTCTAGAGCAGCACTGTCCCAGAGGAATACAGTGTGTCGCATGTAACTCAAAGATTTTAGCAGCCACCTGCAAAGAATATAATAAAACAAGTTAAATTAATTTAAACTCTACAATGTAAGACCAAAACGAGTGTTCTTTCTGGCACCATGATAGTGTCCAAGAGGCTAGCTAGTGCTTTTACCCACATAGTGTATTTTTTTCAAGACATAAGTTTATGTGTCAGCTGAAAATGAAATCAATCTAGGGAAGAACAAAGAAAAAAATGCATTTATGTAGAGCTAATTAAGATTGTAATCCAGGAAAGCATAGATTCAAGCAATTCTTTAAGGATGTACCAAATGGTGGCTGTATTTATAGCTTTAAACTACAAGGGGGTTGGAAGCAACATCACTTGTTATTCAACAATTAGGACCATCGATGCTGGCAAACATTAAGCTGTTTTGTAAGAAAGAGATTGGGTGTGTCTCAGTCGCTGGGTAATTGGAGGGAAGGCGTCCACTGTGCAGAAGGTCAGCAGGTGACCACAATGTTCCAGGAAACTGCTGGTTTGGCCCAGTACAAAGGTCAGCTCACATTCAGGGTGGGTATGTCTGCAGCACAGGTCAAAGTTCAGCTACAGATAGACCCAGGACAAGAGGACAAGAGAACAAGTATTAACAGTGGCCTCCCCCACTCCATTTTAAGTGCCCCAAACCAGTGCTACTCTATTGTTTTTTCCTTGACTGGATCTATGCGATTCTTTAACCAAGAAGCTAAAATACCAGAACACCATTTGGGCAAAGTGGAAATGAAGCAGTCGTTTAATTTACCTGAATCGGTACAAAGACTATAGAGACTATTTAGTTAGTAAATAACTCTTCTAAGTACTACGTGTGTGTGTGTGTGTGTGTTTTCTCATTTAGTACAAGATTATAAAAAATAAATACAGACATTGTATATTGTATAAATACAAACATTTATGACTTCACAGAAGCACAGATCCTAAACCAGAATCAACCCCAGGGATCTTCATTCTGTCTCCTGCTGGCAAAAGCACTGGGACCCACACAGAATGTCTTTCCCAAAGCTTGGTAAACTCCAGTAACCCATAATAATGATAAAAATAACATCATTTGGAAAAGCATAAATTTTCAGAAAAAAATCCCCTTTATCCATCAGTATTGATGCAGGAAATCAGAAATCATATTAAGTATTTTAACCAGGTGCAATGTTTAATTTTAAGTATCAATTTGACTGGATTAAACAATACCCAGCTAGCTGTTAATGGACTATTTCTGGGTATATGTTAGAAGTTATTTCTGGAAAAGATTGGCATTTGAGCTGCTGCATGAGTAAGGTAGAGCCTCCCTCTTCCAGTACGGGTGGACACCATCCAACTGGTTGAAGCCCAAAGAGAACAAGAGCCAGGAAAGGCACATTGACTCATTCCCTCTTCTGAAGCATGGGCACCTTCTCCTGCCCTTGGGCATCATAACTCCAGGTTCTGCAGCCTTTGAACTCTTAAAACTTGCATTCCTCAAACTGGGAGTGACACCAGTGGCTTCCCCAGGTCTGAGGCCTTCAGCCTTGGACACAACCATGTCACTCTTTTTCCTTGTTATCATGGGATTTCTTAGCCTCCAGAATTGTGTGAGCAAATTCCTTTTGTGTATCTATATATCTCTATCTGTTGCTCAATCAATAAATCTATCAATCTATGACTGACTAAATTTGATTTCATTTTATCTCTGTATCTAAATCAATCAGTAGATAGAACCAATAGGATCCATCTCTCTGGAGAACCCTGACTTGTATACCAGGAACAGATTCAATATAAGGAATTAGATCCTTATAAAATGGTGGGAAGCACTAGAGGAAGAAAATTTCAGGGAGCACTACTATGAGTCTCAGATGTGCAGCCACAAAGAGTAAGAAAGCTGATGCCACCCAAAAGCAGAACTATGCAGGTTGCCTGTGCCTGCTTAGCTTGCCAGTTACAAGATGAGTAAAACGACAGGTACTCACACCTGGGAAACCTACTCAGTCACTCACCACTGTTGCCAGGGAACCAAGGTAAATAAACATATAAATAAATGGTTTTGCCACTCTTCACTCTTCCAGTCCCCTGTGAGAGTATCTCATTGGCAGAGAGTACCCTGCCAGCTTGGAATCTGGCTAAGCCTGTGAGTCCAAAAAGCATAATATCCAAGCTTCCAGCTGCAGCAACAAAAGAGGGTGATAAGGAGTCTTAGGGTACAAGTGCCAACAGAGAATTCTGAAACCAAGTTACTCTAGTTGGAAAGTAAACTTCCAAGGCCCACTCTTATCACAAAAGAACCCAGGAAAATCTAGGCAAAGTGATGCACACCTGTAATCTCAGTACTTGAAAGGCTGAGACAAGAGGATCATAAATTCAAGGCCAGCCTCAGCAATTTAGCAAGACCCTGTTTCAAAATTGAAAAACTAAAAATGGCTTGCTGTGCCGGGAGTGGTGGTGCACGCTTGTAATCCCCATGCTTGGGAGACTGAGACAGGAGGATCACACAGGTTCGAAGACAGCCTCAGCTGGCTTAAGAGACCCTGTTTCCAAATAAAATATAAAATAGGTCTGGGAGTGTAGCCCAGAGATAGAAGGGTTCCATCCCCAGTACCACCAAAAAAAAAAAAGGCTTGGGGTATAAGCTTAGTGGTAGAGCACCCCAATAATACACACACACACACACACACACACACACACACACTCCTCTGAGAGACATCAAAAGAAAAGGATTCCTTCCGTATAGGGCTAGATGCATTCTCCCCAAACTTTTTAACTGATATATGTATATTTATTTTTTGGTGGTACTGGCATTCCTGGAAACCCTTCTATCTCTGGGTTATACTCCCAGACCTATTTTATATTTTATTTGAAAACAGGGTCTCTTAACCCAGAGAGCTAGCTTCGAACCCAGCACGATCCTCCTGTCTCCGTCTCCCAAGCTCAGGGATTACAAGAATGTGCCACCATGCCTGGCTTAACTGATATTTAGTTTTGTTCACACATGATCAAATAATTTAGGTCAAGAAAAATGTTGTGAGACTTTCTTAAAAATAATAGAAAAGTATCATATTTCTTTTCAGCTCGCTCTTGCTATACACTCCAAACTTGTTTTTATTCTTTCAGTTTCAATTAAAAGTGACCTTTGGGTTGGGGTTTTTCCATGTATGATTTCTTTTCCGGAATAGGAGTGGAAGTTTCATACGAAGTTATGAAAGTGTTCCCTCTGCTAAAGGAATTTATTTTTAATTATCCTAAAACTTTTTAAGTCTTATACTTATTATTTTAGCAAGGAAAGGGCATAAAATAAAGATCTATCAGTTCCCAAACTGCCATCTTTTAATATCTTATTAATTGTATCCTTTGCATGATTCTTTTAAGAGCCTTTGAAAGGTTGCAATAATAAATGCGTCCCTTGAGTCTCCAAGTGCATCTTCTCCGTGGTGGGATAACGACTCTGCCTTTGTGCCACATCAGTGACTACAGATATATGTTACTAGGGAATAGGTTGTGCATTATGAAATTTCACATGGAAACTCATAGTAGCCTTTCCGTAGAAAGAAAACTTGTTGCAGACTTGAAGCTGAGCCTGCGCCTCAAAGGCATTCTAGGGAGCATAACCTGGAATATATGCATACCATCAACTCTCACTCTTCCTATCATTTTCAGTGTTCTGGTTTACAATTACAGATGCATGACTTACCCTTTAAACTGTCTACAGCCTTCATAGTTAGTGGCAGAAAGTTAATTTCCAGAATGTCATTTCAGGAGCAAAGGCCAGTGTTTCCATCAGTATTCTCAATGCTATGACCCAAATGCCTGATGACTTTAGAGAGAGGAGGATTTATTGGTGTTCTTGTTTTCAGAGGCCTCAATCCCTAGGGCTTCCTCCAAAGCATAAATGGTAGCCAGGGCGGGATGTGCAGAGGGATGTGGCTCTCACATCATGTAGGCTGGAAACAGAAAGAGAGAGGGGCAAGGGCCCATGGACATATATAATCCCCAAGACCACACCCCCAGGGACCCACCTTCTCTAGCTATGTACCATTTCCTATACTACCACCTCATAAGCCCATTCAAATTATTAAGCCATCCACTGATGAGTTTAGAACCCTCGGGATTTGATTATTTAATCCCTGAACATATTGTATTGCCAATACATGAGATTTTCCAGAGGATATTCTATAATCAAACCATAACAGGCAGCTTAGGATCCCAGGAGAAAACTGGCTGCTAAATTGAGTGGACAACAGTTCTACTGAACTCCTGGTCACACACACTCCACGGATTCCAGGCCAAAGTTGGCCAGGCCCAGTTGTTTCTGTGCCTCTCATGCCTGAACGGCTCCCCAGTGCTGACTTGCCCAGCTCACCACCGCCAGAAGCTGGCAGCCTCAGCCTTAGCTGCTAGTTATGCTTATTGACCACTGGGTACTAGGGTCCGAGGGAAATCTAGCTCAGGGTGAATGAAATGATAGTCTTAGTCCTTGAATCCATTCTTTATAAGCTTTTACTTTGTATACTGTATTTCTAACTATGTGCTTACTTCATAAAGGAGTGAACTAGACCCCAGCTCCCTGGGTTTTTATCTCAACCTGCTTCCAACTGCTATGGGATCTTGTGTAAGTTTAAAAATCTCTTGAAGCCTATTTCTTTACATGAAAACTCAAGATAATACAATAGTGCATACCTTATATATGTATGGAGGAGTTAAAATGAAATAATGACTTAAATATTTAGCATTTAATAAGCAATATCTGGCAGCATTTTTATCATATAGACATGTTTCTCATTTCTGTTATTTTTTCTTCTAAAGTTATTGGATTGATATGCGTATATGTATACAGACACAAAACCAGATATGAAATACATAAAGCCATGTCTCTGAGAGCAGACAAATGCTGACAAATTAATCAAACTAGTATATTTAATATCATGGTAACTTTATATTAAAATACTGCCAGTGAGTTTTGATATATATACAGTTTTCTGGCCTTAATGAAAGTTAGTACCTAAATATGATTACCTAAGGGTTCAAGTTCTATAGTCAGCATTATTTGTTACCAGAAGTCAGTGCTGGGTTAATCAAGGATTAACTTGTACTTACTAGTAACTGGGTATGACACAGTAAGGTCTAGACTCTCCTACAATAAAAATTTTAAAAAGTTATTACAGCCAAGAACTAACATTTCCCAATTTTACAGATCTAAAACAGTATCTTCTCCCTTGAACATGTATCTACACGTTTCCTAAATAGATCTGTCCTTGTCTCTGAAAGAAAAATTTAAAAAACTATCTAGCCCATTATATAGCTTTTCCCATCTCCAGGCCCAGAGGTAGCAGTGTTAAATCTTTATTGTCTTATGTCTAAGAAATAGTTGTGGAACTTCAAATAAACAAAGTGAAAGCAGCTCAGGGAGATTATTTTCAGCTGATAACCTTCTATTCACCTAATTTCATAAGAAATTAGCCATGCTAAATTCTTGAGAAGACACATACTGTAACATATTTATACATAGAACTTTTCCTCTGTGAATATCTAAAAATAATAGCATTTCCCAGGGGCAAACATCTTTAAAAAAAATTCTGACTCAAAAGCCAAATGATATACCAAAGGTTATATAAAAATACAGAGCCAGAAATAGGAACTTTGAATTCCCAACCCTTTTCTCTCCCCATAAAGTTCTCTGATTCTTCACAGATTTTAATGTGATAGAAATGGAGACATACTGAATTAGCACTGAATCATCTGCAAACTCCTGGAATCCCAGTTGAGTAGATATGGATGGATACAACTAGAAACTTCCTTACATACTTAAAGCTTACTGCATTAGACAGTTGGCATTTTAAAATTCTAATATCAATATTTGTTGAGCAAAGGTGCTATTGTCTGAATAAATGTGTAACTTCTTAAGGTAACAACTTTGAAAGATAGCCCTTATACAGTGTGTGTGTGTGTGTGTGTGTGTGTGTGTGTGTGTGTGTATTCTGATGAGGGAGGCTCTGGGCTTCACATAGGCACAGCAGGAACATATGGAGGCTCATAACAAACTTCATCTTCCTACTGGTTTTAAGGCTGTAAATATTAAGGGAAATGGAGGGATAAGGGTCATGCCAGAAATAAGAAATACTGAGATCCAGGTACCCACTCCATCCTGAAAAGAGCAATGTGAATGCCAGGAAGAATTTTCTTACCTGGAGCATGAAGCAACATCTTTATGCTCAATGAGTCAGAATCATCGCATTTTTTTTTCTATAGCTCATAGAACATCAACAAACTAGCAAACACATCAAGGTTTTGGGCTTGGGGTTTGGATTTTTTGTTTGGTTTGGTGTTTGGTTTGGATTTTGGTTTGGGGATTTCTTTCTCTCTTGTACCGTCTCAGATACCCTTCACATCTAGATACTTGGGCTGCAAGTGTTACCAGTAATCAAAGAGTGAGAAGGGAAAGAAGCTTGTGATGAATGGGGAGGAAGAGAGAGGTGAACTGTAGGGTGAAGAATGGACCTAAGTCCCCAGGCTGCATGGATGAGTTACCTGCATCAGCTGTGAACTCCACCTCCCCACCCTCACTTTGGCTGCAAAGTTTAAAGAAGATGGAGAGTATTACCATTATTTTAGAGATGAAGAGAGCTGATTTTAGGGAATTGATGTGGCTTCTATGGTATTGTAGAAACTAAGAGCAATTCCACAATAAACTAATCCATGGTGCATTGAGTCATTGGAATTGTGGTTTGGCAAACTGTTGTATTACAGTTTCCCTGAGGTAAACGGTAATCTAAATCAAAGCCTATTGCTTTTAGCCATTTCTCCATAATCAGCTTAGAAAAGTGATGATCCCATCAAGCATTGGTGCAACTATTTAAGTGAGCAAGCTGAGTCAGTACTGAATAAAACAGAACAATCTGTGGCATATAGCTGAAAAGAACCAAAAGAATAACCAGGTTTCAAAAGAAAAATTAAATCTGGAGAAAAACAAAAGTCTATCCATCAATGTCATATTCATCCCTGAAGTTCCAGGCACTTAGAGCTGTCTTGAGAAATTGTTTAACCATAGTTTTGAAGTGTTTAACATGAGCATAATCCCACATTCAGGAAGTCTCCAGGGAACTGCTTTCATTTTTATATTTATTGAGTTTCATATTTATTGTGCCTCGGGGACTGTGAGCCAAGTTTCCAGGCAACATGAAGACATCGAAACACGTATAGCCCAAGCCTCCTCCTGATCCTCACACCTGCCTCATGTTCCCTAGGTTCTACAGTTTAAAAACCAAATGGTTACAGGATCTTAGGCACACTGCACTGTCCTCCAAAGCTCTTTGTTGGTTTCTGCAGATCCAAAGGCCGTCCATCACCGGGTTCTGAGCTGCAGCTGCACAGTGGTACCCACAGCTTAAGCAGGCCTTGACTTCCAGATTGTCTGAAAAAAGAGGCAATCAGGCCTCCGGGAGGTAACTTTCTCTCCCTTTGTCCTTTGCTAGTTCTATATTACTGCATAATCTTTTATGCTTTTCCTCATCTATAGCCATAATTTTGTGGATACTTCATTTATTAAATTATTTTCAGCAGGCATGGTGGCACAAGCCTATATTCCCAGTATTTAGCAAGACCCTGTTTCAAAAAAAGAGGGGCTGGGGAACATCTCAGAGGTAGAATACCCCCGGGTCCAATCCCCAACGCCAAAATTATTATTATAATTATTATTCTCAATTTATATTGTTTGGGAGTACCATCTGCCTTCTGTCCTTGACTGATTGTGGGCACTTTCAAAGAACAATTTGAACATGTAGACCTGTTCTTTAGAAGAAAACTGAATTTGTGTGATTATTTACATGCCCAGCGTGCCTGGCCTTGTAACAGAGGCCTGCTTCTAACAGATGGCTTTTTTCAAAGCTGACATTTTTCCTTCTTTGTTCTCCTTTCCTTCACCCTCTGTTAACAAATAGCATGTTCTTATCCATTTACTTACAGAAGAACTGGTACCTATGAATAAGAACTGACTCAAGGATGACTTAGACATGAATTGTGTCCTTTCTGATAAGACACCAGTGTGACTCTGAAAAGCCAGCTCTTAAAAGGGACTCAATTTCTTTGTTCATAAAAAAATCTAGAGCTTGTTCCTTAACACTTAAGTTTACTGGTTTCTCTAATTTGCTAACAAATCAATAAATTTATTTTTCCTTTTTTCAAAGGGTTCCAATTATTTCATTTTGCAAACTGGGGCAGGTACTGATTTCAGTTGCAGCCTGGTCTAACAAGTCCTGACATAAGACAATGGTTTAGGTTTGGGAAATTTTGACTAACATTCTAAACCCAACCATTTCTTTGGGACCTAGTTATTTGTGGAGAAAAACATTTTTTAATGTTAAGCCTAATTTAAGCACATAGTTTCCATGTTAAGCAATAATCTTAGTTTGTGTTCTAAAGATGCAAAATTGACTCTAAATTTGGTAGATATTTGGGTTTTAGAATTTACATTTTATATTGCTTTTTCTTATAATTTTTTAAACTTTTTTATTGATGCACTGTAGTCGTACATCTTTTGGGGTTTTTTTCCCCCCCAGTACTGGGGATGGAACCCAGGGGCATTCTACCTCTGACCTATACCCCCCCACAGCCCTATTTGTGTGTGTGTGTGTGTGTGTGTGTGTGTGTGTGTGTGTGTGTGTGTGTGTCTGAGGATGAAACCCAGGGGCATTTGACCTCTGAGCTATACACCCTGCCCTACATTTTAGTCTTTTTCTGTGTGTGTGGTACTGGGGGTGGAACCCAGAGTCTTTCTACCTCCAGGCTATACTCCCAGACCTATTCTTTATATTTTTATTTGGAAACAGAGTCTCACTAAGTTCCTGAGAGCCTCACTAAGTAGCTGAGGCTGGCTTCGAACCTGTGTGATCCTTCTGTGTCAGCGTCCCAATCACGGGGATTACAAGCGTGCACCACCATGCCCAGTTTATTCTTTATTTTGTTTTGTTGTTGTTGTTGGGGGTTTTTTGTTTGTTTGTTTGTTTGTTTGTTTGGTGGTACTGGGATTCCTGGAAGCCCTTCTACCTCCGGGCTACACTCCCAGACCTATTTTTATATTTTTTATTTGGAAACAGGGTCTCCTAAGCCAGCGCACGGCTGGCTTCGAACCTGCGCAATCCTCCTGTCTCTGCCTCCCAAGCGCGGGGATTACAAGCGTGCGCCACCACGCCCGGATTATTCTTTATTTTGAAACAGGGTCTCACTGAGTTGCAAAAGGCCTCACTAAGTAGCTGAGGCTGTCCGCAAACCAGGATCCTCCTGTCTCAGCCTCCCCAATGCTGGGATTACAAGCGAGCGCCACCATGCCCTGCTGTAGTCATACCTCTTAATGGATTACAATATGGTAGAGGCATACATGCACACATCTCTTATTTAGCCCTTCCCCAATTCCCACCCCTATTCCCTCCCTCTTCCATTTTTTAAATACATAAAAATGATATTTTTAAATACATCATGTACTTTAGAGAGTTTCCCTCTTCCCCCTCCCATCCCCTCAGTTAGGTCGCCTTATTTGCTCATCTATAGTATCTCCTTCTTCATCTAGAGTTCCTCCCATGACCCATTTTCTCCCTAGCTTCTGTATATTAGGGAGAGCATCCAATTTCTTTTTGTGATGGACAAATCTCTTAGCATAATATTCTCCAGTTCCAACTATTTCCCTGTAAATGTGTAATTTTGTTCTTCTTTATGGCTGAGTAAAATTCCATTATGTATATATCCCATAATATTATCTGAGTTGATTTTTCCAGTTCTGATAGATTTGACCTGACTCATTCAAGTATTCTTGCTTGGATTTTCCTGTAAACAGCAGCACAATGCATGAGATGTTCATGGGAGTTAGCATGATAGCTATGATGTAAGCTCTATTTTTATTATTCATACCTTTATTGTCACGTTGTAGTTAAATGTCATAGAGAGGTTTAGTGTGATACAAACAGAAATGTACACATGATGGGTTTCCCTCTGCATCCCACCCTGACACCCTCCTCACAGTATATGTTAGTGAGGTTGGTAGTCATACCTTCATATACGGTCATAACATTATTTGAATGGTTTCCTTCTTCAATCCTTTTTCCCCCTCCACGCTTCTCTCCCCCAAAGCCTTTCTACTATTCTATTGCTCTTTTACCTTATTTAAGTCTCTTTTATTTCCTATTTTTTTCTCTAGCTTTCACACATAAAAGAAAGCATACTACCCTTGATTTTCTGAGACTGGCCGATTTCAGTTAGCGTAATGCAAAATGATATAGGCTTTTAAAGGACTGTTTCTTCTGTACAAAATTCAGTCACTCTGAGAGGAGTCAAATTTGTGTGCTTATTTCCTTTACCACCATGCTAAGGTCAAACAGGGTAGACTATATGTAAGCCCACAATAAATTACTTAGTGAAAATAATAACCAAATTAGTAGTAATTACCATTCACTGAGTGTCCTGTGGTACCTGATGTGAAACTACATTATTTCACACAATTGCTCTGTAAAGCTCCATAGCAGACACTATGACCAACTTCTCTACACACATTTTATTCCCAGATGACAAGTTGGTTGAAGCAACGCATTCCCCTGATGGTGCCTGAGGTAGGGTGGAAGGATCATACATGGTCTAAATTGGTATAATCCATGAAACTAAGGAGTTATAGTCCCTAGTAGAAGACTAGAAGTATCTTTATGTCTTCAGATAGACAGGAAACAGCCATTCCCTATTGCCACTGGAAAACATCTTGTAATTATCAAGGGAAGCAGCTGAAAAGGACATCTACCTCTCACAGAGAAATTCACAAAAATGTCTGGGACAACCAGGGACACCTTGGAACCTCTAATTATTCCACACTTGATTCCACCCTGTATCTTGACTTCTAATTATTTACCTTAGGTAATTTCCCTACAGTTTAAGTGCATTTGAAGCAGTGTTTTCTAATATTGCAGTTTAGGGTTGTTTTCTTTTTTAAAACACAAAAAGCATTCTAAATGAAGGAACATGGTACTACTATCTCCATTTTACAGTAGAGAAAAGTGGTGTTTAGCCATCCTAAATCTCTTCTTCAGGGTTGTATGGCTGACGAGTTGAACTTGCACTACAGGACTAGGAGACCCTTGCTCTGTTCCCAATCATCTTTCATTTCCAAATTGAGTGTTAAAACTCCCAAATTTTATAGCACGTAAATTAAATATTGAATATCCTATTTCCTGGGTTTAAAAATAACTTGGAAGAGTGGGAGAGTTTTGATTGTCTATTAAAAACAGATGTCAAGGGTTAACAGTAAATCTTTGAGTCAAAGAGTGATGCTATTAAACATAGCTATCACCCATGCCTTCAGATTCTAAAAATAAACCAAACAAACTATGAAATGCTCTTGACGTCAATGGAATACACAGTCATCAGCTGAAATCACTTTATAACCTTCCCACAACTGCCTCCATATAAACCTGTGCTGGGATGTTTAATGTCAAGACCATAAAAATATCCTTGTAGACTTCCCCGGCAGTCACCCACTAACTGCACTGTAAATGAAACTGTAAATTTCAGTCAGGAGACCATCCATGGACAATTTATATAACCTTATGATTTAAATAGAAATTACGTAGAGAGAAGTGTCACTTATCTTTTCAAATCTGTATTAGTAGCCAGGAGCCATGGAACACACCTGTAATCCCAGTACTTAGGAAGATGTGACAGGAGAATTACAGGTTCTGAGGTCAATGTCAACAACTAAGTAAGACCCCCAGCAACTTAGCAAGACACCGTCTCAAAATAAAAATAAACAAAAAGGGTGGGGTGTAGCTCAAAGTTTGAATATTCCCGGGTTCAATCTCCAGTACAAAAAAAAAATCAAATTTGCATTGTGACTTGCACTTGTAATCTCAGTACTCAGAAGGCTGAGACAGGAGAATCACAGATTTGAGGCCAACCTCAACAATTTAGTGAAATGCTAAGCAATCTACTGAGACCCTTTCTTTCTTTCTCTTTCTCTCTCTCTCTTTTTTTTTTTGTGAAGTACTAGAGATGGAACTGAGGGACATTCTGCCTTTGAGCTACACCCCAGTCCTGTTTTTTATTCTTCATTTTGAAACAAGGTCTCACTGAGTTGCGAAGAGCCTCACTGAAGAGCTGAGGCTGTCCTCGAACTGAGATCCTCCTGTCTCAGCCTCCCAAATTCTGAGATTACAAATGTGCGTCACCACACCTGGCTGAGACCCTGTTTTAAAATAAAACAATAAAAAGGGCTGAGAGTATAGCTCAGCGGTTGAATATCTCTCACTTAATCCCCAGTACAATTTTATACTAGGGAGTATTTGTTATTTTCAAGGAATTGAAGTTTGAACCTAGGCTACCAAAACTATCTTCAATAAGTATCTGTCATTTGGTAAAAATTCAACAAAATTCATTCAGTTGTTTGAATCTCCAGTTATCTGAGTCTCCAGTTATTTGGTCTCTAAAGAAAGTTTTCTGAAATCATTTTTCACAGCTGAATATCACTAACTTATTCATCTGGAATTTAACAACAGCAGCTACAAAAGAAAGGATTGATCTTTTCTCTCCTCTCCCAGGGACTACTTACCTTGGAGACTTTTTCCTCCCTTCAGTTCTTTAAAATAAGTAAATGCTTGCATTAAAAAGTGATTAATTTAATAGAGAAGGAAAAGCAGGCCTCAACTTTTGTTGACTTATGAAAATTTTAACATTAGATTGGAATCTAGAAAATTCATATCTTCGTAACCTCTGGCACACCTGCTGCAGCTCTGTGGGTCTGAGCTTATAATATCATCCCCCACAGAAGGCCTGTCCAAAGGGCAAATGCAGAAAAAATACTTTATTTGTGTGTGAACAGAATTATGGCTCCATAACTCACCAGCTTTGGAACAGGGTCATAATTCATAATATTCAGCCAGCACAAACATGGATAAAGAAATACTGTTATTTTCACCATGGAACTTTGAGTGCAGAAGAAATAGAAATGTTAACCCAACCATCATTACACATTGCAATATATCTTTTTTACGCATTGTGTGAAATGAGATTTTTTTAAGGAATGCTTTTAAGTTATCAAAATAAATTGCGCAGACTGGTAGTGCCTTGGGTGTTCTACCTAGCAGAGGGGGATCTACACACATAATAAAGTAGGTTTATAAAGTTTAGAAATTGCCTAATCCAATATATCGGGAACAATCAGGTGCATAATGCAGGCCAAGAGAATCTAGGTGTATGAATGACAGACCACGTAATATAAAGAAACTATTCTTTCTTATATCTGAGTAGGCAAAATGTATTAGATGATCTCTAACTTCCATAGTATTACATAGAGAAGGCCTTCAAATGGCAGGGCAATTGACCTGTATTCTTCAAATCCAGTGAGTTCTGTCCGAGCAATTTCTCTTCAAAAGGTTGGTTCTGAGCTCATAAGCCTTGGTTTGTTTCTGTGTGCACTGAAAAATTACACGTATATGGAGACCTGGGCGCGGAGGCACACACCTGTAATCCCAGTCCTTGGGAGGCTGAGACAGGAGGATCACAGGCTCAAGGCCAGTGCCAAGGATATAGCAAGACTCTTAGCAACCAGATAAAACACTATTTCAGAAAAAAAAAAAATAGAAAAGGGCTGGGAGTGTAACTTGGAGGTAGGATGCCCTGGATTCAATCCCCAGCACCACAAAAAATAATAATAACAAGAACATGGAGAATTACTCTGCTAATGGAAGGGACAATGTCATAAATTCTCTTTCATTTTTATCCTTTGCCTGTTTTTCTCTAAGGTAGTTTGACTTCCTCATATCAATTCACAGTGTTTGTTATATGTTATTGTCATATTTTTACCAGCCTATCATCTGCCTTTTGATTATTTATGATATAAATTGGTAACCAAAACAAACAAAAAAGCACAATTTTAATGTAGTCAAATTTGTCTGGTTTTATTTATGGTTAAGAATATGGTAGCTGGGGAGGGCACCAAGAGCGTGTGCATGTATGTCATTATCAACATGATTTACATTATGATGTGAAATTAGAATGCACCAATAAAAGCACAAAAAATGCAATAAATGAACAATAAAAAATCAGATGCTTTCCCTAATATGCAAAAGCTAGGGAGAAACGGGTAACAGGAGGAACTTTAGATGAAGAAGGAGAATCTATAGAGGAGCAAATAAGGCGACCTAACTGAGGGATGGAAGGGAGGAAGAGGGAAACTCTCTAAAGCACATGATGTACTTAAACAAACATAAAGTCAGTCACTAAGCCAAGCATGGGAAGGAGGGAGGGGGAGAGAATGGGAGTGGGGATTGGGTAAGGGCTAATTGGGTGATGTGTGCATGTATGTCTCCACCATCTTTTATCCCATTAAGATGTATGCCTACAATGCACCAATAAAGCAATTTTTTAAAAAAAGAAAAATAAAAAATGACTTTTATTGGCTGTAACAAAATAAAAAATAAAATAAAAAGAACATGTTAACTATATGCTTATGAATGTCTTCCCTCACACGTGGTTAAACAATTATCTTTGAATATGTTTATTATGTGTTTTTAATTTATATCTTAATATCTTTAATCTGGGATTTTTTGCATGTACTGACATAAATAAATCTCTAAAAATAAAAACTACAAAAGATGGCCATCTCACTAATGTCACTGAAAAGAAAATTACGGCAGCATAACATACCATTCAATTCAAATAGAGTGGAAAAATTTGGAGTAAGCCCTGCTGGGTAGCATGCATACAGACTGCTGCTTGACCTGCAGTTTGCTGCAGCCTTTTCAAAATGACAACAGATTTGGTTTGGAAATCTAACATTTAAAGTGCTAAAAAGCACCAAGGTACAAAATAGAAAGAGAAGTTTAATGCAGCACTGCTTAACAGTAAGAACCGTTTGTGTGTCTATGATTTGAGAAGACTCAGTGCAGGCAATTTACTTGGAAAGTGACTCCGAAGATGAGAGTGAAGAACCAGGGCCAGTGTGGCAGGGGAGGCTGAGAAGCCGAAATAAGACGGGAATCTGGTCACCTCCCACCCAGAGGAATGGGCCCTGGATTCTTCCACGTGGATAGCTTCTAGAACTTTCCACTGGGTTTGCAACATGGGAGCACAGGTATTAAAGAAGCATAAATGCTGAAGACCCCTGCTTGAGAAAAGAAGCTGTCAGGTCAAGTTGTTTCTGCATTCATAGGAAACGTTCCTCTTGGGTGTGGCTAGAATCAGAGGAGCGGAGAGGGGCCAATTGGCGAAGCTTCTGATGTAATCAACAGGTAAAGACTTCAATAAATTTCAAGTATCAGTTATATAGAAAATAATGCAACCATTAAAAAATGAGTAAAATGTATTGATGTAGAAAAATGTCAGCAGTATATTAGTAAGTAAACAATGTAAACTATAGAACTTTAATATCATGGTCTTGTTTTTAAAATTAAAAAAACACCAAGCATGAGTGTATTCGTGTATCTTTTATGAATGTAGATGAGGATCTGGAGATCCTCATCTCAGAAATGGGAAGCAGAAGAAAAAAATTATTAAAACTTTCTCTATACAACTGTGCATTATCTAAATTGTTGCACCCCCTCCAATGCATTGCTTTTGTTTTTAGAAAAGGTAATTAGTTGAGTCGCATTAGCAGTCAACTAATTTATTCTTTGCTTGAGTTCCCTTACCACTAGACAGCTTACTTCGAAAAAAATGTTTGTTGTATTACTAGATATTAATCATTCTTAATTGCTAGTGAAATTATACTATTTCTAAATCAAAAAGAGAGGCAAAAATGTCTCTCTTTTGTTATATTTCTACTCTCTGGTTGGCACTAATATAGCCATCAGACTATTAAGTATTTAAAAAGTGGTTAGTCCAAATTGAGATTGGTTGTAAGTGTTAAATGAACACAACTCGAGAGATACACAGTGAAAACATTGCCTACCCCAAAAGTATCTCAGTAGTAATTCTATATTTGTTATATCAACACAATATTTTGAATATATTTTTAACTTAAAATACATTAAGATTTACTTCCTCCTTTTTTAGTGTGGTTACTATAAAGTTCAAAATAATATATGTGGCTTGAATTCTATTTTTACTGAACAGAGCTGCTGTTAAAGAACATGATTTTTTCTCCATGCTCATTTACTTAATTTTTATTTTTATTTATTTATTTATTTATTTGCGGGTCTGGGAATGGAACTCAGGGGCATTCTACCTTCAAGCTACACCCCCTGCCCTATTTTTCCTCTTCATTTTGAAACCCGGTCTCACTGAGTTGAAGAGGGCCTCACTAAGTAGCTTAGGCTGTCTGCAAACCGCGATCCTACTGTCTCAGCCTCCCAAAAGCTGGGATTACAAGCGTGCGCCACCACACCTGGCTTCATTTACTTAATTTTTGCATATTATTATGGCTTGAGTTTAGAATGTCCTCCCAGAAGCTCATGCATTGACAGTGTGGTCCCTAATGCAGAGGTTCAGAGGTGAGGTACCTGGAGTACATGTATCACTAGGGACATGGTCTTGGGGGCTCTATTAGTCCCTAGTCTTCTACATCTCCTCCTTTCATTCTCTCAGTTACTATGACTGAGAGTATCTTTTCTCTGCCATGTACCCTGAAACCAAGGTTTCTACCTTAGAGCCAGCTAACCATGAACTAAACTAAAACTGTGAGTCAAATAAACATTTCCTCTTCTGAGTTGTACTCATCAGGTATTTGGGTCACTGTGACAAAAAGCTGACTAATATATTTATCAAAGGTACACCTGCTATTTCTTCAATTATCTATTATCTTGGTTTCCATACCCCAGGAAGTACCTGACACACAATAAACATTCAATAAAAATGTGTGGTTACTGAGTTGAATTAACACTGTGGCAGGTAGGAGGAGGTGCTTTCCAGGAAAGTACTATCATCAGAGGTAAATGCTGCGGAAAGAATTCAGTGATTAAGAGATCATTAATATTTTGGAAGCAATATAATAGTCATGATATATAGAACAGAAGTCAGACTACATGAAGTTCAGAAGTAAATGAGTGGTTAATTAAGTGGAGGCTATAAACATAGATTCCTTTGTTGGAAGGAATACAGAGATGGCTTTTCAAGAGTTGATAGAAAGTTGTATTTTTTTAACAAAGACATGTATAATTTTTTAAAGAGAAATATAATTCCTTAGTCTTGCTTATTTATTAAAACCACTTGTCTCTTTTTTCATCTTTTGAATGGGCTTTTTTTTTAAAGATTTGTATTGGTGTGATGTAAATTATAGTGAGATTCAAAGTGATACACTCATATAGGCACACAACATTCCTTGGTGTGTTTTTCTCTGTACCCCACCAAGCTATCTCTCTCCTCCATCCCCTACATGTTAGTGAGACTGATGGTGATACCTTCAGATATGAACATAACCTTATTTGATCTGTTTCCTTTTTCAAGCCTCAGCTTTTAATCAGCTAAAGAAGGTCCATGATGATGCCAACAACTTATGTCTTGCTTGAAGATGAAAATAACAAAGAGTTCCACATTGAATGGCCACACTGGAGGCCATCTTCCATTGTGGTACCTACTGACAGCAACACCATGCACTTAGACAGCCCTGAGACAAAGGGTAGAGAGATCAAGCAAGAGGTAAGATTCAGGAATATGGTAAGGGGAATTCTGATTGGCAATTCAAAAGCTCAGTTTAATAAGAGAAATGCTCCATGACGTTGGTCCTGCCAATGATCCCTTGTATGTCACACCAAAAGTATAGACAACAAAAGCACTAGTAAACAAAGGATATTGTATCAAGCTAAAAAGCTTCTACACAGCCACAAAAAAATCAACAAAATGAAAAGGGATACCTACAGAATGGAGAAAATACTGCAACCCACATATTTAATGAGGAGTTAATAACCAAAATATCTGAATTCATAAAACTCAAGGGCAAAAAAAAACACAGTTTAAAAATGGACACAGAACTGGTACAGAAAAATCTACAAAGAAAATAAGCAAAGGTCAACAGATATATGAAAATATGCTCGATATCATTAATCATTAAGAAAATGCAAATAAAATTCAAAATGAGATATCATTCCATACCTGATAGAATGATAGAACGAGCAAACAAATAAAAGCAAGTGTTGTGAGGATACAGAGAAATCAGAACCCTTGTGCAGTATTGCTAGGAATGTAAAATGGTATGGCTTTGCAGTGTGTGGTTGCTCACATTTATAACCCTAGTAATTTGGAGCCTGAGACAGGGGGTAGTAAGACTCTCATAAACCTAACAAGACCCTGTTCCAAATAAAAAATTTAAAATCTGTCTGGGGGCATAGCTCAGAGATAGAATGCCTCTGGGTTCAATTCCCAGTGAGAAAGAAAAAAGAAAGAAAGAAAGAAAGAAAGAAAGAAAGAAAGAAAGAAAGAAAGAAAGAAAGAAAGAAAGGAAGGAAGGAGAAAGAAAAGGGAAAGAAAGAAAGAAAGAAAGAAAGAAAGAAAGAAAGAAAGAAAGAAAGAAGGAAGGAAGGAAAGAAAGAAAGAGCGAGCTTTTATGGAAAAAAATATAAAGGTTTTCTGAAAAGGTGACTATAGATGATAGATAATAATAATATATTTGTGTATTTTAAAAGCTGTCCTTTAGGAAAGGAAATTGAAAGTTTTCATTATAAAGGAGTGAAAAATATTTGAAGAGATAGATACGCTTAAACTGATTTGAATGTTACATTAGAGTTATACAAAATTAAAAGGTTCTAGAGAACTGTTGTACAACATTGTGTTTACAGTTAACAATACACTCCTGTACACTTGAAAATTTGTTAAAAGGATAGATATCGTATTATATTTTTGCCACAATAAAGAAAAACATAAGGCCAGGTGTGGTGGTGCATGCTTGTAATCTCAGCATTCAAGAGGTGGAGACTGGAGGATAGGGGTTCGAGGACAGCCTCTGCTACTTAGCAAGGCCCTTTGCAACTCAGTGAGACCATGTTTCAAAAATAAAGAATTAAAAAAAATAAGTCTGGGGGTATAGCTCAAGGAACCCCTGAGTTCCATCCCCAATACCACAAAAATAACTAAATAAATAAAAATAAAAATAGAAATAAATAAAAAGCCAGTTATGGTGGCACACACTTGTAATCCCAGCATTTGGGAGGCTGAGACCGGAGGATCGTGGAAGCCCCTTGCAACTCAGTGAGACCCGGTTTCAAAATAAAGAATTTTAAAAAAAGAGCAGGGGGTATAGCTCAGAGGTAGAATGTCCCTGGGTTCCATTCCCAGTACCTCAAAAAAAAATAGAAAGAGAAAGAAAGAAAGAAAGAAAGAAAGAAAGAAAGAAAGAAAGAAAGAAAGAAAGAAAGAAAGAAAGAAAGAAAGAAAGAAAGAAAGAAAGAAAGAGGGAGGGAAAGAAAATAAAGAGGGAGGGAGGCAGGTAGGCAGGTATATACATTGGCCTCTTTGTAATTTATTCTATGACCATTTTACCTATAAAACTGTCAGTGCCATACAAATATTCAAACCAACCAAGTTGCTCAACTCTTCGTAATAGATTGAATAAAAAATTAAAAAGTCAACTTTAAAGTATGCATAGCAAATTCACTGACTAAAAACTAAAAGATATTTGAAAGTTCAACGATTTGGTGGGTGGATAAGATAATAAATTAATAGTGAAATCATTTAGTATTTACTGCTGATGCCAAAATTCTGTTATATAAGCTGTAAGGTGTTTTGATTTTTTTTTTTTTTGTAGTTTTCATAGCAGCTAGTGGAATAATTCCTTTTGTGGGGAGAATTGCTCTTTATAATTGAGAAAAGTATCAGCAACTCCAAGATAAATGAAGAAATAGAGATAAAAAATAAAAGGAAGAGAGGAAATAGTACAAATAAAATGATGGATTGCAATATATGACTCGACCCTTCTTCGGACCCTCAAAGTCTTTAGGGAAACCTCCCAAGATTAAGTAATACTTACTCATTACATTCTAATGGAATCTAGTGAAGGTGACAATTTAAAACTATAATCAGTCTACAAAATTATCATAGCCAAATAAGTCAGTTCTTTATACTGAATAAAATGTGAAAATGATGGCAAACAGTATCATCTCCATCATATAGGGTGGCCTCTTTTTATTTTACCTAAATTAGCCAGAAAATTAAAGAAGTGTAACTAATTCTGTCTAAATTATATAGATTCTCTGCCATAACTCAGTTACAATACAATGTACATTTCTTCAGGGTTTTATATATCTCTGTGTTTTAAAACTGATGCAGTTACGCTAATTATCTTTTCGGGCCTTTTTAAATGATTGATATTCAAAAATGACAAACTCATTTTCTATTCCTGGCTGTCAAGCCTTCACTTAGCAACCATCTCCAGTTGCCAAACTCAGATGCCTCCTGGGGCCTAGAGCTCAAAGTTCAAACCGTCCTGGATGGTCAAGTGCTACGAAAAATCAAGCTAGGATGATGTTGGGAAATTCCGGCTTACTCTTCAGTGACTCCCTCTTTCAGGGTTTCTGAACAAGACCTTTCTGGATTAGCAGATGTAGCTTAATTCTAAAACTTAGAAAAGAAGCTTGCCATATTAAATTTTTCATCAGTGGAGAGCAGTTTCCATTTGTATATTACAGAGATCAATTTAGTTTGGTTCAAAATCAGCCTGACATGTAAGCAAAACACTACAGTAAACCAGGCTCTCAGAGCAACCCCTAGAGAGAAGAGGAGAGGCTGTATCTTTTATTTCTCCAAAGTACTTTTCCCCTTGCAATACTCAATATAAGTTTGCTAAACAGTTTCTCTCACGCATCATTTAGTAAAAGCACTCAGTTCAGGAATGAATCCCTACTATAACAAAGATCTCCACCCAGGGTGTCATGAAAACAATGTTTTGCTCACCACTGCCTGGCAAAGAGGATCTCAAAGCCAGGCATGGTGGCACACACCTGCAATTTCAGTACTTGGGAAGCTGAGACAGTAGGATCATAAGTTCAAAACCAAACTCGGCAACTTACTGAGACTCTCAGCAATTTAGCAAGACATTAATTCAAAATAAAAAATAAAAAGAGCTGGGGATGTAGCTTAAAGATGGAATGCCCCTGAGTTCAATTCCCAGTGAACACACACACACACACACACACACACACACACACACACACACATACACATATACTACAACACAAACATCTCAAGAGCAAAATAAAACCAATTTGAATCAATATTTTTAAATATTCTGATTAGTCAAAACAATAGACCAAAATAGTGAGATTAAATTTAAAAGACAATTTTTATATATATATATATATATATATATATATATATATATATATATATATATATATATATTGTGTGTGTGTGTGTGGTACTGGGGGTGGAACTCAGAGGCTTTCTACCTACGGGCTATACTCCCAGACCTTTTTTATATTTTATTTGGAAACAGGGTCTCACTAAGTTGCTGAGAGCCTCACTAAGTAGCCGAGGCTGGCTTCAAACCCGTGCGATCCTCCTGTCTCAGCCTCCCAAGCGTGGGGATTACAAGCATGCGCCACCATGCCCAGCTTTATAATATATTTTAAATTCCATAATTTATTAAATAAAATAATGTAATAAGTCCATATAAAACAAATACATATAAACAATGGCCTATTCAAAGAAAGAGATAATGAAACTGAAGAATAGACTTGATAGATATGACAGAGCTCTTCATATCTCTAAAGAAATATCTTATATAAGATAACTACTCCTAGATTGTCTTTGCTCTAGAAAGCAAAACAGAACCAATAAGTTGAAGTTAGAAGGAAACATTTTTAAAGCTTTCTGAGCCAGGCACAGTGGCACACAGCTTTAATTCCAGTACTTGGGAGGCTGAGACACAAGAATTGCAGATTCAAGGCCAACCTCAGCAACTTAGCAAGACTGTTTCAAAATAAAAAAGGCTAAGATTATAACCCCTGGGTTCAGTCCTCAATACAAAAAAACAAAAGCTTTTTGATAATTAGAGCTGACCAGTGGAAGGTGCTACACTTTTTATCATCGTAGCACACTTGTTGATGCTACATGGTGAGCAACAAACATTTTTTTAGTTTCCTTTTAGATTATGAAGACATGATTTTAAAATATTACTGAGAAGTTCTAATTTCATTCAGGTATTGTAAATTATAATGATAATAGTTGAATGTTTTTTCTTTTCATCCAGCTACCTTAATGCCATGCACTCTTAGACTTAATTTTCTGTCTAGAAAAGTCATGGCAATTTTTTTTAAATATCAAGATTGCTGTAACTTTGATTCACCTAATGCAATTATCTATAAACTTCCTTTCAGTACTCCTACTGGTTGAATATTCCCTGCGATTAATCTAGGTTACTGGCTCCAAGGCAATTCCATACTATCTATCTCTAAATCACGGTGGTAACTAGAAAGTTCTTCTCTGCTGTGGGAAACAGAATGACAACGGCCTTTTCCTGTCCTAACCTCCAAAACCTGTAAACATTTTACCCTATATGGCAAAAGGAACTTTGCAGATGTGATTAAGTCACAGTTCTTGAGATAGAGAGGTTAACCTAGATTATCCACTTGGGCCCAATGTAACCATAAATTTCTTAAGAAGAAAACAGGAGCAGCAGAGTCAGGGGAATTGGAGATGCTGGCTTTGAAGACAGAGGAAGGAGCCACAGAATCAGGAGTGTAGGCAGCCTTGAGAAACTGGGAAAGGCAATTTAACAGGTTCTCCCCTAGACCTCCAGAGCTATAAAATGATACATCTGTGTTGTTTTCAGTCACTAAGTTTAACAAAATGAAGTGACTACATCTATTAAACCCAAATGTCTCTACTTGAGCTGCCAGTCACCAGTCTCCTCTGGTCTACACTGAATAAATTACTTCCAAGACAATTCTTGGCCTCACTAAAGTATTCCTTCTCCAGCGTTTGCATCCTTCGTTTCTTCATCCTTTCCCATATGCCAGACTCTCTTGATTCACTTTATTATTTACAGTATTTTGAAAAAGTCCCTTTTTGACTTGTGGTTTCGAAACAAAAGAATCCTTGTTATCCAAATGTCATCTGATCAGCACAATAGTGTGAATCTTGAGTGACACAGAGCACATGCAGTCCATCTTCTCATCTTCCTTTAACTTTTACTGAGCACTGATGCAGGATATACCACACCTCACGAAGGCTCATGATATCTAATAGTTTTGGTTAGACACAGAAGAAGTCATTCTTTCATTAGTAGGGAAAGTTCATGAAGTTCTCTAAGATATGGTCAGAGAAAGGAATGTAAATAACGAAAAGAATTCACAATTACTCATCTAAACTACTCATGTCCACCTCTTAAGAAATTAAACACCTTTCTGGTTTCTGGTTGTTGTATGGCCAACTTTTGTTCTTCATTTTTTTTTTCTCCTCTCCGGATTATTTTCAGGGCTGCTCTTTTTCTACTCTTCACTCCCTGTGTTCTGATATTGCATGATGACAGGGCTTACCATGTGTTATTTTTTCTGTTGTTATACTACATACTTGGCAAAGCTTCCTAATTCCTTCTTATATTTTTATTCTTTCCAGTTTTTCATTTTATCTGTATGAGCTTTTGGTCCATTTGGGATCCTTTGTCCTTCGTTTTCTGTTTTCTTGTTTGATATTGGTTTGTGGGGGTTTTTATTGTTAATCTGTTTTCTGAGAAATTCACTGGATTAGTATGCTATGGCCACCATAACAAAAAGCCACAGAATGGGTGACTTAAGCAACAGAAACTGAGTTTCTCAGAGTTCTGAAAGCCAGAAATACAAGATCAAAGGTGCCAGCAGAGCTGGCTTCCTCTGGGGCCTCTCTTGGCTGCAGGTGGCTGCCTTCTCAGAGTCTTGTCCCTCTGTGCCTGTGCTGCTGATGTCTCTCTGTAGATTCTAATCTCTTCTCATGAGGCTACCAGTCAGAGTGAATCAGGGTCACCCAGACAGCCATATTTTACCTTCAGTGCCTCTTTAAAGCCCTACCACCAACCACACTTACATTCTGAGATTACAGGGAACTGGAGTTTCCACGTTCAATTCTGGAAGAAACACAATTCAGTGTATAACACTTAGTCACCATTTCTGTCAGCTCTTTGGTTCAATTTTCAATTTTAGTTAACATTTTTCTATTTGGAACTCTTTTTGGTTCACAGACTCACTCTCGACTCTTACCTCTCTAAGAAACTTAGTTTTGTCTTTTTCTCCTCCTTTATTGTCTTTGTTTCTTCTGAGTTCTTGTTAATGTTTTTCCTCAAATGCCTAGGCTCTTTGGGCTGTCCGTTTATATTAAAGAAAAACTAAAGACATGGAAAAACTAATTAGAAGCTCTGGAAATAGGTAAGACTTGACAGTGGCCTTTGCTGTAAGTGACTGACAATCCTGCTGTAAGTCAGCTTGTTTGCTGGGTCAGGAGTAAGGACCGCATTTAGGAGGTGAGTGATGAACAGTCAGCTGTGATCATGGAGCCTGTGGATGAAGTCAGGGCTGACCTGCTTGTGACAGCCCCCTGCATGAAGGGAGTCCTTGGGCCGTGTGATGAACTCAGTAAACATGGGAAAAAACATGGGATTTCCAACCAGAAAGTAGGAGGAGAAAGACCAGACTAGTCAAGAACACAGAGTGATCCTCCCAAGGCAGCAGCCTCTGGGTGGCCAGCATCACAGTGCAGGTGCTCCATGGTGCCCCATACAAGCCGCCATATGTTTTTGTTGTTGTTTTAAGGGTCTTTTGTTTGTTCTGCTGAATTTATTTTTGTTTGGTTTTGAAACTAGGGATGGAACCCAGGGACATTCTACCTTTGAGTTATACCTTCATCCCTCTTTTTTATTATTATTTTGAAACAAGGTCTTGCTAAATTGCTGAGGCTGGCTCCAAATCTGTCATCCTCCTGTCTCAGCCTCCCAAGTGCCAGGATTACAAGCACGTGCCACCACATCCAACCCTCACGTGTTTATTACTGCCACTTTGGCATTATTTTCCTCTGCCCTTGTACAATGGGAATAGGGGGAAATAGAGGGAAGAGCTAATTTTGTATTGCAACTAAGTGTTGCTATAATCAGAAAAAAGGATCATTTAATTTCAAAGACTATTTCAAACCAAGGTTACTCCAGATAATCCACACCCCATTCTTAACAATGGTTTATATCTCTTTTTAAAAACCTTTTCGCTAGACTAATTAATATGTTTTTTGAACTTTGACATGTTCTCTAGATCTTGCCAGATCTGTTGGCAGAAGCTGCTTCCTCCTTCCCTGAGGGTACAGGAAGCAAGGACCTTTTCGAGATCAGCAAGCCCCAGAGCCAGGGACAGTTCTACTTCCTTGGAACCTACTTTTCTTTTTCTTTTTCTTTCTTTTCTTTTCTTTTTTCTTTTCTATAACGAAGTGGAAGAGCAGTAGGACCAGTATGGTTCATGTGAAAGAACTGAGCTCTGAAATCTACCAAAGGAAAATAAAATCAGCCAAGCAATGGCTCCCTCCAAGCCTTTCATCATGAAGCCTAATTGCTTTGTATAAAAGATAAGGAATAGCCATTTTATCCAAATTTTTTGCTCAGATGCCCTTTATTCCTCCACCTCTAAGCTGCCTCCAGCTGAAATTTCCTTAACCTGGGGAAAAATAAATCTTTGGTTCTAAAATTAAGAATTGAAAATACCAATCCCTTGATATTTTAAATTACACTTTATTATTTATGTTTTTATTTAATAATTATTTTTTGCAGTACTGGGGATGGAATCCAGGGGCATTCTACCACCAAGCTATACCCTCAGCCCTATTTTTTATTCCTTATTTTGAGACAGGATCTCACTGAGTTGCAAAGGGCCTCACTAAGTAGCTGAGGCTGTCTACAAACCATAATCATCCTTTCTCAGCCTCCCAAATGCTGGGATTACAAGCATGTGCCACTACACTCAGCTTAAATCACACTTACTTTAAATTGCCTAAAAAGTGTGTTTGAAGATCTCTTCTTAATTGACAAAAAAGGGAATGTTTGTTGTATTCACATTTTATTTTATTTTTTTAAAGTACCAAAAAGCCACAGGTGGTGCACATATCTTTAATCCCAATAGGAGACTGAAACAGGAGAAAAACAGGTTCAAGATCAGCCTCAGCAATTTAGCGGGGCTCTTGACAGCTTAGCAAGACCCCGATTACAAATAAAACGTAATAAGGGCTAAGGCTATAGCTCAAAGGTAGAATGTTCCCAGGTTCAATCCCCAGCAGCACAACAAATAAATAAATAAATAAGACAAATGGCAAGATGACAGTGGCCGTGGTCGCAGTGGTGACCATGGCCGCCAAATAGGACATGCATTTTTGGAGAAGCCCTGGACACCAGATTTTGGTTTAATATCCGATTGGGACAACTTAAGGAGGCATTTTCAGCCATGACTTCCTATCTAGAATACAGGAGAGAGAGTGGATAATGGTGGAATTAGAAGCAAGCTGACAATGAGGCCCCCACCGCAAAGAAAAGTGATTTTTGGAAGAACATCCCAGAAGAGATTGGAGAAAAGACCGCTTTAGCCACACATGCTGGGGAACTCTTAACATGCCTTGTAATAAAAATGATCCAGGTGTGGTGGAGGGAGCTCAGCAGTGCCGGGAGGGAAGCCCAGCCACACATCCCGGAGAACTCAGTGCGCCTGGCCACCGCACTCCTCTATGCTGCGCTGGGGGCCCTGATGCACTCGGAACAGCAGATCCTGCTCTACGCGGTGAGGCTGTGGCCTCCACTCTTGGAGGGAAGATAAAACCCATTGCTGCTGAGTGCTCGATCTCACAACCTCTTCAAAACACACATACTGTCTTCTTTTATTAAAAATATAAAAAGGGGCCAAGATGGCGGTGGCGACAGCCGGGATTCAGGAAATGCAGACAAATTATATCCAATCAACCTTGAACTTTTGAAAAAAAAATTTCCATGAAGGGGGACTTTTCCTGCCGCACATGCTTAGGAATTCTGGACATCATACCATGTAAGGAAGGTGCTCAGGGGAGAACCAGGAGGTTGGCGATGGTGACAGCAGCAGCAGTGGTGGTGGTAGCCAGTATTTGGGAGAGGCAAAGATCTGATCCAATCCACCTTAAACTTTTGAAGAAATCTCCCCAGAGCTAGACTGCTATCGCTGCACATGCTCGGAAATTCTGGACAATATGCTGTGTGGGAAAGTTGTTTGGGTGAAGAACCGAGATGGCAGTGGCAGCCAGTAGTTGGGAGAGGCAGAGATCTGATCCAATCCACCTTGAACTTTCGAAGAAATCTCCACAAAGGTAGGCTGCTACTGCCATGCATGCTCAGGAATTTCAGATAACATGCAATGTGGCATCCACAGGGAAATATCACAGAAAATAAAAAAATCAGATGCTTTCCTCAATATGCAAAACTAGGAAGAAATGGGTAATAGGAGGACATCTAGTTGAAGAAAGGGCCCTATGGAGGAGCAATTAAGGTGACCTATCAGAGGGAATGGGAGGCAGGAAGATGGAATCTCTTTAAAGCACATGATGTGCTTGAACAAATATATCAATCACTAAATAAAGCATGGGATTGAGGCAGGGGAAGGGAATGGGATGGGGATTGGATATAGGCTAATTTGGTGATGTGTGCTTGTATATCCTCACAAATCTTGAATTCCATTGAGATGTTTGACTGTAATGCACCAATAAAATATATTAAATATAAATAGATAAATAAATAAATAAATAAATAAATATGCCAAAGAGAGTCTGATGTGGAGGTACATGCCTGTAATCCCAGAATTTAGGAAGCTGAGACCAGAGGATCATAGGTTAAAGGTCAGCCTCAGAAACTTGGTGAAACCCTATTTCAGAATAAAAAATAAAATGGGGCTGAAAATGAAGCTTAGAGGTTGAAGACACCTGGGTTCAATACCACCACACACAAAAAAAGCCAAAGAGGCCAGGAGAAAACTGAAGAGGTGGATGCTGGGAACACAAGGAGTTTGTGTGTTTCAAATTTCAGCCACTTCACTGCATTAATATGTGATGGGATCAGCAAAAGGAAATGTGTGTTCATGAAGGTTTGGAGGAGTTTGACAGAGTTAAGACTCAGATTTCCTCAGTATCAGGAAACCAAAAAGCCAAAGGTACCAAATATGTTTATAGACTGTAATTTCTGTTTCACTCTTTTTAACACAATGTGAATAAGTAATTGTATTGTGAAGCAGTAAGGAGTTGGTTTAAAAAAATAGCTCATAGCTTACCTGCCTTCATATTCTAGAAACAATATAGATTAGGAGATTTCTAAGAACATAGACCATGTGGGCTGTTTTTTTCATTCAAAAGAATTTTGCATAGAGCTTACTTACCTCACTAAAATGCAAGTTTAAGAGAATAGCTCCACTGGAATAGAGCCTTCATCAACAGCAGATCCTGAGAGCTCACCTTGGCTTGAAATTCACCTGTCAGAAATCATTGTATGGGATTCAGAAACGGGAAACATCATCACCATGCTCGTGTATTCTATATAATACTTATGGTCCTATCGTATCTCTGACTCATACAAGCTGCGTGACTTTTGCCCGACTTATTTATACTCTTGGGCTTTAGTCTCTTCTCATTTGCAAAGAGGAACAATAATACTTGTCTCCTAAGATGTTTATAAGGATTGCATAATATAATATATGAAAAGCACAATATCAGCCGGGTGTGGTGGTGCACACTTGTAATCCCAGCACTCAGGAGAAGATCAGAGGATCGCAGTTCACCAACAGCCTCAGCTACTTAGTGAGGCCCTTCGCAACTAAGGGTGTACCTCAGAGGTAGAATGCCCCTGGTGTCCATACCCAGTACCACAAAAAAAAGCACAATATCAATCACTCAAAAAAAATCTGTTATTTATTAGAATATAAATTGTTTATTAGAACACTCATTACCCTCTGCTCTTTAGGAGCATGACAATCTGATTTTGGATCTGGGGAGGCTAGTCCTGGGGAGGCACCGTGTGAAGGTGTCTAAGCCACCAGAGCCAGCCCAAGGACACAGGGAAGGGGTGCAGACCTACTCTGAGCATTGCCCAAAACCACCCCTGCTGTTTTTATTTGCCAAAATGCCCAGGTTAATACTTTATAAAGATAGCCAGCCATAGTGATACACGCTTATAATCCTAGTGCTTGGGAGGCTGAGATAGAAGAATCACAAGTTCAAGGACAGCCTCAGCAACATAGATAGACTCTTAGTAACCTAGGGAGACCATGTTTCAAAAAAAACAAAAAATTTAAAAGGGTTGGGAGTGTAGTAAAGAGGTAGAATGTCCCTGAGTTCAATCCCCAGTACCACCAAAAATAAAAAATAAAAATTTCATAAATATGCCAAATACTCCTCCTAAAATATTTTTTTATTTTTTATTGGTGCACTGTATTCATACATCATAGTGGGATACAAACTTTTGTAGACATACATGCACACATCGCCCAGTCAGCCCCCACCCAATCCCCACCCCATTCTTTCCCCATCCCTCCCTCCCATGCTTGGCTTAGTGGTTGACATCTAGTATTATAGTAATTTATCCAAAATTAAAAATGATAATCTCACATAACAGTTTCATTTGTCTGATACCAAGCTTTTGATGACTTAAAGATAACATTTTAATATTTCTTTTTACTTTCTTTCTTACCAGAGAATATTTTTTTCTTTTCTTATTTTTTTAGGTGAAGCTATCATACATTTATTTATTTATTTTTCAGAAAAAATTTATCCTGATATGGAATATGGACTCTAGATACCCAAAACAATGTTGAAGAAGAACAAAGCTAGAAGATGTATATTTTCTGATTTCAAACCATATAAAGCTACAATAATTGAAACAGTGTAGTACTGTTCTAGAGGCAGATATATAAACCACTGGAGTTAAATAAAAGCCTAGAGATAAATTCTTTAATATATTGTCAAGTTATTTTTGACAAGGTTTCCACGAACATTTGGTGGAGGAAATAATAATCTTTTAACTAAATATTGTTGAAAAATAATAATTACATGAAAAAGAATAAAATTGGACCCTTACCTAACACATATACAAATATTAACTCAAAATAGATAAAAGACCTAAGTATAAATCTTAATACTATAAACTTTTAGAAGAAAATCTGGGTCATAAAGCCTCAAAACATTGAAATTGGCAGTGATTTCTTGGATATGATTTCAATGGCACAGGCAAGAAAAGTGTAAATAAACTCCCTAAAAAATAAAAAAACTGTATATCCAAAGACAATGTAAACAGAGTTAAAAGTTATTGATAGAATGGGATAAAATATTTCCAAATGCTATATCTGAAGGTATATTAATATTACAACTAGACATCCTAAAAATTAGCAACAATAAAAGCAAACAATACAATTTAGAGATAGGTAAAAGACTAACATAAATAATGAATCTCCACAGATAACCAATCTTAGTTGTCTGTTGGATGGAAAATCTTGTTTCTCTGGTTCTGGTGGGTGTTACCTATTTCTTCTTTGTAGTTAATCTCTTTGAGTATTTTCTCTAGCGCTGGTTTTGAAGACATAAATTCCTTCAGTTTCTGTTTGTCATGGAAGCTTCTTATTTCCCCATCTAATTTGATAGAAAGTTTTTCTGGGTAGGAAATTTTTGGCTGGAAGTTGTTTTCTTTCAGAGTTTGGAATATGTTACTCCAAGCCCTTCTGGCTCTCATGACTTGGTTTGGGAAGTCTGGAGTGATTCTAATTGGCTTGCCTCTGAATGTCACTTGGCCCTTTGTTTTTGTTGCCTTTAAGATTCTCTGCTTGGCTTCCACAGTGGTCATTTTGACAATTATGTGGCGTGGGGATCCTCTTCTCCGATCCTCTCTAAAGGAGTTCTATAAGTTTCCTGGACCTGTGTATCAACCTCTTGCTCTATGTTTGGAAAATTTTCTGCTATTACTTTTTTGAAGAGATTGTTGATCTCTTTGGTTTCACTTTCTTTTCCCTCCTCTATTCCAATTATTCTTAGGTTAGATCTCTTAAAATGGGCCCATATTTCTTCAATATCAGATTCCTGCTGTCGGATATTTTTTCCTAGATTAGAAACTATGCGTTCATTTTTGGAATGATCATCTTCTAAGAGCGAGATTCTGTTCTCCATGTGGTCTAATCGGTTGTTTGTACTTTGAATTGAGGACTTTACTTCATTAATTGCATCCTTTATCTCTTTTTGGCTCTCTCTGAGTTCTTTTCAAAGCACCTCTATTATTTCTACAGTTATTTTCCTGATTTGATCTTCTAGAAATCTCTGATTTTCTGTTTTATCTGGTTCTGTTGTTGTGGGGTTGTGTGCATTCATTGCTCCAGTATTATTCCTCTTTCCCATGATTTCGGAAGTTTGTGCCTTCTCTGGGTTCTTCCCTTGGGTCACTATGACTTCACTTAAGGTGTTCTGGATCTCAAGTCAGTAGTATCTCAGACCCCACTACTCCTTTACTGGGTTGTATCACAGAGTCTCCGACCCAGAGAGTCGATAGAGGCTGCTTTAGACTGTGGGGGGGTGCCAGGTTGCACGTTCTCCTATGGTGTGATATCTCTGCCACCGCCACTCCCCCACTGGGTCAAGTGCCAGGGAGTACAGTACTGGGATTTCTCCTCTGTGGCCCGCAATTTGACTCACTGTTCTTGAGTACGCAGATGTAGCTGTACTGGGCTCGGTGAATTTTGCTGCTGCTGCCGCCGGTGGCAATATGGCGCTGCTGCTACGCCCTCGGCCGTGAGGCTGGCGTATTTCTTCTTGGTTTTGAGTTCCACTCTGAATCCCTCCAGCGTGTGCTGAGCTCAGCCACTTGGAGCTTTAGATGCTCCCTGCGCCGAGAAATCCTGCCTGGCTGTTCCGCAGCAGCTCACTTTGGCTTGCTGTAGCCGTCCGGTGAACTCGCCACTGCCGCTGGCAGCATGGCGCTGCTGCCGCGTCCTCGGGTTGAGGCCAGTGTATCTCCTCTGTAGCTCTGAGCTCTGTTCTCAGTCCACTTTCTCTCTGGAGCCTGGTGATTTTTTTGTTTCTCTGGTGATGGTGTTTTCTGGCTATGAAAGGCGCTGATTTTGTGGTACTGGAGATTGGTTGTTAGCGGGACTCTCAAGCCCCGCTTTTCTCGGTCGCCATCTTCCCGGAAGTCCCCTAAAATATTTTTAATAGCCTGGAACTTAAACACAGAATGTGAAGAGAAGATAAAATCCAATCAACTTTCTGGTTCCCGATGACCCTTAAGTTGTTCCTGGCCATGAGCATGTGAAAAATGCTCATTCAAAGTAAATTGCAATGATGAGAACAGTAGTGATCTTCAGCTCCTGAGGAATCCAGAGACTCTTCCTTTTCTCCCCCACCCCCCAAGCAGAGGCAATGCCATCGACACTGACAGTTTTGCCCTGGGTATCCAATCCATCGGCGGGCCATAAGGACTAGTCTGTCTATGGACTACCCTCCAGGGGTGAGGCAGGATGAGTACAGCAATTCACTCACAAGCCTGCAGCCCAGAGAAAAGCAGAGTGGGGAGGAATCCCATTGTAGACACAGGAGTTTAAGGAGTGATGGTTTCAAAGTAAGGTGGGGGAGGGAACAGGTCTCTTAACATTTCCACTGAGGATCTGTAATTCCAACCACTACTATACAAACAAATTAAATTCAGGGGCACAGTTTCCCAGAAAACTCAAAATTATCCATGCCACTTTTCAGGACCTCTTTCTTTATTCTAATCACTAATGATTCTTTATCAAGTGGCTAGCATCTGCTCCTTTCTTTCTTTCCATGACTGCTACCCAAATGTATATCCCCACATTCCTCGCCCTGCTATCAAGCACCCCCATATTTCAACTTAGCACAGTCATTTCATAATGTCTTTCTTTTCCTTCCAGCATCCCTCATCTTCTTTAGAGGAAAAGTCTTGTAAAAATCTTTCTACATGTCATACTATAGCAGGACTGTCTATGAGAGTACAAGAAGTGTTTGCCTTAGACCATATACAAGACTGCTGCGGGTCCCCAAGAGGACTGGGAGGAGCGAGGTTGACCTGCATAAGAACTTAAAAACAAAACTGTTGATGTCAGGTGTGGCGGCACAGGCCTGTAATCCCAGTTCTTGGGAGGCTGATCTAGAAGACTCTCAGGCTCAAAAACAGCCTCAGTGAGTAGTGAGATTCTCAGCCACTTAGGGAGACCCTGTTTCAAAACAAAAAAATAAAAACAGCTAGGGGTGTAGCTCAGAGGTAGAATGCTGTCGGTCGCAGTGATGACTCTTACACGATCTTCCTCAAGCAGTTTTATTACCCCAGGTTCTTGTACAGTTCCCGTAAAAACTTCTTCCCGTAGATCTTCTCCATCTTCACCCGTAGATTCTCCCGTAGATTCCCTCCCCCCAGAAATCTTCCCCTTATATAGAGCCCAACAGCCAATCAGCAGACTGTTCACGTGCACAACTCACGGGCACAGCCAGTCCATTGGCTGTTGCCCTATGGCATGCGGTGTTCCCGTGTATCTCATGCTCTTGTCGTCACTTCCTGAAAGCTGTTTACCACCTAAGTGCTCTGGGGAAGATTTCCGCTCAGCGCCATCTTAGCTCTCGGACTTACTGGCTGATGGGCGGGGCCCGTCACAGAATGCCCCCTGGGTTCAATAAAAAGTACCACCAAAAACATCTTAAAAAAATAACTCATCCTCAGAGAAGAGGGGCTTTTCATAAAAATCTTAACCTGATAATAAAGTTTCGGTGCTAAGAGGAAGGCCAGTTTGGGGTCATGATACCAATTAGTCAAATTTTTCTCTGGCCCAAGCCCCATAGACTCATGAGAAAGGAGCTGAAAATACAGACAAAAGGAACTAAGGTTGATAAGCTGACAGAAATGAGACTCTTTTCAATTCAAGGAAGAAACTAAAGTGATCCAGGCGTCTGATGGAAGCATGTTGGTAGTGTTGGCCCAGTGAAGGCACTGTGGGTGTCTAGCCTCCATAACAGGAGGTCGAAGTGGACAGTGGTAGGAAGGGACTTCTCATCATCTTCCCAGAGTCATGTGAAGGTTACTGGCACTTTTGCATTTGCTTTACTAGGACAGGCCGACCCAGGAGCAACAGGCAGTGTGCATCCAAAGCACACAACATGGCAAACTCCATGTGTGAGCTGAGAACACTGTGCTTCCCAACATGGGTAAGAGTATTTGTGGGAATGTACAAATGTGGATGCTTTCCCTTGACGGGCATTTGTAGGCGCTACCTAAGATGGTAAAGACATTGACACTGCTGTAGTGGTCCCCTTCGTACCCCTAGGCCAGGATGGCCTGGGAAAATGTGCCATTTAGTCATAAAATGGTTTATCAGGGAAGAAAAGACAATGTTTGTTAAATGCTTACTATATGTTAGGTACTAGGATGAGTATATTCCTGTGTATCTCCTTTAATCTTTGTAACTCTAGAAAGCAGATACCTTTGATCCTTAAAATACTGAGGTTCCCACTGGTTAAATTACCTGCTCAGGGTCACATAGCCAGCCAGGATTGCTCTCAGTTCATCTGAATGTCGACTCTTGCTTTTTATCATTATACTTGCACTGCATAGGGGGGAAAATTTCTACTAATGACTGCTACCAAATGGATATCATCAACACGACTGATTCACCAACATTCTGCTTTAAGTGTGATGTCCTGAATGTGCTCTGTTAGCCTCTCAACTCATCATTACATATAAACAAAAACCAAATTTAGAGGACTATTATGTTCTTTTAATGAAAACATTTTATGTACAGAAAGGAAAACAGAGCGAAACAGAACAGTTGGCAGGTCTCAGTAACGGCTGTGAATCTTCTTATCTTCGCAATCAGTGACATTCTGGAAGAGAAGAGATGCGTTACAGGGAATGAGAATGAAGTGAGCTTGGCCTCGTGCCTAGGTAGGCTCCTTGTCAGCATCCCCATCTGGGGCTCTCATGTCCATTGGAAACACAATCTGTTCCACTGCAGTAAGTATGCTTTGAATTTAGGGGAATAAATCCTATCTGAGAAAAGCACCTCTAAACTCAGTGTTGCTATGATACAGTAACAAGTAGTTTTGCCTGAAGTGAACAAAACTTTGTTTCTTTGTGTAAAGTGTACACAGAAAGAAAGCCAAGAGAGTTTGTTAATGACAGAAGTAAAGAGCAGGAGAAAAAGTTTAAGGAAAGAAAGTCGGTCCTTTTGATATCTCACAGACATCTCAAATTTATCGTAGTCAAAGCTAAACTTGCCATCTTGTTCCCCTGGTCTTGCTGCAATTCCAGCATGTCCTGTCTCAGCAATCGAATCCAACATCCACCCAGTCATTCTAAAACCCAGGATCAGAAGTGGCTTCTCACTTATATTTACATCTAGTTGATCGTTGAGTTCTTTTGTTCCTACCTTCTGATCATTTCTCAACCACAGCCTTGGACTTCAGCCCCACACATTCTACCTCAAGTTACCATGATCTTTTCCCTGATTTGCAGAAAGATTTTCCAGCTGGCCTCTTTCAATCCTGTGTTTTCCCCCTGTTAAATTATTCTCCTAAGTGCATCAAGGGGACTCTCTTTAATTCTACTTTAATGATGGTAAAATACAGATAACATAAAAGGACCACCTTAACCACATTTTAGGATGTATTTCAGTGACATTAAGTATATTCACATTGTTGTGCTACCATAACTTATCCAAAGAACCCCTCATCTTGTGAAACTGAAATTCTATACTGATTAAACAGTAACTCCCAATCCCCCCCCCACTTGGAAACTATCATTACATTATCTGTCTCCATTAATTAGATACATTGGGAACTTCATGGACATTATAAACCCTTCAGTGACTGGCTCACTTCACTCGCATAATGTCCTCAAGGTTTGTCTACGCTATATCATGTTTACATATTTCCATCCCTTTTTTATCCTTTTATCAGTGTGCAGTAGTCGCAAATCATAGTGTAGCTGTGGTGACAGTGACACACATGCACACAACACTTGGAGCTTTCCCCCTGGCTCCCTTCCCACTCCCTTTCCCCAAACTTGAAACTGAGATTGGCCTTGGTATTCTCATGTATGTACATAATGTCATACATGACGGAATTGTTTACTTTCCATCCTTTTTAAAGACTGAATAGTATTTCATTGTGTGTACATATCCCAGTGTGTTTATCTACTGACCCATCGATGGATTTTGGGTTGTGCTTGTGGTGCTGGTGTGTATTTCTCTAATAATTACTGATATTGAGCATCTTTTCCTACTCATGTTGGCCATTTATAAATCATTTTCAGAGAAATGTCTACTCTAGGCCTTTGTCTGTTTTAAGTTGAGATATTTGGGGGTTTTATTTATTTGATTTTTTGTTTTTGAAGAATAGTCTCATATTTTTCTTCTACTATGTCTTAGTCTGTTCAGTGTTGCTATAGCAGAGAACCAGAGACTGCATAATTTATAAAGGAAATAAATTTATTTCTCACAGTTCTGGAGCCTAGGAAGTCCACACTCAAGGTGCCAGCATATGGCAAGGAATTTCATGCAGCACCATCACATGGTAGAGGGCTCCTCATGGCAAGAGAGCATGTGGTGGGAGAGGGGTAAGAGAAAGCTGAGGAAGCTTAGGTGTTAGCCTTGTATTTTATAGCACTGAATATTGTTAATGAAACACATGACTTTATCTTAGTGTTCATTCTCTTAGCCCATATTATATGTCTGGTAGAATTCACAATGTTCCCCTTTTATCTAATGTCAATAAAGTTTTAAGAATAATGTCTAGACAAGAGGGTTTTTTGTTTTGTTTTGTTTTTGTCTTGTTTAACACTTCACAAGATTTTTTTCAACACAAGGATTCATACCTGTCTTTACTTCTGAGAAATTCACATTTATATTTTATCCATTCGAAAGTCTCTCCTAAGAATCTTTTTGTTGTTGTTGTTTTTTCAGTACTGAGGATGGAACCTATGGGAATCCTACCTCCGAGCTACACTCCCAGCCCTATTTTTTACTCTTTATTTTGAAACAAGGTCTCACTGAGTTGCAAAGGACCTCACTAAGTAGCTGAGGTTGACAGCGAACCAGGATCCTCCTGTCTCAGCCTCCCAAATGCTGAAATACAAGCATGTACCACCACATCCAGCTTCCTAAGAATTTTATACTGGGTCTTCTTCTGGATACATTCTCACTGTCTCATCTTTTCTTTAATATGTCTCTTTTCTATATTTTTCATACTATATTCCAAAAGACTTCTTAAGGTTGACCTTTGAGTTTAACTATCTTCTCTTCAAGTTGTTTTACAGCTCCTCCTTTGTCTTTTTGTGTGTGTTGGTGGGTCTGGGGATGGAACCCAGGGGCATTCTACCTCCAAGCTACATCCCCAGCCCTATTTTTATTCTTTATTTTTTGAAACAGGGTCTCAGTAAGTAGCAAAGGGCCTCACTAAGTAGCTGAGCCTGTCTGTGAACCATGATCATCCTGTCTCAGCCTACTGAATGCTGGGATTACAAGCATGCACCACCATGCACCACCACGCCCGGCCTCCTTTATCTTTTTTTTTTTTTTTTTTTTTTTTTTGGTGGCACTGGGGTTCCTGGAAGCCCTTCTATCTCTGGGCTATACTCCCAGACCTATTTTGTATTTTTATTTGGAAACAGGGTCTCTTAAGCCAGCGAGGCTGGCTTGGAACCAGCACGATCCTCCTGCCTCTGCCTCCCAAGCCACAGGATTACCAGCGTGTGCCACCACACCCAGCCACCTTTGTCTTTTGAGTAACAATAAAACACTTAGGTCTAACAGCTTAGGTATCAGTTCATTGGCCTGTTGCCTCTATCTCATGATGCTGCTCTGAGAATACTTTGTAGGTCTTCTCTGCACGCTTTCACAGGTTTCTTCCCTGTGCATCCTGAGCATTCTATCTCTGAGCTACATCCCACCCTATTTTACTTTTTTACTTTGAAACAGGGTCTTGCTGAGTTGCTGAGGGCCTCACTAAGTTGCTGAAGCTGTCCTTGTACCTGGGATCCTTTTGTCTCATCCTGCCAAGTACTGGAATTACAGGCATGCACCACCATGCTCAGCCTATGGAAGAGGTACTTTGAACAGCTAAATTTCCCTGGGATCCACTTGTCCTATGTGTAAGGTGAAAACTCACATGTATTCAAGAGGATTTGCTCTTCTTGCTTCAAATTTATGGCCTGCATGATTATTTGGGTTCAGAAGAGAGGAGTACTGAGCTCATTGCTTCTGAAAGAAAGAAGCTAAGCTTGCTTAACAGCTTTGTGTTAATAGTGTTAATATGATAACTCTGAAATGGTATCCATGAGACACAAGATTAAACATAAAGGAGGTGAGAAATTCAATTAATGCTTCTATTATTACAAAGAGGAAAGTAGAGAAACAAGATCAAATAACTAATCAGCTAGCAAAGAAATCAGCTACAACCTGGATGTGGGGGCCCAATGAGACCCAGATCACCTGATTTTAAAAACATAGATGAGATAATCAGATATCTCTCTTGATGGGGTACATAGAAATTCATATTGCTTTGACTACTCCCCCCCTTAAAACACACACAACACAATTGCAGTTGCTTCTAGATCAGTCAAATTATAGGAAAACATAAACTGGGGGAAGATATTAAAATATACCATAGGCATTAATGCAGCAAAATCTCTACTAAGAAACATATCAATGACAGTTTCTTCAACAAATGAATGGCAAGAAAATAATAGAGATAAAGGAAAGACCTAGATTAAAAGAAACTGATAAGAAACTCAAAATCAAGAGTGGTACCCAATGCTTATTATCTCATTATAATCTCATTATGAGAAGCTGAGACAGGAGGATACCAAGTTCAAGTTCACCTCAGCAACTTAACTAGGCCCTCAGCAACTCAGGGAGACCCTGTTTCAAAATAAAAAATAAAAGGACTAGATGTGTAGCTTGGAGCCAGAATACCCTTGGGTTTGATCCCCAGCACCAAAAAAAAAAAAAAAAAAGAAGGAAAGAAAAAAAAGGAATAAAAATCACAGAAATCTTAATTGGACACAGACTCAAACAAACAAACAATAAAAACATTTATATATAAAACAATTTCAAATTTAAACACTGCCTAAATACTCAATGATATTGAGAAAGCATTATTAATTTTAGGTGATATGACAACATTGTGACCCTTCTTATTCTTAAAGTCTTACCTTCTAGAAACATGAACAATGAACATGAACAATGACCTATGTGGGTGTATCTGGGATTTGCTCCTAAATATTAAAATAGGCAGAGGAGAATGAGTATAAATAAAGATTAGTCATTAATAATTATCAAATCTAGTTAATAAGTATTTTGTATTCATTATGCCTCCCAAGTCATTTTTTGTATACTTAAAATTTTCCAATAAAAAGAGTTAAAATATTAAGTTTACAATGATGCTTCAGAGAAGAAAAAGTAAAAGAAACTTGAAGTCAGTGCAGGTCACATACAGTGCATTTCATTGCAAATCTAAGGCCAGCTGTAAAGGTTAGGGTTGGGGGTCCCTGATGATACAGCAGAGTAAACCTGCTGCAGCTCAGCCAGTTTATCTGTGATTTTGGAAGAATTCCTCCCTGAAAAAAACATCCCTGAATCTGCCTTATAATTTGAAATTTTAAACTCAGTTGCCTCAATCTGTATGAGATTGCAGGTCTCCTCCTGTCTCGGTCTCCCAAGTACAGATGTGTGCCACCATGCCCAGCTCTTCCTAAATTTTAATGAGCTCAAGTATTAATCTGTAATCAAAGAACAAGTAGAAATCATTGTCCTTGTTTATAGAAACACTAGACAGTATATAGATAAAATACAAATTTAAAATTTAATACTAAAGGTTAAAATGTTTTTAATTGATAACTTTAATAATTTGAGTACTAATTTAGGACCTAAATGGTCACAAATAGTCCCTCACAAACACAAATCCTCTCCCAGAAACTAAAAATCTTACATGACAGTGATTATGACTCCCCACAGACAAAATTAGGAACAGAAAATCTTAAAAGTTGTTAGCAAGGAAAGAGGCACGGGTGATATTTGTACCTCCTTTCTTCTTGAGGTTGGGTATCAACAAAGTCATGAGAAGCAAAAAGAAGAGAGAGAGAATAAGAAACATTATTTTCTCATGTGAATAGTGAAAAATGAATTGGGTTAATTTATTTATAACTTTCAGGACTAACTAGGTTGACAAGTTTCAAAAATCTTTAAAATGCAGGTAAAGATACATTATTGGGTTGTGAAATCAATTTAGTAAGCCACTGTGAAGGATAAATACTACATTATGACACTTATTTCAGCTGAGCTTACTAATAGCTATATATGTTTCTTATTGGAAATGGTGTTCAAAACAGTTTGAAAGCCACTGCTATTGATCTCTAGGCCTGTTTTAAATGCCTTTATAATTTTTTTCTAAAACGTATATGTGTTATTTTTTCAATTACAAATGCAAAACAAAAAAATTAATTAAATTACAGAAATGGATAATAAAGAGTTTAAAATCATCTACAAGCCTACCACTCATTTTGTTGTATACAAAAGATAGGCACCAAAATCTCTCTTAACAAATTTTGTATGTGGGAATAAAATACTTAGTATGTCTTAAGACAGAAAGTAGAATGCTGAGAGTCCCTGAACTGAGTAAATCCATTCTGTGAGAGACACAAGGAGGAGATTTTCTGTTGCCAGAATAATGACAGAAGAATTTAAGAACAGATGAGAGACAAGTCAGTAATGTGGTAGAGGGTGTGGGTTCTACAGTGTGACCTTTATCCCATGACTTCCTTGGGTCACTCTGATAAAATTATTGAAGCCACTAAATGTTTGAATGCAAGGGAATTTTTTATAGGAACTGATAAAAATTTTGAATTCCATGGCATTGAACACAAATGGGAGAGCACATAAACAGAAAATGTAAAGGCAGGAAGGAACATAATGGAATTGCTGCCCCAAACTAGCAAATGTTTTGAGAAGATGGATTCAGGTGAGGCTTAACCATATCATTGAGTGGTAGGGCATCTGTCCAGTCTCAGCCTTTCCAGATGGGTGTGTGGAAGTATGTCTCTATCACTCTGAACTTTATTATGATGTGAGATTTTATTTATTTATTTATTTATTTATTTATTTATTTATTTATTTAGTGGTACTGGGAATGGACCCAGGGGACTTCTACCTCCAGGCTACACTCCCAGACCTATTTTATATTTTATTTTTATTTGGAAACAGGGTCTCGCTAAGTTGCTGAGAGCCTTGCTTAGTAGCTGAGGCTGGCTTTGAACCTGCGTGATCCTCCTGTCTCAGCCTCCCAAGCACAGGGATTACAAGCATGAGCCACCATGGCCGGCATGATGTGAGATTTTAATGCAACTGTAAAATCATATTTTATAAAGAGAAAAAAAGAAATAACTTGGGGAGAGCATATAATCGCCAATTAAAATAAGTGTTAACTCACATTCTTTGTTTATATAAGCCAAACATTATATGAAATATTGCAGAAGAATCCTAAGTAAACAGTGCAACTCCTGTCCTCAATAGGCATGTAGTCAAGGACATAAAACACATAGGCTGAAAATGGTTTAAGTGCATTACAAAGCAACATGCTATAATGTAATGATAAAAATGACACTTCAATTAAAAAATATGTGCATATACACATTCACTCTTTACCCAAATGGAATAATTCTACATATGTTGCTTTGTAGCTTATAATTTTTATGTCTGAAAATACAGGTATGCATAACTTGTAGTATATTCATACAGTGAAATATTTACAGTTATGCATATAAACAAAGATGAACCTTAAAAATATTAATGGATGGCTCTGTACCCAGGGTGGTCAAGCACAGAGTAAGTACCCCAGGACCAAAGTGGCTCAAACTACTTGTAGTATGCTAGGTGCTCATAGCATGCCCTCTGCACTGCAGAACTTGACCAGGCAGGGGAGGCTGCCCAGAGGAAAGCCCGAGACAAGCTCAAAAACCCACTAAAAGAAAGGAGGGGCCGGGCGTGGTGGCTCGAGCTTGTAATCCCCTCACTTGGGAAGCGGTTACAAGAGGATAGTGCAGGTTCAAAGCCAGCCGTGCTGGTGTAAGAGACCCTCTTTCAAAAATATAAAATAGGTCTGGGAGTATAGCCCGGAGGTAGAAGGGCTTCCAGGAACCCCAGTACTACCAAAAAAAAAAGAAGAAAGAAAGAAAGAAAGAAAGAAAGAAAGAAAGAAAGAAAGAAAGAAAGAAAGAAAGAAAGAAAGGAAGGAGGGAACATCACGCAGGTGAGTGAGGCTGGGGCCAGGGAGGAGGACTGTAGCTTTGGGGAGAACTGGGGATGTGGTACAAATATGGCACCCAGACTTCATCCCAGTGGCCATTGGGGGGATCCAGGCAAAGGAGTATGCCAGAGATTCTGGCAAAGGCAGAGAAGGGTGTGTGAATGCCTGCCCAGGCAGAAGGTTGTTGCAGTAAAGCCTGGTGCTGAGAAGGGAAGGTCCTTGTGGGTGCTGCTCAGTGCTATGTGTTAGACACTCCCAGTGTGCCTCGCATACAGTCATGGCTCCATGGTCATGTGGAAGGAACGAAGGTATGTTCAGCCTGAGGTGTTGTCAGAACAGGTGATGGCAGCAAAGGAGAGAAAAGGGAATAGATAAAAGCCAGTATATTGGGAGAAGGAACCAACATGACTCAGAGGTGGAGTCAGAGCTTGGAAAGAGTATAAGATAAAGCTTGGTGACCCCAGTTGAATGGTGCAGATGTGGCCTGCAAGCCACTGTTCTTCTATATACATGGTTTCTCAGGCCAGTATCTAGTGACTGATTCTCTCTCACCCCATCCAGGGGTTTAAAGCATGCCCTAAACTCTTCACCCTGGGAAAGTAGGTGTCTGGCAAATTGGGAAACAAAAGCCAACTCAGAAGGAAGAGAAGCCAGTTTCCTGAGTCCACGAAGAGTATCAAGTCAATCACTTAGCCAAACATGAGAAGGAGGGAGGGTGAGGAAATGAGACGGGAATTGGGAAAAGGCTATTGGGTGATGTGTGCATGTATGCCTCCACCATCTTAGTACACCATTAAGATGTATGACTACAAGCACCAATACAAAAATTTTTTAAATAAAAAAATGAAATGTAAATATAAAACATTAGGTAATGCTATTATTTATCTCTATCTTAACATAATTTAAGTTGTAGCTGCGTTACTGGAAATATTTTAAGCTACTCTATAATCACATTGCCTGTGTTAATGCTTTTTAAAGTTTATATACATCAAATGTATATTTTTGGCTTGGCAACAAAAGACATTTCTGAGAGTGGATTGGCAGGTGCCTCAGCCTTGGCCTGAGATGTTCTCTATTGGACTTAAATTTGACTTGAGGGACATTTAGAACAAACTGCATTCTCTGAGTTACTGCCACTTTCTGCTGTGGATTAGGCATGAAGGAGCAAGCAGAAAAGAAAGGCAGCCCTGGTGAAGACAGGTGCCTTCAGCCAGTCTCTGCTCAGTGAAAGAAGATCCAGAAATGCAGAGGTCTTGGATGTAAGTGAGAGGCATTACAGAGGTCTCAAGAAGGCAGTGGCAAAGACCTTGGAGCCAGATCATCAGAAAGGGTCCTTTATGCCGGGCGTGGTGGCGCACACTTGTAATCCCCGCAATATCAAGTTTAGAGATATATTTGATAATAATATAAAGAAAAACAAGAAACCAAAACAAGATTCTGGGCAGTGGTGACTCTGAAGGGATATAAATGAGATGTAGTTGAAGCAGGGCACACCAGTTGGGTCATGTTCTGCTTCTCAACATGGAGAATAGTACCATGATTGAGATTTTGTTCATTTTTTTTTTCTGGTGGTACTGGGGTTCCTGTAAACCCTTCTACTTCCAGGCTACACTCCCAGACCTATTTTTTATACTTCTTTTATTTGGAAACAGGGTCTCTTAAGCCAGCAAGGCTGGCTTCGAACCTGCACGATCCTCCTGTCTCCGCCTCCCAAGCGCGGGGATTACAAGCGTGCGCCACCACGCCCGGCTTGTTCAATATTTTTAAAACAGGATGGATTGGTTTTTTTTCATCCCTCTGTACATATTTTATACAAAATTTAGAGGTAAAAACTTATGAAAAGATATCAAGATTTGAGAAAGTTAGTTAAAATCTAGGTACTGTGTGGGACTATATAATGTTTTAAAAATTTAGGGTAAGTAGATCAAATTTTCTTAAGTGGAAAATTTTATGTAAAAATCAAAATTTGGGTCTTATCTTGAAAATTCGGAAAATCTGGCAACACCAAGGCCACAGTGACAAAGTCCAATCCTCTGAGCCTGAGAATTCCTTTGGGCTTAGAGTGTTAGATCACAATGTCCTACCATTTCCCATTCTCCCTCAAACCTTGTCTTAGTCTATTTTGTGCTGCTGGAATAGAATGCCTGATGCTGAGTAGTTTATAAAGAACAGAGTTTTATTTCTTTTAGTGCTGGAGGCTGGGAAGCCCAGGGGCCTGCATTTGATGAGCACATTTTCACTGTGTCATCTCATGACAGAAGGTAAAAAAGAGAGGGAAGGAGATAGGAGAGAAGACAGAGGAGAGAGGAGAGAGAAGGGAGACCAAAATCATACTTTTTCAGAAACCCACTCCAATATAAACAACCCATTCTGTGATTACAGCATTGATCTATCACGAGGGCACTGCCCTCGAGACCTAATCACCTTTGCTAAAGCACTGGGGGTTAACTTTCTAAATATGAACTTTAAGGACACACAGTTCTGAACCATAGCAAGTCTGGACCCAGAAAGCATTCAGTTTTGTAACTCCAAAACCACCTTTAAAGGCCACATAATACAGTAATTCTGCAACAAGTAATATAACCATAAAGCCTGCGTAAAACTTCAGTTATTTTCTTAGGAAATTCCGTAGAAGTATAATGTGTGAGTCAAAGGATATTCTCATCTAAAATGTAAATAGGGGAATAGAGGAAGAGCTCAGTGGTAGAGCATTTGCCTAGTATGCATGACGCCCTGGGTTCAATCCCTAGTACTGTAAAAAATAAAATAAAATATGAAAATAAAACTTTGAAAGGTAGTACCTTTAAACTGTCAGTTTGCTTGCTAACATGTATGAAAAAGCCTACAGTCTCTTAACTATGGCCAACAATGAATATTAACAATTAATATTTTCCATTCTAAAAGATGAAAACTTGTAATTAATTGTTCCTTGGGGGGTGGAGGAAGGGAGGGAGAAAAGGAGAGGAGAGGAGAGGGGAAGGGGAGGGGAGAGGAGAGAAGGGTTTAATCCAGGGATACTACTAAGCTACATCCACAATCCTTTTTTCATTTTGACACAGGGTCTCACCCAGTTTCCCAGGCAACTTAGGAATGGAACTTGGAAATTTCTGGCTGATCCTGCCTCAGCTTCCTTAGCAGCTGAGATTACAGGCTTGAGATACTATGCCTGTATAATTAATTATTCTTTTAATTTGAATTTGCTTAGCCACAAATAAGATTAGCTCTATTTTATGTCTATGGCCATTTCTATAGTAAGTCAATATGCCTTTAATATTTCTGAACTTTACTTCATCATTTTCTTTGTGGTTTATAAAATATCTTATGTATTAGAGACATTAACTAGTAGTCCTAATCTTTAAATACTGTTTGTGGTGGGGTCTGGAAAGGATTTTAACAGAGATTTTTAATTTTATGTAGTCTGATCTGTTAATATTTATAAGGACAAATTTATGAAAATAAAATATTAACTAGGTAAGTTTCTTCTCAAATAAAACAAATTTATCTTTTATTATAGAAATAACATGTTCAAAGCCGGGCGTGGTGGCGCATGCTTGTAATCCCCGCACTTGGGAGGCGGAGACAGGAGGATCGCGCAGGTTCGAAGCCAGCCGCGCTGGCGTAAGAGACCCTGTTTCAAAAATATAAAATGGGTCTGGGAGTGTAGCCCGGAGGTAGAAGGGCTTCCAGGAACCCCAGTACCACCAAAAAAAAAAAAAGTAAAAAAAAAAAAAAAGAAATAACATGTTCATTTTTATCTTTAAAGAGTATAAAAATACTTGAAGAAGGAAGTAAAATTAGCCATGGATTCTACCATCCATGGTGGTCTATATTTTAAATATTTTTAAGTTATGAGTTGGTTAAGCCCCTTGAAGGAAAAAAATGTATATTTTTAAATATACATCACTATCTTTACTGATAGTAATTTAACTGATAAAAGTTGATACTGCTTCTAATCACCACCATGTAAATATCTGGGCTTCTTTACAAAGTACACAGAGGCAGCTTTCTGATATTTCATTTTGAAATTGAGCAACTGGGCTGTCCTTAGAGCTGGCCAAGCTGCATATGGCCTTTGGGCCACAGGTGATGCACCAGTGACCAAGTGCTCAGGCAACCTGGGAATTTCCTCCTTCCTCTGGGCTTTCAAAGCTACACTCAAGGGCTCTCACCTCAGCTGCTTCTTCCTCAATCTCCTCAGTACACAGAGAATAGGCTCTATTAGGAGAAAACATGAGACATACGTATTTAAGAGTAAAAGAGACCTAACTAAGTGCTGCATACATGTATCCTTCTATCACCCTGAACCTTATTGCATTATATCATGTCAATGAACTAAATGTATATTAAATTTTTTTATTAAAAATGTTTAGAAGATCTAAATTATTTAGGAGGACAAATGGGCAGCAGCCTTATTCTATATTTTCAAAGCCCCTTCTCTATCTCCTTTGGGGACTTTATTTTCCAGACGTAGGTGTATAATATACATTTTACATTAAAGAAACCAATCAGCTTAAACACAGTTTTTCTTTCTCTGAATTTATGTATAAATTCTATTCTGAATTCCTTTGTCAACTAGTACCTATTTGATCCAGGTACAACTGTACAAACATTCTGTTTCCTGTAATATGTTACTCGCCTGAATAATCTGTCCTGCCCTTTTCGGTGAACGTTCATTTCCATTGTGTCTGTATCCTTCCATCTTATTATTTCAGCTTCTTTCTATTTGTTTGGCAATTCCTTTCTTCTTGAATACTTGGGTCATTCTCGGTTATGAAATTCTCAGTTTTAAATTTGAAATGTGTTTGTCCAAATTATATTTTGGGGTTGTTTCTTTGGGGTTTACTTCCTTGAGGCCACAGCCCGAGGCTAAAGGTTATGAACAGCTCTTCAGCTCGAGTTAGTAGCACTTTCGGTGAAACAGCTGTGGCCTTGTCATGTGATTTCCTTTCACCAGAGAGAGTTTCATTAGTACTATGAGAGACACAAGCTAGAATTTCTCTGGTGGGAACCACCCAACTGTGGTTGGCTGCCCATGGCTATAGCTGAAACTCACTAACATTTTCCTCCAACTCTCTCAGACCTGGGCCCTGCAGAAATTTCTCAAAGACGAACATGGCTCATGCACTCTGGAAGAAAAAGCTCCTCTGTGAACAGCTGTCCCTTCTGGTAGACTCAACGCATTGCTCCAATCACAGGGCATCCTGTGGAATGATTGCCTTTATCCAAAGCATAGCCAGCTGCTCTGCCAACCTGGATCCCTACACCAGCATCACCTTGCACTTAGAAGATGGTGGCCTGGTTTCCTTAAGCCCATAGATTAGCTGAGGAGTTTAATCATTGCTAATACTTGATTATTAAACCATACTTCTAAGGCTGACACCATGCGTGCTGCCTAGTTCTTCTCTGCCTAGTTCTTCTTAGCTACCGTGATTGTACCTAAGGAAAAATGGCTGAGGGGTTTATGGGCCATGGTTTGGTTTTTGGTTTTTTGTTTTGGTACTTCAAAAATAGAATTATAATATAACCCAGTAATTATGCTTCTGGATAAAGATATATCCAAAGAATTGAAATCAGAGACATGAAGAATATTTGATTACCCATGTTCTTAACAGCACTGGTCACAGTAGCCAAAAGGTGGAAGCAACTCAAGTGTGCAGGGAAGAATGCATTACTAAACAAAGTGGAGCATATGCATACAATAGGATATCATTTATCCTTGAAAAGGAAAAGAATTCTGACACATGCTACAACATGAATGAATCTTGAGGACTTTGTGCAAGGTGACTTTTTGCCAGTTTAAATAGAACGATACTGTGTGATTCCATTTATGTGATATGTCTAGAGTCATCAAATTCATAGAAATAAAAGACAGAATGGTGGTTGCTAGGGAAAAGAGGGAGAGGAGAATGTAAAGTTGTTTAATCAGCATACAGTTTCAGTTTCGCAAGATGAAAAAGATTTAGAAACTGGTTGCCCAACAATTTGAATATATTTAATACCGCTGAACTGTATTGTACACTTAGAATTATTAAGATGGTTAATTTTATGTTACATGTGTTTACCACTGTTAATTTTTTTTCAATTTAAAAATAACACACCTAAAAATAAGAGAAATCTCCCTGTTAGGTATTTGAATACATAAGCACTACCCCTTGTTTATGCACATTGGTTGACCTAGATTCATCAAAAGTTTTTTTTAGAAGAAAAGAAAGATTAGCAGTTATTAGATCATCTACAGTAGGAATGCTACAACAACTCAAAGTTCTTTAATACTCTCCTCCTCTTTAGTTTCCTGAAATGACTGTCTTCTAATGGAATCCACAGTCCTTGGGTGACAAGTGAGGTGGGAAAGACATTTTTTGTAACTGAGATTCACCATCCAGGGCTGCAACAAATTCACAAAGGTTTCTGCTTCAGAAGGGACACTGCATCTCACCATCTCTTCAGGGAACAAGATGTTTAAACAGAGAAAGGGATACGTGATTTGACACTGAAAAGGCTTCTTATCATTTCAAGCAGCAGGGCCAGCATGAGGGAGAGAGGCAGGACAGATAAGAGTGATTAGTTCAACTCTGACATTGTTGAAGACTTCATTGCTATGGGAATATAAGTGTGCTTAGAAAAGACCAGTGGGAGACAAAATGTGCTATTCGTTATTGGGGGAAGTTATTATGTCTCTCTAAACTCAACTTTCTTGTAAAAATAGAAATAAAACTACTAAACTCACAGGATAACTGTGGACATTAAATGGGGTTAATTGAAATGTTCTATTATTTTGGCCAGGACATGTGACACATAATAATTGTTATTTACCAATCTTGGACTAGGAATCATGAAATATCTTATGTTCCAAAGCAAAGAGTTTGAATTATATCCCACAAAAATGCAAAGCTAAGAGCCGGATGTGGTGGCTCACGCTTGTAATCCCAGCATTCGGGAGGCTGAAACTGGAGGATCACGGTTCGTGGACAGCCTCAGCTATTTAGTGAGGCCCTCTGCAACTAAGGGAGACCCTGTTTCAAAATAAAGAATAAGAAATGGGGCAGGGGATGTGGTTTGGAGGTCAAATGCCCCTGGGTTCCATCCCCAGACCCGCAAAAAAAAAAAAAGCAAAGCTAAGATTTTTTTAATCTTTAAAGATTTTTAAGAGTTATTGTCAGATGTCCATTTTAGAGAAAAAAAATCTCAGGTACCATGTTAGAAATAGAGAAGATCAGGGAGCAATAAAGGGAGACTGGTTTGGAAGTTAGTACAGGTTACAGGTGACAAAAAAGTATGGAAGTAGTTAGTGTCATTGGCTAAAACACCCAAATTGACCCTGTTGTTCTATCAGGAGTTAGAATGTTTACATGAGCATGGGAAAGGTGTAAAAAAAAAAAAAGTTCTGTGTTTTCTAAAAAGAAAGAGCAATAAAAATTTTATTTTAGTGTGTGTGTGTGTGGGGGGGGTGTTTGTGTGTGTGTTTTGCTGGGGATTGAACCCAGAGACATTCTACCTTTGAGCTATACCTCCAGCCCGGACTTTATTTCTTACTTGGAAACAAGAGTCTCGCTAGGTTGAAGAGAGCCTCACCACTTGCTGAGATTGTCCTCAAATCTACCATCTTCCTATTTCAGCCTCTCAAGTACAAACAGCATAGGTCTTATAATGATGTGTGAGAGCAAGAACCGAGGGGAAGCTGCCTGGCAGGATTTTGGTAGCCAGATTTGAAACATTCTAGCACTGTAAACTCAGTCTCTGATTTAGGATGCCTTGGCTCAGGGTTTTTCGACTTTAGGTTGTTGTAAAAAGAGTATGCATGCAGTGAAAACTGTTCTTTGAATTCTGAATTTGTGTCTTTTCTGAGACTAGTGATATGGAAGCCTTTCCTCTCTGCTGATGCTGACCAGCTTTGCTCAGCTATGCCATCATGACAGTAAACCACCGGTTCTCCAGTATCCCGTGCTGCTGAGCTCTCTTGTCTGAGTGCTTGGGTGTAAATGCATTTGTGATTTGAACCGTTCCACTGATGATAGGCTTATGGGGACACAACTCTATCTTAGTCTGTGAAGGAGGACACACACTTGAATGATTTCAGCATAAAGATAGAAGATTCTGAATGAATTGCTGTCTCACAGTTAAAAGTCGAAGTTGAGCCTGGTGAGGCAGTGACTGGTTACAGGTGAAATCAATTACTAAGTGGACCTGAGGGTTGAAAAAAATATATTGATATACCCCTATCTAGACACTGGAGTTTTACAGGGGGAAGCTTTCCAAGTGCTGTGTGCATTTATGTCTCTATCACTCTAAACATCATTAAAATGTATAGCTACAATGCACCAATGAAAGTATTTTAAAAACTAAAATAAAGTAGGGGCTGTTGGTGTGACTCAGAAGGAGAACATTCCTAGGTTCAATCCTGAATACCACAAAGGTAAAATAAAAATAAATAAAATTTAGTATCCAAAGTGCTATTGAAATAAAGCCACACAAATTTAAAAAAAGATGCCAGAGCTTTAAAATATTTTTTAACAGCATTCTTAAAGTTAAAACATACACAGACCCACAACATATAAAAGGGTAAACCACCTTGACTAAATAGGCATGCGATGTATGTGAGACTGGCCTGGAGAAGATGAGGGAGAAGAAAGGCCGTCCCCACTCAGAAGACTCCTCTAAGCTCCTTCTAGAAATCATTATGAAAAGCACCCATGCAAGGATGAGGATAATGTCCACCAGAGGAGGCAGATTCTACAGTTTGGAGTTTAAATGATGCCAAAAGGGAATATATGTGCAGAAGAATGAAATTCTAACACATTAACTAGATACTTTCCATGACCCACCTCCCATCTCTTCTTTGAATTCTTTACTCATGAGTCAAAAAGCACAAATTCTTCAGGATCAGAGCCCAAACCATCACAGCCAAAGAACAAAGAATTCTAAAACATGTTCACCTATTTTCTGCCTAAAAGGATACATGTTAATCCATATCACATACCATAACTTTGTGAGATATGGCTTTTTAAACATCAAAAACTGAGTGATCAAGGATTCTTTCCTAGTCACTTGAAGAGGAGAATAAAAGTTAATTCATTAAGAATCTTTCGGGAACCAGAGAAGATATGGGCATTCCAAGCCCTTGGCCCCATTCCTTCCCATTGGAAATAGGGAAGGAAGAATGACCAAGGTTCCATTCAACCCAGAGAATTTTGAGGGCAGGGAGGGGAGGTCTCACTCCTCAAGTCAGAGATCGAGGAGGCAATGATCCAACTGTAACGTCTGATGCACTCTCCCAAAATCAGTATGTTCTAGTTACAGTTAAAACTGTCCACAGAGGGGCACTGTATGGCTCAGAATCCCAAAGGGCCACAGGGACACACTAGGAAGCTTAGGGGTCTCCAGAGGAGACTGGGAGCTATGACATGAGAGCAAGAATCGCAGGCTTATTTCTCTGATTTAACTAAGTCAAAAGCTTAAATAACTGAGCAATTCAAGTAAATTTACCTAAAGCTTCCTACCATAAGGTAGAGATGGAGCTTGAAATAACAAGTTAAATTATAGAAAAATTTTAAAAGCATATTATTATACAACTGAGTTTATGACTTGTGGAAATTTGTGCCCCAAACACTAATTTAAAATCTTTTCATTATCAAAAATACCAATCTGCTCTAGAAAATAGTTTTATTAAAGCACATTCAAATTCAAATGGATTATAAAATCTGAAAACAGAAATACACTAGTGGTCTCTCCATGAGGATAATACTCATTATCAAAATCCCTAGGGGCAGATGAGTCTCTGAACAGAGATCATTTCAGATTTTAGATAGATGATATTGTATAGTACATAGTATCCCAGGAAGTTCTAAGGCAGTACACCATGATCAAACAAAATGTGAAAGCATACACCAGGTAGGATAAAAACTAGACATAAAGACAAATCAATTAAATTCACCAGTACTGTCTCCAAATTTTTTCAGGTCAGTCCAGTTTTACTGATGAGCTCCTTAAAAAGATTTTTGATTTTAGGCTTTGGGGATTTTATAAATGAAAATATGAACTATGAATTTGTAGAAAAATTAATAGGATTCAGAAAAAGGTATCAAAACAATGAAATAAAGTTGCACCTTGAAGACTGGGTAGGACCCACATAGCAGGGCAGAAAGACATCTAGACAGAAGCAATGATCTGCCTAAAAGATGCCTGGGAAGATAGACGTGGTCAGGAAGTGGCAAGTAAGTGCATTTGGAAGCACTGTGGTAAGGTCTCAAAACTTGAAAGGTACAATTGGGATAAGGTTTTGGAAGGTCAGGCTAAAATTGTTGTTGAAAATACTCAAGAGATTTCAAACCCTTTGGACAAATACCCAGGAGTGGTATAGCTGGAGCATATAGTGGATCTATTCCCAGTTTTCTAAGGAATCTCCACACTGATCTTCATAGCGGCTGAACTACTTTGCAATCCTACCAACAATGTAAAAGAGTTCCTCTTACCCCACATCCTCACCAGCATTTGTTGTTATTTGATTTCTTTATGTTTGACACTCTGATTAGGGTTAGATGGAATCTCAGCATAGTTTTAATTTGCATCTTCCTGATGGCTAATGATGTTGAACATCTTTTCATGTATCTATTGGCCATTTGCATCTCTTTTGTAAAGTGTCTATTCAGTTCACTTGCCCATTTCTTGATTGGGTTATTTGTTGTGCTATTATAAAGTCTTTTGAGCTCTTTGTGTATTCTGAATAATAGCCCTCTATAAGATCTCCCAGCACAATTTTTATCTTTTTATGTTTTTATATTTTTTAATTTATTATTATTCTTTTGTAATCATACATCACTTTGGAATACAAGACTTGAGAGGATATACAAGCACATATCATCCAATAAGCCCTCATCCAATCCCCATCCCATTCCCTCCTCCCCCTCAATCCCAATTATAATTGGTGATTATCTTTGATATAACTGTTTACGTACCTCATGAGTTTTATAGAGATTCCATCCTCCCCCATCCCATACCCTGTGATTGGTCACCTTAATTGCTTCTCAATAGGGCCTTTTCTACTACTCAACCTCCTCCTGTTACCTCTTTCCTCCTAGTTCTTTCTAATTAGGGGAAGCATCTGGATTTTATTTTCTGTGCTATCTCTCTGTGCATGCTGCATTGCAAGTTCCGATCCCACTCTTGACGGCCCCAGTAGTGGCCTGGCCACCCGGAGGGTTCTGATCCTTACCTCGCTGGCTCCAGCACTGGCCTTGCCTCATGGGAGGCCCCGATCCTGGCCTCGCTGGCCCCCACACCGAACTAATCCCTCGGCTGGCTCCTCTCCCGGCCTCAGAGGCCCCAGCACCGGCCTAGCCTCATGACAGGCTCTGATCTCAGCCTCGCTGACCCTGGCATCGGCCTAACCATTCAGCAGGCTCCTATCCTGGTCTCGTAAGTTCCAGCTCCATCCTTGCCTCACAGCAGTTTCCGATCCCGGCCTCACTGGCCCTGGCACCAGCCTTACACCTCGGCAGAGTCCGTTCCCAGCCTCGGAGGTCCCAGCACTTGTCTTGCCTCACGGCTGACTCCAATCCTGACCTTGCTGGCCCTGGCACCCACCGGCTGAACCTCTCAGCTGGCACCGATCCCTGCCTCGGAGGCCTCAGTAGTGGCCTTGCCTCACGGCAGGCTCTGAACCCAGCCTTGTTGGCCCTGGCACTGACCTCACCCCTCAGCAGGTTCCAATCCCAGCCTTGGAGGCCCCAGCACCGGCCATACCTCATGGAAGTCTACAATCCCCGCCTCGCTGGCCCCAGCACTGGCCTAACCCCTTGGCAGGCTCCGATCCCGGCCTCACTGGCTCCAGCACTGGCCTAACGCATCAGCTGGCTCTGAACCCGCCCTCAGAGGCCCCAGCACCAGCCTCGTCTCATGGCAGGCTCTGATCCCAGCCTCGCTGGCCCCGGCACCAGGCTTGCAAACCTGGCCTCAGAGTTGGCAGGCTCCAAACCTGGCCTCGGAGGCCCCAGCACCAACCTTGCCTCACAGCATGGTCCAATCCTGGCCTCACTGGCCCCGGCACCAGCCTAACCCCACGGCAGGCTCCGATCCCGGCCTCAGAGGCCCCATCACCTGCCTTGCCTCACGGCAGGCTCTGATCCGAGCCCCCTCTTCATCCAGCAGGTTGTCCCACGTTCCCAAGGTGTGTGGTGGTATTCTACCTCTGAGGTAATTTCTTCAAAAGTTCCAGGTGTATCTCTGCCTCCTCTGAGGACTTGCCTTTGCCAATGCGACTACCTCCACCATTTCAAATCTTTCCCAAGCTCTTTTCCCATACCACATAATGTCCAGTGTTCCTAAGCATGCACGACAGTAGCATTCAACCTTTGGGGTAATTTCCTCAGAGGATCAGGGTGGGTTGGATCACATGTCTTCCTCTCCCAAAGACAAGTCTCCACCGCCATCTCGGCCACGGCTGCCGCCATCCACCTTCCTCCTAGGTCTCCACTAGACTCTCTCCTTACAGGTGATGTCCAGGATTCTTAAAGATGTAGAGAAGCCTCCGTCCTCCTTCGCGGGAAATTTTTCCAAAAGTTCCAGTTCATATGTATATGTTTTGTCTGCATCTCCAATATTCTAGCTGACGTCTCAACCATCTTAACCCCTCTTGAATATTTTTCTTTTCCCTTTTTTTTTTAAATAAGAGAAGAGAGTATGTGTGGTTTGGGAGGCTGTGGGATCAGGCACTCGGTAATAATGAAAAAGAATTTTTTTTTCATTCCGGGTGTGTGGGGTGGGGGTCGCCTAAGGGTGCCCTTCCCACACCTGCCCACATGCCCAGGGTAGGGGCCTGGCAGCCTGGAACTCAGGGTCCTTCCGGGTGGCGCCTAAGGGTGCCCCACCAGCGCCTGACCCAGCACAATTTTTAATAGCCAAACTATGGAACCAACCTAGGTCTCTATCAACAGATGAATGGATTACAAAATTATGGGAAATACACACAATGGGATTCTATTCAGCTATAAAGAAGAACAAAATCATACCATTCTCAAGAAGATGGAAAGATCTAGAGAACATTATGTTAATTGAGATCAGCCAAGCAAAGAAAGAGAAGGAACATATGTTTTCTCTAATATGTCCAAATGAGGAACTATTAGGAATATCAGAAGGACTCCAGATAATGGAGGGAAAACCTCAGCAAAGCTGAAATGGAAGGGTAGGAGAGGAAGAAAGCTGAGGTTGATTAATGGAGGGGCTACATCTGAATATGTGTAAAAGTATGAATATAGCATGGTTAACCTGGACACTCATTGTTCAGAGGGGGGGAAAGAGAACAGGGGGAGGGAGAGAGGGCACCAAGCACAGTATAAATGTATACCATCTTCAATATGTTCCACATATAAATAAAAGAAAATAAATAAAAAATACTCAGAGATTGCAGGTGACCTTCAATAAGGAAAGAATAGAGGTTATTGGTTTACTTGATCAAGTGTCAAAAGCCAGCAACTATTTCTAACAAGGTAGGAAGCAAGGCAAAAGCAGCCTGGTACTGGCCCTGCCCTCCATAACAGCACCAACCGAGACACCACCAGGCCTGAAAGGTACAATGTTGAATAGTTTGACCATCTTTGCCCTCAGTTCAAACACCCAGGGTCAGGACTTCAAGGGATAAACAATAGAATGTCTCACCACTCAGACATTAAGAACCAAGTGTCCTCCAAACACAAAAGACCACCAGAGCAGGAGAAAGAAATTTATATTTAATTTGCTTCAGCACATCTGATACTTGGTATTTCCTGCTTAACTACTGAATTAGTTAGAAGAGGATAAGTTATATGGCATGATAAGAAACTTTTCAAATCTCAACAATTTCCTTCTTGCTTATGTTTCACTGACCCAAAAGAAGCAAGAGTCTCTTTCAATTATTATCCACTGGCCAGAACTAGTCACATGGGCCCAATTTAATAGCAAAGGAGCCTAGGAAACAAAGAGAAACTTGTACAATACTTGGTGAGCACTAGTTCTTCATGTCATACCTAGAAAGAATAAATAGCAAAATATTATATTTTAAATAAATAATTCTCTGTATAAGCATACAGAATATTGAAACTATGTTTACCTAGCATCAACTGTACATATATTCTTACTTCACCCCTATGTACAATAGACATGATAAATTATGTTGAAAATTCATTTTGTGCCAAAATTCAAGACATGAACTAGATAATACTGATGTCATTTCAAAGTTAACACAACAAAATTTGAAATTATTTTAGAAGTTTTATATTTGTTTGAGGATCTCTCACCCCATGATATACTATAAAGGCAATTTCCCTATCTACCAAGAAATAATATTTGCCTACAAACTTTTTTAATAAAGAAAATATTCAATGATTATACATAGACATATGTTGTTTTTCATTTTTTCCAGATGGGAAGCATATTTAGTCTTGATCAGGGTTTTGGAGTAGTCTTTGTCTTTACAATCAGAGCCATGATTAATCTGATAAAAAATATGCCAAATGTGATGAAGACCACAGACAAAGAATGCAGTCACGTAGCTAATACAAGATGTAGCCATGAATTAATTATGACTGATATTTTCCAAAAGAAATACTTCATGAATAGAAACTTTCAGAATGAAGCCAGGGAAAACCCAACCTCTAGTTTCTCCACTTCATTAGGACAGATGTTCCCATGCACAGATGGTATATCTCAGGACCAACAGGTCTTCCAGGTTCCCCTTCAAGCTCATTGCAGCTCATTGGTACCTTCAAGTCAGAAGAAATAAATATCTCAGGTTCAGTGGGACTGACTTTGCCACAACCACAAGCTCTGACTCACACTATTGGTAAACAGAGCAGAAGTAATGTCATGAGCCACGGGGATTGCTGAACAGAATGCCCAAAATAGAATATCCCAGAGCTCAATTTAGAAAAACCCTTACAATTGTCAAACTTGTAAAACAGAACATAAGTTACATTTAAAAAAAAGAGGGAGCATGGTAGAATTTTCAAAAAATATAAACTTTCTGGTCATTTCTATTCATAAGTCACTTAAAGATAAAAGCTTCAACTGGAGGAAAAACCATATTGTTCTTTACCCAGTCTGGCACAGTGAACTTTTACCAGAGGCATCATCAGTTATGAGTTTTGTCAAAAAACAAAACAAGGTTTCCAAGTATGCAAACTTTTATTTATCCTCCCCATGATCTAAAGTAGCCATTGTTTGTTGGTGTTTTTGTTTCTTTGTCTATTTATTTTAGTTTAATTTGGTTTTGTTTAAATCAGTCTTGAAGTCAACTTGCTCAAGAATTTGCAGTATAGAATAGAATTCTATGAAAGCAAAAGATTCTTTTTTTTTTCAGTCTATAAGTCTCCCCCATTAAAAGCCTATACACAGCCAGGCATAGTGGCGCATGCTTGTAATTCCAGTACTTGGGAGGCTGAGACAGGAGGATTGCAGGTTTGCGGCCAAACTCAGCTACTTAGTGAGGCCCTCCACAACTTAGTGAGACCCTATTTCAAAATAAAGAATAAAAATATAGTGCTAGGGGTATAGCTCAGAGGTAGAACACCCCTGGGTTAATCCCCAGTAACACACACACAAAAGTAAGTAAATAATAATAATTAGTAATAATAATTAGGTGGCACACACACTTGTAATCCCAGCATTTGGGAGGCTGAGACAGGAGGATTGCAGTTCATGGCCAGCCTCAGCTACTTAAGTGAGGTCCTTTGCAACCCAATGAGACCCTGTTTCAAAATAAAGAATGAAAAGTAGGGCTAGGGCTTCGGAGGTAGAATGCCCCTGGGTTCCATCTCCAATACTGCAAAAAAAGTAACATAAAAATAATAATAATTAATAACATTAATAGTAATTGTAGTAATATTATTATTATTAGAAGTAGAAAAATAAGCTTAGCATAGTAAGGTTATAACTCTATAATTTCATTTACAGAGGCTTTTCCTAGTTCCCAGACACCATAGGAAAATAAAAGTAATAAAACATTGGTTGCTTCCTGTTTTCAACCCCAACATAAACATATACAGTGAGTCTTCGTCTCTCTCTCTCTCTCTCTCTCTCTCTCTCTCTCTCTCTCTCTCTGTCTTTCTCTTTCTCTTTTTCTTCTTTCCTCCTCCTCCTCCTCTTTCTTCTTCTTCTTCTTCTTCTTCTTCTTCTTCTTCTTCTTCTTCTTCTTCTTCTCCTCCTCCTCCTCCTCCCTCTCTCTCTTGTCTGTAATTCCTACTAGAAACATGCAAGTTTAAACACAATGTTCTTAGCTGGGCATGGTAATACATGCCTGTAATCCCAGTACTTGGGAAGCTAAAACAGGAGAATCACAGGTTTGCATACAGCCTCAGAAACTTATTGAGGCCCTCCACAACTTAGTGAGACCCTGTTTCAAAATAAATAGGTCTGGGGGTGTAGCTCGGAAATAGAGTACCCCTGGGTTTAATCCTCAATACCACAAAATAGATGATAGATGATAGACAAATAGATAGATAAATAGATAGACATATATAGATATAGATATGATAAAGATGAAAGATAAATGATGATGATAGATGATAGATAGATAGATGATAGGTAAAATGTTCTTATATTCTTTCTGGTTATTCACTATTATAGTAGTTATAAATGTTCCTAAAGAGTGTATTTATTAATGCCCAGGGGATGATATAATTGAGTCACCAGAGTTGTAATCCCAGAAGTGAATAAATCCATTATCAAAGTGATACCTGGTAGGCAGGGTATGGCTGGAGGAGGAGTTCCCTGGGGGATGCAGCCTTGGAGATTTATATATATGGTTTCTCCTCCCCTTGCTCCCTCTCTTGATTCTGGCCTCCATGATAAGAGAACAGTCCATGTGCTCTCCCTTTCTCTGTTTCCTGTTGCCATACCCTGAGATCCATGGTCCTTGTCCTCACATGGACTGAACTCAAAACTGTAAGAAAATAAATATTCTCTCCTCTAAGTTTACATGGTCAATCTTTAAATTATAGCTGCAAGAATGAGAGTATGAGATAGAAAAAAAGTCTTTAAAGAAATATAGAGGTTAGTTGTTCTGAGAAAAAAAGAAAATCATGGTCTCCATTTTCAAAAGAAGAATGAAGGTAGATGTGACAAATTCTAGAAAAATTACAAAAATATCAAAATGTTAATAATACACATATGGCTGCAGACTTAGAAAGGGGAAATTAAGCCGGGCGTGGCGGCATGCACTTGTAATCCCTGCACTTGGGAGGCTGAGACAGGAGGATCACACGGGGTCGAAGCCAGCCTCAGCTAGTTAATGAGGCTCTCAGCAATTTAGTGAGACCCTGTTTCCAAATAAAATATAAGATAGGTCTGGAAGTATAGCCTGGAGGTAGAAAGCCTCTGGGTTCAACCCCCGTACCACAAAAAAAAGGGGGGGGGGATTAAGTTTCACTAGAAGACACTGTGGATGCACTAAGAACAAATCACATGAGACTGAGTTAATTTCCACTTTTGAGACTTTAAATGTTAGAGCAGAACTCCATAACTATTGTGTTTCTAGATTATGTAAGACACATTGTGTTTTGTAATCTCCATGAATACCTATAAAGAAATAAATGCCAAATGCTAGTACAGCCATGTGACTTTACTTATTACTGAATGTCTAAAACACCCAAGTTCAGAATCCATGTCCACCTGAGTTAGTTTCTTATCACCTGGTCATAGGGCTCATTCTTATCTCTGTACTACTTACCCATTTGCCAAGAACTTCCATGGTTATCAAACTTGACAGCTTGAAAGTATAATGGTGCATCTATTGGCCATTTGTATCTCTTCTTTTGTGAAGTGTCTATTCAGTTCAGTTGCCTATTTCTTAATTGGGTTTTTTGTTTTGCTAGTGTAGAGTCTTTTGACTCTACACTATTCTGGATATTAGCCCTCTATCAGAGTGGTGGCTGGTAAAGATCTTCTCCCATTCTGTAGGATTTCTCTTCAGGTTCTTGATGGTTTCCTTTGATGAGAAGAAGCTTTTTAGTTGATGCCATCCACTTGTTAATTATTGCTTTAATTTCCTGTGCTTTTGAGGTCTTGTTGAGAAAGTTACTGCCTGTGCCTATATGTTGAACTGTTGAGCCTATGCTCTCCTCTAATAACTTCACAGTCTCTGGTCTAATTTCTAAGTCTTTGTTTCATCTTGAGTTGATTCCTGTGCATGGTGAGAGGTAATGATTTAGTTCCATCTTTCTACAAATGGATAGCCAGTTCTCCCAGCACTGTTTGTTGAAAAGGCTGTCTTTTCTCCAGCATACAAGTTAGGCCCCTTTGTCAAAGATCAATTGACAATAGGTGTGTGGATATGTTTCTGTATCTTCTATTCTATTCCACTGGTCAGTCTGCCTGTTGTTGTGCCAGTATCAGAGAACTACAATAACATATGCATACCCATGTTCATAGCAGCACAATTCATAATAGCCAAAATATGGAACCAACCTAGGTCTCCATAAACAGATGAATGGATTGCAAAATTATGGGAAATACACACAACTGAATTCTATTCATCTATAAAGAAGAACAAAATTATGTCATTTGCAAGAAGATGCAAAGACCTGGAGAAGATTGTTAATTGAGATCAGCCAAGCACAGAAAGAGAAGGGACATATATTTTCTCTAATATGCTCAAACTAGGGAGCATTAGAGATACCAGAGGGACTCCATACAATGGAAGACAAACCTCATCCAAGCTAGAATAGAAGGATAGGAGAGGAAGAAGGCTGAGGTTGATTAATGAAGGAGCTACATCCAAATTTGTGTAAAAATATAAATATATCATGGCTAACCTAGACACCCATTGTTGTTGGGAGTGGGGAAGGAGAAGTGGGGGAGGGTACCAAGCATAGTCTGAATGCATGCTATTTTTAATATGTCTCACATAAAAATTAAAAATAAATAAAATTTAAAAATTAAAAATTGAAATTACAATGGTGCTGATAATAAGCATGAAAAAATCTCAACAAGACAAAATAAGCTATATCTGAAAATATATATGTTCCAGAAGTAAAGATAAAGCCTTGCTTTGGTATTTTTCTCATAAGATCTGAGGTATATTTAGTTTTTTTAATTCTTCCATTTGTCTCATATTTTTCCAATGTGTTATTTACCCTTCAATTAACTTTCTGGTTGCTTTTGTATTTTATACTTTCATATACAGTAGTCTAACAAATTGCCTCTGCCACTTGCTTGGTTTTGCCTTTTCATTTATTTATTTATTTATTTATTTATCTATTTATTTATTTGTACTGGGGATTAAACCTAGTAGCATTCTACCTCTGAGCCATACCCTAGCCCTGTTTTATTTTTTACCTTTGAAACGAGTTATCTCCTAGTTGCTAAGGCTGGCCTTGAACCTGTGATCCTTTGTCTTACCCTCCCAAGTACTGGGATTATAGGCATGTGAGACCATGCCCAGCTCAGTGCTTTCCTATTTAAATGATTTTCCTCAGCTAAAATGTATGTAGAAACCCACTGGCATATGTCAAGCTTTAAAAATAATTCTATTTTTACTGAAGAGATTATATCCTTTATAACTGCAATTAAGGTATGATGCCACAAGATGTTATAGATGTCATTGGCCAGCACAGTAAAAATCATCTTTTTTCCTTTTTTTAACCAAATGGGGAAATTTTTAACCAAAATGGGGAAATTTTTGCAGTGTTTTCCTAACATCTCAATTTTCAGTTCACTAATTATGTTTCAGCTATGGTTTGCCTGAAGTAGAAATAAGTATACTGTTCTTATTTGGTTAGATAATAAAATCGAGATCTATTTTTAAATAAATATAATTAATATACAGAATACTAATTTCAGAGGTAATTCACAGCTAACAATATAAAAGACACACCAAAAGTATCTTTTTAATTAATACTTAATTGATAGTGCTTACTTCAATACCAAATCTCTTGTTAAGTTTCTCAACTATTAATTTAAGTTTGTCCCCTAAGTTGTAAGCAAATCAAGGATGGAGGACTTCCGGCCCACTTAGCATCTTTTTTTTTTTTTTTTGCAGGTTTGGGGATGGAAACCAGGGGCATTCAACCTCTGAGTTACACCCCCTGCCCTATTTTTATTAATTCTTTATTTTGAAACAGGGTCTCACTAAGTTCTGAGGGCCTCACTGTAGCTGAGGCCATCCACAAACCACAATCCTCTGGTCTCCACCTCCTAAATGCTGGGATAACAAGTGTGCACCACAACGCCCAGCTGACTTAGCATCTTTTTGGTGACTATTTTCATTAATTTCTAGTTTCTCTTCCCTAGTTAACTAATGCATAATTTTCCCATTTTCTCCTCTTTCTTCTACAGATGCAAAAGCAGAACTTCCCTCATCCCTGCACTAGACATAAACCAATGGTCAGTATCTTATGTACTGCCAAGAATCCTTACAGAAGTCTTGCCTCTGCAGCTAACCAGCAGAGATAGGAGACTTTGAGCCAGTCATGTCACCTCTCTGTGACTTAATGCCCTCATCTCTACAATTATGTGACCCCCAGAACCTAATAAAACTTTGAGGATCTATGATGTCAGCATGTCACCTGTCATCTATAAATTAAAATAAAAATACTCAAGTTTAAAGTTAACAAAAATAACTATAATGTGGGAACCTAAATTAAGTAAAACTGTAACAAATCTCTGATTCAATTGCTCCAGTTTCTAGGTGATCATCAGGAAATGGACCAATATTTGGAGGACCTCCAGTGAGCCCTTTCTCCTTTTCCTAAAGTGAGTTATATTTGTAGAGGTGTGCACATGTATTAACTGTCTCCCTAATTAGATGGTAAGTTACTCAGGGAATGAGAACAGAGCTTTTTCTAGGTCAATCTCTTTCACGTAAAAATCCATCAAGAAACACTTCATGAATGATCACTGACTTACCATTTTTTTTAAAATTGCCTTTTATTGACAAAGTTATATGGATCCTGTTTGCCAGCACTGTAGAAAACAACTGTTAATGCATTATATATAATTTATTGATCAATTTTACTTTTATCTGGTATATGGAAGGAAAATCTTCACAATTTACTCTTTTGTAGAGTAAACCATTAAATAACTTCATCTTGCTCCAGAAAGCCTGCCAAAGCATATGTCCCTGTGAATTACACAATTTATCTGTGCTTCATATTCCACATGTTCCCCTAGTAGTTCCATGTTTCGAGATATTGTACCTGGCATGGTGGTGTGTGCTTGTAATCCCAGCATTTGGGAGGCTGTGACAGGAGGATCACAGTTTGTTGACAGCCTCAGCTACTTACTGAGTCCCTTTGCAAGTCAGTGAGACCTTGCTTCAAAATAAAGTATAAAAAAAAATAGGGCTATGGGTGTTGCTCAGAGGTAGAATGACCATCCCCAGTACCACAAAAAATAAAAAAATAAATAAATTTAAAAAAGAACGCTGGGCGTAGTGGCACAAGCTTGTAATCCCTGCACTTAGGAGGCAAAAACAGGAGGATCTCATAGGTTCTAAGCCTTAAGAGACACTGTTTCCAAATAAAAATATAAAAATATGTGTCTGGGAGTGTAGCCCAGAGGTAGAAGAGTTTCCAGGAACCCCAGTACCACCAAAAAAAAAAAAAAAAGACATTGTATCTGATGAACTCAAGTATACTATATAGCACAATCAAAATGTATGCATTTTACAATGCTTCTATTTTATAATTCATTCAAACTAACAATGTAAATATATTTCTTTTAAGTAGGAAGTAACAATACTTTTACTAATCCTCAAGCCTCATTAAACTCCTACATCTTATTTCTTTATCCTTGTTCTTAGGTTGCACAGCATTGCTGGAAGAAAAAACTCATTAATTCATGTTCAAAAGCACCCTAAAGTAAGAGAACAAAGGACATAGATATATAAAAAGGAACCCACCCTACAACTCAAATATTGTTGAGTAATACATGTGATAAAGATAAAACCAAGGTAAAAATTAACAACTGTTAAAAAAATTCATGTCTTACTTTACTATGTCTGCCTTTCAATTACTATTCTTAAAGGTTCTGACTTCCCATGGACATGAAAAGCAGTAGATAGACCCTCGAGAATGCTTAAGGACACTTTGCTTTCAGCTTTCAAACACTACATGAAAACATTAACATGAAAAACAAACATAAGATGCTTGAGTTCTGGGTTCATCTGTTTTTTTTTTTTTTATCAACTAGACATTTGAGTTCTGCATCATTATTGCTATTGTCCCTTGTTATTATCCTTGCCATTCCCAAATTTAGCATTGACTTACCCTGTTATTCTGGTCATTTTCCCTGCTTGGCAAATCTATAATCTTTCTTGTCACTCATAAAGCTCACAATAATACAGTGAGAATGTGATAGACTTTTAAGGTTTGGAAAACAGTAAATGGAAAAGTATATAATAGTGGTGTGGTAGGGTGCTATATAGACAGGGATTGGAGGGCCAGAGATGTATCTCAGTAGTATAGCACTTGCTTAACATGTATGAAATCCTGGGTTCAATCCTTAGTACCACAAAAAAAGACAGAAGTTAGAAATATATATGAGTCTAGGAACTCTCAGTAAACATCAGATACATATACCAATATTCAACATGGTGTTCTGTGGAATTCAATTGATTAGGACTATGTTCACCTATATCCTTAGCTTTCTCTTGGGTTGTTCTTCCCCTGGCCTTGACCAGACGACAGTTCAGACTCCCCAGTGGTGTCTACTGTAACTCCTGTTTATCATTACTTGGGAGGCCACACACTCTTGACTCTTCCAGCCACTCTGTACTACCATTCTACCACCAGCTCCCAGTGATGACTAACCTTTTAAAACAAACTTCCTTGGCTCCCTGTTTCCTCCTTATTTCTGTTTGCTTCCCTGGACCTATTCATGTATCTCTTAATAGTTTATCCTTCAGCTTAAAGTATTCTCCCAGATCTTTCCATGGCAATGCTTGGTTAATCTCAGTGTCCGTAAGGATGAACTCTTCATGTTCTTACTCAACCTTCTTACATCACTTCTGCCTCTACACATCAAGCATCCATGTTTGCCCTTGGATCTATTGTTCTGCATACTTGCTCCCTTATAAAACTTTAAGCTCTAAATTGCTCTTTCTTGACCTCCAATTTCCCCTGTCATATCTACTGATGCTATGATTTGGGTTTAGAATGTCTCCCAGACCTAGCATGAACAAGGCAGACATTGTGAAGATGGGGCTCAGTTGCTGAGGAGGGATCCCTGGGGTTCTAGTCTTGGGAACTGATATATGTCGCCCATCTCCTTGTCTCTCACTTGCTCCTGACCTTTGTTATGTGGGAGCAGAACCATTGCATGTTCACTGTCGCGCACACACTCTCACTCGTTTGCTTACTTGCTCACTCTCTCTCCTCCTCAAGCAGTAACTTGAGCCCCACAGTCTTCACCCAATCTAATATGGACTGATCCCCTGAAATATCCAGAACTGTAAGTAAATAATCTTCCTCCCTCTAAACTGTGTTCACCAGAGTTGTGGGGTTATAGCAGTGACAATACAGACTAAAATATTTCTACAAAAAATCTTGAAACTGGGACACTTATTTTTATTCAAAAAATCATACTCCCCAATCTCAGGTGGGCCCTCGCTGCTACTCACAATTTTGGAATTTATCTCTGAATGAACTTCTATCCCTTTTGCCATTAAGAAGTATTATCACTAACTTCAGAGTTGACCCTCCTTATCATTCTCTAATAGTGTCCTACACACTGTCAATTTAATCATCATTCCTTCTCTGTACTTTTAAATTTTTTTTTTTTTTTTTTTTTGGTGGTACTGGGGTGGAACCCAGAGGCTTTCTACCTCCGGGCTATACTCCAAGACCATTTTTATATTTTATTTGGAAACAGGGTCTCACTAAGTTACTGAGAGCCTCACTAAGTAGCTGAGGCTGGCTTCGAACCTATGCAATCCTCCTGTCTCAGCCCAAGTGCAGAGATTACAAGAGTGCGCCACCACATCCAGCATTGTACTTTTAAATTTTAGCATGTATAGTTCATGTTGTTCTACCTTTATTCTTTACCATAACAGGACATTTCTTTCCTACTGATGATACATGCCCTCTCCCATCCAAAATCCTCCGAAGTATATTCTATCAGTCATCACACACTTCTCCCTCTGTGAAATTATCCCTTAGCTTAAACTACATTCAGGTCTACGACGCACACACAAATTTCCATTAACCACTCTACCTCTGCAGTACTCCCCTTCTTGTCTCCTTTTCAACCATCAAACTGCTTGAAAGTGTCTGCTCTTGATGCCTCCACTTCAACTTCCTTTTAGTCCTCACTTATATGTCATCTGAATAACTAAGTCACAGTCACCAGTGACCTAGTATTTTTTATTATCAATTATTTGCTCAAAAATATTTAAGGAAATGGGGGAAATTTGCACAATATAATGTCAATTTTTAAAGTAAAATTATAGAGTATGGTCTCAATTTATATTATTTAAAGTACTGGTATGTGTAAACTGGGCGTGGTGGCAGTACCCTTGTAATCCCCGCGCTTGGGAGACAGAGACAGGAGGATCGCGCAGGTTCAAAGCCAGCCACACGTGCTGGCTTAGGAGACGCTGTTTCCAAATAAAAAATGTAAAAATAGGTCTGGGAGTATAGCCCAGAGGTAGAAGGGCTTCCAGGAACCCCAGTACCACCAAAAAAAAAAAAAAAAAGTACTGGTATGTGTATCTGTTCAGAAAATGTATGGGGAAAATAATCACCAAAATACTAAAAGTTAAAAGATTAAGGGTTAGGAGAATCAAAATAATGGATTTTAGTATGTTATTGTGTTTTCCAAATTTCCCTTAATAAGTATTACTTTCATAATCAGAGGGACAAAAGGAACTTAAACATTTCTTTTCTTCATTCCTTTTTTTCAATCCCCCAACATGTTTGACCCTATTTTAGTTAGTTTTCAAATTTTTCCCCAGTACCAATTTATAGGTATGCAATCTATGCAGCTACACAGGATCACATGATCAGAACAATCCTATATAGTGTATGGCTCTCCTCCTCTGCTTTGAAATTCTTAATAAATTTTTAACAAGAAGCTCCCATTTTTATTTTGTACTGGGATTTGAAAATTATGTATCTAGTGCTGACTTTGCCCCTAGCCTCTAGAATTACAATCTGTTTTTCTAACTCTCTGGTCCCTCCTTTGCTATTTCATCATTCCACTCACTAAACTCAGAAGCTCGTTAGAATGTCTACCATGACACACCCTCTCTCTCTCACCTATGGCTTCATTACTCATTTCATCAAATGATGTCCACATTCCTTCCCTAAGTTCTGAGCTTCATATCTGTTTTCACCCACAAGCTGGGTTATTTCCACAAGAATATTCAATAAGCACTTCACATTTAACAAGTCCAAAAAGGAATACAGGATCTACTTAGGAATTTTTCCATGACCTTTCCTTTACTTTTCTGTCTTGGAGATTTACACGCTGATGTGTGTAGCTATAGTTTACTTATTTTCATTGTTATACAGTATTCAAATAAATGTATTTTGATTTATTTTTCCATTTTACTTGAGGTAAATATTTGGGTTAATGGAGGGTTTTGTTTATCATGTCTTTGTGCACACATGAAAAAAAGTTTTCCTAATGTATGAAACTAGGAGTGAAATTGCTGTCATAGGATACACCCAAATTCAATTTCAGTAGGTAATGCCCCCATTCACAGTGTGTAAAACTTCCACTTAGCGTGTGCAAAGTTTTTGTTTTTCCATATCCTCATCAGTGCTTAATGGTGTCAAATTGAAATTTCTGTCAACATCATGGTATCTCACTATGACTTTGATTCACATTTCATCAATTATTAGAGACTGAGTATTTTTATATGTTACTTGAATATTAAAAGTACCTTTTGTAGTACTTTTATAATCATAAAACATATATTTATTAAATTAAGGTCTACACCAAAGCCAGCTGCTGTCAGGACAGAAAAGTTTTTTAATCAAAGTTTACTATTTCTGAAAAGTAGTAAAAATTTATACTCTTGCCCTAAATCAGATGAACTTGACAAATTTCACACAATTATACTTTGAGATCTTAAATAACACTATGTGTATAGCTTGGCATATATACATGCCATTTGTATTTTTTTTGAAGTATCTATTTAGTTCAACTGACCCTCTTTTGATTGGGTTATTTGGTTTATTGTTAAGTTTTTTAGATTTTTTGTATATCCTAGATAATTATCCTCTATTAGAAGAGTAGCTAGAAAAAAATCTTTACAATTCACAATAGCCATATTATGGAACAGCATAGGTGTCTATCAACAGATGAATGAGTTATGAAATTGTAGGATCAATACAACTTTTCAATTGTAGGATCAATCAAATTTTACTCAGCTATAAAGAAGAATGTAATTATGTCATTTTCAGGAAAGTGGATGGAACTAGAGAATATTAAGATAAGTTAGATTAGCTAGTAACAGAAAGTAAAAGGCCATATGTTTTCCCTCATATCTAGAATTTACGGATACAAAAGGGATTCTAAATAAAGGAAGAATAACCCCAGTGGAGCAATGTAGGATATATAGGGTACAGCTGTGCAGGGAAGAAACTAGATGAAGGAAAGACTTCAAATAATGCTATGTATATATGAGAAATAATCAGTGCCAATCTTAATATGATACATAGGGAAAGGAAGGGAACAAGGTAGGATCTGGGAGAAAACTCACAAATTTCTGTATGTTCCTATCACTCTGAACTTCATTATGATGTGATTACAATGCACCAATTAAAGTATACATTAAAGATGCATTCATATAGTATGTGCTCTTTTTCTGGCTTCTTAATACAATTTTTCTAAGACTCATATATGTTGTATCTATCAGTGGCTCTTTTTTCATGGATTAATATAAGCATTCCATTATATGAATATACCATAATGTGTAACCTGTGGTGTTTGGCATGTTTTATGCATAAAACTTCTCAAACATTCACATACAAGATTTTAGGTAAGACTATGTTTTGTTTCTCTTACATAAATATCTAGAAGTGGGAAGACTGAAATAGAAGTGGGAAGTAGAAGCACCTAGGGGTAAGTAATTTTTTTTCTTAAAACAGGTAATAAATAAAAAAGTTTTGGGATCTATGTACCTCTTGCTTTAATTTTTATATTCCCTATTATAAGATATTGTAAGGCATATGTTTGACATGTTAAGAATCTGCCAGTCTTCTTCCTGCTATAACAAATTAGCTCAAGCAAAGCTGCTTAACACAACACAATTTTATCTCTTATAGTTCTAGAGGTCAAAAATCTAAAATCAAGGTGTCAGTCAAGCTGTGTTCCTTTTGGAGGCTTCAGAGAATACTCTCTATGCTTTTATAACTTCCAAGCTTCCTACATTTCTTTCCTGTTCTTTAGGACACTCTACCCATAAATTCCTTATGTTTGTAATATCATGGGAAAGACAGAATGCTAGAAAAACCCAGGAGATGATAGAACAATCCAGGATAATAGGAGTAGCCTTGGATGAAACTGGGGTGGTGTTAAATAAAAATAAGAGGGTGGTGGAAGCACCTGGGGGATAAATAACTTTTTTCTGAAAAGGGATAGTAAGTAAAAAAGTTTTTTAAATCTATGTACCTCTTCCTTCCATTTTCATATTTCTTATTGTTAACTGTATATTTGTTCTATAATGACTGCCAAAATATACTCCAGACACTGAAAGAAAAAAAACTTCAAGATTTCTGTAACCAGAAAAAATATCTTTCAAAATTGATAGAGAAATAAAAATCCTTCCAAGATAAGAAGTAACTAAAATAATTTGTGATTGCCTAGATGACACTAGAGAAAATACTTAAAGAAATAAAACACTAAGAAGAAAAGTAAATGAATACAATAACAAGAGAAGGGATAAATTCCACCAAATGGTCAACTAAGCAAGGGCTAAATAACACTATATCAAACAGAAACTATAACTCAAAATGACAAGAAACATAAATCATCTCTCAATTCTAACACTGAATGTCAAAGGTCTAAATTCCCCAATCAAAAAGGATAGACTAGCATCATGGATTAAGGAATATAATCTAACTATATGTTGCTGCAAGACACAGGCAAAGATATTCATAGGCTAAAGGTGAAGGGATGGAAAAAGATATTCCATGTAAATGGAAACTGAAAACAAGCAGGAGTAGCAATTATTATAACCACTAAAACAGACTTTAAGACAAAACATATCAGAAGAGACATAGTAGGTCATTTTTAACTAATAATAGGAACAATCCAATAAGAAGATATAATGATAGTAAACATGTATTCCCCAAATGCTGGCACAGCCCTTATATAAAGCAAACTCTTTGGGACATTAGGTCTCAGGTTGGCACCAGTACAATAATACTGGGAGACTTCAACACACCTCTCACACTATGAGATCTTCTAGACAAAAGATAACTAAAGACAATGTAAACCTAAAGGACACTAAACCAAATGGACCTACTAGACATATACAAAATATTCCAAACAAGAACAGTTAAATACACATTCTTCTCAGATACTCATGGAGCCTTTTCCAAAATAGACTATAAAGTCTGGACCACAAAGCAAGTATCAGCAAATTCTAAAAGTGTAATCAAATTCCTTGCATTTTTTCAGATCATGATGGAAGGAAAATAGAAATCAATAACAAGAAGACCAAAAGAAATTGCATAAATACATGGAGATTGAGTGGTACTCTATGGTGTGAGGGCTGGATTGTAAAATAAATAATGAGCCAGGCGTGGTGGCACACGCTTGTAATCCCCACAGTTGGGAGGTGGAGACAGGAGGATCTCACAGGTTCAAAGCCAGCCGCGCTGGCTTAAGAGACCCTGTTTCCAAATAAAAATATAGGTCTGGGAGTGTATCCTGGAGGTAGAAGGGCTTCCAGGAACCTCAGTAACACCAAAAAAGAAAAAAGAAGAAGATCCAAAGGATTATCAGAAACTATTTTGAAAATTTATTCTCCAATAAACTAAACATAGAAGAAATCAACAGATTTCTAGATACATACAACCTACCTAAAGTGAATCAAGATAATAGACTTCTTGATACTTCACAAATACTTGTGACATATTTGTGATACTTCCAATACTTCACAAATTATTCTGTGAAACAAAAAGAAATGGAAGCCTTCCAAACTCCTTCTACAGGCTAGCATCACCTTAATACAAAAATCAAATAAAGACTCTCAAAAAAAGAATTACAGACCAGTATCCTTGATGAACATAGATGCAAAAATTCTAAACAAAATACTAGCAATATGCATTCAAAACCATATCAAGAAAGTTTCACGTCATGACTAAGTTGATTCCATTCCAATGATGCAAAGCTGGTTCAACATACCAAAATCAATACATCGTTCACTATAGAAATAGAACTACAGACCAAAAAATCACATGATCATTTAAATAGGTTATGAAAAAAGCATTTGACAAAATCCAACATCCATTCCTGTTAGGAAAAAATACTGCATAAAATTGGAATAGAAAGAACTTACCTCAATATCATAAATGCAATATATAATTAACCCAAAGCCAACATCATATTGAATTGGGAAAAACTGAGAGAATTAAGTTTAAAAGTTAGAAACAAGACAAGTATGCCCACTATCATCACTCCTTTTTAATATGATACTTGCTACTCCACCAGAGCAATAGGCAAGAGAAGGAAATCAAATAAATACAAATAGAAAAAGAATTGAAAGTATCTCTATTTATAGATAAAATGATCCTATACTTAGAAGACCCAAATATCTCAACCAAAAGCTTATAGAGCTAATTACCAAATTCAGTAAAGTAGAAGGTACGAAACTGATCTTTAAAAAATTGTAGTTTTTTTATATGACAACCATGAATGTATCTAGAAATATATCTAGAAAACAATTCCATTCACAGTAACTTCAGAAACAATAAAGTACCTTGGAATAAATATAATCAAGGAAGTAAAACACTTCTACAATGAAATTTATAAAACACTAAAGAAAGAAACTGAAGATCTTAGAATATGTAAAGATCTCCCATGCTCTTGGATAGGCAGAATAAATATTACCAAAATGGCCATTCTACAAAAGTGATCTACAGAGTCAATGCAATTCCTACTAAGTATCAATGTCATTCTTCACAGACCTAGAAAAATCAATACTAAATTTCATTTTTTAAAAAAGACCCAGAATAGCCAAATCTATTTGCAGCAATAAGAACTGTGCAGGGGCATTGCAATACCAAGTTTCAAATTCTACTACAGAGATATAGTAATAAAAACAGCATGGTATTAGCACAAAAACAGACACAAAGATCAATGGAATAGAAGAGAAAATACAAAAACAAATCCACACACTTAAGGCCAATTGATTTTCAACAAAGGTGCCAAACACATATATTGGAAAAAAGACAGTCTTTTCAACAAATTGTGTTGGGAAAATTGGTTATCCATTTGTAGAAAAGTGGAATTCAATTCCTACCTCTCAACTTGCACAAGCATTGATTCAAGATGAATCAAATACCTAGAAATTATACCAGACACTTTGAAATTACTAGAAGAGGGAAAAGGTCCAACACTCCAATATGTAGGTACTGGTAGAAACTTGCTCAATAAAAACTCAAAAGCTCACAAAATCAAAAAATGAATTAATAAATGAAATGGCAGTAAGATAAAAAGTTTCTTCTCATCAAAGAAAACCACAAACAATCTAAAGAGATGGCCTACAGAATGGAAGAAGCTCTTTTCTCTCTATTCCTCTGATAGAAAATTAACATATAGAATATACAAATTAATTAAAATTCTGAGCATAAAAAATAAATAATATAATCAAAATGGGCACTTTAACTAGATACTTCATAACTAAAACTATATCAATTTCATCTAACCTGAATTAGAATGTCAATCATTAAGATTTAAACAACAATAAATGCTGGCAAGGATTTGGTGAAATAGGAACTGATAGTCACTGTTGATGAGATTGCAAATTAGTGCAGTCCCTAATGAAGATAAGTGTGGAGATTTCCCAGAAAACTGGAAATGGATGTACCATATGATACAGCTATACCACTCCTGGGTATTTTTCCAAAGGTACTGAAATAAAAATATAATAATGCCTGCATATCCATGTTTATAGCAGCACAATTCATAATGGCAAATCATGGAACCAAAGCTAGGCATGGTGACACATATTTGTAATCCCAGTCTTGGGAGGCTGAGACAGGAGGATCGCACAGTTGGTTCAAAGCCAGCCTCAGCTACTTAGTGAAACTCTCAACAACTTAGTGAAAGCCTATTTCCAAATAAAATATAAAATAAGTCAGGGATATAACCAAAGATAGAAGGCCCCTGGTTTCCATTCCCAGTACCACAAGAAAAAATTATGGAACCAATCTAGGTGTCCATCAATATATGAATGAATCACATAATTATGAGACATACACATAATAGAAATCTACTCGGCAATAAAGAGGAACAAAATTATGTCATTTGCAGGAAAATGGGATGGACCTGGAGAACATTGTGTTAAGTGAGATCAGTCAGTCACAGAAATTGAAGGGTCATACATTTTCTCGCCTTTGTGGAATCTAAGGAGTAATTGGAATAGGAACTTTAGATAATGAAGGAGAAACTCCACTGGCATGAGAAATGTGGTTTAGGGGAGGGAGTGGGGTAAGAATTCATGAAGGAAACATTTCCACTGATATTATGTACATACCTGAGAATACCAATGCCAATCTCAATATCTTGTATGGGGAAATGAGGAGTAGGGAGCAGGGAGAGAGGCAGGGGAAAATGTACCAAGTGCAGTGTGAATGTATGTCACTATAACTATGAACTACATTGTGATGTGAAACTATAAAATACTAATGAAAGTATAAGAATCATCAAAATGACAAAAATCTATTTAAATGCCTTTGACTACCAAATAAAGTCATAACTTCTCAGTATGTATCACAAACTATCTTTCTTTTTTCCTAAAATCCCCCATCATATACTTAAGACCTAAGCCAAATTGAACTACTCTCTGTTCCTAAAACCCCAGTACTTCCCTTTCTCAGTTGGCTTAACAGTTCCTTTTCCCTGGAATGTGCTTCCTCATGCCTTCATCCTGTTCTTTCTTCAAAGCCACTGAAAATGTACCAAACCTAGAAGTTTGTTATCAATACTCTTAATATCATACTGTTTTATATAGGTCATTATTTTTAACTATATACTTTTTATAGCTGGTTTTTATATCTTCTCTCCCTTGGTTGACAGTAGACTTGTATGTGTGTGGCAGATGGAGTGGGGGTAACTAAGTAGTGAACCCAAGGACATTCTACTTCTGATCTACACCCCAGCCCTAATTTTTTATCCACTCTTAAGTTTTTGAAATGGATTGTCACTAAGTTGATGGTCTTAAATTTCTGAGGCTATTCTTAAACCACCAATCCTCCTGTCTCCACCTCCCATATACTGGAATGACAGGTATGCACCACTCTGCCATGAATTCAAACTTCTTAATATTCAAATTACTTTTGCATTCTTCATGGTGCCTATATATTACATGGAAAGAGGAATAAATAAATTTTTGCCAAATTAATCAGTCAATCCATCAAAGCTCAATGTTATTTTGAAGGGATAAATGATGTGTGAAATGAATTCCTTTAGCTCGAAAATAACTACAATTCAAAGTAGTACGTAAACAATACTGTATGGTAGAAAAAATAATCAGTGCTGAAAGGTAGCATCATCTAGGATGCTTGATTATGGGGAAAAGAGGAGAGATCTTCTTGAAGTATTTTGTGCTTGAGATAGACTTGGGAGAATGGGTAGGATTCTGTATGCAGAGATGCAAAAGAAGACATTCCAAGGAAGAGAGGTGAGAGTATGCAAACAAGACCTCAATGATTATTATCAACAAAGGATCACATGGGGGATGCTATAAGAGAGAAAGCTAGAAGGGCAGATTAGGGATAGATTTGTGCTCTTCATTCACTGGTGACAAGGGGTAGTGGCAACTTCCAGGAAATAAGAAGCCCTGGGTCATGCCATTGTCTAAATGACCAAGTTCTCACTTAGCCAAGAGGACCATGGGCACATGTCCCAGTTCCCAGGACAATGAACTGTCGTAAAATTATCAATTTAATGTCTTTATTGTTTCTAGTTTATTCATCCATATTCTAAATATTGTGCAAAACCTGAAGATTCCCAAATGAATAGCTACCATTTGACCCCAGGAGTTTCACATGTCAGTAACATGCCAGCCTTTAGTTTTATTCCCCGACAATACTGTTACAGAGATGACATGAAATCTTATTTTGAATGTAACCTAAATGCTTCTTACGATTCATATGTGCTTCATTTTGTTTTGTTTTGCTTTGCTTTGCTTACTTAGTGGGATTGTCAGTTAACTATATTATTTTACAAAAAAAGAGCAAGGCACTTTTATCTTTACTTTAACAAAAATGCATCAAAACATGTTTCCTCCATAAAAAGAGTAAACTATTTTTATGATTCACATATTTTGTTACCATCTTCTCCATGAAGTCAAATATTAGAATTGTTTTGCCCACAAATTTATTCTTAAATTTTTCTTTATAAAAATGCCCTAAAATCTTCAGACATTGTTTAACCTAGAAATTCTAGCAGTTTTAGAGGCAACAACATCATGAAGAATTTTTTTTCTGAGCAAAGTTACAGTAAATGATAACTGAGATTCTTCCCAAAACCCCTAACCTAACCCACAAAGCTTGAAGTAACTTTCCCAATCATTTCTTGTCCCTCTGGGGAAGAGGAAGAAAAAAGGATAAGGGAATTTCTCTTTTAGAGTCTCTGTGGCCTGACACATTATTCATACTATTCCCTAATGAAACTGCTGATGGCATCCATTTGTTGCCCATCAACTTCTTCTCTCCTTTCATTATTTCCTCTTTAGTAGTTGTTTCATATTAATGTCATTATTCTCTTCCAAATAGTAGCTGTATGTCTTTTTCTTTTTTTTTTAACAGAGTCTCATTATGTAGCTCAAGCTGATTGAACTTATAGCCTCAAGTGATTCTCCCTTCTTAGCCTCTCAAGTAGCTAGGACCACAGGCATGAGACACCATGCCTAGCAAATAGTTATATTTTTGAGAGGCAGCAGATGACCTTGCCCAAAGAGCTGAGACAGCAATCAGGTGGTAAATCAAAAGTAGCAGCAACATAGCAATGGCAAGTTTCGTGTTCAACATCCTCTTTCCCTCTAAAGGAACTGATGAAGAATCTTCTCTAAATAGCAACCCTGTTGGTTTGATGAATATCAAGAGGGAAGTATTTACTATGAATAAGAGGGAATAATACAGAAGTAAGAGAATTCTACAAGGATTATTTAGATGCTACAAATTTCTTTCACCTTAAAACATACTCTCATGGTATCTCAAGAGTACTGTGGTCCTACAGAGAACTAAAAATCCTGCCTCTCCATAATATAAGGTCATAGTGTATATGCCTACCTTAGGCCATAGCACACTACTGATTACTTTGTCAGAGTTCCCAGAAAACAAATTTAGCCACTAAATACATACCACTATAACATGAATGACCATAACAAATGAAAGTGCTAATATTAAATTTTCTCCAAGTTAGCCAGGTGCAGAGTTGCATGCCTATTATCCTGGAGCTTGAAAGGCTGAGACTGGAAGTTCACAGGTTCAAAGTCAGTTTCAGCAATTTGGTGAGGCACTTGGCAACTTAGCGAGACTCTGTTTCAAAATAAAAAGGGCTGAGAGTATAGCTCAAAGATAAAATGTCCCTGAGTTTAATCCCCAGTACAAAACAAATAAAATAAATAAATAAGTAATCTCCAAGTTGCCACATTACCAAAGTTTGAAATTACATGTGTGATCTTTACAACAATGATCCAAAACAGGAAAAGGTTGATTGTGTAGTCATCTCATCCTAAAGAAGAAATGATCAATCATGCAATGTTAGGTTCTTAAGAGAAAATGTTTTCTTTGGTTCAGTGAGGTACAACATAAAATCTATTAAATTCCACAAGGACAGAAAAAGAGTGAGAGAAGAGAGGCTAGCATCATCTGATCTAAGTGGATCCATAGCAGATGGAGAGTGGATAAAGGAGAAGTGATCGACTTAGCACACACTAGACATGTTTAGACTTCATCTTCCTGTAGTGAGGTAAGTAAAGGAAAGCAAGATTTGAGACACAGAGACAGCAGATAACATAGAAAACTGAAGCACAGAACTGGCAGTACTGCTCAGTGGTAGCGTGGTGGCCTAGTGTTTATGAGGCCCTGGGTTCAAAATCCCAGTACCAAGGGAGGGAGGGAGGGAAAGAAGGAAGGAAGAAAAGAAGAAAGGAAGGAAGGAAGGAAGGAAGGAAGGAAGGAAGGAAGGAAGGAAGGAAGGAAGGAAAGGGAAGGAAAGGAAAAAAGGAAGGAAGGAAGGAAGGAAGGGAAGAGCAAAAACAAAACATATCAAACTGAAGACTAAAGAGATTGGCTTAATGTATACGAATCACTTAAATCCCACATTGTTTTATCAAACTGAAGATTTTAGGCAAGTATCTTTCTGAATTTCCCTAAAGAAGTTTTTTGTCAGAGAAACTCACCTGAGATATCTAAATTTAAGGATGGGGCCATTCAGAGCTAATATATTCAAAATCTGACAAGTAAATAGTGATGGTAACCAGCTTCCACCCTAAAAGAATGCCAGGAGCTAGATCTTACCCTTCAGGCACAAAGTGAGATAATTCTTCCTTAGATAAACTAACAACTTAGAAGAGGGCCTATAGAAACTGAAGCTTGGGGCTTCTAAACAGAAAACCTATTTATATCTCTTCACCCATTGGAGAAGGTCACCTAAGAACATTTTCCTGCACATTGAAAGATACTCTAATCAACTGTTTACTGCTTTTTTTCTTAAATATGATGGGTAATAAGGATCAGCAGACATTTCAGTAAAAATTACATCATAAAAGAAACTAAAAGAATTAAGCAGAAAAAAGAAGCATGGTAATAAAGGCAATACAGGGACCAGAAAAAGATTTTAGAATAAGCATATTAATTTCTCAGAGCCATAGTAGACAATGTACCCATAAAGTATGTAAAGTATGCTACAAAAGAACAGTCAGTGAACAAGAAAGAGCTCTCTTAAATTATACATTGAAATTTACTTAAAAATTAAGTAGAAGGCTGGGTATAGTGGCACACATCTATAGTTCTAATACATGGGAGTTTGAGACAGAAGGATCACAAGTTCAAAGTCATCCTCAGCAACTTAGAAAGACCCTCAGTAACTTAGCAAGACCCTGTTTCAAAATAAAAGGGCTGGGGTATAGCTCAGAGGTAGAATGCCTCTGGGTTTACTCTCTCCAGCAGGGGGATGATGCTAAAAACACAGAGGCAAGTAACCTAGTCCAGTCTCCTTGTGGAAAATAAAGTCAGAACTCTAAGTAAATGTAATAAATATATTAATTGGATATGGTTCTTATCCATGAAATATTCTTAATAATATAACTATTCTTATGTCAGCAACTGGTCATAAGCCAAGAATCTATGGATTTATGAGCCATGGCTCCCTAACGATATTGAAATGGGGGGTTTCTAGAGAAGAAACCCGGCATTCCATCAAAGATGAAACAGAGTTTCTTGAGAAGAAACTCAGTGTTTCCTTACCGGGTTCTTGTCTACGGTGAGCGAAGAATGACACGTGCAGATCACAGGAAGGGGAGTAAATGGTTTATTGGAAACAGCAGGGAATAGGGAAAAGTGGCCGAACACCCCAAAGGGGCTGTCAGAACTCTGGAGTCCAGCAGCTGCCTTCAGGACAATACTTGAGAGTAGCCCAAGCCAAATGCCTTCAGTTGCAAGCTGCTTTCTCCCAGAGTCCACACGATCTGCCAGAAAAGAAGTGCAGGTCACCCCTAGTGGCCCTAGTTGACCTTGATGTCCAGCAGAGGCCTTCAGGTCACTACCCGAGTGTAGCCCAGGCCACATGGCCATCAGTTGCACTCCACCTTCTCTCAAGGCTAACGCGACCTTCATGAGAGAGAAAAGCTCCCCAAAGGGGAGGGGTTCCCCAAGAGGGTAAAAACCATCCTGGTGGCTGGTCTAAGGGTTTATAGATGTCTGCGTGTCCTCTGTTGGTTATGGTGACCTTGGGATCCTGGAAATTCTGGGAAGCAGCTCTCAGAATTTGCATGTCGTTTGAAGGATCTCCTTTCAGTAGAAGTGTCAGACTTGCTCCAGTGATGTCTCCTGGGTTTGTTGATTAGTAACCAGATGGTTTTGTGAAGGTTTTGTCCTTCTTATCTCTGAACCTTGGAAGAGCTGATCTCTTTTAGGAGTCTTGGAAGTTAATTAATATTCCTCACCCCTCAGAAAATTAACTTTTTTCTACCAAGGCCTCTTCCCTATCTGCCTATTTCCTTTCTATCTCCTCAATATCATATAAACCAAGGTATAAAATGAAGACTCAGCATAAATTAAACACTTTTACTACATGAGACAATAGTCCAACACTTCTCTGAAAGATTGGGCCTATTCTGAATCAGACTGCATGCACTCAACCTTGAAAGAAAGGACCTGAGTGGAGAGTCACCCTCAGCATCTCAGACCTCTGTCTGCTTTGTTTTAACCTCTTTGTTAATGAATACTTGAAACTATAAGCAAACACAACTGTAGTTATGATTTCTGATTCTTGTGAGTCTAATTTGACAATACTTGTTTTGGCTCACACTACTAAGAAAGAAGAGACTTATGCCACCTCTCATCCTTGGGAGAGCAGAAGAAGCTGCTACTGACTGGGGTAAAAAATGAACCCCCCTCCCAAACTTTTAATAAACTTTAAAGGCTGATTGATGGTTTGGAATCCCTAAGATCTCCCAGAAGTAGACATAATTACACCTAACTTCCAACTCCAACCCACAGGCCATCACTGTGCCCTTGCAGTGTACCAGAATATCCAAGAGAAACCCCTCTGGGGCACAAGCAACCACTGGTATCTGAAGAGAAACAGAAAAGCTAAGAGAAATCCTCCAGGCTCTCCAGACCATCAGTAAGTACAAAGAAATCACCTGTCACTGGAACAGGAACAAAAGAGATGAGAGAGACCCCGTGAAGTGCAAGATACAGGGCCTGCTGGATCTTGCTGAGGACAGACTAAGAGAATCAGGGAAAACTTTGAATCCTGCACTGAGTGCAAGGCTGCAGCAGTGCCTAGCTAAGGCAGGGCAAGAGGTCTGAGAGGGGCCACCTATGAGGTGCAGTGACACAGGGTCTGATGGAGTCTGGTGCTGGCTGAAGAACTAGAAAAGCACTGAGCCTGAGCACTCCAGGACTTATACTGAATCCAAGACATCAGCCACTTGTGAACAAGGAAAGCAATTCACCTATGACAGATCTGAGGCACAGTTTGTGGAGTCTGCTGAAGGCTAAAGGCAAGGAAATGCTAGAGGATGCATTTTGATTCTACCTCAAATAATTTGAAGCCAGTGGCAAACTGAATCTAATTAAAGTGACCACTAAATCTAAAACCAGCTCAACTACAAACCAGAATAATGCAATCCCCCAGTGGCCTGACAAAAGAAGAGCTGTACCTTTTATGGGAAAAAATATTATTTACCTCAAGATTTACTGCTCCTTTACATGCATGGTCCAAACTTCAATTAAAAAAATTATGAAACCTACAGCCAGGTGCAATGGTGCATATCTGTAATCCCAGCTACCAAGGAGGATAGCAAGTTCAAGGGCAGCCTCAGTAATTTAAGAAGGAGGATAGCAAGAAGCAGGAGGATAGCAAGTCCAAGGACAGCCTCAGCAACGTAGGAAGACACTGTTTCAAACTAAAAACTAAAAGGAGCTCTGGATGTAGCTCAGTGGTAATATGCCCTTGTGTTGAGTCCCCAGTAACACACACACACACACACACACACACACAATTATAAGACACACAAAAAGCAGGTTAACTTGACACTTTCTTAGAAAATTGTGATTTTTTTTGGTGGTACTGGGGTTCCTGGAAGCCCTTCTACCTCCGGGCTATACTCCCAGACCTATTTTTACATTTTTATTTGGAAACAGGGTCTCCTAAGCCAGCAGTGTGGATGGCTTTGAACCTGCGCAATCCTCCTGTTTCTGCCTCCCAAGCGAGGGGATTACAAGCGTGCGCCACCACGCCCGGCTAGAAAATTGGGATGTTTTAAATTGTGTCACACACATACACACACACACACACACACACACACACACACACACATTCATATGTTAAACATCTAGTATAAGCTCTAACATCTAGTATAACTGTATTTAAACTTAGAAACTATAAATAATGAAGATTAAATGAGGTCACAAGGTGAGGCCCAAATCTGGCAAAGTTGGTACCTTACAAGAAAAGGCACCAGAAGCTAGATATGGTTGGCATATGTCTGTAATCTCAGTACTTGGGAGGCTGAGACAGTAGGATTGCAGGTTCACAGTCAGTCTCAGCTACCTAGACCCTCTGCCACTTAGTGAGATCCTGTTTCAAACTAAAGAATAAAAAACAGGGCTGGAGGTGTAGCTCAAATGTAGAATGCTCCTGGATTCAATCCCCAGTACCACAAAAAAAAGGAAAGAAAATGCGCCCAGTCCAATCCCAAGAGAAAGAGGAAGGAAGGAAAGAAGGAAGGAGGAAGGAAGGAAAGAAGGAAGAAGGGAGGGAAGGAGTGGGAAGGGAGGGAGGGAGGGAGACCTTTTTCATTCTTCCTGTATTTGCATGTGAGGACACAGCGGGAAGGTGGGCATCTGCTGAGCAGAAAGAGGCTTCACCAGAAACCAGCCCCACTAGTGTCTTGGACTTGAACATTCAGCCTCCAGAACTGTGAGAAAATAAGAGTCTTATTTAAGCCACCTAGTCTTGGGTATCTTCTTATAGCAGCCAAGCAGACTGACTCAGAGAGGAAATATTCAATAAAATGAGACTCCGTTATAGACCAGAGAGAGGTTACAATTATTGAATAGGGATTTTTTTTTTCAGTACTGGGGATGGAATGCAGGAGCATTCAACCTCTGAGCTACTCTCTCAGTCCTATTTTTATTTTGTTCTTTATTTTGAAACAGAGTCTCACTGAATTGCAAAGGGCCTCACTGAGTAACTGAGGCTGTCCTTGAACCATGATCCTCCTGGACAGGGATATTTATTTATTTATTTATTTATTTATTTATCTGCGAGTCTGGAGATGGAACCCAGAGGCATTCGACCTCTGAGCTACACCCCTGACCTATTTTTTATTCTTTATTTTGAAACAGGGTCTCACTAAATTATGGAGGGCCTCACTAAGTAGCTGAGGCTGTCCACAAATCCCAATCCTCTGGTTTCAGCCTCCTGAATGCGCGCCACCACGCCTAGCAGACAGGGATTTTTAAATAACTACTTTAAAATACTTAGGATTTTTAAATGCTGAAGTGCCCAATGAAAAGAGGCAGAAGTGATGAAGGCTATAGACTCATGCCATATTATAATTTAGTTTACAGAAATTTTGATCACCCTCTCCTTCCACAGAATATCACACAGAGCCATTACATCAATAACATTATGCTGATTGGACCTAGGGAGCAAGAAGTAGTAATTATTCTAGAGACAAAATGCCTAGTAAACTTCTGAAAATTTCAAAGACAACATATTGCCCACTTGGCTGTGTTACACTGGCCCTTTTAATGAGCAACCTAAGAAGCAGCTAGTTTTGAGTAGGGCCCTGAATAAGAGAAGTCTCTGCAATAGGTCCAGGCTGCTGAGCAAGCCATGTAGCACTTGGACCATAATACTGAGCAAATAAAATTATGTTTGAAGTGGAAATGGCAGATAGGGATGCTGTTTGAAGCCTTTTCCAGGTCCTAATACATGAATAACAGCACAGGTCTTTAGGATTTTAGAGCAAATGCCATCCTCTGTGGATAAATACTCTCTTGAGAAATATCTCTACTACTGGACCTTAGTAGAAACAAATCACTCATTGGTCACCAACTTAACATGCACCCCAAGTTGCCCACAGTTAACTAGGTGTTACGTGACTCACCAAGACACAAAGTTAGCAATGCAAAGCTATAAACAGTCACCAAATGGAAGCACTATATATGTGATGCCACCCAAGAAGGACATGGAGACACAAGTTACATAAAGAATTGACTGAAATGCTCATACTTCCCATTCCTCCTACATTACCTTTTCTCCACAGCCAAAACCTATGGCCTCATGAGAAGATCCTTGTGGAAGAAAAGACAACAGGGAGCTGCTTTGCAGAAGGTTTTACATGATATATAGGCACAACCTGAAAATGAACAGCAGCAAAACTAGATACCCTTTGTGGGACATCCATGAAAAATGGTTTTGAAGGGAAATCTGAGCAATGCACCTGGTTGTTTATTACTTAAGAAGAGAAATGGCTATATACCTGATTAAATACCAGTTCCTACACTATGGCCCATAGATTTCCTGGATAGTTAGGAGACTTAAAAGGAACATGATTGGAAAATGAGTGATGAGGAAAGTTGGGAATATGGATAGATCTCTCTAAATGGGCAGAAAGATGATATTGTGCCCTGTGTGCATCAAATAGTGACCTCAGCAGAGGAGGAATATAATAACCCAGTGTATTAGGGTTGTGACTTAGTAGTAGAGCACATGCTTAGCATGCATGAGACCCTGAGTTTAATCCCTAGCACCAAGTAATAAAAATCAAGTGGATAGGATAAAGCATTCTTTGGACACAAATTTTTCTCTTTCCTAGACATCCCTACCATCACCCAATTGGATCATGAATAAAGTGGTCATGGTTGGAATGGTTGAAAGTTATACATGGGCTTAGCAACTTGGACTCGCACTCACTGAGGCTGACTTGACTATGGCTCTGCTGAGTGCCCAATCCACCAGCAGCACAGAGGAAAACTGAGTCCTCTGCATAACGCTGAATGATTAGACAGCTATTTGGTAGCAAGTTGATTAGGTCAAACCACATCAACTATAGAAATCACAGCATTATGTAGCTACTAGAATAGACACTTAATATTGATTTGCCTTCCCCAAACACATGCTTCTGCCAAATATCACCCATTGGCTTACATAACACCTTACCCACTACAATAGTATTCCATACAGCACTGCATCTGACCATTAACTCACTTCATAGCCAAAGAAGTTTGACTTTGGGACTATTTTTATGGAATCCATGTTTACCACTCCCTTAAAGCAGTTGGCTCAATAGAATGGCCTCCTAAAGGTGCCATCTAGCTGGCAGAATCTTACAGGACTGGGATAAGATTTTCTAGGAGACTGTGTATGTTTTGAATTGATATTCAATGTATGGTAATATATCTTTCAAATCCAGGATTTATAAGGACAAAAAAATGAAGAAGTGGGAGTGGTACCATTCACCATTACCCCTAGTGAGCCATTATCAAAATTTCTCTTCCTGTTTCTGAAACCTTATTTTCTGATGACCTGAGGTCTTAGTTCCAAAAGGAGGAATACTTCCACCAGGAGATACAACAATGATTCCAATAAACTGGAAGTTCATTAGACTGCCATCTGCCTACTTTGTGCAATAAGGCAGGTACTGTGCTGGATAAGATAGTCAACTCTAACTACACAGGAGAAGTTGGAGTACTGTACTACAACAGAAATAATAAAGCTGGGTGTGGTGGTGCATGCTTATAATCCCAGTATTTGGGAGGCTGAGACAGGAGGATCTAGGTTTGTACCCAGCCTCACTACTTAGTGAGGCACTCTGCAACTTAGTGAGACCCTGTTTCAAAATAAAGAATAAAAAATAAACCAGGCATGGTGGTGCATGCTTGTAATCTCAGCATTTGGGAGACTAAGACAAGAGGATTGTGGTTCATGGATAGCCTCAGCTATTTAGTGAGGCCCTTTGCAACTCAGTAAGACCGTGTTTCAAAATAAAGAATAAAAAATAGGGCTGGGGGTGTATCTTGGAGATAGAATGCCCCTGGGTTCCATCCCCAGTACCAAAAAAAAAAAAAAGAATAAAAAATGGGGCTGAAGATGTAGCTCTAAGATAGACTGTCCCTGGGTTCAATCCCCAGTACCACAAAAAAAACAAATAAATAAATAATAACTAATACTTCTGGAATATAGAATATTCCTTAGGGTATGTGTAATAGTTTGGATTTAGAATTTCCAACTAGCCCTCAAGGTAGCAATGTTGGAAGAATGGAAGAAGGACTTGCTTGTGGCCTTGGGGATTATATATGGTTCTCTCCATATATAATCCTCCATAACTGCATGAGCTAATTTCTCATAATAAAATTCTTTGTGTGCATGTATATAGATAGATAGACAGATAATACATATATATATATTTATTTTATAGATATGTTTATAATCTCCTTATATATGTATTTAGAGTAAGATGGGATATAGATGCATAAACAGATTATATATACAGATATTTATTATGAGTAATCAACTATATATCTCACCTCTTGCTTTATATATACAGAGAGAGAGAGAGAGAGAGAGAGAGAGAGAGAGAGAGAGAGAGAGAGCAAGATCTATTGGGTCTGTTTTTCAGAGGATCTCTAAAACACAAATAAAAATAATGCATTTTAACCCCTACTTCATATCATACTAAAAATCAACTCCAGGCAGATTGTAGATGTGGATCAAAGATAAGGTTTTTAAAGAAGACAAGCTGTGCTGTTAAATATTTACCAGCATATGGATATCGTATTCTCATCCCACTCACTTTCCACCCTGCCCCTCCCCACTCCTCCTTCCTCTTCTGATGAATACTGAGAAACAGGGAAGCCTAACTGCACTTATGTCATATTCTCCATTTTTCCTCACATTCAAATAAGCTCTACCTCTATCTTATAAAAGTCAAAAAAGCAAAAAAAATCCACTTTTAGTCTGATCTTTCTATGCCTTAGTTTACTCATCAGTAAGGAAAGTAAGTCCAATAATAACTCCAACATTATTGGCTTATGGCAATAAGCCATAGTTATGCATTAAATAAAATATGTATAGAGATCATTACCTGACTCAGAAAACACTAGATAAATGTTCCTTTCTCAGATGTTCAGCACAAAACTTTAAAAAGCTGACTATATTTGTGGTCTCCACTTCCTCACCTCTCACTTGCTCTTCAAAACTCCCAAGTAATAGTGAATTCATGTAAATAAAAAAAAACCTTTCTAAAGTCTTTCCATTACTTATGAGATAAAATTTGAATCCTTTGCCATATGGTCTACTAGGTCCTATGTGATCTGGCATGCATTGTCTCTTAACCTTTTCATTTTGCCCACTGTGTCCCAGATATAATGGCCTTCTTTCTCTTCAGCCAACATTCTAATGTTGTTCTTCCATTTATAATGGCTGTTTGGGGGTTTTATTCGCCTTCTCTCATAAGCCACTATAAAAGTAAATATCATGCCTGTTGTTTTTTTTTTTTACTTGTAAAACCTCTAACACTCTTAGTAGATATTTAAGGAAATACATACAAATATCAAGAATCAGTTAGTGAATAAATCCATTCTACTATGATCCTTCCACAAAGCACTAATGAAGCTACTCTGTGTTTCCAAATCCAACAAACACATTTCTCTACGCATGATATTCTTTTCCCCCACTAGTCTATAACTATCTTTCTGAAATGATCTCTTTGGGCTTTCATAAGACCAATCTTCTCTGATATTTTTCTTCAACCCCACTGTGTTCTTTCCTGTTAGATATTCTTTATAGACTCCTCATGATCAAATTTTAAATGCCCCGGGCGCATCCTGCATATTCTCCCTACATGACTCAATCCATGCCAGAGCTGACATGATGGATTAGCCTGGAATTTGCCATAAACAGATCAGGAAGTAGGGAAGAATTCTAACTTTTTCTATCCCAGCTGGAATTCCTGGTCAGATATCTGAAATTTTAGAGTAGGTGGCAAAATTAAGAATGATTTCTTCATGTACAAGGTAGAAGACAGGGAAATGCCATACCACATGCATAAGGCTTTCCCTTGAGGTGCTGTGATAATCTCAGGCTCTGGAAGCTGCCCTCCTAGCCAAAATATTACTCCTTTCCTCTGCCCAGGCTTGCCATCTGCTCTTCCTATGATCTGTTACGTGTCCACTCCCAGTGACTTTGTTCTCACACTACACCCTCTCTGTACCTCCTATCTGGGAGATCAATTATGTGCTCTCTGCAGGCACACACACAGGCGGGGTACAGCAAAAAGGCAATCGTGCGTGAGAAGAGGAAGAGCAATAAAAAAAAAAGAGCAATTAACATCTCCACGTTTTATCACATGGCCACAAATCACCTCCCTGAATGGACTTGACTCATTTTTCTGACATTTATTCTGCCACATCTGCATGCTCCCCTGCAAGAGCTGTGTCCTTCTTTCAAAGGCTGAACAAAGAAAAGAGGCACACCACAGAGACACACCATGGTAGAAATAAAAAAGGAAGGCCAACAGAAAACAAGACGTTATAGCAACCCTTTCTTACAATCTCTTTTTTGGCCAATTAAGCATTGTTGAGTCTACATAAATTAGAACCAAGTTTTGATAATAACATTACCTTAGAACAGAGGAAGGGGATTACAGACCATCCTAATAGACAAAAAAAATTTACCAGATATTTGCAGGCAGGCCAAGAAGTCTACAATTTTCAGGCTCACAAACACTTTTGCTTGGTAATAGATGTATTCTTCCATTTCTTTATATTATCCTTCTATCAGTATAGTTTAAAAGAGAAGGGAGAGGGAAAAAAAAGACTTGTGAGGAATTAATCCAGTTATTCAAAGTCCAAGCACTTACCTGAGAAGATGTATCTCTCATAATTAGGAAGCCAATGACTTTGTGAGGCATGTATTCACCAAGATGGTCTGCTAAATAATAGGCAGTAGTAATAAATATGGCCCAAATTATTGTTTTATTTGTTACATCATTCCTACTTATTGATTTCTTCCATTTATTCTGAACTTCCTCAGCAGAAAGATATGTAAATTATTTGCAACTTCTGGGTATACCTACCTTACCTCCTGGGAACAAGGATATAGCTTGGGGAAACTGCTGATTTCCTTTCTTCTATTTTAGCACTTAACACAGGAAAGATTGTATTGTGGTTTGCTTTTCTAGAAATGTTCTTCCAGGTATGCTGTACCAGGTGATTAAATGAAAAAAACAATATAAACCACATAATCTCTAAGAGGGACAAAAAAAAGTGTCAATATGCCACAGATTCAAAGAAAGTGTTGGAAGAAAAAAACGGGATAATAGAGTGGTGAATGGCTTGATTTAGTAGACAATGAATCTAGCCTGTAGTGAAATAACGAAGAGCAACAAAGCCTGTCCACTTCCCACGTTGGAACTGCCTGTTTGGAAGCCTAATAGTCTGTATCCTCTTGAAGGCAGACTGAGTAGCAGTCTGAATGTACTGTGTATCAGATGGAGTGCTCCCAACAGAATGAGCATGAACCACTATGCCCAGCCAGGTTTTTCTTTTAATTAACAAAAAAATTACATATTTATGGTGTATAGCATGATGCTTTAATATATGTACATTGTGGGATGACTAAACCAAGCTAATTAACATATGTGTTTGCTCATGTATCTTTGTATGAGAACACTTAAAATCTACTCTTTGGGAGATTTTCAGGAGTATTTTTTTTAATGACAGTCACCATAGATCTCTCTTGAAATAGATCTATAGATCTACAGATCTCTCTTGAAACTAATAACATATCTGGCTGACAATAAGTGTCCAAAAAGTGTTTGTGAGTAAAAAAAAAGTGAATTAATGTATTAAAATACTGATAGATGTATTTACTTAACTGAACCTTTAGAATCATGTTCTATGGTCAAGATTTTCTTTAGGGAGCTATCTGACATTCTAGCTTTATTACTTACACAAAAATCATAAAACAAAATAGAAGTAGACAATAAAGAGATGATGTTGGCATACATGATACAATATTAGTTTTCTTTTTTGTCATTACTTTATAGTTATTTTATTTTACTTTTCATACTTTTATTGGTGGCAATTTTTCTTTTGCTATTTCAACAAATGATCACAAACTTAGTAGTTTACAATAATATAAATGTATTATGTTATGGTTCTGGAGAACACAAGTTCAAAATTGTTCTCACTGGACTAAAATCAATGTGTCAGTAGAGCTGAGTTTCTTTCTGGAGTCTCTAGATAATCTATTTCCCTGCTTCTTCCAGTTTCCAGAAGTCACTGATGTTCTCTGACTACTGGATCCTTCTTCATAGCCAGCAACAATGGGTCAAGAACTTTTTACATTGCTTCTCTCTGACCCTTCTAGTATGATCACATCTTTCTTTCTCTCTCTCTGTGTGTGTGTGTGTGTGTGTGTGTGTGTGTGTGTGTGCATGTGCACGTATGCATGTGTGAAAGAGGGACAGAGACAGACAGAAACAGAGACAGAGACAGAGAGGAGAGGCAGAAAGACAAAGAGACAGACAGGCAGACAGACAACTTAGGGATTGAACGCAGGGGGATTTTACCTGTGAGCTACACCTCCAGCCCTACTTTTATTTACTTGGAAACAGAGTCTCATTAAATTTCTAAGGGCCTTACTAAGTTGCTTCCTTGAACTTTTGAGCCTCTTTACTCAGCCTTCCAAGTGCTGGGATTATAGATGTACACCACCACACACCAGCTAGAAAGTGATTAGATTGGATTTATCCAAATGACCCAGAATAATCTCCTAATCTCAAGGTCCTTAACCTCAATCCTGTTTTCAAAGCCCCTTTTGACTTATAATGAAGCATTGACTAGGTCCCAGGGGTTAGAACATGCCATCTTTGGGGAGCTCTTTTTATGTCCACCACCAATGACCTCCTGTCAAATGTCACTGCTCCATGGTACCAGGCAAATGTTCTCATTGCCCCGTAGAAGGTCTTGTTCCCAGGGTAAAAGTTCTGTCTCGCTGTTCTGAGCTTGGGAGGGAAATCCCTCCACAGCTAAACTATAAAATATAACCTCTGGGCAAGCCCCCAGTTGTCCCCTGTCCTAAAAAGGCTTGATCCAGCTTTAGTCATGTCTTTCACAGGGGTCACCTGACTGACTGCTTTTATCCAGGTGTGTCAACCTGACCCATTTTTCTTTATCAAAGAGACAAAGAAACTAACCATGTAGGCTCATATATCTACAATAACTCATAGAAAACTGAAAAAATGTAAATTAGCACTCAGAAGAAATTTGTCCAATTTGTGCTTCATTGGTATGGTAGCTTTCCACAGATAAAGGTCACTCATCATTCTAGTTTTTATTATAAAGGTTTTTTTTTTCCATAGGAATGGCTATTTTTCTCACTTCTACATGTTTCCTTCTGCCACTCAGAATGGGCTAATAGTATATCTTTTCTGTCTTCCATAGTTATTGGATAGAATTTCTCCCAATCTGAACATTTCTAGGAGCAAAGTGATCTTTCCTCATGATCTGGTCCTCCTAGGTCTATCTTGGCTTCCATATCTCCACGGTTCCTGTTTTCATGGGATTATGCTCAGACAAGCCCTTGATACTGAGTTGTTATTATTATTGCTCCAATACCATAATGCTAGCAATGAAGAGAGGGCCCAAGATGCTTATTAGTATGCACCTCAGAAGAAAGGACAGCAGAGTACTTCCCAAATGGCTACATGCTTCAGATCTGATAGCTTATTCCAAACTGTATTAATTCATTTTTATTGCTATATAAAAAAATGCCTGCAGCTGGGTAGTGCATAAAGAAAATAGGTGTATTTGACTGACAGTTTTAGAGATTCACAGGGCTAACGACTGCTCAGCTCTGGTGTGTAGCAAGGGGCAGGGGCTGCCTGTGTTACATGGCAGAAGGCATCCTGGTGGAAGCACAGTTTAGAGAAAGATGTCACATGAAGAAGCAAAAAACAGAGTAGAAAGGGTCCAGTCTGCCTCTTTTACAACAAATCACTCAAGAGAAGTAAGTGGGCCCTATGAGGACTATGTTAATCCCTTCTGAGGGCAGCACCTCAGAGCCTGTACCAGGTTCCACCTCTTAAAGTTCATACCACCTTCCAACATCACCACACTAGAGACCAAGGTTCTAACAGGTAAATCCCTGGGGCACTCTCAAACTATATTCAAACTGTGCCAGTATTGGGAAGAGGCATCAAAATGTATTAATGTGCCAGTATTTAATTGCTTTGAGAATTTCCAAAATGTAAAATATAGTCAGAGCCTAAGTGCTGTGCAGGTACTCAGGCAGGAAGGGGGGCTACAGCTATTACAATGCAGAGTTCCTCTCTGACTTTGCCCTTCATTCTAATGATTAACCTATAGTAAAAGCCTTAGAGTCAACTGAAGCCTTTAGCCCTAAAACTACAATAGATAAAACCAGTACCTCTGTTTACCTCCTCTCCTCTGTGATCCAGCCTGGGCATAAGAAAGCTAAACTTTATGTGTGGCTTCAAAGCACCCTACTTGATGAACAACTAACACTGCCAATACAATAGAGCTGAGGGCCAAGTAGATTCTTGACAGTTGCACTTAGTAAATGCACTGTCCTGAGACAAAGAGGCACCACCTGGCTAAGGAATAAGTAACTAGCCCATTGCCTTGGTAACACTGATGAGAAAGATATCAATACAAAATCTATTTAAAGGCGGGGTCTCCAAAAGGAGCCAGAGTTCCATTTTCAGGTTCTCCAGCATGCGGGTCAGCGTGCTGCTTTTTCCTTCTCTTCTCCAGTTCCTACTGCTCTATTTCCTACTGATGTTGAAATAAAGATTTGTTAAAGCTGCATTGAGCTGCCTGTTAGTTTTAATTTTTCTATTCAACAAACCTTAGTTGAATAAGAAAAAGAACCCCCACCATTCAAACCATAACACAATCCATGGCACAAACTAAAATGCCCTTTGTATGGTTCTCTGAAATTTGAACATGGTAGGAATGAAAATGATCACATTTGATTTCTCAAAATAATGTTTTGTGTATCTAAGTTATGCTACAACTTAACCTTCTATGAAACTGACCCTTAAGGAATCATCAACAACTAGATTGACATTTCCAGGAGAAAGGGGGATGTATGCTTCCAGATTAAAGGGCTATATTTGTTATCCTAATTTTCTCAAATCAGTGTTATGAAATATTGCCAGTTAGAAATTCCCATTTCCTGTCCCTAGAAAACATTTGAAATATGAGACAATTCTCCTACCAGGAAATTTTATTGATGAATTTTTACCTGGGTGTTAATTAAAATTCCAAATTATCACACATATCAAATATTGATAGTCTGTGGGCAGGTGGTAAAGCTTCCTGAGTAAGTATATAAAGCCACTCTCCTTAGCTATAACTCATGATTTATTCTTTCTCTAGCAGACACCTGAACACTCCTTTGCTCAGCCTTTCAGCCTTACTGGGATATCATTGCAAATTATATCTTCAATCTCCACCCACACCCAGTCACATCTTCACTGGGTTGCTGACCCACTCTTTCCACAGAATACCCCCTTTTTGGGGGGGAGGCCAAAAAAAAACCTTTACATGCACAATTCCACCACTATCTTTCTTCACCATTAACATTGATCCTGACTTTGTTCAGGTGTTAATCTTTTCCTTTCTCAGATACTAGAAAGATACAGGTCACCCTTGCTTCCCATGCTTTCTTTCCCTCAGCATCTATATTACTTTCCTTGGAACCATGAGAAAGGTGACTTTTTCATAATTCTTTTCATGGATAGTAATGATTTTGTTTTTCCTCCCCCAGCATTTCACCCAAGTCCAATAGCATAAACTTCTATGTTTCTAGTCAGTAACTTTCTTTACATATGTCTTAAAGCTTTTTATTTCATCTAGTCTCCCTTATTTATAACATTTATTACATTCATGACTGTGAATTTACACAGGTATCACTATAGTATGATGGAGTAGACATTGATAGGCACAAAATTCATCTTGAGAAATGGAGGGGTTAATCAAAGTAGATGCTACTACTTATCAAGAAAGGAGCCTGGCATGGTGGCGCACACTTGTAATCCCCACTCTTGTGAGGTGGAGACAGGAGGATGGCGCCAGTTTGAAGCCAGCCTCACTGGCTTAAGAGACCATTCCAAATAAAAAAATATTTAAAAATAGGTGTGGAAGTGTAGAAGGGCTTCCAGGAACCCCAGTACCAAAAAAAGAAAGAAGGAAAGAAAGAAAGAAAGAAAGAAAGAAAGAAAGAAAGAAAGAAAGAAAGAAAGAAAGAAAGAAAGGCAAGCACACAGACAGCTATTTACCTTTACTTGCAAGCAATAGCTAGGAAACATCAAAAGCAATTGTGTTGTCTTATCTTAAAATTGACATAAAATAACAAGACTTATTACTTTGCTGAGTAAGGTAGTGTCTTTTATTTATTTTGTGGGGCTGCTGGGGTTGAATTGAAAGACATTCTGCCTTTGAGCTATGCCTCCAGCCCTTTCTATCTTTTATTTTAAAATAGGGTTTCACTAAGTTGCTGAGGTTGGCCCTGAACCTACATATTCCTGTCTTATTCTCCCAAGTTCTGGGATCACAGCATGCACCACCATGCCCATCTTGTAAGGCAATGTCTTTATACATCCACTGAGATATAGATCTGAAAAAACTATACAACTTATTCATCCCAATTATTTCTACTTTTTTTATTCATTGGTAATTCTTTTTTCTTTTTCTTTTTTTTTTTTTTTTTTTTTTTTTTTTTTTTTTTTTAAGGTACTAGGGATGGAATCCAGGGGCATTTATCTCCAAGCTATACTTCCAACCCTATATTTTATTATTTATTTTTGAAACAGGATCTCACTGAGTTGCAAAGGGCCTAAGTAGCTGAGGCTGTTTGCAAACCCAGATTCTCCTGTCTCAGCCTCCCACATGCTGGGATTACAAGCATGCACCACCATACCTGGCTTTTTGGGAATTCTGATTTGAAGTCTTTACCTTGACTCATAAAACCAAATCAAATTTAAAAATAAAAGTAAACTGCTCACTACTACAAATTTTCTAGAAAAATATGCCACTGATAGCCTGCAATACCTACCACTGCACCTAACACATAGTTCTCAATAAATGACTATTGAATGCATGGATGACTGCATGAATCCCTGGTTTGTGGAAAAAGTAGTAAGACTTAACTTTCACACATCACACATGGAAGTTCATCTGCTACTTCAAAGTCAGAATACATATGTTGTTTCTTGACTTAGTGCCCAGTATTTTTGAAAAGACATGGATAACTGGATGTCGATCAAGGTAAAACCTGGGAGTGATGACACATCTCCAAGTTGTTTGGCTTCATTTTCCTTCCGCCTGTCACAGCACCCAACCTTCCTGTCAGAACTCATTCCACCTCCCTTACTGAAACTATTATTCATAGTCAAGGTATCTGCAAGGAAAAACATAAACAAGAGGGAAAGCTTAAGGCTCTGCCTTCATTCCTTTTGTCAACAGCTCAGAAGTCAACCTTCTCCTTTCACCTCTATAGACTCTTCAATTGGAATCTCTCACTTTGCTATGGGGGAACATGCCCACCTTGACCTAATGTATCTGGAAGTAGACATTTAATGATGAATAGAATCTCAGGGGGCAAAATAAGTACAACTTCAGTTTTGGGGGGGTTGGGAGGGTCTGGGGATGGAACCCAGGGGCATTCAATCTCCAAACTACACTCTCTGCTCTATTTTTTATTCTTTATTTTGGAACAGAGTCTCATTAATGTGCCAGTATTGGGAATGACCTAGGAAGATTTGGGAAAGCTCCGATTATTAATATATTTCAAAAGAAAATAATTGGTATATTTCAAAATAGTTGTGTCAAAATGGTGGCAGACATGGATAAAGAAAGGACTTGGTTTCTGCCTAAAACAGGCAGCTATTCCAATGTAAATCAACCTAGCTCATGTAATTAACAAGTCAATAGAGGAGAGTCAAGGGCTTCCTCTTTCTAAAGACAGATCTACATGATGAGCTAGAGAAGATGGGGCAGGGTTTGACCTTGCCCTCCATGAAAGGAGACACCTCACCACACCTTGCTAGGGGAGGTACCTTACAGGGACATTCACTACATCAGAGTCACGCAAAGATGGAGATCATGGATATAAAAAGTCCAGTCCACGTGTAAGCCCTTTGGTGTACTCATTCGAGTCATCCCCTCATGCCATCTTGGCATGGGGCTATATTTCTATTTTCTGTATTTCTATCTTTTTAATAAACTTCTTTAAATCTTCAGCAGCTGTCCAAGCGATGAATACTTATTCTTAGCTTAGGACAAGAATCCACGGTTTTTCTGTTTGTCTGTTTGTGTGGTGGTGGTGGGGGGGGGGGGGGGATTACTTCTCCCCACACACACACCATGCACACATTTCACCCCTGCAACAGTTAAGTTATGAAGGGCCTCACTAAGTAGCTGAGGCAGTCCATGAACTGCAATCCTCCAGTCTCAGCATCCTGAATGCTGGTATTACAGGCATGTGTCACCACGCCCAGCTACAACTTCAGGTTTTTATAGAGAAACATCATCCTTTGTTTAGCTTCATGAATTCTGTCAACCTCTAAGAAACCCCAGAACCAAATTTAGGGCCCACAGATCTGAGGTTCTATGTTATAACTCACGGATTGGCCTGTCTCCAGAAAAAGGCAGGTCCAGATACTGTGGTCAATTCTGGATCATTCTCATGCTTGGAAGAACAGGCAAATCCATTTGGCACAGCCATTCAGGAACTTTTCCCTGCTCTGTGAAAATGTGAGTACAAAACAAATAATCCGCAATTCAAACAAGTGAACCCTGCTTTTAAATATCCAAAAAAAATATTTGTTCATGAGAGTAAGAAAGAACAATGAAGGTGAGGGACACTATCACATTAGATGACTCCACTCCTCAAACTGAGTTGGCCTTAGACCTAGATCAGATAAATGTTTGGAATAGGTTATGGCACATCAGTTTTAATAGCACTGATTCTCCAGCGTTTATTGTTTCACCAAGCACCATCAGGATTAGGTCATCTGTTGCAGCTTCCTCTATCAACAGAAGCCAACAAATATGCCCTGTCCTTCCCTCCAGCCCACCTATGTACACTATTTATGAAAGAGAGACACACAGACATTTTCTATAAAAGGTGAGTTGAGAGGAAGGCAGCTTGCTTCTGTTTAGCTATGGAGTCACCATCAGTTTTACCCCATCCAAGAACTAAAATGTAGAAGACTTCTAGAGTCTTGGAATACCAGCAAGGACCAACCTCCCTCTAATCTAGAAAGTTTTACAATTTACAGAGTGTTAATGACAGTTTTGTTTAATTTGATTGAACACTCAGAAGATGATAATAGGAAAAAGGAATTGACCCTGTGATTAAAGTGAAATTGTCAGAATTTGACTGAAAAGGAATGAAGGCTCAAAAGCTACTGCTAATCCCATGCTGGGAGTGATGAAGCATCTCTCCTTCTTTTCTCACCACCATCCTAAAATACCCAGGATTCTGGCTTAGCCTTTGTGTCCATGAGTAAGTTATTAGCCCAAGGGCAACCAGGTCCTTTCCATCTGGAAAGGAAGCTACCCACATTGCCTGTAAAGACAGAAAAATAATGTTTGGCCCAAAGTGCCAATCCACATGCCAGGCTGGAAAAACCCGTACATCAATCATGCTTCCAAATCAGTGCATCACCCCAGTGTCTATACAACCTGAATGCTCGTGACTTATTTCCTTCAAATCTGGTGCCACCTCCCATACCCTTGGGTGATGTTTTCAGTTTCTACCACAGCTGGATCCTCTCAAAACATTAAACTCAGTCTAGCCTAGTGGATCATGGTTCATGGAAAACCATCAAACATCCCTGAAGATAGAAGTCACTGGACATTTTCTAATAAAGAAATAAAGGGGAAAAGAGTATCAGCTTATCCTAGGCTGATGAAAGTCATCTCCCTAGTAGTGCTGGGAAAGGTTTTGTCTGTATGTGGAAGCCCATCCTTACATGTCACACAGCATGTGATGGCTGAGGGGCAAAGTAAAAAAGATAACACATTGTAATTGGAATTCTCAGAAGTCTCTTTCACCTGCTGCTCCCAGGTCTCTATGGTCAGCTATTATTTTTAATTCTACTCTTCAGTGGTAAACATACAACTCCCAGAAATACTTCATGCATGAATCCATATTTACAAGTATCCTTAGTCTTCCATTGGTTTCCTCCATATGAGATTTCCATGAGAAAAGCTGTGCCAAAATTAAATGCATTCAGAGAAGTACTGTAATTCACCTGGAGCCCAATATTGGTGAGTTTTTGATGATAGAAAACCCTACTTCTAAATTTTTCTCTTAAACTCTACTTTGTAAGAAGTCCTCTCTATTACCAAATCTTTTCTTCTTCATGTTTAGCTGACATACCTAGAATTTAGAAGAAACAGAGTGAGTGAGTGAGTGCTTATTCTTGCTGAGAAGGAATACCCTAGATCCAGAAAGGGGACTATGTTAAGTGAATCACCAAGATCCTCGAGGCTGCCACCTAGCACTACTAGGTGTCATCAAAAGATGGTCCTAGAGGAAGCAGGGGGGTGAGTCTCCCCAGGGTGCTGTTTTCCACTTCCCAAGAACATCTGTTCACTAAATGTAAGCAAATAGGATAAGAGGGGAATGGGGATCAGAGTCACACCCAGAAAGAGTCAGAAGTAGGACCACCAGAGTATTTCTAGATATCTAGATATCTCAATCAATGGCCTTGGCAGTAAGGAGGCCACAGGGTAACACACAGCTGACCACAAAATATATTACATTTGAAATTTATTCCCAAAGAGGACTTTGTATCCTCTAATTCCTATCAAATAGAACATGCATGGGGATATTAAACACTTCTACATTAGATATTTCACTTTATTGATATTAGCTCCTTAGTTTAGTGGTTGCTTTTTAACCTTATCATTTTTACATAAATAACCCCTGTTTTCAGGACTGTCTTTCTGACAATAATACAGAGATGAAACAAAAATGTATTTGACCTGGAAATAAAGCCTTTGGTTTCTCTCAAGCCCTAGTTAGCTAAGTGACAAGTAAATTGTGAACCACTCTTTTTGTATCCTCATCCACAAAGTGAGATTATTGGAGTAGAATAATCTAAATTTCAGCCAATGCTGAAGTTTTTCTGTCATTGTTACACTGATTGAACTCACAAAGTACCTCACATCATTTGATGCATGGTGTAAACACACAGAAAATATGTATTTTTAAATGTTTCTATCTTCCAGGAGTTTAAATTGTTATTAACAAATACTTTATTTTTTTAATTTATTTTTATTGGTGCATTGTAATCATACATCACATCACATTGAAATATAAGACTTGAGAGGATATACAAGCACACATCATCCAATTAGCCCTCATCCAGTCCCCATCCCATTCTCTCCCCCTCCCTCAATCCCATGCTTGTTTGGTGATTAACTTTGATACATATGTTATGTACCTCCTGCGTTTTAAAGAGGCTCCATCCTCCCCTATTCCATACCCTCTGATTGGTCACCTTAATTGCTTCACTATAGGGCCCTTTCTATAGCTCGGCCACTTCCTGTTGCCTGTTTCCTCCTAGTTATTGCTGATTAGGGGAAGCATCTGGTTTTAATTTTCTGCGATATTTCTCTGTGCATGCCACGTTGCAAATACCGATCCCACTCTTGACTGCCCCAGTTGTAGCCTGGCTACCCAGTGGACTGATCAGACTTCGCTTGCTCAAGCAGCGGCCTTGCCTCATGGGAGGCCCCGGTTCTGGCCTCGCTGGCCCTGACACTGGCCTAACCCCTCAGCTGGCTCTGATCCCGGCCTCAGAGGCCCCAGCACCGGCCTTGCCTCACGGCAGGCTCCGATGTTAGCCGATGGCCCCGGCATCGGCCTAACCCCTTGGCAGGCTCCGATCCAGGCCTCGGAGGCTTCAGTAGCGGCCTTGCCTCATGGAAAGCTCCGATGCCGGCCAGTGGCCCTGGCACCGGCCTAACCTCTCAGCAGGCTCTGATCCCGGCCTCGGAGGCCCCAGCACCAGCCTTGCCTCATGGAAGGCTCCGAACCCGGCCTCGGAGACCCCAGCACCAGCCTTGCCTCACAGCAGGCTCCGATCCCAGCCTCGCTGGCCCCAGCATGGGCCTAACCCCTCAGCAGGCTCCGATCCCGGCCTCAGAGGCCTCAATAGCGGCCTTGCCTCATGGAAGGCTCCAATGCCAGCCAGTGGCCCCGGCACTGGCCTAACCCCTCAGCAGGCTCCGATCCCGGCCTCGGAGGCCCCAGCACCGGCCTAACCCCTCGGCAGGCTCCGATCCCAGCCTCAAAGGCATCAATTGCGGCCTTGACTCACGGAAGGCTCCAATGCCAGCCAGTGGCCCCGGCACCAGCCGAACCCCTCAGAAAGCTCTGATCCCGGCGTTGGACGCCCCAGCACCGGCCTCGCCTTGCAGCAGGCTCCGATCCCAGCCTCACTGGCCCCAGCACTGGCCTAACCCCTCGGCAGGCTCCAATCCCGGCCTCAGAGGCCTCAATAGCGGCCTTGCCTCACGGAAGGCTCCAATGCTGGCCAGTGGCCCCGGCACCGGCCTAACACCTCAGCAGGCTCTAATCCCGGCCTCAGAGGCCCCAGCACCGGCCTTGCCTCACGGCAGGCTTTGATCCCGGCCTCGCTGGCCCCAGCACCGGCCTAACGCCTCGGCAGGCTTTGATCCCGGCCTCAGAGGCCTCAATAATGGCCTTGCCTCACGGAAGGCTCTGATGCCGGCCGTTGGCCCCAGCACCGGCCTAACCCCTCAGCAGGCTCCGATCCTGGCCTCGGAGGCCCCAGCACCGGCCTTGCCTCATGGCAGGCTCCGATCCCAGCTTTTCTGTGTCCGTCACCGGCCTCACCCCTCGGCAGGCTCTAATTCAAGCACCCTCTTCACCAACTATTTGTCCCACGTTCTCGAGGGTGTGTGGTGGTGGTAGCATTCTGCCTCTGGGGTCATTACTTCAAAGGTTCCAGGTGTAATGCATCAGATCTCTGCCTCCTCTGGGTACTGGCCACTGCCATTGCCACTGCCTCCACCATTTCAAATCTTTCCCAAGCACTTTTTCCGCTCTAAATGTTGTCCAGTCTTCCTAAGCATGCACGATGGTAGCATTCAACCTTTGGTGTAATTTCTCCAAAAATAAATAAATAAATAAATAAGGTTGGTAGGCTCCAATTTCTGCTTCTCCTGAATACAAATCTCCACCGCCAACACGGAGACCGCTTTCAGCATCGCCTTTCTCCTTGGTCTCTGCTAAAGTCTCTCTCCTTACAGGTGCTGTCCAAGATTCTTAACAATGTAGAGAAGAAGCAGTCCTCCTTAGTGGGGAATTTTTCCAATATTTCCAGTTCATTTGGATAAGTTTTGTCTGCATCTCCAGTATCCTGGCATCTGCCACCTCCTTGACCCCTCTCCGATATTTTCCTTTTTTCTTTTTCTTTTCCTTTTTTATAGGGTCCTTCCGGGTGGAAAGGGGGTTGCATGGGGTACCCTGCCAGTGCCTGCCCACCCGCCCAGGGTCGGGGCCAGGGGGCCCGGGCCACGGGGTCCTTCCGGGTGGGGAGGGGGGTCGTCTAGGGGTGCCCCGTCAGTGCCTGCCCTCCCTCCCAGGGTCGGGGCCAGGGGGCCTGGACCACGGGGTCCTTCCGGGTGGGGAGGGGGGTCACCTAGGGGCGCCCCCACCAGCGCCTGCCCACCCGCCCAGGGTCGGGGGTTAATAAATACTTTAGATGACACTAAACTATGACTTTCTTAGGAGCTTGTCCTGGGCCTAAGTTATTTGGTTCCCATAGTGTAACACACAACAGGTGCTAGGTCAATGTGTGGGATAATTAAACAAAGCCTGAATGTGCAAAACACACATATCTGAAGACAACATCTGTAAAGGCCTAAGGCGTATGACACTGATAATAAGAGAAGATGATGTTGGAAAGGTGTGAGCAGGGTCAGAGGAGGCATTGAGCCATGATGCACACCAGTTATTATTATTATTATTATTATTATTATTATTATTATTATTAGTGGTGGTGGTACTGGGGTTCCTGAAAACCCTTCTACCTCCAGGCTATGCTCCCAGACCTATTTTATATTTTTATTTGGAAACAGGGTCCCTTAGGGCAGCGAGGCTGGCTTCGAACCTGTGGGGATTACAAGCGTGCACCACCACACCCGGCTGCACACTAGTCTTTAAGGTGGTGAGAATTTCAAATGAATGGTACAAAGTGCAAGAGTCTCAGGAACGAAAAGATGAATAATTACTGTGATCTGGGATTCTGGGAAAAGCTTCTCGCGGATACTACAATCTGACCAGGACCCAAACTGTGATATAATTTGGGTGGTTGAAAAGAAAATGAAAAATCCTACTCAGATGAATAGCACAAAGAATTATTTAGAAGAGAAATCAATTTAACATATTTGAGGACAGAAATAATCAGACTGAACAATAAATAAAAAGATTTTATACTAGAAAGTCTCTCCATTCAACAAATATTTATAAACATGTATAAATATGTATTTAAATGTTAATCATTTACCTTGTGCCAGTAATGATTTTGAGAGCTGGAGAAATAGAAGTGAACAAAACAGGAAAAATATATCTCTGTTCACATGGGGTTTGAATGCTAGTTAGGAGGGGAAAAAACACTAAACAACTAAAATATAAAATGAATCAGATGGGAATAACTTCCGCAGAGAAAAATAAATCAAGTAAGGGGATAAGGTGGTCAGGAAAAACCTTAGTATGGATTTAAGGAATGGGAAAAATAGCCTGTGTCTGGTCCCAAGACCATATATTTCGTCAACTTTCCCTCCTTTGTCTAATTCAAGTCCAGCCTGCTGTAGCACAACCCCACTTCTAGTCTCACTTTCCCAGTTCATTTGTTATATAAATACAACAGAAAAACTGGTGTGGTGGCACATTCCTGTAATTCCAGTACTTGAGAGGCTAAGACAGGAGTATCACAGGCTCAAGACCAGCCTCAGCAATGTAGCAAGAACTTATTTCAAAATAAAATATGACTGGAGGTGTAGCTCAGAGTTAGATTGCCCCTGCATTTAATCCCAAGTTCAAAAAAAAACAGGACTTCCGGGAAGATGGCGACCGAGAAAAGCGGGGCTTAAGAGCCCTGCTAACAACCAATCTCCATTACCACAAAACCAGCGCCTTTCATAGCCAGAAAACACCATCACCAGAAAAACAAAAAAACCACCAGGCTCCAGAGAGAAAGCGGACTGAGAACAGAGCTCAGGGCCACAGAGGAGACACACGCGCCCGAGGACGCGGCAGCAGCGCCATACTGCCAGCGGCAGCGGCGAACTCATCGGACGGCTACAGCAAGCCAGGTGAGCCGCTGCGGAATAGCCAGGCGGGATCTTTCGGCGCAGAGAGGATTTAAAGCTCCCAGTGGCTGAACTCAGCACACGCTGCAGGGATTCAGAGTGGAAATCAAAACCAGAGAAGAAAAAATATGCCAGCCTCATGGCCGAGGGCGTGGCCGCGGCGCCATATTGCCACCGGCGGCGGCAGCAGCAGTGAATTCGCCGAATCCAGTACAGCTACGTCTGCGTACTCAAGAACAGTGAGTCAAATTGCGGGCCACAGAGGAGAAATCCCAGTACTGTACCTCACTGTACCCAGTGAGGGAGTGGTGGTGGCAGAGATATCACACCATAGGAGAACGTGCAACCTGGCACCCCCCATAGTTTAAAACAGCCTCTATTGACTCCCTGGGTCGGAGACTCTGTGATACAACCCAGTAAAGGAGTAGTGGGGTCTGAGATACTACTGACTCGAGATCCAGAACACCTTAAGTGAAGTCATAGTGACCCAAGGGAAGAACCCAGAGAAGGCACAAGCATCCGAAATCATGGGAAAGAGGAATAATACTGGAGCAATGAATACCGCCCACAACCCCACAACATCAGAACCTGATAAAACAGAAAATCAGAGATTTCTAGAAGATCAAATCAGGAAAATAACTGTAGAAATAATAGAGGTGCTTCGAAAAGAACTCAGAGAGAGCCAAAAAGAGATAAAGGATGCAATTAATGAAGTAAAGGCCTCAATTCAAAGCACAAACAACCGATTAGACCACATGGAGAACAGAATCTCGCTCTTAGAAGATGAGCAATCCAAAAATGAACGCATAGTTTCTAATCTAGAAAAAAATATCCAACAGCAGGAATCTGACATTGAAGAAATATGTGCCCATCTTAAGAGAGCTAACCTAAGAATAATTGGAATAGAGGAGGGAAAAGAAAGTGAAACCAAAGGGATCAACAATCTCTTCAAGGAAGTAATAGCAGAAAATTTTCCAAACATAGAGCAAAAGGTTGATACACAGGTCCAGGAAACTTATAGAACTCCCTTTCGACGGGATCGGAGAAGAGGATCCCCACGCCACATAATTGTCAAAATGACCAATGTGGAAGCCAAGCAGAGAATCTTAAAGGCAACAAAAACAAAGAGCCAAGTGACATTCAGAGGCAAACCAATTAGAATCACTCCAGACTTCCCAAACCAAGTCATGAGAGCCAGAAGGGCTTGGAGTAACATATTCCAAACTCTGAAAGAAAACAACTTCCAGCCAAAAATTTCCTATCCAGCAAAACTTTCTATCAAATTAGATGGAGAAATAAGAAGCTTCCATGACAAACAGAAACTGAAGGAATTTATGTCTTCAAAACCAGTGCTAGAGAAAATACTCAAAGAGATTAACTACAAAGAAGAAATAGGTAACACACACCAGAACCAGAGAAACAAGAGTTTCCATCCAACATTCAACTAAGATTGGTTATCTGTGGAGATTCATTACTTATGTTAGTCTTTTACCTATCTCTAAATTGTATTGTTTGCCTTTATTGTTGTTAATTTTTAGGATTTCTAGTTGGGATATTAATATACCTTCAGATATAGCATTTGGAAATATTTTATCCAATTCTATTAGTAACTTTTAACTCTGTTTACATGGTCTTTGGATATACAATATTTTTTTTATTTTTTAGGGAGTTTGTATATTCTTCTGTTGCCTATGCCATTGAAATCATATCCAAGAAATCACTGCCAATTTCAATGTTGTGAGGTTTTATGACCCAGATTTTCTTCTAAAAGTTTATAGTCTTAAGATTTATATATAGGTCTTTTATCTATTTTGAGTTAATACTTGTATGTGGGATTAGGTAAGGGTCCAATTTTATTCTTTTCCATGTAATTATTATTTTTCAACAATATTTAGTTAAAAGAATATTATTTCCACCACCAAATGTTTGTGGAAACCTTGTCAAAAATAACTTGACAATATAGGGAAGAATTTAGCTCTACGCTTGTATTTAACTCCAATGGTTTATATATCTGCCTTTAGAACAGTACTACACTGTTTCAATTATTGTAGCTTTATATGGTTTGAAATCAGAAAATATATATCTGCTAGCTTTGTTCTTCTTCAAGATCGTTTTGGGTATCTAGAATTCATATTCCATATTAGGATAGATTTTTTTCTGAAAAATAAATATATAAATATATGATAGTTTCACAAAAAAAACAGAAAAAAATATGCTCTGGTAAGAAAGAAAGCAAAAAGAAATATTGAAATGTTATCTTTAAATCATCAAAAGCTTGGCATCAGACAAATGAAACTGTTATGTGAGATTATCAATTTTAATTTTGGATATTGCTATAATACTAGATGTCAACCACTAAGCCAAGCATGGGAGGGAGGGATGGGGAGAGAATGGGGTGGGGATCGGGTGGGGGCTGACTGGGCGAGGTGTGCATGTATGTCTACAAAAGTTTGTATCCCACTATGATGTATGAATACAGTGCACGAATAAAATAAAATTTAAAAAAAAAAGAAAGTAAAAAACTTAAAAAAAAAAAAAACAGAAAATACAACAGGGAAAACCAGGTATAGTTGAGAATGTCTGTAGTCCCAATACTTAAGAGGCTGAGACAGTAGGATCACAGGTTTGAGTAAGTAACACCCTATTTCAAAATGTTTTTTTAAAAGGGCTGGATGTGTGTAGCTCATGGGTAGAATGCCCCTGGGTTCAATCTCAAGTAATCTCCAAGATAAATAAAATAATACAATAGAAACTAAGTATTTACCTGAAATCTTTACTGTTCTACTTAACCCTGGTCTATGAGTTTAATCCTTATACCAAATTTTGTTGCAGCAGCAGCCCAGCTCAGTGGGAAACCTAAAAATGTCACATTGATAAGGTGATACCTGCTTTTATAACATACTCCATCTCCTTAACAAGCCTCACTCTTTGTAGTAAATCCACTCTTCAGCTTATCCCCTTGTAGGCAGTGGAAAGTGACAAATGGTTTTATAGTAGAAATGATAGCCAGGTGTGCTGGCACATGCTTGTAATCCTGATACTTGAGAGGCTGAGACAGGAGGACCTCAGGTTTATGGCCAGCTTCAGCTACTTAGGCCCTTCAGAACTTAGTGAGACCATGTTTCAAAATAAAGAATAAAAAGGGCTGGGGGTATGGCTTGAAGGTAGAATGCCCCTGGGTTCATTCCCCAGTATGACAAATAAATAAATAAAAATAAAAATATAGTAGAAATGATGCTGTACTATGGACCTATCCAAAAGTATAAAGATAAGAGGTTATTATTGAGAACAAGAACTCTGAATGAGGAGGTGAAAATGGAAAAGAAAGAAAAATAAAATGAAGAACTACTTAGAGAAAATTTGGTAGGACAAGGTAATGAATGTATATAGGGACTGAAAGATAAATACACTACCTACTCCTGGATAAAAAAAAAAAAAGAAATATAAAACCAAAAGCTAGATGTGGTGGCATACACGTGTAATCTCAGTAATTGGGAGGCTGAGACAAGCTAGCCTCAACAATTTAGCAAGGCTCTCAGCAACCTAGTAAGACCTTGTTTCCAAATAAGAAATAAAATTGGACTGGGAGTGTAGCTGGAGGTACAATGTCTCTGGGTTCAATCCCTGGTACCAAAAAAAAAGAAAGAAGGGAGAGAGGGAGGGAGAAGAGAGGAAGGAAGGAAGGAAGGAAGGAAGGAAGGAAGGAAGGAAGGAAGGAAGGAAGGAAGGAAGGAGAGAAGAAAGGAAAGAACTGAGAGCAAGTTGGAGACGTTTCAAAGGGAGATAAGTTCAGGGTTGGACATAATGATTCCTGAATGATTTCATACAGTGAAGAGACCCAAGGCAGCTAAAAATTGAACAGTAGATCTCAGGTGAAAATTCTGCATCTAGAGAAACAGAGGCAAGCATAATCTACACAGAAGGGAAAGTTGTGATCTTCAAATAAACCTACTAGTACTGCAGGGAGGAAAGCAAAGAAGGGAAATAGCTGAGTTCTTAGGGCTGGTTCATGGACAGGACATAACACTGGATACTAGATCAAAGAGAAAGGAGAAGAAAAGCATTATGCAAATGGCACAGTCCCATGGAGTCATTTACAGAGAAGTAAACAAATACCCCTGAATTTAGCAACATTATAAATTAGCTTTGAAGGATAGTAGTCAAGGCCCATTTCTGTCTCACTCCCCTATATTAAAGAAAAGACAAATCCTTCAACCCAAAGCAAATACCAGTTATTTGTCCATCCACTCAGTACTCAGTTTTGTAAACAGAGATGTAATCAGGCCCCATAAGAAGCTGGCATTAGCCAGGCTCAGAAGTCACTGAGCATTGGAGAAGCAAACTGCTGGCTCCCTGCACTTCCTTCACCTGTCTCTGGAGGAGGGAGCATGGCGGTTGCAGCCTGGAAACTCCTGCAGTGGCTCCGTGCCCTGGGGATCTGAGCATGTGGAGGCTACTACATTCACTCTCTGTAGGTGAAGGTGATTTGGGGTTTGGGTAGGTGTACAGGTGGGCTGGTTGGCTGATTGGTCAAATTTTATTTTGTTTCATTTTTATTTTATGTTTTTCTTTTCAGCAGGGAACTTTCCCAACAGCCTCAACGGAGCAATAAAAATTGGATGCCTGTGTCCTGGGACGAGAGCCTTTCACACACAGGAAACATGACCTATGAATGAGATGCATGAGACCCAGAGACGTTCAGCAAGGCACATTACATGAGGCTGCCAGGTCAGAACCATGTTAAACAGACCAGAGCCAGGTCCCACAAAGCCAAAACAAGGCAAGAGAGCCAAGCACACTGGGGAGAGGTGAGTGGTTTGTGAGAAGAATGAAAGTAAGTGGAAAAAAGGTGAATCTGGAGAGGCTCTGAGCTCAAAGCAACTGCCACAGAATCTGGATCTTGTTAAAGAGACCAGCTCACAGCACATGCTTTCTCCTGCGTGCAGGCATTAAAAACTAAATAAATAAATAAATAAATAAATAAATAAATAAATAAGAGTTTCAAATGGCCAATTGATACATGAAAAGATGTTCAACGTCATTAGCCTTTAGGGAGAGGCAAATCAAAAGTACACTGAGATTCCATCTAACCCCAATCAGAGTGGCAAGCATAAAGAAATCAAGTAACAACAAATGCTGGCGAGAATGTGGGGAAAGAGGAACCCCTTTACACTGTTGGTGGGAGTGCAAAGTAGTTCAGCTGCTATGGAGATCAGTGTGGAGATTCCTTAGAAAACTGGGAATGGATCTACCATATGATCCAGCTATACCACTCCTGGGTACCTTTCCAAATGGGTTGAAATCAGAGAACTACAGTAACAAATGCATACCCATGTTCATAGCAGCACAATTTATAATAGATAAAATATGAAACCAACCTACGTATCCATCAACAGATGAATGGATTGCAAAATTATGGAAAATACACACAATGGAATTCTACTCAGCTATAAAGAACAAAATCATGTCATTCACAAAAAGATGGAAAGACCTGGAGAACATTATGTTAAGTGAGATCAGACAAACACAGAAATAGAAGGGACATATGTTTTCTCTAATATGTCCAGACTATTAGGAATACCAGAGGGACTCCAGATAATGGAGGAGAAACCTCAGCAAAGCTGAAATGGAAGGGTAAGAGAGGAAGAAGGGTGAGGTTGATTAATTGAGGAGCTACATTCAAATATGTATAAAAGTATGAATGTAGCATGGTTACATTTACCAACCAGTAGCCTGGACACTCATTGTTGGGAGGGGGAAAGGGGAAGTTGGGGGAAGGGCACCAAGCACAGTCTGAATGTATGCCATTTTCAATATGTTCCACATAAAAATTTTAAAAAAACAAAATAAATAAATAAGAGTCTTTGTGCCTTGTTCCATTTTCCTTCTTAGGTTATTTGTCCTTCACACTTCACTTCCTTTTGTATGTATACATGGGGGGGGCATTCTACCTCTGAGCTACACCCTCAGTTTTCTTTTCTTTTTTTACTTTGAAACTGAGGCTCGCTAAGTTGCTGAGGGCCTTGCTAAGTTGTTGTGGTTGGTCTTAAAACAGTGATCCTCCTATCTCAAACCCCCAAGTACTGGGATTACAGGTGTGTGCCACCACCACTCAGATACTTTACTTCCTTTCTGAAATGGCGTTTCTTTTTTTCTATTTTTCTTTTTCTTTTTTTTTTTTTCTTTTTGTTCATTACTCCTGATGTGACCTCAGCTTAGCCTTCTACCCATGACCCCAGTCAGATTTCCACAAGCTCTGGGTTGATTTCTAAATGCTGTTCCTGGCTCACTTCTTCCTGTGATGAAACTGAAACCTGTTATTATTGATGACAAGCAGCTGACTCTTTACCAACCAGTAGCCAAAATGTTGCTGAGACGGTCATCTGTGGGTGAGGCTTGGTCTCCCAAAAGCAGTTGTGGAGACTCAAAGGAAGCATGTTCTCAGAAGCATCTATGTCATGATCAATGCTAGCAAGTGGGCACCACTAGTGAAAAAACATCCTTGAAGAAGGACCCACCTTGTCACTTGAATTATTACAGGCAGACTGCATCAAAAGCAGATGATTACTGGAGTCTCAAGCCATACAACACTCTGGAAACCATGTGCAGTCACGTAAAACAAATCCCCCTTTCCCTTATGGATTCACTCCTGTGATATGAGTTTTCTGTGCATGCCTGCATGTGTTTTAAACTTAAGGATTTGTTAAATGTCCTCAATCCAGAAGTTTTGTAGATATACCATCTCCTCTAATTTATAGTCAACCTCTATCTGCACACTCAAGTTATGTTTGGGAATGCAAACTATTCTCTCCTCCAGAGAAACAAGCAATCCCAAACACAGGGAGCACCAACAAAAACCCAATCATCCAGTCTATCAGGTATTCAAAAATTCAAAAGGTACCCCAAAACATTTAATATTTAGCTGAGGATGTTTTTATTTAAACTCACTGAGCACACATCTTCACATTTCAGGCCCAGAATGAGTGGCTTGATCAGTCTGCTTCTGCCTTCTCATGACAGCAAGATGGAGACAAAGTCATAGCTACATGAAGGTTCTATGGTTACTTTGACTTCACAACCAGAAGAAGAGCCCGCCAGGCTACAACCACAGAGATTAGCTGTTTGTTCATCAGAAGTGCTGAAAATAAGTGTCTGCAACTGATGTTTTAATTCACAAAAATTAAATGAATTTTACTTCACTTACATATTTAGCAACCTTTAATTAATAAAATCCAAATTGAATAAGCCATGTAACATCAGTCTTTTGGCCATTTGTTTATGGTACACAAATTAATCATGAAATGAGAAGTTCTGGGGATTCCCTAGAAGCACACTGAAGAAGAGCAGAGTACCTAGGGGCAGCAGAAAACAATATGACCCCATCCAGATGGTGGGCACTCAGGCGTATGACCTCAGGAAAGAACACTGAAGCTGTCCCCAACCCAGTGATTTTACCCTCTTTTTCCTCATTTCCAATCAGTTGCCTTGCTTCCTATTTTGCCAAGATGGCTAAATCCATCCTAAGATTCTTTATCCCACCTCATGCTCACACTGAAATCATAACTAGGCTTCCTACATCCAGTTCACACCATTTCATACCACTCTGGTTTTCTGTTCAACCTAACCTACCTTTATAAATCCCTGTCTTCATCTTTAACTCATCTGCCCAAGGGCCTTTTACACACTCTAAAAGTTTTCAAACAATAATCTTTGGGTGATTGTTCTCCTACTATTATATTGTAAAGGTCAATTGAAGAGGGGATGCTTAGTCTCCCCAATTAAAATATAGGCCTATTAATAATAGAAGGTGCCCAGTCTACATTGCCAGGTATACCCATCTCAACCAGCACAGGGTGAGTGCAAAAATGGTACCCTGTCAGTAGTTATTTCATGGGGAAAAAAAGTCAGAATAGCCTAAAGAATAGTATTTCTGCGCCAGACAAGGTAGCACATGCCTGTAATCCCAGTATTTGGGAGGCTGAAACAGGGTAATCCCAGGTTCAAGGACAGTCTCAGCAACTTACCAAGATTCTCAGCAGACTAGCAAGACCCTGTTTAAAAAAAATGGGACTGAAAGTGTAAAAGAAAAAAAGCAACATATCTGAAAGTCACTTTACTTAAGTAAAAACAAAAATAGCTTCTTTGAGCTTAACAGAAATAAAATACAAGCTTTGGAAGAAATCTTAAAGGAATCTTAAATCATTCTTTCAGTTTACTTTGTTCATTTATTTCCTGCACAGTAAGAAAATAAAAATCATATCATTTCAAAACTATTTTTGTGTGTGTGGTACTGGGGTTCCTGGAAACCCTTCTACCTCTGGGATACACTCCCAGACCCATTTTATATTTTTATTTGGAAACAGGGTCTCTTAAACCAGCGAGCCTGGCTTCAAACCAGTGCAATCCTCCTGTCTCCGCTTCCAAAGCACAGGGATTACAAGCGTGCGCCACCACACCTGGCATTTCAAAACTATTTTAAAACATTTGTCTTTGTTTTATTAAGGAGGAAAGGATGAACTCTTTTCCTTTACAATAGGAAATTAGATAGCAATTTAATTTTGTGTTAATCAACTTTTTTTCTGTGAACAAATATCTATCCAATTTCAAAACCAGGCAACATGGTAAAATGATCATTACCACAGACTCTGGAGATGGAGTCTCTGTTTCAAATCCCAGCTCTGCCACTTCCCAGCTATGTGCCTTGGGGGAGTTTCTTAAATTCTCTATGCCACATTGTCCTCATTGAAAAAAATGAAGAAAATAAAACCTACCCCTATGAACTTTAAATAAAGAAGCCTCTATATGAAATATAGCAAGGCACATGTTAGTTTATTTAATAAATACATAAGGTTATGAGGCTTGGAAAAGAAAGACAGGAACAAGCAAAGTTACATACTGTTAAAAGACAGGAATAATTTTGGAAACCAGCAACTCTCTCTGGTCATATCTTACCTGACAGTTCCACTTTTTTTTGGTTTATATTTTATTCATGTGCACTGATCAAAATTCCTACCATAAATCATAAAATTACAAATTAGGTATGAGGTTGAAAAGCTCAGGTGAAATGTCTTACCTAATAAAACTTATGAGCAAGAATAAAGTGCTCATTTTTTAATTGATGCATTGTAATCATACATCACATTGGAATACAAGACTTGAGAGGATATACAAGCACACATCATTCAATTAGCCCTCATCCAATCCCCATCCCATTCCCTCCCACTCGATCCCATGCTTGATTGGTGATTATCTTTGATACATTTGTTTATGTACCTCCAGAGTTTTAAAGAGGTCACATCTTCCCCAATCCCATACCCTCTGATTGGTCACCTTAATTGTTTCACTATAGGGCCCTTTCTATAACTCAACCTCCTCCTGTTATCCCTTTCCTCCTAGTTATTGCTAATTAGGGGAAGCATCTGGTTTTTATTTTCTGTGATAGTTCTCTGTGCATGCCGCATTGCAAGTTCCAATCCCACTCTTGAAGGCCCTAGTAGTGGCCTAGCCACGAGAAGACTCCGATCCCGGCCTTGCCTCAAGGCAGGCTCCAATCCCAGCCTCACTGACCCTGGCACCAGCCTAACCCCTTGGCAGGCTCCTATCCTGGCCTCGGAGGCCACAGCTCTGGCCTTGCCTCACACAGGCTCCAATCCTGGCCTCGCTGGCTATGGCACCGGCCTAACCCCTCAGCAGGCTCCAATACAGGCCTCGGAGGCCCCAGCACTGGCTTTACCTCATGGCAGGCTCCAATCCTGGCCTCACTGGCCCCGGCACCAGCCTAACCCATTGGCAGCTCTGATGCCAGCCTCGGAGGCCCCAGCACTGGCCTTGCCTTACAGCAGGCTCTGATCCTAGCCTCGCTGACTCCGGCACTGGCCTAACCCCTCGGCAGGCTCCGATCCCGGCCTCAGAGGCCTCAGTAGTGGCCTTGCCTCATGGTAGGCTCTGATCCCAGCCTCACTGGCTCCGGCACCGACCTAACCCCTCAGCAGGCTCCGATCCCAGCCTCAGAGGTCCCAGCACCGGACTTGCCTCATGGCAGGCTCTGATGCCGGCCACTGGCCCCAGCACGGGCCTAACCCCTCAGCAGGCTCTGATCCCAGCCTCAGAGGCCTTAGTAGCAGCTGTGCCTCAAGGCAGGCTCCGATCTGGGCCTCGCTGGCCCCGGCACTGGGCTTACCCCTTGGCAGGCTCCAATCCAGGCCTCAGAGGCCCCAGCACTGGCCCTGCCTCACAGCAGGCTCCAATTCCAGCCTTGCTGACCCCGGCACCAGCCTAACCCCTTGGCAGGCTCTGATCCTGGCCTCGGAGGCCCCAGCACCAGCCTTGCCTAGTGGCAGGCTCCAATCCCAGCCTCAGAGGCCTCAGTAGTGGCCTTGCCTCACGGCAGGCTCCAATCTCAGCTTTGCTGTCCCTGTCACCGGCCTCACCCCTCGCAGGATCCAATCGGAGCACCCTCTTCACCCAGCAGGTTGTCCCACGTTCCCGAGGGTGCATGGTGGTAGCATTCTGCCTCTGGGGTTATTTCTTCAAAAGTTCCAGGTGTAATGCATCAGATCTCTGCCTCCCCTGAGTAGTGGCTGCTTCCATTGCCACTGCCTCCACCATTTCAAATCTTTCCCAAGCTCTTTTTCCACTCTGCATGTTGTCCAATAAGCATATTCGACGGTAGCATTCGATGTTTGGGGTAATTTCTCCAGAAGATAAGGTTGGTAGGATCAGATTTCTTCCTCTCCTGAATATAAGTCTCCACCGCCATCACGGCAACCGCTACCAATACCGCCTTCCTCCTAGGTCTCCGCTAAACTCTCTCCTTACAGGTGATGTCCAGGATTCTTAAGGATGTAGAGAAGAAGCAGTCCTCCTTCGCAGGGAAAAACTTTTGAACACAGGAGAATGAGAATAAAGATAAGACTGTCAGGTGAAAGATGGTTTTCTTCAGTAACCCTTTTTGAAGTCCTCCAATTGCATCCACCTCACTAATATTGGTCCTGGATACAACTCAATCACGATACTGTCAAGTGACCATGTGATGAGGTACATTTTTTCCAGCTCTGAACACATGAACCCAAGGTCCTACCAGCCTTTCAGAATATCACATGATGCCAGCCACCTTTTCTAGCTTCTTAATCTAGGTTTCAGCTCAGTTTTTACTTTTCTATGTTGACAAAGGCAAAGTTAGGAGATATGTACAATTCAAGACCTTTCAACCATGAGACTTAAACTCTTACCTATAGGACAAATATCTCGTGCCATAGGTATAGCAATACCACATATTGCTGTTTAAATATCAAAATCATATAGACCAACATTACTTTAAAAGTAAACTAAGAAGGCTTTTCTTAAATATCAAATAGTTCATAGATCAGAGTTAAAAAGAATAGAAAAGAGAATAAGAAATTTCTTATTCAAAGGGGAACTTAGAAATATTTCTGGCTCACAGTCTCAAAACATCTTTTTCTGACATCACCTCTAGTGGGAAAGGATGTCTTTTGTCAGTAAAAAGTTCAATGAAACCTTCAACCAAAAATTGTATACGTTTTTTTTAGGTCCCTGTCCTACAGAAACTCTTATATATGAATGCCAAACCTATCCAAAAGAATCATGAAAGAAAGCCCGGCTTGGTGGTGCATGCTTGTAATCCCCGCACTTGGGAGGCGGAGACAGGAGGATGGCGCAGTTTCCAAGCCAGCCTCACTGGCTTAAGAGACTCTGTTTCCAAATAAAAATATAAAATAGATCTGGGAGTGTAGCCTGGAGTTAGAAGGGTTCCATCCCCAGTACCATCAAAAAAAAAAAGAAAAAAAAGAAAAAAAAGAATCATGAAAGAAAGAGCACTGTTCTGATGTTAAAAGTTCTCCATTTGAGCTGTAGGTTCACTCACCAGCCACGTGATGCTGGATACATGACTGTTCTCTCAGGGCCTCATCTCTTTCATGTGACTGCCATCCTCCAGGAGGTAAGTTCACGATTCCCTGTACTTCTTAACAGGCCCACACAATGCTAAGCGCTTATAGGGACTGGCCAAGTATTCCCTGACTTGTCTAATGCTATGCACCTGCATGTTCTCATGGCTAGGAATTCTATGGAGATACGTAAAGAATTCAGATAAATTTGGGAATATATTCCAATTCTGTTCCTACTTCAACACAAGACAGAAGTTAATATTCAATCCCTGGTGTTAGACACTACTGAGGTTCAAGCACTGGCTTGCCATTTCTTAGTTTCATGGCCTTAGACAAGCTATTTCTTAATCTGTCTGGGCCTCTGTTTTCTCACCTATAATACTGGAACCTTTATATGGTTTTTATGAGGATTGGGTCACACAATGCCTATAACATACAAAAAGTACAGCATATAATAAATGCTCAAAAATGCTTATTAATATTAGTACTTACCTTAAACTATCCTTCACAGCCACATCTATTTTTTTTCCTCTCACTTTAGGGACAGTAGTGATTGCCATTAACCTCTTCCTCTGTGGTGTGCTACAGAAAAAGCATCTGAACTGAGCGCTAAACTGTCCTGGTGTGGTTTTCAGTATGAAACTTAAATTCCAATTTGTATCTCTCTGTCATCTTTTAGAAGTATTTGTGATACAAATAGGGTTATGCTAAACTTTTTTTGTGGTACTGGGGATGGAACCCAGGGCTTACTACCTCTGGGCTACACTCCCAGACCTATTTTTATATTTTATTAGAAACAGGGTCTCACTAAGTTGCTGAGAGCCTCACTAAGTGGCTGAGGCTGGCTTTGAACCTGTGTGATCCTCCTGTCTCAGCCTGTCAAGTATTGGGATTACAAGTGTGCATCACCACACCTGGCTCCTATGCTAATTTTAAATAGTACCTGAGTAGAAGAATAAAGTAACCACATAGGGGTATTTTTCTCATTCTAATTGCTGTATTTCTATCGATCCTAATTTAGATGTCACCTCCTCTGTGAAGCCTATCCTCATTCCTTTGCCTTCCATGCACCTTTAACTGAAGTTACTCATCCCATTTTCTCTGTAAATACCATTGTCTTGGTATTGTCTGCACTGTGGTGACACCATTCTGTGATGTCGTCTGTTTTCCTCTTCTAGACTGTAAGTTTCTCAAAGGCAGGCTCTAGGTCTCATTCATCACCACAATGCCTAGAACTCACTCAAAGAAGTGTTTGTGGAATAGAATAGAAATAAAATGAATTGAGTGTTGAGGTCAACATAAAAAGTTTCTGGAAAATTATACCCCAAATGGTTAGAAAATAGAGAGAAAGCCAGAGGCAGGAAACAGAGGCAAGATCAAGGAGCTGCTGCAGATGGAATATAGCAAAGCAAAAAGTTCTGGGTTCATAATTCAATCCCTGTTCTATTTTTCAATTTCCAGCTCCATAATCACACAGCTGCTTATGAGAATTCAAAATAGAATTTTCAACTAGGAATTTAGAGACCTGGCTCTGCCATTAACTGCCTGCTTCAACTTCCTGTCTCAAAGTCGATATTGGAAACAATGACTCAGCAGGTTTCATTAAACTCTTTCCACATAAGCACAGCATCTAGATCCACTGTCATTAACCTCATTCTACAGTTGGGAAAGCTGAGACACAAACACCACAACCAACTCACCGCAGGCTTGTAGCAACTAGGGTAGGTAAATGGCAAGACTCACTGTCTGGAGCCTAAGCCTGCAGCGGCACCCTATACCTAGTAGAACAGGAAATTAGAGAACCAAAGATTCCTTATCCCCTGCCAAGAAGAGGAAATTTCCATACTCTTGGTTGCCAATTGAGTGCATGGTGTTGACCATCAGCTCAATCACACTTGACTCCCAGCAGATGTGCAGGAATGTCTTTATTAATGTCCCCACCAGGTTCCTGAGGAAAGAAATGCTCAAATTCAACCTATTTAAAACAGGCATTTTGTCTGGGTCACTAGAGCATCAACTCTTAAAAACTAAGTCCAGGACCAAGAGTTGAGAATTTTATTGGTCATTTGGGTTAGATTCCCGTATCCAAATAGATTGCTTTGAAACCCTTAAAAAAAAATCTGTAAGTTTCGATTATATGCACATACTTTAAAATAAGAAAGACACTCAACTTCTCGGAAGACAGAGAACAAACATAAAAATCAATCGTAATTTAAACACCAAAAATTTGCCATGTGAGTAGTTTCTAACTCAATCATCTGAGTTTTTTTAAGAGAAATCTGGAAGCCTACTGTACTACATATTTTAGTAATGTATATAATTTTAATGCATAAGTCATCAAAAATTAGTTTTAAAGTATGTAATTTGGCATTTTTACCATACTAAAAGTGTTTTGCAACCATGACTACTATATAATTTCAGAACATTTTTCATCACCCAATAAACAATCTCACATTCACAGCAGTCATGTCCTATCCCCTCCTCTCCCAGCCACTGACTTCCTGCCTATGGATGTGCCTATTCTGGATGTTTCATATAAAAAGTAATACAATATATGACTTTTGATGTCTGTCTTCTTCCTGTAATTTGTTATTCCGTAACCTTAGACCAAATGGTCTATTAAGAAAGAAGGAGACCCGGGCGTGTTGGCGCACACTTGTAATCCCAGCATTTGGGAGGCTGGTCCAGGATAGCCTCAGCTACTTAGTGAGGCCCTCTGCAACTTAGTGACACCCTATTTCAAAATAAAGAATAAAAAATAGGGCAGGGGGTGTAGCTCGGAGGTCAAATGCCCCTGGGTTCCATCCCCAAACCCTCAAAAAAGAAAAGAAAAGAGAAGAGAAGAGAAGAGAAGAGAAGAGAAGAGAAGAGAAGAGAAGAGAAAAAAGAAAAGAAAAGAAAAGAAAAGAAAAGAAAAGAAAAGAAAAGAAAAAAAAGAAAAGAAAAGAAAAGAGGAACTTATCTTAAAGACATCATCTTTCTGTTTTGGAAATTTCTGAAAATACTGTATAAATTCTTAGACTCATGATCTAGTCTAGTGTGAAGACTCTCCAGTCCATAAGGAGGGCCTTCTCAAACTCCCCAGGCCAATTGGAGTCTGGCCTAAATGTAAGCTCACCAGTTAGAGTACAGTTTCATCGAAAACACAAGGATATCAGAAACTCATGTATACCTCTACTATCTTGTACCCCCATTATGATGTATGACTACAATGCATAAGTAAATAAATTAATTAGTTAATTAATGAAACCCGTTATATCAAACCTTGGTACAGCCACTCACTAGCTCCAAGATGACCCTGAGCATTCTATTTAACCTTTCTCATTTTTCACTTTCATCTGCAAAATCAGGATTACAGCAATACCTTCTTTGAATGTTTTAATCTTTTATAAAGACTAGGGTAAAAAATGTGCAAAGTACCTAGAGTGTGTGGCCATCAATAAATTATTATAACTCCTTTACAATTATTTTATTCTTATTAAGTGCTTTTATTTATCATTGTATTCTGAAAATTGAACAAAGACTTATAATAATTAAAGCTCTTGCTCTCATGGAATTGATATGCTATAAGAAATAAAAATATGTATTCTTAAGACTAAGATGGGTTGTCCTTATTGTGTTTTAATTCTAATACTTTGTGCTGGAGAGGGATAGAGTGAAAAGTGTTCTGTTTTCTTTGCATGTTTCATCCACAGTTCTGGCCTGGGAACTTGTGTCAGTTCAACTCTCCAAACAGCAGAAACCAAGATGAAATTAGTCATGCAGGGGCATGGTGGTGCACACCGGTAATCCCAGTATTTAGGAGGCTGAAAAAGGAGTATTACAGGTTCAAGGCCAACCTCGGTAACTTAGGTAGAACTCCCTTAGGTTTCTCTCAGAAACCTAGTGAAATCCTGTTTCAAAATAAGGTCTGGTGTTGTAACTCAGGGATAGGTTACCCCTCGGTTCAATCTCCAGCAACACACACACACACACACACACACACACACACACACTCACACACTAAAAAAAAAATGGAATTAGTCATGCAGGTGATTTCTTGGGAGAACCAAAGGGAAGTAGGAGCAGCCAGAATAGGCAGGGAAAGGCTTTAGACTGTTACAGGTCTGACACTGGAGAAGAGAGAGGAGAGAGAAAGAGGATGCAGAGAGGAGGAGAGTCAGACTGCAGTGTAGGTCTGAGAGCTCTGAGAAAGTCTCAGCCGGGCCACCTGGGAGCCCCCAGATAAAGACTGCTCACCAGAAGAGTCCCATGTCAGCAGAGATGGCCTGGCTCTACTACTCCTACTAGGTTAAGCCATCAGCTGGGAGAAGCACAGGAAGAATGCACATGGCAGGTGAACACAGGGGTAGATCCAAAGGTGCTGCAGCTGTAGACTCAGGGAATAACCACCTTGCAGCATGTTCTCATGAAAGGTCACTAAGCAGCCTGCCTCCATGGCCTCCATAGCTAACTGAAGTCAGTAGCGATTGGTATTATTTCTTATACTTTTTATATTCTCAATCATTGTTGAAAGCTGAATGAGTGATGGATTTTAGCAACCAGCAAGAAGAGCAACCTGTTGCCAATCATGGTGGTGCACACCTATAATCTCAATACTTGAAAGATTGAGACAGGAGGATCTCAGATTTAAGGCCAGCCTCAGCAACTTAGCAAGACTCTGTTTCAAAATAAAAAAATAAGCGGGACTGGGAGTATAGGTAGAAGATAGAATGCCCTTGGGTTCAATCTCAGGTACTAAAAAGAAAAAATATTACAGCAATCTGTTGAGAAAATCCAGGTGGGTTTCCCCAAAGAAGGGAAATGTTTCCCAGCATTTTTACCAAATGACAAGGCTTAGAAAATATTCCTGTGAATATCTGATGACAGATCTCAATCCATCCACAAAAGTTGGATGGGGTGCTTAGGCAGAAAGCTGACAGCAACAGAAAGAAACATCAGGCAAAAGTGGCTTTAAGACCTAAATGAAGCCCAACATTGATTTCATTCTCTACTTAAGTTCACCTATAGAGAAACGGCCAAAGGATGAAATAACCAACAGAGGGTTTTGCCTCCAAGGTAGAAACGAGATGGCAGATATAGGGCATCTGAAACAGACAACACAGTGAGAAAAGACTCAGGAGGTTGGGTGGTGGGAGATATTAATCATGGAGATACACATGCCCACAACCAGCAGCCAGCAGCCAGAAAGCAGGTCACGTCAGTACCCACTGGAGACTTGAAAGGATAACTCCAGTTTTTAAAGAATTTACATAACTATGGGCAAGGTAAGAGGAAAAAAATAAGTCACTTAATCTGGAGGTAAAATGAGATATCTGAGCTAATGGCCACAACTGAAGAAAGGTAAAGAAAGGAGCAGTGTTCCTGTCTGGTTTGTTCTCATTTTCAAAATAGGCAGCAGTTTATTCCAATATAAAGATTCATGCTATACACAGAATAAAAGAAGCAAAGTTTCAAACATATTCATGCATTCAACCAATATGTCTTAGCACCTCCAAGTGCCAGGTATATAATAGTCTTTAAAGAAACAATAACAACAACAAAATCATTCCCAGTGACTGCCCTCAATCAAGGGAAACAAACTAGAAAACAAAAACTATTCCATGATACATGGTGGATTATGTGATGATAGAGGCAGAACTAAGTGCTAGGAGAGCTTCTTTTTTTGTTTTGTTTTTGTTTTGTAAAGATTCATAGTTTTTTTTTTTTTTTAGTTTTAGAGTTTCTTTTTTAATTAATTATTTTTTTAGTAAATGGCATACATTTAAACTGTACTTGGTGCCCTCTTCCCCACCCCCATTTTCCTTCCCCCCTTCCAACAATGAATGCCCAGGGTAACCATGCTACATTCATACTTTTACACATATTCGGAAGTAGCCCCTCATTAATCAAGTTCAGCCTTCTTCCTCCTAGGAGAGCTTTCTAAATAAGGTGATCATACAAAATTCAAACCAGAAAACCTTGAGTATAATCGAGCATTATTAATAATTATTCAGAGAAGATGGGTATAAACTGGGACAGCTTCTGGACAGACTAAGATGAACATCATCCTGCAGAGAATAAAAGTGGGGAGAAGATACTAAAAAGGAAGTAGGGGTAGGAGGAACCACTAGAGTAAAGGCAGCCAGGTTGTTTAAGAGAAAGGGGATGAGAGAAATGGGTAAGGCAGAATGAGAAAAAGAAATTGTCTAGAGAAACTATCAGAACTTCAAAGTTAGAAGGATCTCAAAAATCAATCAACTTAATTTTCAGAGAAACTAAGGGTGAATGAATGAGAGAAAATCAACATACATTAAGGGCCCACCACATGCTAAACACTATGCCAAGCACTTAAAAAGCACATTCTTAGCGGGGCGTGGTGGCACACGCTTGTAATTCTCGCGCTTGGGAGGCAGAGACAGGAGGATCGCGCAAATCGAAGCCAGCCCTGCGCTGGCTTAGGAGACCCTGTTTCCAAATAAAAATGTAAAAATAGGTCTGGGAGTGTAGCCCGGAGGTAGAAGGGCTTCCAGGAACCCCAGTACCACAAAAAAAATAAATAAATAAAATAAAATAAAATAAAAAGCACATTCTTAGTCCTACCTCAAAGATGGATTGTTTTATTTTACTTTGTTTTGTTTTGTTTTGTTTTGTTTTAGGAAACCAGATTTCACAATATGGCCCAGATGGGCCTCAATCTCTTAGGCTCATGCAAAACTCTTACTTCTGTCTTCCAAGTATCTGGGACATGGAAGCCAGCAGTAGCAGGATAAGAATTTTTATCTTTTCTTGGAAGTAGCAGCAACATGCATTAACCACCACCTACTTTGTTACATGTTGCTGAACCCATCAAAGATAGAAATTATTATCCTCAGTTTACAGATGTTTACATAAGGCTTACATAAGATTACAGAGCTGAAATTTGAACTCTTGTTTTTAAACTCCAAAGTCTGTATCCACATAGTAGCATAGGCAGAATTAGTACCTAGGACTTCTAACTTCAAGGTCAGTGTTACTATTACTGGATTGTACAGAGGAAATGAGTTTATGCTGGGTTGAATCAAGTCACCCCAAAATTCAAGCCCACCTGGAATTTCAGAATGTGACCTTATTTGGTAATAGGGCCTTATAGATGTAATCAATTTAAATTGAGGTCACATCAGATTAAAATGGGCCCTCAGCGAGGGTCGGGGCTGCCGTGAGGCAAGACCGGTGCTGGGTCCTCCGAGGGTGGGAAGGGAGCCTGCTGAGGGGTCAGGCCAGTGCTGGGGCCAATGGTCGGCATCAGAGCCTTCCGTGAGGCAAGGCTGTTATTGAGGCCTCCGAGGCCGGGATCGGAGCCTGCCGAGGGGTTAGGCCGGTGCTAGGGCCAGCGAAGCCGGGATCAGAGCCTGCCACGAGGAAGGCCAATGCTGGGGCCTCCGAGGCCGGGATCAGAGCCTGCTGAGGGGTTAGGCCGATGCCGGGGCCACTGGCCGGCATCGGAGCCTTCCATGAGGCAAGGCCGCTACTGAAGCCTCCGAGGCCTGGATCGGAGCCTGCTGAGGGGTTAGGCCGATGCCGGGGCCATCGGCTAACATTGGAGCCTGCCGTGAGGCAAGGCTGGTGCTGGGGCCTCTGAGGCCGGGATCAGAGCCAGCTGAGGGGTTAGGCCAGTGTCAGGGCCAGCGAGGCCAGAACCGGGGCCTCCCATGAGGCAAGGCTGCTGCTTGAGCCAGCGAAGTCTGATCAGTCCACTGGGTAGCCAGGCCACAACTGGGGCCGTCAAGAGTGGGATTGGTATTTGCAACGTGGCATGCACAGAGAAATATCGCAGAAAATTAAAACCAGATGCTTCCCCTAATCAGCAATAACTAGGAGGAAACAGGCAACAGGAAGTGGTCGAGCTATAGAAAGGGCCCTATAGTGAAGCAATTAAGGTCACCAATCAGAGGGTATGGAATAGGGGAGGATGGAGCCTCTTTAAAACGCAGGAGGTACATAAACAAATGTATCAAAATTAATCACCAAACAAGCATGGGATCGAGGGAGGGGGAGGGAATGGGACGGGGGCTGGATGAGGGCTAATTGGATGATGTGTGCTTGTATATCCTCTCAAGTCTTGTGTTCCAATGTGATGTATGATTACAATGCACCAATAAAAATAAATTTTTAAAAATGGGCCCTAATTCAATGGCCAATGTCCTGATTTAAAAAAGAGAGGGAGATTTAAACACAGACCCACAAAGAGGTGAATGCTGTGTGAAATCACACAGAGACACACATGGAAGAATATCCTGTATGGAGTAGAAATTGGAATGATGTCTACAAGTCAAGAAATGCCAAGGATTGCTGGTGACCATCAGAATCTGGAAAAAGGAAAGGAAATATTCTCCTCTAGAGATTCAAGAGGCAGGATGGTCCTACTGATTATTTTAGACTTCTTGCCTCCAGAAATGTGAAAGAACAAATATTTTTAAGCCAACAAGTTTGTAGTACTTTTTGATAGTAGCCCTAGTAAATTGCCATAAAACTAGAGGAAGAAGGAGCAGGAGATAGAGAAGGAAGGGTGGAGGTGGACAGAAGAGTATAGGGAAGCCATTAGCAAAGAGGCAGAGGCTAAAATTCTAAAGGAAGCAACCAGATCAAAGTAAAAGGTGATGTCACTGAAAACCCATTAACCAAAAATATTTTATTTGGTTCCATGATGATTTATCCCCTGATCTCCAGCTTCATCATTCTCACTACTCCCTCTTGTGTTTAAGGCCCTGTAAGATTGTCATCTGTGCCAGTAAAAAGAAAAAGTAATAAAATCTAATAAAGAGTTGATATGAACTTCTTATAAGCAAAATCCACACTGCTGTGAATGTCAGCTATGAACAATGAGTCCCAATTCAACTAATGAAGTTGGTTTTGAGAATTCCAGAATGGACATGGTAATCATTAATCACTCATCCCTTCTGCCTCTACACTCTCTCTCTCTCTCTCTCTCTCTCTCTCTCTCTCTCTCTCTCTCTCTCTCTCTCTCTCTCTCTCTGCTTCAGATATGTCAGCAGAACTCTTATTCCCTCCCTCTCTCTGCTTTCCATCGCCATCCTCTGAGTCCTACCAATGAACCAGGCTTCACATGGACCAAACCTCTGAAATCTCCATAACTGTAAACAAATAAATCTTCCTTACTCTGAGTTGTGTGGTCAGTGGTTTTTATCACAGCATGAGAATGCTGACTAAAACACTTTAAACCATAGTGCATTTGGTTCCCATGACTTCTATAAGAAATTGCTATTAGGCCGGGCGTGGTGGCGCATACTTGTAATCCCCGAGCTTGGGATTTGGAGACAGGAGGATTGCACAGGTTCGAAGCCAGCCGCACTGGCTTAAGAGACCCTGTTTCCAAAACTAAAAAAAAAAAATTGGTCTGGGAGTGTAGCCCAGAGGAAGAAGGGCTTCCAGGAACCCCAGAACCACCAAAAAAAAAGAAATTGCTATTAGCTTGGCGACTTAAAGTAACACAGGTTTATTCTCTTACAGTTCCAAATGCCAGATGTCTAAAATCAATTTCACCAGGATAAAGTGAATGTAGGTAGGGTCATGCTCCTCTAAAATGTCTAGGAGAGAATGCCTTTCCTTGCCGTTTTAATCAGCTTTTTCATCACTGTGACCAAAACACCTGCCAAGAACAACTTAGAGGAAAATAGGTTTATTGAGGCTCATGGTTTCAGAGGTGAAGTTAATAGGGCTGGGCCTAAAGCATAAATAGCAGTGTGCTACAACAGGATGTGCAGAAGGACACTGCTCTGACATCATGGAGACCAGAGGCAGAGAGAGCAAGAGGAGGATATGTGGGATATATATAATCCCCAAGGCTATACCCCCAGTGAACAACCTCCTTCGGCCACACCCTACATGCCTACCTTACCACCCAATAAACCCACTAATCCCTCAATGAATTTATCCACCATGACAACCCTCATAATTTTTCTCACCTCTGAACATTTTGCATTGCCAATACATGACCTTTTAGAGGGACAGTCTATTTTCAAGTCACACCACTTGCCCTCTCCAGTTTCTAGTAGCCACCTACATTCTTTGGTTCATGGCCCTGTCTCCACCTTGAAAGCCAGGAATGTAGCATTTGTTCTGTGACTGTTTCTTTCTGCTTCTGTCAGATGGCCTTGATCTTTTGTATCAAACCTTCTTCTGCCTCTTTCTTATAAAGACATCTATGATTGCACTTAGTGGACACCTGTGTAATCCAGGATAATCTCTCCATCTCAAAAATCTAACTTAATCATAGCTGTAAGCCTCTTATGCCCTAACCGGTAGCATTTATAAGTTTGGGGATTTAGACCTAGATAGCAATTGGAGAAGGAGATCATTATTCAGCCTCAACTAATTTGTGTGGCAACTAATTTAATGATATGAATAGATATGCTTTCCAAAATTGTGGCCTCTAAGAACACACAAATGGGAAAGGTGGGTTTAAGGTGGGTTCTGCCTGTAATAAGAAAAAACATGGTAAGAAGTACATGGTGAAGCAAAGCAGCTCAGTTTACAGTGACTGGGAAGCAAAATCAAGAAAGAGTTCACATTTACAGAAAAGCCCCTCTGCTAAACTTGTAAATTCATAAGTTTATTAATTCATTCATGAGGTTGGAGCCCTCATCATCCAATAAATCCTGAAGGCCTCACCTCTGAACCTGGCTTCTTTGGAATCAGAGCCTTAAACACATGAGCTCTGGGGGCACGTTTAAGATCCAAATCATAACAAATAGGTTTTGAGATCTATTGCTCAATAGGGTGACTACAGTCAATGATAGCACATTCTATGTTTAAAATAACTGAGGGCAAATTTCAAATTCTCAGCATTAAAAAATGACAGGTAAGCAAGAGATAAAAGTTGTCTTTATTTAATCAGTCTACATTATATATACATCAAAATGTCACTTTGTAGCCCATAAATGTATATAATTATGTCAATCAAAATTGAATGAAGTAGACACTTCACAAAAGAAATGTAAATGGCCAATAAATATATAAAAAATGTTCAATATCATTAGCAATCAGGTAAATGCAAATCAAAACTACATTGAGATTTCATCTAACTCCAAGATCAGGCACTCATCCAGAAAACATGCAAAAATAAATACTGGAAAGGATGTAGGGAAATGGGAACCATTATAAATTATTGGTGGGATTGCAAATTAGTGTAGATGCTATGGAGATCAGTGTAGAGATTCATAAAAAAAATAGAAATGGATGCACCATATGATCCAGCTATACCATTCCTGATATCTTTCCAAAGGAATTCAAATCAGTATATCATAATGATATATATGTATCTATGTTTATAGCAACACAATGCATAGTAGTCAAACCATGGAACCAACCATCAACAGATGAATTGTTTACAAATTATGGGATATATACACAATATAATTCTATTCAGTAATAAAGAAGAACCAAATTATGTCATTTGCAGAAACATGGAAGGATATAGAGAATATTATATTAAGCAAGATTAGCCAGTCACGGAATTAAAGGGTCCGTTTTCTCTGAGATGTAGAAACTAGAGAGTAATCAGGATACAAGGACTTCAGATAAAGGAGGAAAAAATCCCAGTGGAGGGATGGAGAGAGTCTAAGGAGGGTGGGCAGGGGAGAGAACTAATGAGGGAAACCCATTGACACTACACACATATATAAAATTAATCAGTGTCAGTCTCAATATCCTGTATAGGTAAGGCAAGGGAGAGGGAAGGAAGCCAGGGAGAAACTTACAAAGCGCTGTGTGCGTGTGTGTTTGTATCACTTTGAACTACATTACAATGTGAGATTACAATGCACAATAAAAGTATATTAAAAACAATACTAAGAATTAAAAAGTTTCAGCAAAAAGATAGGTTTAGTAATAATGTAATTGTGGCAAAATATTCCTAATTATTGAAGACGGATGATGGAAATGGGGAGGGAGGTTCATAATACCATTATCCCTGTTGTGTACCTTTGAACTTTTTCAAGGGAAAATTAAAACATAAAGTCTCCTTTCAAAGTACAATTTCCTGTCCCAACCCCTTAACTCTCACCAATTGCCCCGTAGGTAAGGTCTGCAACTACAAGTGTGAGGACCTGCCTGCAGGAATAAAGACGACAGCACCAGTGACAGTGAGCCTGTTGCCCAGCGCCTCAAGGACTGGCTGTTTGAGGAATAAATCTCAGGGTTTTGACAAGAGACTCCATAGGAAAGTGTGTTTGTGCTTCTGTGACTGAATTTTGGTACCTACCTCAATTTGCCAAGTCATATAATTGGTGGGACAAGACTTTAGGAATAAAGAAAAAGAAATTTATTATTTGCTAGCAAACAAATGAAACCAGGAACTTACGATCTCAGAATTAGCTGGGCGTGGTGGCACACCTTTCTAATCCGAGTACTTGGGAGGTTGAGAGAGGAGGATCACAGATTCAACCTCAGCAACTTTACATGCCTCTCAGCAACTTAGTGAGGCCCTATTTCCAAATTAAAAAAAAAAAAATTGGTCTGGGGATGTGGCTTGGAGGTAGAATACCTCTGGGTTCAATCTCCAGTACCAAAATAAAAAAAAATTCAGAATTAAACCCTGAATTCTCCCCAAAGGAATCAATTTCATTTTAAGAGTTAGCTCTCATGGTCGTGTGGGTTGGTCAGAAAAGACACAAGTCATGTTTAAGTCATCCTTAAGGTATATTTTGCTTGGTCTCACAGGTGCCAGGTACCCAGTCTTCACTCCTTTGGGCAGCAAACTGAGAAGAGCATCTTACTTGTTAACAAAGGGAGAAGGAAAGAGGCAGGAGAAAAAGAGAGAAGGAAAAATGTCAACTTTAAAATAGGCCATCTGTTAGCTGTCAGGGTCAGAAGCAGGCTACCACCATTACATTTGGGTGTTGGTTGTTGTCTAGGGCCCAGTAAGGGTCCAGCTACAATTGCAGGGCAGGTTTCAGTGGTAAGATTGCCATTGAGAAGAAAGCATGCAAAGTTGCCATCCAGAGAACAATAGTAGCTTTATATTACAGACCTGTCTCTTTGTAGGGTTCTGGGCAAAATGGCACCATGTCCACAGCAGTATGACGTGCTGTGTTTTGCCTAGTCATGCGTACATAGTTATACACATTTGCAGTTGTGAAGCATGATCTGCCTAGTCATCCTTACCTAACTAAACGCTCATCTGCAGCTGTGCAGGATGAGTGGGGTCATGTCCTTACCACCACCCTGTACCTCCTTTGGGCCCCACAGTTGTGCTTCCATTGCATAGTTTCTTCACAGGATTATAGTACCTATTCTAAGGCTCCTTTCTCCAGTGAGGTTGGAAGATAAAGGGAAGAAGAGAACAGCAAAATCAGACTCATTCCACCAGATTCCAAAACATTTTCTACCACACTCTCAAGTGAGCCTTGGTTATGGTTAGATATAGAATAACTCCTTGAAGAGCTCAAAACTTGGTGTTTGGAGCTGATGTAATTGAGTCATGATGGTGCAAACCAGAAGTAGATAAATTCATTGCAATGAATTTACCTGGGTGGTACCAAATAGGCCGGTTGCTTGTAGCAGGAGGTGGATCCCTAGGCCAATGGCCTTGGGGATGATATAAAGGGATCCTTCCCCCAAACCTTGCTTCTGGGCTTTGTAATGTGAGGAGCATAGCCCATGTACTCTCCCTCCACCTCCCACTGCCAGCCTCACATGGAATAAGCCCCAAACTGATAAATCTTCTTTCCTCTAAGTCATGTGGTCAGATATTTAGATTATGGCTACAAGAATGCTGGCGATACAGCCTTCTAACAAACCAATGTGATCCTGTCTTCAGTGGCATCCCGATCAATGCATATATTGTCCATACATCTTGACCAGACACACAAGGCACTTCAGGATCTGACCCCTCCCAAATGTGAGGATCTTCTCTAGGAAGAAAATTAAGCCTCAAGGAAATGAAGGATAACGATAAAGGAATGCATGACTAAAAACTATCCCAACAAAGAATTGTGGAAGTTAGGCATTAATGTATTAAGTCAGTAATAAAATTCAGTAAAGATTTCTGTGTGGACGCAGAGATGCTAGATATTGAATTCAAGGGCATTCTGCCTCCAAGCTACACTTCCAGACCTATTTTATTAGTTTGAAACACAGTCTCCCTAGATTGCTGGGAGTCTCCCTATGTTACTAAGGCTGTCCTCAAACTGTAATTCTCCTGTCTCAGTCTCCCAAGTACTGAGATTACATGTCATGCCACCATGTCTGGCCAATACAGAGTTCTTAACAGACCTGGAACCATTGCAAGAGCCTATCTAGCATAAAATTTATACTCTGAATCAACTGGTAATTAATTAATAAGGTGAATGGCATGGGATTTTAAATAATAATATCTAGATATTTCAGAAATTCTTTCTTTCTAAAGAAATGTCAAGGTTTCTCGTTTTTCCACAAGACATAATGATCCAAAGTTGCAAGTGCCCTGGAAACCAGGACACATGGATGCCATAGGAAATATGTTCTATCCCCAAGGAAATAAAACCATGAAAATAGATACTTTAATGAAAATAGAAGGGCCTCCAAAACTGCCAAAGTAGATATGCTTGCATGCAAAAGTTACCTCTGTTCACCATCAATTTACCATCTCTCAACTGGATTTCTCCTACTCTTAAAGGATTAATTGGACTTGAGAAATAAAAAGATTATGTAATACATACACATACACAACACACACACACACACACACACACACACACACACACACACACATCCAAATTGTTTATTTGAAATAGTTACTCAACAGTCACTTATCCCAATATTGGCTTATTCCCAGAATTCCTCTTGAGTTGGATAACCACTGTGTCTTCTTTGCTTGCATTTTGTTTCTTCTTGCTAAAAGAAAACCGATGTGAAGTTAAAATTTTATTAAGGAATTTATATTCTTTCTTCTCTAAACAACTACCTATTTTTATTTACCTTTGTTAATTAGAAATTGATATTGATTATATATCGACCTCAACTTTTTTTTTTGGTAAAGTATTTCTTTACCAAAAAAAAAAAAAAGATGTTCCTTCATAAGGAAAACTTTTCAGGATTTTGGATTTAGTGGTTATTTCTTGGACATGATACCAAAAGCAGAGAACAAAAGAAAAAATGAATAAATGAGACTTTGTCAATATAAAACTTTGGTGCATCAAAGGATATTATGAACAGACTGGAAAAACTCAACACAGAACGGCAGAAAAATTGTGCAAGTCATATATCTCATCAGAAATTAATATATTAATTATTATGAAAAACTTCTAGAACTTAATAATTAAAATGTAATCAACCCACTACAAAAATTGGGCAAAAGAACCAGATAAAGTGGTAAGCACCTGTCATGCCATACTTTGAAGGCTGAGGCTGGAGTATCACTTAAGTTCAGAAGTTCAAGACTAGCCTGGACAACATAGAGAGATTCTGTCTCAAAAAACCAAAAGGGCAATAGACTTAATAGATATTTCTTCAAGAAGATATAGAAATGGATAATAAGCACATGAAAAGATGTCAAGCTCACTAGTCATTAGAAAAATGCAAATAAAAACCACAATGAGATACCACTTCATTCCCAGTAGGATGGCCATTATTCAAAAAATAAGAAATGTTGGTTAGGATGTGAAGACAAATATTATATTATTTCACTCATAAGAGAAACCTAGAATACAGGCAAATTCCTAGAGATAGGAAGGATTACCAGGAGCTGAAAGGAGAGGAACAAGTTATTATTTAATGAATATAAATTTCTGTTTGGAATAATAAAAATATTCTGAAACAAGAGAAAGGTCATAATTGCATAACATTGTAAATATAATCAATGTCACTGAATTATACACTTAAAATGGTTAAAGTGGCCATTTTTATGTTAATAATTTTTAAGTGTATCTCTAAAGGGCCTGGCCATTCTGTTACAACTCTGGTTTTCTACATGAAGTCTAGAAATACCAGGCACATAGTAGGTTCCTTAAAAGTATTTACTTAATAATAGATCAACTGGTATTTTTCTTGGTTGACAGGATCATTATTTACATGCACAGGGAAGAAAATGGAAGACAAGCAGAGAAACAAATACTTAGCACCCTTTATGTCCCAAACATTGGTAAAGGCTTAATATACCTTAGTTCACTTAATCCTTAAAAACTCATTAAATTAAAAAATAGCAGCCTGGAGTGGTGGCCTGTGCCTATAATTCCAGTTCTGTCACAGGATTATGGGCTCGAGATCAATCTCAGCAAATTAGCCAGACTTGCAAGAATTTAGCTGGACGCTATTTCAAAGTAAAAGAAAAAAAAAAAGGTTGGGAGTGTATCTCTGAGGTAGAATGCCCCTGGGTCCAATCCCCAATGCAAGGAGGAAAAGAATCAAAAGGAACATTCTATCATAATCAAGATTCCAAACGGGTCTCCTGTTTGTTCACTTACTGTCAGTATTTTTACATGTTGCAGAATTTTATCAAGAGGCCAGCGTGTGATATGGTTTGGAGTAGATGTGAGTCAGTTTCCCTCCCTGGGCAGACCTAACTCTAACAGTGAGTACATAAGACTCACCGTGGAATCCCACAATGTACTGTCACAGCACTGCACTTCTCTGGACTCACTTCCAAGCTGCACCGCTAGCAGGAGACTGACAAGCAATGAGGCAAAGAGACTCTTCCTCGGCAGAACCCTGGTACATCTGACAATATACTTGTATAGCCAAGGTCTAGGTCTATTAGAGGAGCCATGAAGATTTAACAGTGGTACAGGGATCAGAGACCCAATCAAGAAGCTCATCCAGAAGAAACTGGTGCTCAGCCTGTACCTGTATTCTATTGAAAAAAGCAAAAGCAGCCATGTTTCAGGTTTTGCCCATCTCTGTAGCATAATGAAAAAATCCCAAACTGCCTTTCAGCTGTTCTTGGCATGGAATGATTCCAGTTTCTCTAGCTTTTACCTGTTGGGCAACTTGAACTAAAAACAAAAGCCTTGGAAAGAAGCCAGAGGGATTTGCAATCAATCCCAACTCTACCACTTGCCAGTCATATGACCTTGGCAAGTTAGACCAGGTCTTTGGGTCTTAATTTCATCATCTATAAAATGACAGCTTGCTAGAGGCCATGTGGCAGAGTCCTGGAAGTAACTGCCTAGATTAAAATACTGATTCTTCCGCCTACAAACTGTGGGCCTTTGGACAACCTCCTTGCTCTCCATGTTTTAATTTCCTAAGCTGGAAAATGATGATCATAATATCTAATGGGTTTAATGAGGATTGAGTGAGTTAATCTTGTAAAACCCTCAGGACAACATCTGGAACATAATAAGAGCTGAATAAAAATTTTAAAATTTATATAAATTTTCGATTTTCTCTTCAAAAAAGAGCCTCAAGCCAGAAATGGTGGCACACACTTGTAATACCAGTTCTTGGGAGGCTAAAACAGGAGGATTGAAGATTTGAGAGGAGCCCTCAGCAATTTAGCAAAATTCTCAGCAACCTGGTAAGACCATCTGTTTCAAAACAAATTTTTTTAAAGAGGGAGGCCTTGGAGTATAGTTCAGAAGTAGAATGTTTCTGGGTTCAATTCCTGGTACCATCAAAAAATAGCCCCAGAAATTTTAAATCATTTCAGAAATATAACCTTACCCAAGGCTTGCTACTAGAGGGTTCTGCAGCTTTTAAACACAAACAAGATTTAGAATCATTTTTCTATAATCATGTCCTTAATATAAACTAAATTTCCAATGAATCTAATAAAAGAATATGTATACATACAAATAAATATACATACACACAATTTATTCTCTTGTTCATTCAATCAGACAGGTATCATATATTGACCATAAGGTGAATAAATATATTCATTCAGGTATTTACTGAATAAATGTATTAAATGTCAATTCACTTTCACATAGGATATATAGTAATTGCTAGGTAGCACCTAATTTTTCTTTTCTTTTTGCTGCTTATTATTATAATAATAAATACATATTAGTTGTATAAATTAATGGTATTCACTGTGATATTTCCATACATGCATACATCATGCACTGATCATGTTCATCCACCCTTCCATCCCCCTTCTTTTCCCTCTCCCACTCTTCGCAGTCTCCAGTAATTCTTCTACTTTTAGGTTATCTTTTTTTTTAATTTCTACATATGAGAGAAAGCATGTGATATTTGTCTTTCTGTGTCTGGCTTGTTTTGTTTAACATTATATCTTCCAGTTCCAATCATTTTGCTGAAAATAACAGAATTTTATTCTTTATGGCTGAGAAATACTCCATTGTATGTGTCATTTATCTGTTGAAGGCACCTAGGCTGATTCCCTATCCTATTATAATAGTGCAACAATAAACATTAGTATGCTAATGTCCTTTTGCATGCTGACTTTATTTCCTTTGAATATACATCCAGAAGTGAAATATCTAAATCACATGATAGCTCTATTTATAGTTTTTTTCAGAAAACTCCACATTGTTTTTTAAAGTGGCTGTATTCATTTACATTTCCACAAACAGAATATAGGTTTCCTTTTTCTTCACAACTGTACTAACATTTATTACTTTTTACAATAGCCATTCTAACTGGGGTGAGATGATATCTCACTGTAGTTCGAATGTGCATTTACTTTATGGCTAATTATATTGAACAATTTTTTATATATTTATTAGCCATTCGCATTTCTTCCTTTGAAAATGTCTATCCAGATCATTTGCTCATTTTAATTGGATTATTTATTTTTTGGCTATTAAGTTCTTATATTCTTTATGTATTTTGTATATTAATCTTCTGTCATGTTGTAAATGTAATGATTGCAAATCTTGTAACAGTGAGAGAGGCATAATCGCAGGTTCTTGTTCTGTAGTAGGTATAGAAAACTCACATTTTGAAACCACTTCCCAATACTGTTACATTCTCCCCCTCTTTCTATTAACTTCCTGAAACCTATCAGGCCAAAGGTAAACATAGGGAATACATCTGGGCGTGGTGGCACACGCTTGTAATCCCCGCGCTTGGGAGGCAGAGACAGGAGGATCGCACAGGTTCGAAGCCAGCCACGCGTGCTGGCTTGGGAGACCCTGTTTCCAAAATAAAAATGTAAAAACAAATAGGTCTGGGAGTGTAGCCCAGAGGTAGAAGGGCTTCCAGGAACTCCAGTACCACCAAAAAAAAAATTTTTTTTTTAATTTTTACAGCTCTTATTAACAATTAAGATTGAACATAAGTTCAAACCCCATTGATCCCCCTCCTCTTTTTACAACTTGATACACCCATAGCAAAGAAATAAACGTCGAAGTCAGTTATTAACTTCTTCGAGTTGAACAGGGATGAAGTGGGGGCCCCGACTTTAAGGTGCATGCAAACAGTTTGGCTTTGAGGGAGTCAGATGATGAGTGTCTTGAGTCTCTATGGCCGTCCAAGGGGTTTTGATAAATGTTCATCTCAGGTTCCATTTGTAGCACTATCTGAAATTTGAAAGCTTTAAGCCTATGAGAAACAAAACTCACAATACAGTTTAGGAGGCATAACCCAAAAAGCAAAATGAAAAAGAGAATAAGAAAGGGGGTTACAAAGGGCAGGAGCCATGTCATCCAGGAGGAACTATATCCAAAAAACCCTTTATATTGCTGGATATGTTTCCACTTTGGATTGCTAGGACCACATCTAAGAGAGAGAGAAGGTGTGATTGGAGGGTGCACAGAAGGTCATCCTCCTTCCCTGCACCCTATGAAACTGAGTGGCCCAGCTGAGGGCATTCAGCTGGGCACTTGTGTGCATGGACATGTTGAGAGTGGCCTCATTGTCCATCACGAGGATATCTACAGGCTTGGAACTTTGCCACTCTTAATCCTGCCCCACCTCAGTCCTCCTTCACTGTGGGTCCTCTCCCTATCTGGATGAGGTTCTCCATAACTAAGAAAATACTGCAGTTCTCAAAAATACTCTTATTAATTTGCCTCCCTGAAAATATACCACAACTTTTGTGGGAATAGGAATCCCAGGCTGACAAGAGGTTTAGAGTGGCTCTTTACTGAGCTCTTCCTTTCCAGTTTTCACCCTGAGGGCTTTTTTATGCATATGAAGCTGTGTCTGCCTGCTGAATGCAATCCTGGTAATGCCTGCAGGGTGCAGCCTTTCACCTAGCAGGCGTGCCTGGCTGCTGTTTAGCAAGGAATGCTGGCTGATGTCTCCTGTTTGGGGATTTTTCCTGGAGATGGGCTATGGGCATTTTTTTGTCTTTTTAGATTTAACTTTGTACAGGGCTTTTAAAAGAGTGTCCCATCTTTGATGGGGGCAGACTGGATGATCACTCATATGGACCTAACAAGAAAATAGTGGGTTTTCCCAGATCCCTAATATAAATCTTGACACAGGTCTAGCCTCACTTACAAGAACACAAAGCAACATGAGCCATTACCTCAAAAGGCATGAGGCTCCCAAGTTGCTGTTTGGTTGCCTATGAGTTCATATAGTAAGCTCAAGAAGGACCTAGAATCTCTCTTGTCTCCCTACCCTACTTAAAGCAGAATTTTCCCCTCCCCTGGAGATTCTGCCAGGGGGTTTCCATGATCACAGAGAGCCTGTTGGCACCAGCAATCCAGTCATCCACCAGGATCTAATCACATTTTGAGGAGGGTTACTAACCTTCAAGATGCACTGGTGTTAGGCTACCATCGGAACCCCACATTGGGCACCAAACTGTTAGGTTGCAAAACTTGTAATGGTGAGAGAGACATAACTGTGGGTTCTTGTTCTGAACTAGGTATAGAAAACTCTAGCCCAAACTCTGTAAGCTTAAGCCACTTTATTATTACAAAGATGGAAAGAGAGAACAGAGTTTAATTAAGCCCTATACCCAAGAGAGTTTAGGGGAGTCACTTGAAAATAAGTCACCAGAGGTTCCTGGACCCAGGACATTTTATACCAATAATCTTCTGACCAAACTAGATCCACCCTTTCTCTGGGGCAGGTCCATAGATGTGAGGATTCCTTCCTTAGACTTGCCCTGTCTGCATCACAGACCCCATGCCTTTTGTTACACTCCAAAATGTGTTAGTTGATTATTGAAGTCTGGGATCTCTTGGAGGCTCATGGCATTTTCCCACATCCTTGAGGAAGTTCGCTTCTCTTAGAAGTGTAAAAGACCCTAAGCTTCTAGGCTTCCTCTGTTCTCTTGCTAATCACTCTAGGTGCCTGGGTCTTCTGCAGCCTTTTCTCTTAACCTTTTGGCTTCCTAATAGCAACATTATTTTCACATTTTGAAACCACTTCCCAGTACTGGTACAGTAAATATTTCCCCCCATTCTGTAGATTGTTGATAGTTTTCCTTCATTGTTCAGAAGCTTTTTAATCATGTAGTCCCATTTTAAGGTAGCAGAAACCATGCAGGCAACTGACCTCTATCCTGGCATCACTCAAAACCACATGTGCCTAGCCACATCCCTGGTCTCAGAGGGCAGGTTCCCCAATTCCCCTGTTTGGTTTTGTGAACAGGATCCTCCACTTCCCTTCACACTGCAACACCTGTCTTTCACTCTGTAACACTCTCAGCAGGTTCATGTCAGTCAGTCCACTAAGCCAAGCCTGGATTATGAGGCAACCACTCACTAAGCCAGTGCAGGGGACTGTCCCAGAGATGGTAATATGAACAGCTTTCTGACACCTAAAGCATTCTAAATTCAGTCAAGTCCCCTCTTAAAATGGCTCCTGGCTACAACACCCTGTGGGCTCACTACGGTATTAATTATTTTCCAAAGCCAAATTGCTATGCAGATATCAGGCTTCCTACCTATTTACATTGCACACATGTGAGGGCCATGAATCTTCCCAGTACCTAAGACTGTCAGTATCTATCTAGGGGAGTTTTTTATAATGCTTTTTCACCTCTATCCCTCTTGAAGCAGTGATAGACTGGAAATGGTTATGTGAGAAATAGCCCAATTGGATTTTGGTCACAGCTATGGAAAAGGGCATAGGCATGCTACTCTCTCATTAGCAGCCATATATGCTGCCCTCTTAGCTTGTGAATCCATTATGGTAATGAGTCAGTAATGGTGCAGACCACCTACCCTACTGAAGGTTGATGGAGGTTCTGGACTCAGACTCTCCCAGACAGGGATAGCCCAAATGCCCACTCTGACAAAGTGGGGTATAAGCAATGTTCTTGTCTGCATTCTCACAGCGATAATCTAAGAACCTGAACATCTTTTCATGTACCTATTGGCCATTTGTATGAAAAAATGTTCAACATCATTAGGCATTAGGGAGATACAAATCAAAACTATGCTGAGATTCCATCTAACCCCAATCAGAGGACAAGCATAAAGAAATCAAATAACAACAAATGCTGGTGAGGATGTGCAGGAAAAGGAACTCTTTTGTATTGTTGGTGGAAGTACAAACTAGTTCAGCAGCTATTGAAATCAGTGTGGAGATTCCTTTGAAAATTGGGAATAGATCCACCATATGATCTGGCTATACCACTCCTGGGTATCTTTCCAAAGGTGTTGAAATCAGAGAACTACAGTAACATATGCATAACCATGCTCAAAACAGCACAATTTGTAATAGCCAAAATATGAAACCAATGTAGGTCTCCATAAACAGATGAATGGATTGCAAAATTATGGGAAATACACACAATGGAATTCTACTCAGCTATAAAGAATAACAAAATCATGTCATTCACAAAAAGATGGAAAGACCTGAAGAACATTATGTTAAGTGAGATCAGCCAAGCACAGAAAGAGAAGGGACATATGTTTTCTCTTATATACCCAAACTAGGGAGTATTAGGAATACCAGAAGGACTCCAGATAATGGAGGGGAAACCTCAGCAAAGCTGAAATGGAAGGATAAGAGAGGAAGAAAGCTGAGGTTGATTAATGGAGGAGCTACATTCAAATATGTGTAAAAGTATTAATGTAGCATGGTTAACCTGGACACTTATTGTTGGGAGGGGGAATGGGAAGTGGGAGAGGGAGAGGGCACCAAGCACAGTCTGAATGTATGCCAATTTCAATATGATCCACATAAAAATAAAAAAGATAAATATATATATATATATATATATATATATATATATATATATATATATATATAAAAGAACCTAACCACATAACTTAGAGGAAAGATTTACTTTCTTATGGTGTCAAACTCAGACCATATGTAAGCCTGGGGGCTGTGGATTACAGGGCATGATGGCAGAAGGTGGTGGGAGAGCGCATGGGCTGTGCTCCTCACATCATAGAGGTCAGAAGCAAGAGAGAGAGCAGGGAGAAGGAACCATATATAATCCTCAGGGATCCACCTCCAGTCATGCCCTACTGGTCTGAGTCACCACCCAGAAAAATCAATTGTTGGGATTACAACCTTCATATCTCAATTACATTGGCTCCAAATGCTATAAATGAGTTCTCTGGGGGACACTGTATATCTAACTATAACAAGCAACAAGCATGGTCTTCTAGTATCCCTTTGTCTGAATAGTTACATATTTTGCTAGGGCCAGTAGAGTTCAATTCTGCAGCCCCCTAGAACTCACAGAAGTGGAAGAGGCCCCAGGTTCCTATGAGAAAGGGAAAGTCCCTAAACCCATGGAAGCATGGGCAACACAAGACTGGTAGATTGGGTACTACCCATTGTGGGGCAAGGACATGTGGGAGGCTCTGTGCAAATAAGGCCTCTGGGAAGGAGCTACTACATGTTATGTGCTGGGGCATAGGCCTTGGCAGACCCCCAGTAATGATGCTGCCAATGCTTTAGCAAAAGTTCAGGGTCTCCAACTGCCCCAGAGCCCTTGTTTGTAGCACCATGGTTACAGTAGAAGCTAGGACATGTAGTTATTCACACATGGGGCTTGCAGCCCAGATGTAGGGATTGCCTTTCACCACCTTTAAGCACAAGATTCAGTACAACAGTGTCCTTGGTGTGGGGAATATCATCCACAAAGATGTAGGGTTCCTACAACAGTAGAACATGTTTCTTGAGGTATTCAACCTTTCCAAAGTGACAGGTTGACTCTCTTGGCCCACTTTCAATGGAGCAGAGCTCTGGTGTGCTCTGACAACCATGATAAGACCATAGGTTTGAGTTTTGCATATCCTATAGCACAGACCAGCAACATATTGTAGCTGCCCTTGAACAGTTGTTAGTAGCCTATAGTCAGCCCTTGGTAGTGGCAAGTGACAGAGGGACTCATTTTAGAGGCCAAAAGGTGCAGATCTGGGCTAAGGACAATGATATATATGGGCAGTTGCATGTTCCCTAATAGCCCCAAGCAATCAGAATGATTGAATGCTTTAATGGACACCTAGAAGAAAAGCTGAAGGCTTTGTTTTCTCCCATCCCACCCTCATTTAAAAAATGGCAATCACAAGTATTGTAGCAGTGCAGCTTTTAAACGAGTAACCTTGCTGCACTGTGCAGGCCTTCTTAGATAAGGTAAAGCAGGAAAAGCCTCATACTTTGAAGGTAATAGGAAGCTTGGAGGAATCCCAGTTTCAACCAGAGATGAAAGGAGGTACTCTCTTACTCCTTGCACCTAAAGCCTTGGCCCTGGGGTGGAAAAAAGTTTGAAAATGACTGTGATGTGTGCAGGTTTATCAGAGGCCATGGGTTACACTCCTGGAGATGAGGCCTGGGACAGAAGACCCATTTATAACTGGACACTTGGATGGCTGCCTGACCCTGCCCAGTACAGGTCACACTTTCCCCACAGGCAAAAGATATGATTTCAAAAGGTATGCAGGTCACAAGACTATAGCCTTTTCCATTGCATACTGTGGAGGATTTTCCTAACTTTTACATCCTACCCTGGGTGCTCTGGTGTGGTACCATCACCCTGGGGTGACAATTGCTTTCTCACAAGATGAACATGCCGCCTGTATCTTCCCAGAGGGAAGAACTTACCTATGATGGTTTCTCTTTTTACCGTGTCCTACTATCCAGGTTAATGGCAGGGAACAGCCTTGTTTCCTGGGCACACACCCTTTCAAGACCGCACAACACCTCCCATTGCTGGGTCTTGCACCAAGTTACCAATGGAAGCAGCTGAAGGTCCCCCAGGTCGCCCCTGCTACTGCAGACAATTGGACTACCTTGTGAATCTGGAGCCACAGCAGTCCAGAATGAGATGGCATCACCACATAAAATAGGACTTGTTTCACTGAGACCACAATAACAACTCCAACCCACTTCTTGGGATAAGCTATAGAAAACAACAGGTGGGGTTGGTCAACAGGGGAACATGTAGAGCTTGTAAGCATAGCATCTGTTTATAAAGAAGAGGTGAGCCAGTTTGTGACCAACTGAATAGCTGGATGATTGCCCCCAAGAACTTGTTTGTTCCAAAGAGTGATACTATAGATGTAAGTGGAAGCCTTTACCTTCCATTGGGCTTTTTCTCTTTCAATGGAAGAAACCACCCAGATGTGGAAGGTGGTTTTGCAGAATAGAAAGGTGTTAGATATGCTCACTGCCACCCAAGGTAGAATGAGCACTCTTCTCCGTGTAGAATGCTGTGTGTATATTCCAGACCACCCGCAGCAGGTACAGCAAGCCTTAGAAGAAATGGATGTGGAGGTACAGTATATTTAGGCCTTACAGAAAGACCTGCTTACACGCTGGTGGAACTTCACTGGGCACTTCCTGGAGATGGGTATTGACTATCCCTGCCTGTGAGACTGGAGGAGTAATGGTCACTTTCTGCACCCATTATTGCTGCTGTTATATTTGGGCCCAATGTAGTGATCCCCAACTCAAGCTCCACGACCCTGCGGGTGGTGGAGTGTGGGGGCCCAGAGAAGTACAGGTGGGCAGTGAAGGTACAACTTTGTACAGCTGCAGATGTGTATATAGTTATGTAAGTATAACTAGGCAAAGTGTAACACCCATGCTTATGTCATGCTGGTGTGAATGTGTGCCAGTTTGCCTGGAATCCTATATAAGGGATGGTACTGTAAAATAAAGATGCTGTTTGTTCTTCTTAGATGGCAACTTCGTATGCTTTCTTCTCTCGGAGATCTCTCCTCCCAAACTTCGCCTGCAACCTAGCTGACCCCCTACAGAGCCTCCTGATACTCCTGATACAACATTAACTTATAATTGTTTCCAACTTAGAACATTGAATCCCTCTTTCTTATTGGCTCATTGTAATTACACATCATAGTGAGGTCAGAGTGATAGGAACACACATGCCCTCAGCATTCATTGTGGGCTTTCCTCAAGGTCCTTCCCTACTCCTTCCCCCTACCTATAGATATTTGCATTGTTATAATTTCATACATGAACAAAGGACTTTTTCAATTGTTTCCATCATCAGCTTTCTCCTTTCTTCTCCCCAAATCCCCTTCTACCAGTGTCTCTTCTCATTTATCTGGAATCTTCTTTGTTTCTCAATTCCTCTCTAGATTGAATCCCTACCTTCAAATAAATTCAGGTACAAATTTAAGGGCATGTGGGTTAGGTGTCTATACCCATCTCTTCAGATTCTCACTTTGATTGACAGTTTCATTCACTAGTGACATGTTCCACCCTCACTGAATCCCTTACTTTCAGCACAACTCAGACAAAACTACTTTGATTAGCAGAGTAGAAGCAATCAGTAGCAATTAGGCAAGAAGAAGCCAGAAGTCTAGGGCCAGGAGAAGATAACTTACCCATATAAGTAGACACACTTGATTGAGTCTTTGTTATATTTTCTTGTAATTTCTCTTATACTGAGCTACAAGGAACAATGGAAATTCTCTTGGCAAACTGAAATTTTAAGTTAATGAAAAGGTCACTTGATTTTGTGGTCTAAGAAAGAAACAGAAATGAGAGTGTGGAGCCACAGAAATGTTAACTGACCCAGGTCACTGACAAAATCAATTAACATCTCTCTGATTGACTCAGATTTGGGTCAAAAAGACATAGCAATTGAATCAGATAGTCAGGAGTTTTCTAAAAGTCAGCTAATTGGGTTTTGAGGGGTTTTTGTTGTTGTTGTTTGGTTTGGTTTTGAGTTTTGTTTTTTTAATATGGAACAGACTACAATCCCCAGCCATTTTATTTATTTATTTATTTATTTATTTATTTATTTATTTATTTATTTATTTATTTTTGAAATAGGATCTTGCTGGGTTGCTGAGAGTCTGGCTAAATTGCTGAGGCTGGCCTGGAACCTGTGATCCTCCTGTATCATCCTCCCAAGTACTGGGATTACAAGCGTGTGCCACCACACCTAGCTACTTAACTGGTATTTATTTATTTCTTTGTTTGTTTGTTTGGTGGTACTGGGGTTTCTGGAAGTCCTTCTACCTCCGGGATACACTCCCAGACTTGTTTTATACTTTTTTTTATTTAGAAACAGGGTCTCTTAAGCCAGTGTGGCTGGCTTCGAACCTGTGCGATCCTCCTGTGTCCGCCTCCCAAACTCGGGGATTACAAGCCTGTGCCATCACACCCAGCGTTAACTGGTGTTTAAAAATCAGCTAACTGGCCAGGCGTGGTGGCGCACGCTTGTAATCCCCGCGCTTGGGAGGCAGAGACAGGAGGATCGCACAGGTTCGAAGCTAGCCGCGCGCGCTGGCTTAGGAGACCCTGTTTCCAAAATGAAAATGTAAAAAATAGGTCTGGGAGTGTAGCCCGGAGTAGAAGGGCTTCCAGGAACCCCAGTACCACAAAAAAAAAAAAAAAATCAGCTAACTGGTTTGAAATGCTGAGCTGATGAAAGTTGTATTCTCAAATGTACTGAATCTTCCTCCAATGCCCTCTTAATGTCACATTTTCCAGATACCTTGCTTTGATTATCCCAGCTAAAATGGATTAATTTCTTACTAATCAAAAGTTATAATACTTGATTAGAACCATTGGTGGTTTTCTTACTCTTTTCTTTTCTTACTCTATTTCTTTCTGTACTAAGGGATTGAATCCAGGGGCATTCTAACTCTGAGAACCCTTAGCTATTTTATTTTTTATTTGGAAACAGTCTTCCTGGTCATAGTGAAGCACACCTGTAATCCCAGTACGTGGGAGGCTAAAGCAGCAAGATCACAGGTTCACAGCCAGCTTCAGCAACTTAGTGAGATTCTCAGCAACCTCGTGAGACTCTGTTTCAAATCAAAAAGTATAAGAAGTTCTGGGAGTGTAACTTGGAGGTAGAAAGCCTCTGGGTTCCATTCCTAGTACCAAAAGAAGAAGAAGAAGAAGAAGAAGAAGAAGAAGAAGAAGAAGAAGAAGAAGAAGAGAGGAGGAGGAGGAGGAGGAGGAGGAGGAGGAGGAGGAGGAGGAGGAGGAGGAGGAGGAGGAGGAAGAGGAAGAGGGAGGGGGGGAGGGGAGGAGGAGGAGGGTCTCAGTAGCTTTGAATCTGTGACCCTCCCGTATCAGTCTCCTAAGTACTGTAATTATGGGCATGTGCCACCATGCCATGCCTGGCTTACTCTGTTTTATAGTTATTTTTTTTCCTTGAGAGTGGGAGCCACAACCTCTCATTTATCTAATTTTTCATAAGGGTTTATGTATAGCAGGCAGCCAAAATATTGAGTAAATGGCTTCAATTTTTCTGTCATCTGTCTCCCTGTGAAAAGATCTCTAACCATTCTAAAGCTGAGGAAGGACTGACGAGAATCCAATTTTCTCTGTAATTTTATTTTTAGTGTACTTACCTTTTTGCATATATTGTAATTAGGCTAGCTACCAAAAAGTTTGGTTTCCCAGAACACAACATCTAAAAGGAACAATGTTGGATGAGTGGCAAGAAGAAATGGTTTTGGAATTTAAATTCTTCCATAGCTATTTTAGGCCGTAATCCCTGGGAAAGAGACTGCATTAGAGACTTGCGTCAGAACATTATCCGGTAGTGACCTCAGGGGCAACTGGAAGGGGGTGAAGAATGAAGGACCGGAGAGGAGAAATTGACCTGGGATGCCCAAACAACAGAGGTCTCAGATGAGGCCACGGGGACTACATTACCCATCACGGTTGTTCCAAACTGAGGCAAGGCAGCTCGGGACATGTTGCACACTTCCTAGTCCTCAGGCAGAGTCCTTCTCAGGACGAAGCACGGGCTTGGGCAAGGAAGCTCCTGTAGGCTGAGGACCATCCTCAAAGAGGAGCCTGAAGGAAAGCCGCCAGAAACTAGTGCTCTAGGAGGCTGCAAGAGTGAGTGCTTCTCAAAGTAGAGGATCTAGGCAGCACCCCACAGTATCCCCTACATAAGCTGACCTCCAAAGCAAATGATCCTTACAGATGGCCAATTAAGTGAATAAGTGAATGCATACCAATTAGTCAACAGTGCTCTAACCCAAAATGTTATCACTAAGTCATGACGATTTTTTTTTAATTATTTGGGTAAGTAATTGAGATAATTAGGTATACAAATTTAATTTTTATCATTTCCTCTGCCAAACGTCTGGTTGTAATGGAGATATCACTACATATAATGACTAAGTGAAATTAAGAGTGCCTACCTAGATCCACACTTTCCCAAAGGAGACTGACAGAAATGTATGCTGTCTTTACTTGCCCCCTGATAGACTGCTAATATTGTAATAAGGCAAAATGCTGTTGTTAAGAACACAAGCCCCAGCTGTGCTAAGCATATGCTAAATAAATTTCCTCTCAATGGCAATAAGAGATTTTAACATTAATATATATGATCCTGTAACGCTGATTAGATTATATCCCTTCTCCAGTATAAAAGCCTACCTCCTAAGAATGCTACTAGTTGGCCCTACTGTGAAGTGACACCTACACAAAAATAGTTTACATATTTAGTTCCTGGAAAATGAGTCTGAGTGAACTGATGAGAAGCCAACAGGGCTTCCCAATGTTAGATACCCAAACATGTTTGAATGAGCTCATGATTCTAAAAATCAGAGTGGTCCACCATTAAGAACTCTTAGCCTGGAGACGCGGGCCGGCGGGGCCGGGCATCCCGGCGCCGAGCTCCGCTGCCGCGCGCTGGGGGCGCGAGGGCTCGGCCACGCCGCGGGCTCCTCTCGGACCTGCGACCCCAGACGGCCGCGGCACGTGGCGCCCTCGCCGCGCTCGGCCGACCGCGGGGCCGCCGTGAGTTCCGAGCGAGCGCTGCGCCGGGACCGCTGCGACAGTGACGTCAACGACCCCGCGGGCCGCGACGTCACCGCCAGAGCCCGCGGGCGGCTCCGCGCCCCCCGCAGAGGAGCCTACAACTGGTTGAATCTATGCATCAATGAAGAATAATCCATGAATGTGGAGGACGACCATATCCCATTGGGTAGTACAGGCCTCAGCATCAAAGAAGCACAACCAGACCAAGGGGTCAACATAAAGCAAAGGCCACACTGACCGGCTATGGCTGTGTAGGTACTCTTTCCTGTGGAAGTATATTAGACCATCCATTATCAAAGACTGTGAATAAGTACTCCATAATCTCATTTCAAAGCATCCAAAAATGCAGCCAAAGTGAAGTCGTCTCGATTTTGAGCTTGGCAAGAGACTGAAGTGCTTCTGCTTAGAAAGCCTTGAGTCCCAAAAACATGAGTCACCCCTGCTGACCTTACATCTGACCGCGGACTTAAAAGCAAGCCCTGCTGAGATCAGCCCAGCCCAGAAGAACTCACCCATTTGGACTTGGCCTAATTTGTCAACCTGCAAATCCTCAACTAGAAAAGAGTTTCTGTTGTTTTCATTTGTATATTTTGAAGATATTCCTTAAAAATCAATAGTTAACTGGCACATGAGCCTTCTATTTGATTCACTTCCAGCCATAAACAAAGCTGTTTCATCTAGTTTTTGTTTCATTTAGTTTCTTTATAAATTTGAATATGAAACCAGTAAGTTAACTTTTAGTATTTCTCAGTGACAGAATACAATAACAAATGCGTCTGTGACATTTTAGCCAAAAATTCAAATCCTGAATTAAATTATAAGAAAATATCAGACAAATAAAAATTGACAGGCCTTTAAAAGTGTGAAGGTCAGCCGGGCGTGGTGGCGCACGCTTGTAATCCCCGCGCTTGGGAGGCAGAGACAGGAGGATCGCGCAGGTTTGAAGCCAGCTGCGTTGGCTTAAGAGACCCTGTTTCCAAATAAAAAAATAAAATAGGTCTGGGAGTGTGGCCTGGAGGTAGAAGGGTTCCATCCCCAGTACCACCAAAAAAAAAAAAAAAAAAAAAAAAGCATCAAGGTCATAAAAGACAACGAAACACCAAGAAACTACTCCAGTGTGAAGGACATTAAAGAGAAGTGACAACAAAATCTAACTCATGAGCCTGGACTGGATCCTTTTACTATAAAGAACATTATTAGGACACTGGGAAAAGTTGGGGTAGAGTTCTTGGATTAGATGGTAGCAGTGCACCTGTGCTAATTTACCAATTTTGGTGGTTGTATTGTGGTTATAGAAGAAATGTCATTGTCTATAGGAATTATATACTAAAATGTTTGGTGGCTTTGTGGCATCATATAGACAACCTATTCTTAATAGTTCCATTAAGAAAAGCTTTAAAAGAAAAATAATTTTATAGAAAAGAATACTAATGGTAGGTTAGTTCTGGTAACCTTGAAATAATAAAAAAGGTTCCTCTTACTTAAAAAAAAAAAAAGAACTCTTAGCCTGATACACAGTCACTGAAATTAACAATTCTACATTCTTCTGGTAATCAAAAGAATATTATACAAATGGACAGACTGTCCATTGAAAGTGAGGCATGAATAACATCATGCAGGTGCCATAGAAAAGAAGTTTAAAGTAGGAGCCCTTACGTCATACTGTCTGGGTGGGGGTAGGATCCTCCCACTACTACATTTGTTATGTGCTCATTTGATTAACTTTTCCGAACCTCAGTTTTCTCATTCACAACTAGTAACAGTAGGAGCTTCATGGAGACTGTGGTGTTTTACACAGGATTATACAGTGGATCATGCTTAGCTAATTTTTCTAGTCATATCCAAGTAAACAGTAAGTATCAATAGCAGTACTAATAGTATATTAAAGGCATTATAAATTTGAAGAATTATATTCAAGTGAGAGAGTTCAAAACTGTCTTCCGTGAAATATGTTCTATACAAGATATAAGAAAACAAACCACCTTTTGAAAGCTTAGGTTATAAAATTTCCAGAGGCCCCATAATACTGTGAATCATGGTCAGCCTCAATAGTCCTGGTTCCACATATTCTTATTTCATGTTTCAAACTTTTTAGCCCATAATCCTGATAAAAGATTTTTTTCTTTTCTTTTTTTTTTTTTTTTTTTTTTTTTGGTGGCACTGGGGTGGAACCCAGAGGCTGTCTACCTCCAGACTATACTCCCAGACCTATTTTATACTTTATTTGGAAACAGGGTCTCACTAAGTAGCTGAGGCTGGCTTCGAACCTGTGCGATCCTCCTGTCTCAGCCTCCCAAGCGCAGGGATTACAAGCGTGCGCCACCACGCCCGGCCTGATAAAAGATTTTTAAAGCTTTAAATCTTTTCACATAGTTTCAAGATTACTTTTTTATTTTAAGTTTCAACTTTTTCTTGAAATTTTATACATTTCATGAAATAAATGAGATCTGAATCACTGGAATAAATATTTCAAAATATTGTTTAATGAAATAAAATTTTTGTTTGTTTTTGCATTGGAGAGTGGTATTTTGTGGGGTACTGGGTATTGGACATAGGGGCATCCTACTTCTGACCTGAACTCTCTGCCCTATTTTATTTTTTGTTTTGAAACAAGCCCTCACTAAGATATGGAGGACCTCACCAAGTTGTTGAAGCTGACTGTAAATATGGGATCCTCCTGTCTCAGCCTCTCAAGTACTGGGATTACAAGCATATATCACCATACCCAGAAAGATTTTTTTTTTTTTTTTGCAGTACTGGGGATTGAACCCAGGGGCACTCTACCACTGAGCCTCATCCCCAGCTCCCCATTTGTTTTTAATTATTTTTTATTTTGAGATGGCCTCACTAAGTTGCTCAAGCTGGCCTTGAACTTGTGCTCCTCCTGCCTCAGCCTCCAGAGTTGTTGGGATTACAGGTGTGTGCTACAGTGCCCAACTGATTAAATAAATTTTAACTATCTTATTTAATACCATGCTTCTCATCTATAAACACATCTCAGGAAGAGCCACTGTCTCTGTTAGAATTAGTTTCCTGCCCTCCAAGAATGTATTAGTGTCATACACATGACTAATTCTTCATGTTTTTAAAAGAAAATATCCTACTTTTATCCTTCTGATGAGCGTATCTTTCACCATCACTCTTGAGTCTTGGTGGTTTATAAAAACATCAAAGGGAAGATAGAAGAAATCAAGCCCAAATTAAACTTTCTTGAAGCTGCTTCTCCCATTTTTTTTCTTTTTCATGAGAACATATCAAGAAAATTATACAAAAAGACTTCAAATTTTTCCCATGCATTCTGACTTTCTGTATTTAACTCAGCTAACCACTGAGAGCTCTCTTCTTTAAGGGAACTTTTTTTAGTTCATAAGAAAATAGAGGGATGATAATTTTCCACATGTACTGCTAGAAAATACTAGCAGTACATTCACAGTCTGTTTCAACAGGAGAGAAAGAAGAAATGGGGAGGCAGAGGGAGAGGTGCAGATATTTTTTTAGAGTTATAACTGCTGAAAGGGAAAGGGGTTTTTCCCTTTCCATAAGATCACTGGTTCTTGGGTTACAGAGGAAATAGTGACAGAATTTGAAACCTAATTGATTGTTATCAAAAAATTATGCAGACAGCTCAAAAACTGGTAGGCAACATTCACACCCACCAATTCTCCTTAACCAATATCCTGGAAAGAGCTAAAATTTACCTTCCATTTTCAGTGAAGGAAAGGTCACAGAATTCTTGAGCTAGAAGCATTTTGAAACTACTTTTAGGTACCAAGAAAATGTGAAAGCATGAGAAGTATTTTTAAACATCTTTTATATTCTATTATCGTATTGTCATTGTAATTAAATGAAAAATATCCCAGTACTTGGAAGGCTGAGACAAGAGGACTCCAGGTTTAAAGTCAGCCTCAGCAGCTTATAATGAGGCTCTTTACAATTTAGTGAGACCCTGTTTCAAAATAAAAATAAGCCAGGCGTGGTGGCACACACTTGTAATCCCAACATTTGGGAGGCTGAGACAGGAGGATCACAGTTTGCAGCCAGCCTCAGCTACTTAGTGAGGTCCTTTGCAACTCAGTGAGACTGTTTCAAAATAAAGAATAAAAAATAGGGCTGGAGGTGTAGCTAGGAGGTAGAATGCCCCTGGGTTCCATCCGTAGTACTGCAAAAATAAAATAAAATAAACAAAATAAAATAGGGCTGGGACTATAGCTGAGAGGTAGAACGTCCTGGATACCAGTACAACCATCTTCAGTATCCAAAAAAAAAAAATATATATATATATACACACACACACACACACACACACACATACACACACACACACACACACACACACACACAAGTAAATATAAAAGAAGAATCTTCTCTGATGCATTTGCTTAGGTAGAAATTAGGTATTTCTTTTAATAGGCAGATGGCAAAGGCCTGATATAGCAAAACTTCTTTGTTAGATGTCTACTATGAGGATAAGTATGGAAGTTCCTAAAAATACTAAGCAAGAAGCCTGGAACCACCATATGACCCAGCTATACCACTCATTTCTTGGTATCCTTTCAAAAGAATTTAAGTTCAGCTACTTAGTGAGGCCCTTTGCAACTCAGTGAGACCTGGTTAAAAAAAAAAAAAATTGGGCTGGGGTTGTAGCTCGGAGGTAGAATGCCCCTGGGTCCCATCCTCAGTACCACAAAAAAAAAAAAAAAAGAATTCAAGTTAGACTATAGTAACAATACATCCATACCCATGTTTATAGCAACACCATTCACAATAACCAAATTTTTTTTTTTTTTCAGTACGGGGAATGGAACCTAGGGGCATTCTACCTCTGAGCTATACCCCAGCCCTAATTTTTATTCTTTATTTTGAAAATAGGTCTCACTGAGTTGCAAAGGGCCTCACTAAGTAGCTGAGGCTCTTCATGAACCACGATCCTCCTGTCTTAGTCTCCCAAATGCTGGGATTGCAAGCGTGTGCCACCATGCCTGGCACAATAACCAAATTATTGAACCAACCTGGATGTCTATCAACAGGATAAAGAAAACATGGTATATACATATAATGGAACTTTACTCAGCCATAAGAACAAATTGTATCATTTTTAGGAAAATGGATGGGATGAGAAACTATTACACTAAGTGAGATTAGCCATTCTCAGAAATTATTATAGGGTCATATTTTTTTCTCTTATGTGGAAGCTAGAACAAAAATAGGAAACAAAAGAAACTTCAGCCAAATGAGAAGAGAAACCAGTAGAATAGTAGGAGATTGGGAGAGGGAGGTGGGAGAAAAAAGACAAGGCTTGATGAAGGGAACAGTTAAATTAACGTTACTTCTTTACATGAAGGTATCTTTACCAATCTCACTAACATGTATAGAGAGAGAAATGCACTAAGTGATGTGTCCATGTACTAACATATCACTGTGAATCTCACTGCGATGTATAATTGCAATGTACCAATAAAAACATAAAAATGTAAATACTAGGTCTATTATCTACCATAAAAAGTTAATTCTGGTATATTATGATTTTATCATCAAATTAAATGAAATTATTATATTCCAGGAGTTAAGCAGGTTTGTTTAGAGGACAAGTTTCATAAATGTAACTCTCATGTTGATCGGTTACTTGAGCCCTGTTTTATAGCTAAGGCCTGCTCCTCCGATCTTGACCAGATTTTTCAAGGATGTATATAAAGGTTACTGGAATAATAAGTGAGCACAGAAGATTCAACTCATTCCCCAAAGCATCCTAAAAAAAACACTGCTAATGGAGAGGAGTACTAAAGCTAGAGTCGGAGCAGCAGGCCTTCAAGATCTTCTAGTTAGAGCCTTCAATTTATACATAACAAAGCTTAGTCAAAGGCGTTGCAAAATCCATCCAAGGAATTGGGTAATGGGGCTTGAAACAAAGCCATTGACCATTCTATGTCATCTTCCTGGAGTATATGATGTCCACTCACCTCACAAAGTGGTTGTGAAGTTTAAAAAAATTGATATTATGAATGTACTATTTAAAAGGTTTCTAAACACTGCAATTAAAAGTAAAGCAGGCCGGGCGTGGTGGTGCACACTTATAATCCCAACACTTGGGAGGCTGAGACAGGAGGATTGCACAGGTTCGAAGCCAGCCTCGGCTACTTAGTGAGGCTCTCGGCAACTTAGTGAGACCCTGTTTCCAAATAAAGTATAAAATAGGTCTGGGAGTAGAGACTGGAGGTAAAAAAGCTCCTGGATTCCACCCCCAGTACCACCAAAAAAAAAAAAAAAAAAGTAAAGCAGGCTCCTGATGTTTCACCGCACAAGAAGGTGGAAAGTGGAGCTGGTAGGGCTGCCTTGGTGGCAGGCGGGCCAGAGCAGGGGAGCAGCGGGGGAGCTGGGCCTCCTGCTGCCTCTGCCTCCCTAATGCCTCTGCCCACCCCAGACCCCCAGCTGCCCCGGCCTCCATTCCCCTGGTGGTGTCCTCCTGCTGCATCCCTCAGCGCTGGCCTCTCACATCCACAACATCAGCAAGGGCAACTTTGCTGCGGTCAGGCGGCCCAAGCACCTCATCACCAAGGCAAGGTTGCTATCAAGGTCATAGATAAAACACAACTGGATGAAGAAAACTAAAAAAAGATTTTCCAGGAAGTTCATATCATGAAGATGCTTTACCACCCCCATAGCATCAGGCTCTACCAGGTGATGAAGACAGAACACAGGATTTATCTGGTGACAGATTATGCTAGCAGAGGGGTGATATCTGACCACTTGGTGGCTCGTGGTAGAATGGCAGAAAAGGAAGCCTGTCGGAAGTTCAAACATATCATCAGAGCTATTTATTTTTGTCAGTGTCAGAACATTGTTATCACAATTTAAAAGCTGAAAATTTGCTTCTGGATGCCAATCTCAATATCAAAATAACAGATTTTTGCTTCAGTAACCTCTTCACTCCTGGGCAGCTGCTGAAGTCATGGTGTGGTAGCCCTCCCTATGCTGCACCGGAATTCTTTGAAGGGAAGAAATATGATGGGCCCAAAGCTGACATCTGGCGTCTTGGAGCTGTCCTCTATGTGCTTGTGTGCCGTGCCCTGCCATTTGATGAAAGCACACTGCAGAATCTACTGGTCAGGTACTGAGTGGAAAGTTCCACATCCCATGTTTTACGTCCACAGAATATGAGCACTTGATCCATCACATGCTAGTATTAGACCCGAATAAGCGCCCCTTACTGGAACAGATCTGCAGGCACAAGTGGATGAAGACAGGGAATACATGCCGATCCCAACTTTGACAGCTGAATGTCAGCAACTGAAGGAAGAAAGACCACCTGAATGAGGATGTCCTCTTGGCCATGGAGGACTTGGGACTAGACAAAGAACTATAGCCATTAAGATCAGATGCCTATGATCACTGTAGTGCAATCTACAGCCTGCTGTGTGATCGACATAAGAGATATAAAACCCTGTTTCTCGGAGCACTTCCTAGCATGTCCTGAGCCATGGCATTTCAAGCACCAGTCAATATCCAGGAGGAGCAGGCAGGCACCGCTATGAGCATCAACGTTCCCCAGGTGCAGCTCATCAATCCAGAGAAGCAAACTGTGGAGCCGGATGGAACAGTAAACTTGGACAGTGAGGAGGGTGAAGAGCATTCCTCTGAGGCATTGGTCCGCTATTAGTCAATGAGGAGGCACAGAGTAAGTGTGGCTGACCCATGCACAGAAGTTATGGAAGATCTACAGAAGCTCCTTCCTGGCTTCCCTGGAGTCAGCCCACAAGCCCCGTTCCTGCAGGTGGCCCCTAACAGGAACTTCATGCACAACCTGTTGCCCATGCAAAACTTGCAGCCAACTGGGCAGCTTGAATACAAGGAGCCACCCACCCTACAGCTGCTGAATGTCATGGACCCCCTTAGCCAGAGAGAATCAGATGGAGGTGCCAACATCCAACTGCATGTCTAGCAGCTGCTGAAGCATCCATGAAAACCCTCACCACTTGCTACCATGATACCAGCAGTGCCAGCAGTTACCTCTGTGGATGAGGAGAGCTCAGATGGGGAGCCAGATCAGGAAGCTGTGCAGAGGTACTTGGAAAATAGGTCCAAAAGACATACACTGGCCATGACCAACCCTACAGCTGAGATCCCACTGGACCTACAATGGCAGCTAAGACAGCAGCCTTTCCATTCCCAGGTCTGGCCTCCTCACCTGGTACCTGATCAGCATTGCTCCACCAAAAGGACTCCAACACCTTTCTCCTCACTACGGAGCATTTCTCCCCTGTGTGCCAGTTCTCAGATAGGGCTCGAGCATCCAGGCCTTTAAAGCTCACCTGGAAGCCTGGCATGGTGGTGCACGCTTGTAATCCCCAAACTTGGAAGGCTGAGACAGGAGGATCACACAGGTTCGAAGCCAGCCTCAGCTACTTAGGCTCTCAGCAACTTAGTGAGACCCTGTTTCCAAATAAAATATAAAATAGGTCTAGGAGTGTAACCTGGAGGTAGAAAGCCCCTGGGTTCCACCTCCAGTACCACCAAAAATAAAAATAAAAATATATAGCTCACCTGGAAAAATGGGCAACAACAGCAAGCATCAAACAGTTGCAGCAAGAAAGTGAGCAGCTGCAGAAGATGTACGGGGGAAGGGTGCAGACTGATGAGAAAACCCTGAAGAAGACATAGCAGCAACATCTGTAATACCAGCAGGAGCAGCACCATCAAATTCTCCAGCAGCAAATTCAAGACTCTATCTGTACTTCTCCACCTTCCCCACCTCTTCAGGCCACTTGTGAAAATCAACCAGCCCTCCTCACCCACCGGCTCCAGAGGTTAAGAATTCAGCCTACAAGACCACCCCCCAACCACCCCAACAACCATCTCTTCAACCAAGTCCTCCCCCCATGAACAGTGCCAAGATCCAGCGTCATGGTGATGCCTCTGCCTCCCAGTTCCAGGGCTTACCCTCCCGCAGTGCAATCTTCCTGCAGCAACCTGAAAACTGTTCCCCTCCTCCCAAGCAAGTGGAACTAACCTGCTCAGGCATGCAGCAGCCTGCCCAGTCATAGCAGGTGACCATTCAAGTGCAAGAGCCAGTTGACATGCTCAGCCAAATGCCCAACATCCCGCCAAGCGGGATATCTCCATCACCCCAGCTCCAGTCAGATTCAAATGCAGCACCCTACCAACCTGATAGCCACCTTTAGCTACAGGCACCAACCCTTGTCCAAGTGGCTGAGTAATGACAGTGCAGAGGCCCACAGCTTGAATGTGAATCGATACTCCCCTGCTAAATATGACCAGGCGCATTTACACCCCCATCTGTCCCATCTGTTTTCGGACCAGTTTCAGAGCTCCCCCAGCAACTACAGCCCTTCAACAAGAGCAGGGTTCCCTCCAACCCAAGCCCTGAAACTCCTTCCACTTGACCAATTCCCCACCTTCCCCCCCAGTGCAGATCAGCAGCCGCCACACTATACCACATCGGCACTACCACAGGCTCTGCTGTCCCCCGCGCCACCAGACTACACCAGACACCAGCAGGTACCCCACATCCTTCAAAGACTCTTCTCCCCCCGACATTCACTCACCAGCCACTCAGACATTCAGCTGCTCCGAGCAGTTTGCACAGCTCATTAAAAGGCAACAGCAGCAACGATAGCAACAGCAGCAGCAAGAGTACTGAGAATTGCTCAGGCACGTGAACCAAGGGGATGCTGGGAGCCTGGCTTCCAGCCTTGGGGGACAGAGTATGACAGAGCACCAGGCGCTATCTTACCAAAATGCTGACTCATATTTCTACCACCACACCAGCCCCCAGCATCTTCTACAAATCAGGATGCAAGAATATATCTCACAGGTGTCCTCGCCCACCCTGACCCACGGGTATGCCCAACAGCCAGCACTAATGCACTCAGAGAGCATGGAAGAGGACTGCTTGCATGAGGAGGCCAAAGAGGGCTTCTGGAAAGCAGGAGTTCAAATACATTGACCAAAGCTTGCCAGGACAGTCCCCTGCATTTGAATACCCATAGACCTGGGGACCCTGAATCTCTGCTAGGAAGCTTGAGTCATGCCCAATTATTGGGGATACATCCCTATGGATATCAACCAACTGCCACATTGAGTAGAAATAAGGCACACAGCTGAGAGTCTATCATAGGGAACCGTATAAATAGAAGTTCTCCAGGACACGCACTGGAACTGCCAGACCACAACAGGCCTGGGTATTCAGCACGGCCTTCAGTTAATGAGCACCACAGGCCCCGGCTCTCCAGATACATCACACAATCCAGAACAGCGATGATGCTTACGTGCTGCTGGATAACTTGCCAGGAATGAGTCTGGGGGCTGGGAAAGCACTTAGTTCTGCCTGGATGGCAGACGCAGTTCTCAGTCTTTGCTCATAGGCAGTCAATTTGAGGATAGGAAAAATGAGGAACATGGAGTGAGTCTGGGAAGTCACGAGCACCCCAACCTGAATGACAGCAGCCAGCATTTAAACTCCTCTTGCTAATCATCTAAGTGTATTAACAGACATTCTGCTTAGCTATAAACACCCCGAGGTCCCCTTCAGCATGGAGCAGGTGGGTGTGTAACAAGAAACAGAATTTGTGTACAACTTGGGAATAAGAAGGATGAGTTTTAAATGAACAGTATCTAGCAGTGTTATACCAAATTGCCATTGTGTTTCTCTCCACCCAGAATATCATGGCTCCTTTACTCACATTTGGTTCATTGGTATGCTGGTTTTGGGGGTTCTGAGGGAGGTTTGCCATGTTTGTTTATATGAACAAGTCACCAGGAAATAAACAGGAAATCCACGTTCTCCATCTTTTGTGAAAGTGTATTTGAGTTGGTGGGGTATTTTAGTTTTGTTTTGTTTGGGGGGGGGGGTTGTGTTCGTTTAGTTTTGTATTTAAAGGAGATTTTGTTCTGCCTTTCTTGATTTATATTCTGTGTTTTGTGATTTTTCTTTTGCTTCTTTTTGTCTTTTTCTTTCTCTGTGTTTTTAAGATTGGAGAGCCAGCAGTTAAGAGTTTAGTGGCCAGGGTCCTCTGGCCACCCCCTCCCCAAGCTTCATCAACAGAGCACCTTCTGCCTCTGCATTGCTCTTCACAGAAGCAAAGACAAGCAGAAAACATCTCTAGAATCTCTCAGTGGCAAGAAAGGGAGAGGGGGAAGAGTGATGGCCTCTGACCCTTAGAGAACAAGAAAGAGAAAAATAAAAGGCGAGAGGCACTGGGCTTGGCACTTGGAGAGGTCTGGCTGCTGGGATCCATCGGATGCATGTCTGGCCCAGCACAGGCTAGGTGTGCCCACACGGATGGTTACCAGCTACAAGGTCTCAGTGTGAGCCTCTGTAGGTGTATAACTCGATCCCTGCCGCTCGCCTGCAGAGGTGGTTGCCTTTACCATCCTGCTGGTTTTACCCGTGAACTGATCCCCTAACACTGGTGCACTATGCTTTTTGTGTCACCTTCCATTCTCCTTTTATATTGCTATGAAAAGGATCATTTTTCCAAGTGTGAGTGTGTGTGTGTGTGTGTGTGTGTGTGTGTGCGTGTGCCTTTCCCTTTTAGTCTCTGTCACAGGCAAGTATAGGAGGCTGTCTCCTGGAGTCCCACCTCTCTCTTAATCTCCTCCTCCCTGGGCACCTCAGCCCTATATTTTAATTCTTGATCATGTAGGAATTGTTTTTGGTA